>NC_091000.1:42880500-43536500 GCF_041146395.1 Eulemur rufifrons | reverse complement strand
AAAATTAGAGAATGAAATGTTGAAAATTTGAAAGGAGGTTTTTGCAGATTTAAGGCTGAGGAAAAATTGAAATCCAATGCTCATTAAATGTAAGAACTCTCTTTTGTCCCTGTATTTCTTTCTTTTTTTTTTTTTTTTCATGTTTTAAAAACTTTTATTTATTTATTTATTTTATTTTAGAGACAGAGACTTGCTCTGTTGCCCACGCTGGAGTGCAGTGGTGTGATCATGGATCAGTATAACCACGCATGGCAGCATGTGCCTATTTCTTAAACAATTTAATATTTTTTACTTTTTTGGTTTGGACCCAGAAGAGCCAAGCCCTAAAAGTAAGCACTGCATGGAATATGACCAAATTTTCAAAGGATTAGAGCCCTGTATTAAATTATCTCAAATGCCACATGAATTAATTTGTACTTAGCCTAACACTTGCAAAAATGAAAATAAATTATTTTGGAGGAAAATATTATTATTAGAAACAAATACAATATATAAAATGTTTATTTACAATGCTTAGCATTTGATAAAATATAGCTAAAAATAGAAACAGACAAGATGTTATTGAAAACCAGAGGAAATATGTCAAAAAATAAAAATAAACTAAAAAAAATCCAGATATTGAAGACATGAGATGCCAAATTTAAAATAATTGTGATTAAATTTTATAATAAAGGGTAAAAAGTAGAATTTTGGCATAAACTGTAAAATATAAAAATAAAGCAAATAAAAATTCTGACACTAAAAATAAAATCTCAGTATATGAAATTAGAAATCAGCCGAATGAAAATGGCAGTATAATTAGATATAGATGAAAAGAGAAATGTGAACTGGAAGATTGGTCAAAAGAAAATTTTCAGAATTAAATTACCAAATATTTAAAATTAAAACAATGAAGAAATAATGGGACATTGTAAAATTATTTATCATATGTACAATTTAATTCTCACAAAGAGAAAATAACATGAAGAAGAGAAGCAATATATAAAGATATAATGTCTATAATTTTGAAAAAACTATTGAAAGAAATCTAACCACAGATTAAAGGATTATTAAAAATCCAAAGCATGATACATAAAAAGAATATAGTAATTTGTCAGCAGATCAAAAAAAGTATCGCTGGCATCTAATGGAATATCAATGGAAACCAAAGGCAATGGAATAGCATCATCAAGGAAAAAATATTAGCTACCTCAATCTTATGAAGAATCAATGCTATTTCAAAAGGAAAGACTTGTATTAATAACAAATGAAAATAAAGGCATATTGAACATTTTGGGGAAAATCAAAGTTTAGAAATCATCAGCAGTATTTAACTAAAGAAAGTATTTGGAAGAATTGTTCTTTTTTGAAGGAAAATGATCACAGGTGAAAGCTCACAGAAAAATAAATAAAAATCAAGACCACAAGAAAGACTAAATATGGAGTAAAACTAAATTAATATCAACTGAATATAATCATAGTGTTAATATTTTTGAAATTTTAAATGTAAAATATTATATGGCATGACAAAAATGACATAGAGGAGGAAAAATAAATAGAAATAAGTAAAATTACACATTTGTATTGGAAATTTATGTTTTAAAATCTTATGTAGTAATTCAGTAAATTAAAACTTTAAAAATGCTTACTTCAAAAGATAGCATGAAAGAGGAGAAATGGAGCATAAAAAAGATAGAATAAATAAAATTGCATAGTAATATGGTAAATACAAACTAAAAACTAGCTGTGGACTAAATGTTCTAATTAAAGTTTGCCAACCAGACACATGATAAATCACAATTATATGAAATGTTTAAAAACATATTTTTATTTTTTTAAATTTTAAATTTTTAAGTATGGGTACATAATAGTTATATATATTTATAGGGTACATGTGACATTCTGAAACAGACATATTATGTAAATTAATCAAATCAGAGTAATTGGAATATCCATCACCTCAGGCATTTATCATTTCTTTGTGTTTGGAACATTTCTCATCCCACTCTTTCAGTTATTTTAAATTATGCCCTAACTTGTTTTTGATCATAGTCACTTTGCTGTGCTATCAAATATTGTTCATTCTATCTAACTAAAAAAAGCACATTTTTAATGTTAAGACAATGTTGAAAGTTAAAGTATGTAAAAGATATATTACAAACGAATAGACAGTGGTAAAGCTATACTAAACCGTGTAAAATAAAATTTAAGCTAAAAGTGTCAGTTGGTTAAAACATTAAGTTCATAAAGAAGGTATAAAATGTCTAAATTCTAAATGTGCATATTAAAAAACTATAACTTGTAAGCATATGGAGCAAAATTGACAAAACTAAAAGGAAAAAATATTGCTATTATGGCATGTGTCATGACATTTTATTTCTTATGAGAGTTGTTAACTGACTTATTTCAGTAACGTTGTAAGAGAACTTGTTGTATTAGAATATTGTTGTAATTGCTGTAATAGAACAATTACATGAATGGCTTCTCAAAGGGCAGTTCAAAAAGCCCAGTCAAATTTGAGCTAATTTACATTTATTGAATCCCACATTTTTAAAAAATAATCTTATATTGAGCTATAGAAGAAGTCTATGAACAAAATCACTGGCATTATTTTTTCTGATCATTGATGACTTAAAGTGAAAGTAATAATACAATTAAATCAATAAGAAATTAATATATATAAATAAAAAGTGATTCTGTAAATGTTTGAAAGGGAAGAAGCAAATTAATCCTAAGTAAAATAGAAAGAGAAATGAATAGATATTAGTGATACAGAAATTAAGTGCAAAACAGACAACCTGCAGAATGGGAGAAAATATTTGCATGCTATACATCTGACAAAGTGCTGATAACTAGAATCTATAAAGAACTCAAGCAAATCAGCAAGAAAAAATCAAACAACCCCATTAAAAATTGGGAAAAAGACATGAACAGAAACTTTTCAAAAGAAGATAAACTAATGGCCAACAAACATGAAAAAATGATCAACATCTCTAATCATCAGAAAAATGAAAATAAAACCCACCATGAGATATCACTCAACTCCAGTGAGAATGGCTTTTATTAAAAAGTTCCAAAAGAACAAATATTGGTGTGGATGAGGAAAGATAGGAACACTCATACAGTGCTGGGACTACAAACTAGTGCAACCTCAATGGAAAGTAACATAGAGATACCCCAAAGAACTACAAGTAGACCTACCATTTGATCCAGCCATCACACTACTGGGTATTTACCCAAAGGAAAAAAAGACATTCTATACAAAAGACACCTTCACTTGAATGTTTATAGCACAATTCACAATTGCAAATATGTGCAAACAACTCAAGTGTTCATCAATATATGAGTGGATTAATAAAACGTGGTATATGTATACCATGGAGTACTACTCAGCCAGAAAAAAAAATGGTGAACTAATACCTCTTGTATTAACCTGTAGGAAACTGAAGACCATTCTACTAAGTGAAGTATCAAAACAATGCAAAAACAAACACCACATATCCTCACCATTAAATTGAAACTAATCGATCAACACTTTTGTGCACATATAGAAGTAACATTCATCAGCAATCAAGCAGATGGGAGGGGGAAGGAGAGGCTGGGTAAATTCACACCTAACAGGTATAATGCACACTATCTGGGGGATGGGCATACTTACAATGTTGAATCAAATGGTAGGTGGATAACTCATTTATAGGAAATAGACACTAAAGGATTTAGGTGTATATGGGCATCAAATCTGCAACTTACTTTTTAACTGTTAGCCTGATTTGATAATTATACATTGCATACTTGTATCACAACATTACATGTACCCCATAAATATACACAACTGCTATGTACTCATAACAGTTAACAATTAAAAAAATTTAAAAATAAAAAGGTTTAAAAATAAATAAATAAAGATACACTTAGGCTTTAGGAATAGTAAATAGTCTTTCCTGATATACCTAATTTTTACTATGCATTTTAGTGTTATAATAAAGCTTTTGCTTTGACAAGAAAAAAAAAGAAAAAATATATCTAGGGTTTTGTCATGATTTTGTACTCTTTATAATTTTTCTACAAGTATGAAATTATGCAAAATTTCAAAAATAAACCAAAAAATTAAAATATTTATTTTATATGACTATTTTATATTCTTCAGTTCAATTGCATTAATATGTGAAGGGAATCTTATTAGTCAAAGGTATCTGGCATATCAAAATTATTCCCAGAGTTAGACATTATGAAAAACATGTCATTTGTCTATTTGTGGATTTTTAAGTCTCTTTAATTTTGTTAGCATCAAAATTTTGGCATCAGGAAAGCAATTCTGATCCTTAATTCTAATAATTGAACCAAAACCAAGATTTAACTGCTAAAACTTTTGTTCATATACATGTAAACACATATAGTCTCACATCACAAGTCAGAGTGACTAAATGCCTTCTTAGTGAAAGTGAAATATACTTTCATTATTTCAGAATTGTCCTTCATTACTGTGCAGTAATAAATAAAACTCTCATGAAAACCTATTTAACAAAGTCTGAACCAGATATTGTAATAGGAAAATCGATCCCAGATTTTATTTTATAAAAGTGACAATATAACTTTCAATCTCTTATTATTCTCTTAATTGACTTCTATGTGATGATATTAGCCAACCATTATTTTCTCATCCTTGATAATATATAACTCTATTTGATTGCTTTTCCGATGTTTTGACAGCAAAGGCTGGTGTATTGATCCAAGGTAAGAGATCTGAGAACAGGATTTTAAAGAGAAAATTCAGTGATGAAGTCAATTTACTACCAGGGTTTATGTACAATAGATGTGGATAAAAGAAGATGTTTATAAAAGAATTGCTAAGAGAATGAGTTACTATATTCTTTTGTTTAAAGAGGAACAATAATATGACAATCATGTTATAAGCTTTTCCTTTGCAAAACTTCCCATTCTATCTAATGATAACAGAGTTATAGGAAGCTTTGTGTTAATCAGGAGTATTTGTTCTCTCAGGAACATCAGTAAATATTGATCAGTTTTATAAAACAATATAAGAAAAGTCTATGCTATGAATACTAATGTAAAGAATATGTTTTGGTTTTGTAAATTAGGTTTCAAACTTATCAATTCTTGATGGACATTTTAGCTACTCCTTAGAATTCAAAATTATAATAAATTATAACAAATTAAAAAATAAAAGTGATGATGCCACAAAATAGGTAATCTTATTAGTTCTAACAGAAAATATTAAAAGAAAGTGATTAGTGTACCTTGCAAAAAAATTTTAAATACTTTTTTCTTCTGTGGGAAATATAGTGACTTATTTTAAAATTTATTGTTATATATTCAATGTATAACTGATACCAGTCAAGAGAAAGTAATTTTAATTTTTATATTTTATGTATTCTTATTAATAAACTCTTACTTATGCTAAATTTAATTATTAAGATTGTTCCTTTACTTTGAATACATTTTCAAGGTATATGTGGCCGTTTAAACAAATATATTGCCTACATGATAGAGGGAAAATACTGGGATAATATTGAAACTATCAAACTGATTATGAGATGCACTTAATAATTAGTTATTTAACAGAAGTTGTATTATATGGATGTTAGTAGCCATGGTGGTAGTTTATGGTAAGTACATAAATTTAAAGAGTAATTAATATTTCATTCTTCATACATTATGTTGAATAAAATTAACTGAACTTAGAACTAAATTTAATCTTTTAGCTGAGATTAAAGCTTACTCTTTTATTTGATTATATTCTTTGTCATATTTTCCCTCCTTTGTAGTGTAGTCATTTTGCCATGTTCTTGCTTTATTTCTATGTATAAAGCAGGATTACATATGTTAATTAATATTTTTGCAGATTGATCATAACATGAATAGTAGATTTACAACTCATATTATGAGTGGAAAAATCTTTTTAAGTCATCAGCTTCAGTGTTATAAATCCCGATCTATATATGAGAAAATATTATTATATGTGAAAGTTGACATATTTGGACTATATAATAAATGGATTAAATCTAAAGCCCATTAGATTTATGTCCATTTGTTGTCAGATTCAGTAGATGAAAAAATTCCTGAGTTTTATAATACTCTGTTCACATTTATTGTATAAGGAGTGTTAAATTAATCTTGTTTTCTCTGTCTCCTTATTCTTTATGTGTACACATCTTCATGAGATAACCAATTTAAAAATGCCTGTATGTAAGATAGATACACATCCTTGACTGAATCTAGGTTACCATATTTGAAATTGAAAAAATATAGTAATCTTATAAGAAAGAACCATAGTTTTGTAGCTAAATAATAAAGTGCAATGTTTGGTTTGTTTTCTGAATGTACTGATTCCTGTTATTTTCTTCTTAAAGTTGAGTCAAATGATTTAAAAAAAAAAAACACTTTCCTGGAAGTTTCTTATCACTGCAACTTGACGCACTCTTTAATCTTAGAACATTTAATAGTTTCTTCAGTGAGTTCATTCCTTCAGTCAATATCTTTTGTTCATCACTTTTACACAAACTTTGCCATTCTAACTTATCTAATAATATCAGGAAACTGTTTGCTGATTTAAACTGAATAAGAGTGGCTCTTTCAAGATTGAGAAAAATAGGCAAGATCAAGAGCTGGATAGTGTAACTGAAAGCAAACATAATAACTCAAAGATGGAATTTTTCAAATACTCATTTTGTATTTTTTTTCTTCAAGCAGTGAGTATTTATCATAAAACAAACAGTTTAGTCAAGGGAGATTTTTGTTATTGTTGTTCTTATTGAAAAGAGAAATTTAGTTTCTATATATTACCTAGAATACATATCAAATTCACAAAATATAATATGTAGTCACTAAATATAATAAATTTTTAATACTACAAAGCATATGCAGAGTGATAAATTTTAACTTTTTGTATTATTTGATTGTTAACTAGAAAAAAATAGATACATATTCTATTAACTGGGACAAATTGAACGCATTTGTATCTCTTTTCCCTGTTCAAACCCCATTAAGGTAACTGTAAAATTATCTTTCAAACAAGTCATTATTCTCTTAAGTTCAAAGAGAACAGGATATTACAACAGAAACTAGAATACAGAACAAAGACCAGGACTGGTTTTTAAATTCTTAAAAAACTATGTGTTATACCAGCAACGGGGAGCCTCTGAAAGCAAATAGATTTGAACTGCAGAAGCCCGAAGGGATTCAAAGAGCTCTTACATTGAGGGTGAATGTGGGAATTCAAATTGAAGGATTGAATGAAAATCTGTTTAAGGAGATAGAACACAAGATCCTCTATCCAACCCTTTACAACCTGTAAATATTCCATCCCACCCTGACAGAGTAATATAGGGCTATTCGTTGAAAAAAAAAATGTGTACACATGAAGGACTGAGAGACAATGGCAATTCAGAAGGGTGAGGAGGTGGGAGGGGGGCAGATGATGAGAAATTGCTTAATGGATACAATGTACATTATTCAGGTGATGGCTACATTAAAACCCTGACTTGATCACTACCCAATCTATGCGTTTAACAAAACTGCACATGTACTCCATAAATTTGTACACATAATAAGTGTATGGGGGGAAAATGTAAAACCTGAAAAAGAGTGTATTTGTAAAGAGGTAGAATTGAGGAATATGAACATTTTGCTAATAACAAGAAATTTAGTTAGTGTCCAGGGTGAAATTTTAGACTTTCAGCCAATGTTTTACTAGAACATCTTCTGTGGATAGAAAATGAAAATGTATTATTCTGGGAATCTTACTAGCTCAAGATAAAAGACCTAAAACAAACTGGCTTGGGAATTTCCTGATGAAACAGGCCATATATCTTAGCCTAACTGAAGCCCACAGTAGACAAGCATCACCCACACTTCCCAGAGAATCTAATCAATACTTAGAAACTCTTTCTCACGTATTAACAGAAAACAAAGGATCACTAGACATCTCAATTAAACCCTTAATGGGTTGGGAAGACTGTAACAAATTTAAAAACTGGAAGGAACATGGATTTTACAAAGAGATAACTTTAAACATTGCTATTAATATCCTTTGAGGGATAAGAGGATATATCAGATCTATCAAAAAAGAACATAAATGTATATAAAAGGAATATGTAGAAAACAAAATATAATCTCATATGTTAAAATATGATTTTGGAGGCAAAAAATCAATAGAAATGTTCAAAAAATAAATTTGTAGAACAATCCCAGAATGTAGAAAAATTAAGAGAAAGAGATATAAAATATATAAAAAATAGATCAGCCAAGAGACTTAACCTAAAAATAAAGTGAGGTACAGAAAGAGAAAATAGGAAATTGTGGGGGAAGACTGTCAAAGGAATTATTTGAGAAAATTTCCTGGAATTGAAGGAAATTCCATACAAAAAATGTTAATTGTTCCCATGGTATGCCCAGCATAATAGATGAATATATTACCACAAGGGTCATAATTGAAGTTCACCCAGGAACATGCCCTGAAAAAAAGAACATGCATGCAAGGAGTTTATTTTGGGAAGGGCTTTAAGAAACACCAATAGGAAAGTATAGATGTAAGACAACAATAGGAAGAAAGGCATTAAAGTATGTTTTTACTATTTAGCAGGTTACCTCTTTGGAAAACTAGGAAAGGGGTCTGAGAGAGTCAATTCATGCCTTAGACTTATGTCAACTGAGTAGTGAGGTAGGTGGGCTACATGTGTAACAACATTCTACTCATGATTGGTAGAGGAATAATCCCAGAGACTTTAAATATTAGACAACTTTGGCTTGTTATGCACCTAGACCAAGTATAATACAATAACCAGAAAAAGCCCCTCAGGCATAGAGATGCAGATGGTCATATAAGAAGTCTTAAACTTGTGTAGGTGACTGTTCAGATGATATGTGCAGGGCATCCCAGTGTCAACAACAGTGCACAACTTTCAGTACTCAGATTCACTCATGTCTCATATTAATTCCACGCCAGTTTGTAAATCATTCTTCAAGATGGTAGTTAGTTATGGCTTCTAAAATAGTAATAATAAAATTTAAAAATACTTAGAAGACGAAGATTAGAAGGACATGTATTGATGAGATTGATGCTACTCATAATTGATTTCTCTCCTGCACATTTCTCTCCTGCACTCTCCTGGATTTCTCTCCATTCTGTATTTCTCTGACCTCTGTCAGTAATTCTGCTGGTATAGTTTGCCCACTAGAGTCATCCAAATATCCAAGCCTGAAAATTGAGCCTGTGCTCTTGTCAGGGTGTATTTGCTGTAACTGTTCATTCACAGATATCACAGAGCATGTGAGTATCAAGAATCACTCCATAATTCTCTTAAACTTTTGACAATCTCTCCCATCTTAATTATTTAGTAGCAATCCTCTGCCCTTATGATAAACAGAATCAGTTACACCTGGCAGTAGGGTAACTACCTTTCTCTCCAGCTGGTTTATTATCAAGAGGTGTCAAGATGGCCAGAATGCTGCTAGAGCTTTAGGTTTATTAGAAACCTGACCAGGTCTTTTGTCATAGGTATTATTCCATGGTGATTAGATTCTCTAGATTGATAGAGGCTAAAGTTGTAGATTTAGGAAGCATCCATTTCCCAAGTGATTCACTGGAAATGATGTTAAGAAGCGTCAATGCTATGGACACTTTTTGCTTTCTAGATCCATGTATTTAGCTCTGAGGGAAGGGATACAGCCACACTTCAAGTTTCTTGGTTCAAAGTATATATAACATCTTGAAAGTGAACACTCAAGTCTACAGAATATCATTCATAAGCTGGCATCCTAACTACATCTTCAAGAGAGATTCTAATATTCTAACAAACCAATAGCATCCAGAAATAGATGGTAGTACCAGGAAATCCCATTGTTATGTGCCAATTCTAGCACTTTTTTTACTATTAAATGGACCCCTTGCTCCAGGACAATGCAATGCATGATCCCATAAAGGTATATCTGATACTTCATATACTTTTAACTAGTGATATTTGCTGAGGCACCAGAGTCAGTAATGTCAAAGTCATACCTTGAATAAATATTATAATTCTAGTAGGGACGGATTATGTTCTTTCTAAGATATGAGAAGCTTGAAACAATTAACTTCAGGCAGATAAATTGTATCATACTGAAGAAACAGCATTAGTCCCTGATGCTCGTTGATTGAGCGAGTATTCACCAGTGGCAGTCAGATTTAGAAGAAGAAATAAGCAGACTTAGGTTTATGTGCGCATTCTATCTCTGTTTCAACAGCTGCCCTTCTCAAAGGGCCATTGTACAAAAATTGGGATGGCCTCAAAAGAGGAGCTGGATGACCAGGGATGACCAGTGTGAGCAAGTCATTTGTCCATATTGTTGGACACTTTTCTGAGAATTTATAACAGACCAAAAAAAAAAAAAATCTGCACACTTTGTCATTGTCTTTGATCTCCTCACCACACTCCTTCCAGGACTCTAAGCCAAGCATCTGCAGTAATCATACTGTAAACATTAAAACCAATATTATAATAACACTTATAATATAACTGTGTTAGGTGGACTTGCGTATTAAAATGTACATGTGTATGTTTGTTAAGAAAGTGTAGCATGGAGCTAAATTTTCACATAGCATAGAAAGGATTCAATTAATGAGGCCTTTGAAATATAGAGTAAAATGTTTTTAAAATAAATTGAAGATGTTTTTGTTTAAAAATCTAAAATACTGATAATGGTTGCCTTAAAGATGTGGAAAATTGAGGAGAAATAACTATTTATTATTGAAATACAGCTAATTACTTTAAAAATTACATACATAATTATGAAGCAGACCTATATGGGATAATACAGTTTTTTTCCAAACACTAGGAAACATAGCTGTGTGTGGGGAAATGCATGCATATCTAGACAGACAGATAAATCAATAGATGTGGAATATTTTAAATGAGAGAGGGGAGTCTACTTTTAATTTATATGGTTTTGTATTGTGTGATTTTCAAAATCAGTATAAAATACTTTTGTAATTAAAAAATAATACAACATATTTTTAAATTCTGTGTAAATGTCCAAACTTTAAAATATTTTAAATATTTTAAAATACTGAAACAGAGTCAGTAATGCAAATGAACCATAGAGGAAAAATAAATCACAAAGCAATCAGTTTACCTGCTCGTGCATTCAGTATTTTTTGAATCTTAGAAACCCTAATGAACTGAAGGAATGTAGTCCTTTGTTGCCACGTCTGCTATCTTTCTTGGTTTCTTGGTAAGCATGATTGCTTGACTTTAATCATTTCTGATACCACATTGCTTATTCTTTGTTTGAGCATACAATTTCTATTTTATGATGATTAAAAATGTTATATTGCACATATTCCACATTTCATTCATTTATCCTTAGATACCTGAATGCTAGAAGTAATGAAAATTCTGATGATCTCTACCTGAAACTATAGAATGAGATTTCTCTTAGCAATTCCAAACTCAAGTTGGTGATTGTAAATGGTAGCTTTTTTATCAAGAAGTAACAAAACAATAGTCTGAACTCAGTAAAAAAAAATCATAAATCATAGTGTTTCATTTTTTTGAAGCTGTCTCAGAGCTCAGCAGCATACATCACTGAACTGAGAAAATTAGTGACCGGAAAGATTAAATGGACAAAGAAACTGGGAAGGGCTCTCAGCATCCTAATGGTGTTTAAGTACCATTTAAAACATCACCTTAGGTGCCTGAAAGGAAACATTGATATAATTGCCATCTATATTAGTTATCTGTCTCTGCATCACAAATTACCACTATCTTAGTGTCTTAAAACAACATACATATATCATCTCACAGTTTCTGTTCAGAAATTTGGACATGGATTGGTGACTCTTCTGCTTCAGGGTCTCTCAAGAGGCTTAATCAAAGTGTTGACCAGGGCCAATATTTTATCTGAGAGTTTGACAGGGGGAAAAGCCTACTTCCAAGCTCACTTACATGGGTTTTGACAGGAGTTAGTTCACCTTTGGGTTGTTGGATTCCTTGTTGGTGGGAGGTCATCTTCATTTCAATTCCACATGAGCCTCCTCAGTGTGACAACGTACTTGGGAGGAAATCAGCTAGTACAATGAAAGCCATAGCATGGACTGTAATCACAGAAATGGTATACCATCACCTTTGCAATATTCTATGGTTAGGAGCAAACCTTATATCCTGCAAAATTCATTTAAGGTTCATTCATATTGTTGCCTGAATCAGTAGCTCATTCCATTTTATTGGTGAGCGATATTCCATTGTGTCTATGACTTATACAGTTCTTGCTACTATGAGTTGTACCAGAAAACAGAACCATAATACAGGACTTGGAAATAGGTACCTCAACTCTGAGCATAAACACTGCAATAAACTCCTTGTGGGTGATATGATACAGACAATCCATATGTGAAGATGGTTATCACCTGTTGCATAGGAGAAGTAGTGGGTGAAGGCAAGGTATAGGAAAATCACGTAACTGCTGCATACAACTTATATAGCAGAAATTTTGACTACAGAGATTTTTAAAATGGTCTGGCTACTTCTGAAAACATGAGAGAGCTTTACAAAATTAAATAAGCCGAAGGTTTTGAATTCTCAGCTAAAAGAGTGACAGAAATACAGAGGACTTTATGCAGACAGTAAAACAATATTTTACTTTCTATATTTTCAAGGACTATGTACCTGAGTACCAGGCCCAATTTGATTGTGGTAATTGCTGAATTGCAAATCAAGTTTAATACATAAACCTGCCAAATTTCTTAAACTGAGGTTATGGCATTCATGGGATAAGCTGGGGTACCACAGGCTAAGTTTGAGGACATTAATGTAGATAAGATGAATAGAAGATCTTTGAAACACAAATCACTCATCCTTTTGGCCTCCAAGCCTATAAAGTAAGTCTGATTCCTGGGGAAGAATTATAAAATCTTATGCAGAAAGAGATTGTCTATATGCCAAATGAATTGCAATATCTTGCAAGTGTTAATAGCATCAACCTTGTGAGCATGGGAGGGAGTATATTTTAGGAGTGTTAGGCTGGAGGATAAGGTTGAATTTGAGTGAAATTATCTATACATAGTTAATTATATTTAAGGATTTAATGTACTAGCTCAGGCAGCTGGAAGTAGCCCTAACACTTTGCTTTAATAAGTGAAGTCTGCATTTAACAATGTTATATCTACATTAAGCGACGTAAGATGCCAGGACTTACTCAGTCTAATGCAGAGAAAGAAATTTGGGGATGCAAATGGTGTATTTGATTTACTATATAAAATTTACTTGCCTTTCACCCATAGGTGTTTAAAAACAAAGCCAGAAGACACACCTTTCTCCAAGGCATTACAAAATATATTAGTGATGTAGATACCAGCATTTTTGAAAAGTTCTTTGGATTGAGAATAATGATAGGATATGTCACCACTGAAATGGGTACTTCTTTTCAACCTAAATGGTGGCAATTGGAGTGGCAGAGGTCAGATAACTGTGCTTAAATATCAGAGACAACATATATTAAATTACTATTAATACTTTATTCCCAGAGGGATTGGATAAATTAGCAGAAATATACAAGATGTAAAGATATACAGGGGTGGTGATTCTTACCAGATCTCCATTTAAGTGACATGTTTGGCTGGTGCAAAAGCCACATGGATTATGTTATTTAAAATTTAAGTAGATAACTCTAAATATAGCTGTTCTTTTACATTTTGACCTTTGATGATATTAACTCACTCTCTAGAAAGTGGTGGCAATAATATTTTTCTCCAAAACAATTAATAGGAATAAGGAGAAACAATTTACTTTCATCAGGTAGAAACAAAAGTTCACCTTCCCTGTCTTACCTCAGGACTAGATCAACTTTCATGCTTTCCCGCGCAATAATGCCCTCCTCTATTGTCAACTACAGTCATGTGTTGCTTAATGATGGAAATACGTCTGACAAATGTATCGTGGGACTATTTTGTAGTTGTGCAAACATCACAGAGGGTACTTACACAAACCTAGATGGTATAGCCTACTACCCCTCTAAGCTAAATGATATAGCTTGTTGCTCCTACGCTACAAATTTGTATAGCATGTTACCATACTGAATACTGTAGACAATTGTAACACAATGGTATTTGTGTATCTAAACATACACACATCTAAGCACAGAAAAGGAACAGTAAAAATGCAGTATTATAATCCTGTGGGACTACTGTCATATATGCAGGCTGTTGTTGACCAAAACATGGTCAATATGACTGTATTCTCTTTTACAAAAGCAATTCTTGTTTTTCTACTGAGCCCTAAAAGGGGAGTTATAACCAAACATATACCACATATACCCATGACTATGACACTTGAACGGACATAATGAATGAATGAAATTTGATCCACTGAGCCATAACATTGATTTCCAGCATTAATTTTTCTGCTACAAAATTAGAAAAGGAAAGAACATATTTAGAAAATGTGGTATTCTCTGGGATATCTCTTAGTACTTCCATGACCAAGTTTAGTCTGGTTGTACAGAAACCCCATAAATCAAGGATCACTAAGGACTCAGATTCTTCAAAAGGAAAGTGTGGATCATCTCATCAGGTAAAGAAAGCTGACCAGTTTTGGTGCTGGCTGTGTGCAAGGTGGTGGAAGTATACCTAATAAGTGTCTACTCTAGTCAACTATGGCCAGCACAGGTATAAGAACTATAGTAGCTAGGAAGAGTTTTGTTATTTCATATTAACCAATATTTCATTTTTGTTCTTCCTTATTGAATTATTTTTAATATGTTCGTCTCCCCTGAGGTGTGATTCTCAACTATGCACGTTGGACTTAATTGAGGGAAGGTGGAGTTTGTATATCACATTGGTTTGAATAAGATGAATGACTAATGAGAGTTTGGCTTTACTCTTCTTGGAGAAAAGATGAAATTATTTTTGTATAAGTATTTGCCTAAAGTTAAGTATAAGCATAAAGAATTAAAAAAAGAGAAATAATTTGTGCAATAGTCACAATTCCTGAGTCTCACCTCATTTTTGGGTGTCACACTAAGGTAGAAGGTTATCTGAATATCAGAGTAGTATCTATTGATTATTAACAATAATTTTTTCAGTGATAAAACTCTATTTTGCTCACTATTATAAGTATCTCAATGCACTCCTAAATGATTTTAAATTTTAAATTTCATTTATTCTGTTTATATAGTGTTGATATAATGGTCTCTTGATGTATTATAGTCCATTTATTGTAAATATTTTTATTTTGCATTTCTCAGTCATATACTGCCTTTTTTCATAATCATAATTAGTATATAAAATTATCAAAACCTGTAAAATTTAGTAAAACCTAACTACCAAACATATTTTATTTGGGTCTTAAGTAATTTTTTTGTTTGCTAGGTCCATGGAAAAATATTTCAAGCATCATTGATTATAGAGATTTGCTTTAATATTAGAATTTGAAGGAGCAAGTTAATATTTTTTCATTCAAATGTATTCATTTAATTAAATTTAATAAAGAATATGTTGATAGAAGCAACAATGAGATATTAGGTAAAAATATTTACCTTCTTTTAAACTTCATGATTTAAACCAATGAAGAGAGGTTTATTTGCAAGTGGATAGTGCTGAGTGTTCTCATCATGCACAAGAAAGCTGGGACTTTGATATATAAATAATCTCTGGCATATTCAGAAAATGTTTATCTCCTCTTTGCATGGCATTTTGGCTCAAAATGCCATACTGCTCATGAATACTTACCATTTACACACCACACGTTGTAATCAGAAATAAATGACGACAATGGTCCTAGATTCTATAGATGGTAGTTAGTCTCTGGTTTTATATTGTAAAATGATGCAACAAATAGAGTGTGCTTGACATTTAAATCATCTAAAGATAATTCCGAAAATGTTTGGTATGAAATTTTACAGTCTAGTAGAATTCTCAAATTTTTTTTAGGAAATGAGAGGTTTCAGAGATCAAAGCTGCAGCAGCATACATGGGAGGCAATCTATTATCAACAGGAATGTCATCACTCAGAATCACTTTATGCCTTGTCACTTCTCCTGACATTCTTGTTGAAGCTAACGGTAGCAGGGAGCTGCAGAGCTGACATTTATGCTTTTGTCATGATGAGTAGTCCTACTAAAGCAAGCTGCCAGAATGCAAAAAAAAAAAAAAAAAAAAAAAATCAAAACATTTTCATGTTAACTAGTTAACTAGTAAGAAAACCTAATAAAGTCTAATTACTGAAATCTATTGAAAAAAGTCTATATCCTCAAGAATCATATAATTTGAGAAATAACCAGAGTTATTTGCCATACTGATAGATATTCATAGAAATTAACATTTTAAATCTTAACATAGTTTAAATAATCCCCTTGTTACAACATTTGATTTCACATATATTTTGAAACTGCTTAAACTGCTTAAAGTGAAGTAAGGAGAATAATATTTATTTAGTGAAGATTTTTCCTCACATTTTTAAATAGAACATGTTTATATATAATATTCTCTGACATCATAGGATATCTACCTTGCAAATAAGAGCCAAATGTGTGTTTTTTGAAAGAACAAATGATAAAAATGTTATATGAAACAATATAATAGCATCTGTGCTTTATTTATTGTATTCCTCTAATTTGTTATATCATCTTTCTATGACTTATTCTCCACTCTTTTGAAACTCTGCAACATTTTTGAAAATGCCTCCCAGGAAGAAAAGTGCTCCATTACATAATTAACTATAAGATCATTTATGTAATGTGGAGAAATACGAGGTAATTATGATTCTCGTTATGAATACTACTCCACATATAATATATCTTCATGATTTAAAAGTGTATCTGCAGGCTGAAGTCTAATTGCATATTATTTTCTTGGGTTAAATTATGGGAAAAAAAGATTTCTCCCCTCATATAAATGCTTCCTTTTATCCATATATTAAGCAAAACTTTAACTTACTACAGTACTTTGTCAAATACTTATATTTTAACCTACAGGTGGCTATTAATTAATTCAAAATTCTATGTCTCTGATGCTGGAAATTTTGGTGAACATTGTGTTATCTGAATGCAGCAGGTGCATTTGGTTCTGAGATCTCTTCCAAATAACCATTTAGTCATCTTGTATAGATAAGATTCAACTTATGGGACAGGCTTAGCCAGCTTTGCTATTTTCTAAAAAATTACATGAGGCTTTACAGTTGACACATTATATAAAATGATTATTTTGGTTAAGAGCAGAGTTTCTGTCAGAAATATAAAGAACTCATTCTTTCTTTTTCATGAGTAGATAGCAGTAGTATGGACAAGAGATATTTAAAGTGATTGCTTTTTTAACGTTACCTCTCTGCCAGTTTAGAATAATTTTGTGTCACCATAGCATGTTATCAAGGTAATTATAATTTTCATTACAAATACTGCTAAAGCATTAAAGTAAAATGAATGGATGACTCAAACTTATTAGCAAAATAATTCTCAATAGTTTTTTAAAAGTGTGATATATTATCCTAAGATCCATGTTTAAAACATTGACTACCACACTAGAAAAAAAGTTTTTCCTTGGGTCCACAGTGTTATTTTATGAAAATGCAATAAAAACTTCAAAAACAAAATGATCCTTTCTAATTTCCTGCAAAATTTGTTATATTTTATTGTTTTGTGTGAGTTATATGCAAAGCTAATCCATGTTTTTAGAATTAAATGGTCAATATTAATTGTAACAATAAGAACATCAATAAGCAAGATTTTCATGATCCAACTGCAGGGTTTTGCTTCATGAGGTCCTATGCTCAAAACTAGTGTGAGTTAAATACAACTCATATGGCAGTTAATGTGTTAAGCATGATATATTAGGAGTGTAATCATTAATGAGTAATTTAACACACTGAAAATGTTTATCATGCCATTTATTTGAATAACATCATCAGTGTTATCTTCCAACTTAGTGCCTGGAATTGGGGTGCATAATAGGCAACAAATCATCACTAAATACATATAATAAGCCAGCTACTCTGTTGGTATTTCGTATACATTATCCTACTTACTGTTCATAACTATTGCCTTCCAACTATGATATTTTTCTAACTATACAATTAGGGAAAAGAGCTCAATGAGATTTAGTAAACCTTACAAAGTTAGTATGTGGTAACGCTGATATTGAAGCCTAGAATTTCTACCACTTTATTTTTCTCAATTTTGCTAATGTGATAATCATTTGTATGCACTGGCTTAAACACCATAGCATGCACTTTAGATGCTATTTATTCTTTTGGAGTAGAAAACTTTAATACACAGTTGCCAAATCTCAGAATTACGTGCCTCAGGTGGACAACAGTAAACCTAGCAATATTGTTCACCCTATGTGTCATTGGATATAAAGGTCATAAAAAATATGTTGGTAAAATATGAGGAAGGACAGCTGTTCTTATATTCAAATTTATATGCATTCTTCCTTTATCTTTGCTGTATGTGTTTGACATGCTCTTGACAGTGCTACTTATGTACATTATGAAGTAGCCAAAGTGCATGCATGGAATTGCTTATCTGAAGAAAATTAACTTCTTTGTATATTAGCTTTGAATGATGTGGACTTTGGGGACTGATATGTAAGCACTGACCATAATAAATATACATCTGAAATTAAGTAGTTTATCTCATTAGATTCTTTGGAAATACATATTTGAAAGTTACTTTCCCTTTTGCTTAAAATTGTTGAAGAAGCACTGCTCATTATGATAAATTGTCATGCAGTAGGTCTCATGGAGAAAAGGAATTTCATAAAACTATATATCTTGAATGATCTACATTCTTTTTTCTTTTCTGATACTAAGAATATATATATATGCTTTCTCTCTTTTTTTTTTTAGCCTAAAGTCCCCACATTTGTATTTGAATTTTATGCCATTCACTATAATAGTTTTAGCTGTTCGTTGAAAAAATATACTGAGTGTATTAGGTGCCAGTCACTTATCTAAGCATGAATAATACCACAGTAAATAAAACAGTTCTAATAACTGCCTTCATGAAGCTTACAATCTAGTAAAACAGATAATAATAATATTTTTTTAAAAAATAAAGGAGAAAAGATAAGCAAGAAAAGGTAAATGGGAAGTTTCAAACTATAGGGGTTGATTGAATGAAATATCCAATAGGATAGCCACAGAGATGAACTTCAATAAAAAGACAATGTTTGAGTAAGAACACAAAGGAACATAATGTTATATTTATGTGTACAATGTATAGTTTATTTTATTAAAGAAACAAAAGAGTTTATTGTAAGCATTTTTATCAGTTTGTCTCACCTTTATCAACCTCTACAAATCAACTCCTACTTCATTTTGCTTTTTAATCTAATGCAATCATTCTTTTATTTACATAATGACACTTCAATCTCTTCAGTCAACACAAGGCTTTTCAGATTTCTAATTCTTCTTCTATCAGTTTGAATATTTTCTGTATTTCAAGACATTTGTCCACTATATCTAAGCTGTTAAAATCATTGACATAAATTTGTATATAATACTCCCTTTTCATCCTTTTACTACCTGTTGGATCTGTAATGATAATCTTTGTTTTTAATTTCCGTAATTTGTTTATATTCTATTTTTTTATTTTGCAGTCTTGGTAAATGTTTTTCAAATAATTGATCTTTTAACAATAATTGGTTTTACTGATTTTTCTCTATTTTGGTTATTATCTTTATTATTTGTTATTTATTTTATATTTAATTTTCTCTGATTTTTCTAAGTTCTTAAGGAAGAATCTTAATTATGTCCCTTTTTATAATAACAATTAACAATATGATTATTCCTTTAAACACTTCTTTATGCACATCCCCAAAATATTGATAGGTTGCATTTTCCTTATTATTCAGCTCAAAATACTTTCTAATATCACTTCTATTTTAATCTTTATTGATTATTTAAGAGTATGTTAATTTACAAACATTTAGAAATTTTGCAGATATTATTTTTCTATTGATTTTTAATATAATTCCTTTCGTATAGAGAATAGTCGCCAACTATTTCTATTTTATGTTTATTGCTTCTTTTATGAATAATCTGTATATGCATGTGGTTAGACACAGATAGACTGCAATTTTTCAGAAAACTGTGACATCTACAAGAATATAAATAAGGATGTTACTTACAATCAATGTTTAGTAAAGAACTAAAGTCATGTTTATAGAAAGATAGAAGATAGATATAGATATTAATATATATGTAGTTATAGATAGGTACAGATATATATATATTTATTAAGTATCTTGTGTTGCTAATCCTTGTAACTTAAAAAGCTGGAGTTATTTTTTAATATCTACATAAAAAATAGAAATTCTAATACATTTTTTAACTTCTCCAATGGATTGTCTTTTTTATCCCTTGAGGGCACAGGACTCCACTTGAGGACTACTCTTCCAGCTAGTTGCCATATCTAAATTTGTCATTATTTACCTTGTGATCTCTTGAGGGATTTCATTTTTTAATCTACTTAATGTACAGCTGATGCTTGCATAACATAGGTTTGGACTGTGGGAGTCTTCCTATGTGTGGGTTTTTTCAACCAAATGCAGGGGGAAATGCAATATTCCTAGGATATGAAACTCACATGTATGAAGGGCTGAGTTTTCATATATGCAGGTTCTGTAAGGTGGACTGCAGGACTTGAGTATGCACAGATTTTGATATACATAGTGGTCCTGGAACAATTCTCCCATGTACATCAACTGTATAATCTATATAACTGCACATTTGGAGCAACCATTTGTATACTATCTTAGTTCCTCTGTTGACAAATATTTCTCCAAGGTAAAATTTGATCGACTCAAACCATCTCTAAATATCTTTGGATTTGTATAAATTCATGTTGTATTTAACCTTTTAATAAAATTTCACACATTTGATCTTGATTCTTCTCAAACAATAATCATTGGATCATCACTGTCACCTATTTTATCTCTCTGTCTCTCTTGATAAACAATAGAAAACATTTTTATACTCAGTTCATAGTAATTAAAAGTTTTCCATGTAGTTTCTCATTTTAAAACACCATTTTAAATGAATTTTTTTGTTATATTTTATAATAGATTATCCATCTTTTATCATAGCTCCAATATTTAGATCCATATTCATGACTGACAGCCCATTGTTTTTTTCTCCCAATGTTTTGAGACATGGACAATGTAGAGATAATTAAGAAATAAATGACTACCCTGAGAAAATTAATTCCAATAATGTAGTAAGGAGAAATTAGAATGTAATGAGTTGAAAATTGCAAAGTAGTTGATAAATAGAAGGAAGAATGTGGAGAATGACATTCTAAGTGCTTTCACAATGAATTAGGAGAGTTTATTTTGAAAGTGTAGCAGAATAAAATAAATGGTTTTGGATTCTGTAAGCATAAATAATTGAAGCAGAGATCATTTTAGGTAAGGCGTTAGGTCACTAAATGTGGGGATGTGGGAGGGACAAGGAAATTAAAAGCTGTGTTCATGGACTGGAATGTTTAATTAGAAATCCTGGAAACAGGATTTCAAAAGGATAAACAGCCTATTTGAAGGCTAATTCAATGGGAAAGAGCAAATACTGTTACTGTTAAATTTATTTAGTAACTAGAACACCATTATTAATAGAAGGGTATGTAAAAGGAGTTACTCCTCAAGACAATGACGAAAGTTATTTGGAGAGGTTAATAAATGTACTAGTTTATTATAGTTTGTGTATTAGTCAGGGTTCTCCAGAGAGAACCGATAGGATACACACACTCGCACACACACACACACATACAGCTATATAGATAATAGAGATATAGATATATGAAAGGGTGTTTATTATATTAGGGGAATTGGCTCACATGATGCTGGAGACTGAGAAGTCCCACAACAAGCCATCTGCAAGCTGAACACTCTCGGATACTACAAGCATGGCTCAGTTTAAGTACGAAAGCCTTAGAACCAGGGAAGCCAATGTGTAATTCTCAGACCAAAGCCAAAGGCCTGAGAACTGTGGGGGGTGTGGGAGGCTGCTGGTGTAAGTCCCAAGGCTGAAGAACCTGAATTCCTGATGTTCAAGGGCAAGAGCAGAAAAGTGTGTCCCTGCTCCAGGAGAGAAAGAAAATCTTTTCTTCTGCCTTTCTGTCTAGCAGGGCCCCCAGTCTATTGAATGGTGCCTACCACACTGAGGACACATCTTCCCCATTCAGTCCCCCAAGTCACATGCCAGTCTCCTCTTAAAACACCTTCACCGACACACCCAGAATTACTGCTTTACTAGCTCTCTAGGTATTCCTTAATCCCATCAAGTTGACATCTAAAATTAATCATTACCAGTTGGGAAAATATTTTAGTCCATTTTTGATGTTCTGTATCATACTATTTACTATAATACTTGTCAATGTCAATGTTTTGGAGAAAAGTTTCATGTTTCTTTATAAGCACAGCTCTAAAATTTATGGGCATAAGACAAATAATTGGCAGTTTTTAAAATGGTCTCCTTGTCTTAATAAAGACATTCTTTTTAAAGTTTTAGAAATTGTAACTTTTTAACATCTCTATAGTTTAAAATCTGTTCTAATTTTTTTTTCAAATTGTAGATGTAAAAATAACAAACTAGCCTTATATCTAAACTGGTCTAATTAAAAGAGAAGTTCAGAGTCATACCAGGCATTATTGTTTGATCTTACAAATTACGTATATATTAAATTTCAGTTTTCTTGAATATAAACCGAGACTAATAATATATAATAAATATATAAATTTGTGTGACCTTATAAGTTAATAAACGTAAAGATATGTTGTAAATTTGAATGAGCTACAAATTTTCTCATTAAGATAAATATAGAATTAGATGAAAAATACTATGCTTCTAATATCTAGTTTAATATTTTTATATTAGTATTACTTTGAAATTATAATTTAAATTATAACACTCAAAAATCTTAAGGTAATATTGATGTATCATATCTCTCTTGGCATTTTTATGTCTCTAAGGCTTGAAAACATTAATCTTTAGAGCATACATTTTTTAAAATGGCCATTATTAAGTAGCTATTTAATGAATACCTACTATATTCAAGAAACTCTGTTGGACCATGAGCTCACCAAATTGCAGAAGGATTTATTCTCAATTTTTAGAAGCATTTTAACAAGTCAATTCGTTATGATTTTATATGTAATAATAACAATAAAGGATATGGCTCCTAGGGAAAATTATTGTATCAACCAATATCATCTAACTTCTTTCTGTTACTAAAATTTTCGGCCATGAAAAGTCACTAATGCTGAGAGTGTGGAACAATAGACATTAGAGACTTGGAAGCGTGCAGGGAGCCTTGATGAGAAATTACCTGATGGTTCAATGTACATTATTTGGGTGATGGATACACCAAAAGCCCAGACTTCACCACCGAGCAGTATGGTAACAAAATTGCACTTGTACCCCTTACATTTATCCCAAAAGAAAAAGAAAAGTTGAGAAACACTACTTTAAATAAAAATGTCTTTTGTTTAAATTGTCGCTTTATGTATCTGTGTGTGTGCTTGTGTGGAAAAGAGCAGGAAATATCATAGGTTATAAATGACAAATTAGAGAGAATAGGGAGTGAAGTTAGTAGGAAATGAAATCTATAAACAGCAATGCAAGAGAGAGGGATTGTTATTTACACTTGGTAAATTAACCATTTTATGAATAAGTAATATTCCTCATTATTCTTGGTAATATTCCTTGTCTTGAAGCCTATTTTGTCTGATATATTGATATTCCAGTTTCTTTTGGTTAGTGTTTGCATGATATATATTTTCCCATAGTTATTCTTTTATGTTATCTATAGCTTGATATTTAAAAGGGCTTTCTTAATCTGTCTTTGCCACCATTAGCTCTGTGATTTCGGACATGTTACTTAATCCGCACCAGAGTTTCTCCTATGTAAAATGGGGATAACAAAACCTTCTTCAGCCAGGCGTGAGGGCTTATGCCTGTAACCCAAGCACTTGGGAGGCTGAAGTAGGAGGATTGCTTGAAAACAGGAGTTCCAGATCAGCAACATTGCTAGTCCTGTCTCTAAATAAAATAAAATTTTAAAAGTTAGCTAGGCATGGTGTTGCAAACCTGTAGTACCAGCTACTGTGGAGGATGAGGTGAAGGACACCTTGAACTCAGAAATATGATGCTTCAGTCAGCTATGATTGAGCCAGTGCACTCCAGCCCAGGTGACAGAGCAAGACCCCATCTCTTAAAAACAAAACAAATCAAAACACACACAAAAAACCCCTTCATTGAGAAAATTAAATAAGATAATGAATTTATAAAATTTTTTTTTTTTTTTTTTTTTTTTTTTTTTTTGTTGAGACAGAGTCTCACTTTTTTGCCCAGGCTAGAGTGAGTGCCGTGGCGTCAGCTTAGCTCACAGCAACCTCAGACTCCTCGGCTTAAACGATCTTCTGCCTCAGCCTCCCGAGTAGCTGGGACTACAGGCATGCGCCACTATGCCCGGCTAATTTTTTCTATATAGATTTTTTAGTTGTCCATATAATGTCTTTCTATTTTTAGTAGAGACGGGGTCTCGCTCAGGCTGGTCTCGAACTCCTGACCTTGAGCAATCCACCCGCCTCGGCCTCCCAGAGTGCTAGGATTACAGGCGTGAGCCACCGCGCCCGGCCTATAAAATTTTTTTAAAAAGGCTTTCTTCCCTGGGTTCTTCTTTTTCTTTTTCTTTCTTTCTTTCTTTTTTTTTTTTTTTTTTGATTGTCTAACTTGACAATGTTTACCTCTTAATGGTGGCATTTAATCAATTATAATTTAGTTATCAATATGATTGAAATTAAATATACTACCTTCCTCCTTGTTTTCCTTTCCTCTACTTCTACATAATTTTTGGTTTAATTGTTATGCTTTATCTCCACCAGGGGGTTAGTGTGTAAATCTGCTTATTTTATTTTTCACATGTTTGCTCTAGGTTTTACATTGTATCTATGTAATGTTTGATATTCTATCTAAAATTGATATTATACCACTTAGCTTATAGTATAAAACATCATACTACCATTTTCACCCTCACATTCTTTGTGTCAATTTCATCACACATTTTGCTTCCATATATATTATAACCCCCACATTACATCAAGATTTTTGTTTTAATCCCCCAATATATTAGTATCATTATATTTTAGACAGTGTATTGTCTTTGAAAGATATAAGAAATAAATAAAGTAGTTCTTTTTTACCTATCCTTATTTTGTTCCCAATTTTAGCTTTCTTTCTTTCTTTGTGTAGATCATGTTTCTATCCAGTATCATTCTTCTTTGGCCTAAAAGACTTTTTTAAAGTCATTTTTCGGTGAAAATCTGCTGGCAATGGAATCTCCCAGTTCTGTTTTCTGAAGAAAGCCCATATTTGTCCATGATTTCTAAAAGATATTTTAGCTGACTATATAATTCTGTGTTCACAATTTTTACTTTCAGAATGTTAAAGAAGTTCTTCCATTGTGTTCTAGCTTCCAAAATTTCACATTAAAAGTCTTCTGTGCTCTTAGATCTATCTTTCTATATGCAAAGTTTATTTTATTCCTTTCAACTGCTTTTAAGAATTTTTTTCTTTATATTTGATTTTCAACAGCTTGACTCAGATTTAATTTTTTAAAAAATATCCTTTGGGGTTCTTGTGCCTTTTCTATTTGTGCTGTGCTGTCTTATATTAAATTTGGAAAAAAAAAGTTATGGTCATCATTTCTTTAAATAATTCTTCTACATTTTTTTTTATTCTCTATTTAGCATTTCAAATACGTGTAATATGTTTAAACAGTTCCTGGGTTTTCTGCTTTCCTTTGTTCACTTTGTATCTTTGTTTTTAAGTTTCTATAATTATCATTGGCTTATCAATTTTTATTAATTTCTTCTTTTACTTTCCCTGTGAATTTTTGTTTGTTTAGATACCTTTTAGGAATTCTTTATCTTTTATATCTGCATTATCATATTCTTTATGTGATTCTTTATATAATACATAATCTAGCATTCATATTTAACCCTTTTGTTACAGTTTTTAATTTCTCACTGAAATTTTCCATCTATCCATATATATTTCTAATTTTTTCACTAGATCCTTTAGCATGTTAATGATACCTCTAAAAGTTAAAATGCCTTTCTGAGAGATCTAATATCTGGATAATTTCTGGTGGTATCTTGTACTTTCTGTGGAATCTGAAGTACCAGAGGATTTTTGTCTCTGCTCTCACGTATTATATTTGCCCCTTCCTCAATCATATGCTGCTGTTTCTTGTTATTTGGTGTATGGCTTATTGTTGTGTGGATGAATTCTCTGTATTTCCCCCTTCAGCTCAGTTTCAGGAAGGTTATGTGTGCCTGATGTTGGGGAAAAGACGTATCAATGTTCCAGTACACCCTCAGAAACCTGGGGTAGTAAATTGGCTTTGTGTTTATAGAGCTGCTTTGTGAGACTGAATGCTCTGCCCTTCCTCTAGTGATAACTGGCTTCTAATTTATGTCAGGGCAGGATCTTAGGTCTGATTAATTTTGCTTCCTCTTTCACTGGGGTCAGGTAGCTTTTGCTTTGAATCCTTCCAAAGTGAATCTTTGCTTAGGAAGAGTGTTTTCTGTCCCTTCATTCATGACAAGTACCTTACTTGCTTGTTATTTGCTGAAAGGCTTGTGGTGGGACAGGGGTGTTTTCTTCCTCTCCTCCAGGAGCAGGTGGGTTTTGCCTCTCCCTCTCCCTCAGCATCTGTGTATCTCAGTGAGAGATCCAGAATCAGGAGTATTTTATGCTTCTCTGATGGTGACTTCTGGCTTTAGCACTGTATGAGAGATGAGCCTAAGGAGCAGACACAGTTTTGCTTCAGAGTACCACCAAGGAGTGGCTGTCTCAAATTTCCTGCTTTGTCCTTAGCATTATTTGTTAGTCCATTGCGAAGACGTATGAGAAAGAACTGCTGAGCAAGTGTGGACTCCAGTGTGTCTGTGATTCCTAGATATTCTATACTGTCACTGCAGCCCCTGCTCAAGCTTGAAGAATGTATGAAACTTCAACTGTTTTCTTTTTTGCTTTTATGGCAAACTTTGGCACCACTCTGGCATAAGTGAAACATTTTATTTGTCCCATGTCTCCTTGGAGGGGCTTGCTACACCTTGGAATTGATTTCAAATGATTTCCTTGAGATCACTATCTTTTGACTGGCTAAGAATATATTATTTTGAAGATATTTCCATTTTTTTCTCTTGGTTATGGAAAGACTGGCATCCTCATGGTTTTCTACAACTTAACTGGAAGCAGAATTTACAGTTTTGTTTGTTAAGTTTGGTATGATTTGTATTTGTTGGTCTTGTTTTTAGTAGTTACATTGTATGCAGATTTGCATCCTGCAATGTATTGTCATATAAGATCATAGTGGAGTTAATTATTCATGGAATTAATTATGTGCTTTCATCTGTATATTTTAGGCGTGTGTGTGTGTGTGTGTGTGTGTGCAAGTGTGTATGTTTTGAGAGAGCTAGAGATACATTTAAATAAGTAGTTACATTTTATGCATATGAAATATGATATTTGAAACTTCTTTATGCCAGTTGATTACAGTTCCCCTTAATCCTCAAAGTTGTAACATAACACCCTCAACATGATCCTAGTGTTCAACACTATATAGTTTTCACTTTATTTCAGCTTTAATTTAAAAAATTAAACCTATTTTTTATCTGGTATTCAAGGAAATAAGAATATGTTCTAATATATAAAACTAACTGATTACGTTGGATTCTTAAGAGGAATTATATAGGTCCCTGTAGTGGTACCTTTCAAAGAGATCGTTCAAGGATAACCTGACTGTGATATGTGTATAACTTGCTGACTTTATAACTTGACCCTTATATAGGCAGCAAATGTTCTGTATAACTTTAGGGTTGTGTATTACATTACCCTATGTCTTTTTAAAGTACCACCTAAACACAGTCCAGAATTATACTCACATAGGTTCACATCACACTAATGCTACTTCCAGAAATTTTTCTAAGTAGAAGAACATTGAGAATGAGAACAGAATTCCAAGTCTTACTTCAGTAATTAATTTTTTCCCTGACCTTGAAGAGGTAATTTAATCCCAGTTTTCTTTTCATGTAAATATTAGGGTGCTCCATCTCTCTTTAAAAAATCATGCCAATTAAGTAGGCAATGGTTTAGATCCTTCCAGGTGTATAAACTACTCCCTGAGTGTAAATTACATTGTACTAACTACATTAAGTCACCAGTGCCTGAAATTCAGTGAATTACTGCTCTACTGCACTAAATGTTCCCCTAATGACTTAAAAGAGTCAATGTACTTTTAAAAATATTGAGCTTAAACACTAGAGTTTTATAATGTTCTTTACAAAACTTGAAGAGAGGCATATTAACTTTATGTAGCATGTTTTCTCATACTAGTAGAAAAACAAAACTGACAGGAAGCTTGAAAACTAATTAGATTGTACAATACACCCACTGCTTTTAGTCTATTAGATGTACTTTAAAGGGAATAAAAAGTATGCAAGTGAAGGGTACTATTTAAATTCATCATGCTAAACAAAATTTCTGAAGCATAAAGCAAAGAGTGTCCCAAAACACTTGGTAACATAATACCTGTCAAAATTCTCACTAATTAGTAAAATCTAAGCATAGTTCTTAGAAAATGTAGTTATCCATACTTTCAAATTGAGTATATTTTAAGGCTTTGAAACATCACACTATATTATCATCAAATAAAATTTCCTTGAGACATTAACTTTGTACTAAAAATGTGCTACATTTTTACATAAGTATTCCTACATGATTAGGTATCCAATAGTATATTGTCAATTTCATCAAAATAGTTTATTGTGTTATTAGTTGTTTCCAGGTGAATTAATTTTGGAATCTGTTAATGTAATTAAAGATGTTATTGAACTTGAATGCAATTCAGAATATCATTGTTCCTTAACCTGAGTCACAATTGCAACATAGCAGTCGTTTGTTTTTCAAATGTCGTCACATTTTTATATTTCATGAATGTACTCTCTTGGCTTCATTTTCTCCTCCCTGATATAACGGCAACCAGAGATTATGTTTTTAACTCATTTTTCCCCTGTTTTTGTGTTCCTACTCTTGTGGCATCATCTTCCCTTCTGATTAATTGCTTCACAAATCAAAACCTCTTACCTCTTCCACAACCCTGTATTTTCAAATATCCAAAAGAAATTTACATTTTTATACATATGTGTCATAATCAAGTGTTAAAAATAAAAAACAAATAAATCTTGACTGCTGAATCAGTTTTCTTTGTTAGAATATCTATCAGATATTCTATCCTCTGGTCAGATTTGACTTTTCCAAATTTTAGCCACTCTATAATTGAAGTAGTATATTTTCTTACATTATTTGGAATTTCTAAAAGACTCAGCCCAGGTTTTTGGCTCTCTTCAAAAAGATCAGCTCTGGAAGATGTATAGGAGGACACATCATGCATGCAAGAAATAGCAGAGGCAGCTGAAAGCAAAACCAAAAAAAAAAAAACCACATTGACATATATGGAGACTTATCTTTCATTGATGTTTGAAGGCTAAGGGCAGTGGAATGGGAAAGGGGTTGCTGGCAGCAGAGGAAGGAAACATGAGGAGAAGAAAGACGGCTTGAACTTTGCTTTGTTTTCTCCCTGCCTTTCACAGTGCTGCCCTGTCCCTGCCAGTGCTTGCAGATGCTAGTGCAGGTGTTCGCAGCAGTAACCAGGGCAAATCAGAAATGCTGCCCTGAATTATTTCTGAGTAATTAAATGACCCGAGAAAAGAGTTCATTTGAGTGAGATATATATATATATATATATATATACACACACACACACACACACAGACACATACACTCATGTATGTGCGCATGTGTATATATACAGCTGATAGCCATGGAGAAATAATAGAATTAGAAAAGTAACTAAGTGCAACTTCTAATGAAATAATCGACTCAGACAATGATCATTCATGGTTGAAAACATTCATTATCACCACCTGAGCACCTGATCAACCTTAAAATCGTAAGAAAAAAATAGTAAATGTGTGGGCTTCCTGAAGTGAAGCACACAGCACAATCCCATCTATGTATTTTTGGCAAAATCATTGAATCTGAAACTAGTCAATACCCCAGAGCTAACTTTTATTAATGGGAAATATGAGACATACATGAAAAATAAAAACATAATTTAATGAAGCAGAGAGACAAATTTAGGCTATGTGACTTTGAAGAGGACAAATGACTCAATTTCTGCAAAAAGTCAAAGGCAGAAGAATGTGGGAGACAGGATCACTGTGAATTAAATGAGATATAAGCAACATAATTGTGGGAAATTAAAGGCTCCTGGATTTCTCAATGCTCTTGTGACAGTCTTAGCCTCCTGAGACTTTTCACATAACCACCAGAATTAGGTCTGTAGTCATTTCTCCAGTTAATTGCTCAGATCCTAAAGGATAATAAAACTTCTCTTATCTCTCTGAGAGGGCAAATTGGTTACAGTACCAGACATAGCACCTAGGTTAAGCCCCTTTGGCGCTCCTGAAGAGACTTATTAGCAAATCGAAGGACTGGAGTAAGGAAGAAATCCTTTCAGGAAGGAGAGAGGAAGATTACCTCCATCCCCTTTATAAGTAGAGAGAAATCATTTTATTTCTTACTTTTTACTTGGCTACTCCTGTGGGTTAATGGACCTGGCTCTCATTGTGTCACCTTGGGAGTAAAAACTGGGATAAGGAGAGAGAGATTACACATGTTACAATTACTGTGAGGTTTTCATAAGAAATCTCTCTAATCCAGCATGTTTCATGTGAGTATTCAGGGAAAAATTACTATTTAAAATTGATAATAATAATAGTATATGGCCCTTCCATATGCAAAAAGCTTATATGCCATAGATATTATTTCAGTCTGGCCTTGGATTCAGTTTTTCCGTTCTTATTTTAATATTATTGCCCACATACTTTCTCTCCACCCATTTTGTGTCTGTGTGTGTGTGTGAGAGAGAGACTTGGGATATATGTTTGCAATTCAATTCTTTGCATGCCCAATCCTCACCAATCTTTTTTTTATTTTCATAATGGCCATTTTTAAACTTGGTTGTCCTGATGGACTTAAAATCACAGACTTACAGACTTTGTCATTATGAACCGAACTCAAGTTTTAGCACAGGTCTACTAAGTTTAGGAAAGGAGAAAATGTAAAAGATAGTTGAGATATGGGCTAAAACATTGGTCCCCAACCTTTTTCGTACCAGGGACTGGTGTCATGGAAGACAATTGTCCACAGATGGAGTGGGGTGAGGGAGGTAGGAAGGGAAGGTGGTGGAGATGGGGAGAGAGGGATGGTTTTGAGATGATTTATTGTGCAGTTGAACCTCTTGCCAATGACAATCTACATTGGCAGCCACTCGCTAGCGCTGGTATCTCCACCTCAGCTCCACCTCAGATCATCAGGTGTTACATTCTAATAAGGAGCGCGCAACCTAGATCCCTTGCATGAGTGATTTACAGTAGGGTTCGTGCTCCTATGAGAATCTAATGCTGCCGCTGATCTGACAGGAGGCGGAGTTCATGCAGTGATCTAAGCAATGAGTAGCAACTATAAACACAGGTAAAGCTTCCCTTGCTCCCTTGCCCCTAACCTCCTGCTGTGCATGCAGCCTGGTTCCTAACAGACCACCTACCGGTACTGATCTGTGGCCCAGGGGTTGGGGATCACAAGGTTAAAATGTGCACCCAGATTTGAAATTAGCACATTTTTTCACGTCAAATGTTGAATTCTGATTTATTGATATGCACTTATGAGTAAAGTTATTAACTACTCTTAAATGGCAGCATGTCAGTGGCTTAACATATTCCTTATGCATGCAAAAAATCATCATGCGTATATGAGGATCCTTGACAGATATTTTATGGGAATCAGGTAATTTTATGAAAATATGATGAATTCACTGAAATAAATCAAAATAAGATTATAGAAAGCACTTATTTACTCTGTGATTTTAAATCAGAAATTCAAATATAGTCAAATACATAAATGGAAAAATGAGATGGCATTCATCTTCATTAATTTTCAGATTAGAAACATCATAATTCTCCTTAGATATTTTGTAAAATAGGAAAAACATATATAAGGAAACTACAGTCAACCAATTTTCTTTGACTCAGCTAAAGTCATCAATACATTTTAGGGTATTTTTCTAAGGACTATTTTAGTACTTGTGCATATGCACATATATCCATATTAGATCACATGATATTATTTTCATGTAATAAGATTAATGTTAAATATCACAGTAATTTAATGTTACATATTAAATAAATAACAGTAAAATTTACACATACTAGTTTTATTATGAATATGTCAAAATCTATTTTTGAATTTTTAAAATTTATTTATAGCATTATTTGCATCTTAAGGATGGTCATTTGTGTTGTCATACTTATCATAATAAGGAAAAGTGCAATTTGCATTTGTTTATAAATCAGTAGAACAGAATTTTAGAATTAAAATTTATTCACAATTATTAATAATTTCTACCAGCTCCAAATCCACCTTTTATACTGTGTGATGCAAAAGCTGGAACTCAGCAAACCATGTTACCTATACATCTTTGTCATTAGAGGAAAATTGGAAGATAGGAGGAAAGGAGAATGACACTCTTTCTCTTTTATATCCTTGCCAGCATCAGTCTAGTGCTGGAAGTTCCTCCCCCCCCCACTGCCAGCATTTCACCTTTGCTTCTTCTGGCAGTCCCTGAAACAACTCAGTTGAGCCTCTTTGAAAGTATCTTTCCTCAAACATTTGAGCAGCAGCTATCTAGAGCTACTCCTCTGAGATCCTTAGGTACTAGAATACATGAGAATACCCATTTCTCAAATATCTCAGTAATAACTGCAAAGAACATGTTATTCAATCTCCCGATTTCTGGAAATCCACCTCTTTATTTTCCTATCTTTAGGGTGATAACGCTTCCTGTGCTTAAGGTATTTGGTGGTACTTATTGTTCTTTTGCTTTTTAGTTGTTTTTTTTTTTTTTTTTGCCTCTGTAAACAATTCTTTATATTAAATCTATTACTTTAAACAGCTAATATGGTTTCTATTTTATTGACTAGTCCTTGACTGATAAAAGATATTTAAGGTCCCAGCTATGAATTCCAAAATTAATTTTCAAAAAGCTTTTCGCAATTTATATTGATGGAATCAATCAGTGTACAGCATTTAGTATAGCCATAAGTTTTCAAATCAATTGGGTAAATACATAGGCATTTAATTTCTGGATCATATGTTGGAACTTCAGATAGCTTTGTAGACACTACCAAATCATTTCCAAAGGGCAATATCATTTTGCATTCCACCCACAATGGGTAAGAATTCCTATTTTTCCACATTTAACTGGCAATTGGTATTGTCAGTTTTGGGGTTTGGGGGTACTGTAGGAGTTTACCTCTATAAAATGTGTGGTAGTCTCATTGCTGTTTTAGTTTGCACTACCCTAATAACAAATGATTTTGTGCAATTCTGATATGCATATTTGCCATATATATGTCTTCTTTAGTCAGCTATTTGTACATCTGTTATCCTTTTTTATAAACTAGGTTGTTTGCTTATTATTGAGTTTTATGTATTTTCTTATATTTTGGATAAAATCTTGTAATAGATATGTATTTACAATATGTTATCTTGGTATTTTTGATTGTCTTTCATTCTCTTACGCATTTTTAAAGACTGTGGTCAAGTGTTTCTCACTCCGACACTAGTCCCTACTCAGCTTCCAGCAATTCATCAAAATTACCATTTAAAATGTTTTTACCAGCTTAAGGCTCTAGCAGTTTCTGCTACAAATAAACTAATATCAGTTGATGCATCCATCTGGATGCATCTGGGTTTTGCAAATTTGGAGTGTTTGTTTGTCCTGTGACCTTAGTTCTTCTATGAAGGGTTCAAGAGAATTTGTTGATTTTCGGTTTGTCCAGACTTTGCTTGTTACACTCATGGGAATGATGACTTTAAGTTCTTTACATGTTGGAGCTGAAGCCAGATTTCCTTGATCATTTTTTAGAAGCCGAGAATATTCTATATAAGAACAACTCACAGACTAAAATTTTGTAAGGAGGACAACACAAAAATTTTTAAAAAATGACAGCAGTATGTGAATACATATACTAATTTTATAGTTATTACCTGATTGAACTGCCATGCAAATCTCATTTTCATTCATGTCCACTTATCCAAATCATTAGAAATATAACAATAAATAACAAGGCCAAAGGGCATCAGTTTTTTGTTTGATGAAATTCATTAACCTTTCCATCTAATCAAAACATCATATTATTTTTCTGTCAGGAGTTCTTCAATTAATAAAACAAAATAAAACAAAGAGCCAGACAAAAATATAAATGTTTGTATCAGAATAGTGTGCTCAATTTTACGTCCAAAAAATATGCATAATTCATTGTTGTGCTAGAAGCAATTAAAAGGATACTTGAGTCAAGGGTAAAAATGTATCAAAAGCAATTAAAAGGATACTTGAGTCAAGGGTAAAAATGTATCAAAAGCAGCGCAAAAAAAAATCCCTTTTTCAAGTTATGAGGTCTTGTTTGCAATTATGAAAATACTTCTATTTTTTACATTCCTCTCTTAAGGTAGTCCTGGCACATGTAAAAATCCACAAGCCTTAGAACTAATTTAGGTGCCAAATCTACCAATTACCATTAATCTAAAATTGGACAAGATAATTAGCACTTCGAAGATTTACTTGAAGTACTTAAGAATACTAAATAATAATGCATGCCATTTAGATAGCATGATTGTGGTCAGGTTTATATTAGGAAGTATATAGAATTGTTAATTTCAACACTGAGTACATAATAAACTTTTAGAATATATGAGTTTCCTTTTCTTCCGAATCCTCAGAGGACAACAGACCTATCTTATTTGAAAGATATGTAAGATCATTGGTATGTAAGTGAAAAAATTATGTGTATGTTATTAGCACATTAAACATAACTTGACTTTGACTAATGAATAAATAAAAAATTAATTAAATTATTTTAGGAGTTCACAGAGTTAACAGAAATGTTAAGGAAAAGAAAAGAAAAGAAAAAAAGAAACAGACCTGCGCTATAGGTAGAAATTGTGTTATAGTTTGATATCAGAAACATATCCAAAACCTTACTACAAATGAATCCTAGGAAGATACAAATAACTATCACTAACATTCTACTTTTACTGTTCTTGAAAACTGCAGGTCCCTTTGTTGCTGAGACCACTGCTAGTAGGCATTTTTCTTTGGAACACCAATTCTCAAATCAAGTCTAAACTGAGAGAATCTGTATTAGTTTGCTCTGATGGCTCTGACAAATCACCACAAACCAGGTGACTTAACAGAAATTTATTCTCCCACAGTTCTGGAGGCCAGAAGTCTGAAATCAGTCTCACTGTGCCAAAGTCAAAGTGTGAAGAGGTCTATGCTCCTTCCAGAGGCTCCAGGTCAGAAGGTTTCTATCCTTTGCCTCTTCCAGTTTCTGGTGTTTTCTGACTGTCCGCTGCAAGTTCACAAAAATGTCTCCTCTTCTCCTTTCTGAGACAAATCACACTTTACTTCTCTCTTAAAAGATACTTTTGATGGTATTTAGAGCCCACACAGACAATTCAGGATAATTTTGCCATCTCCAGATTGTTAACCTAATCACATCTGCAAAGTCTTTGCCACATAGGCAACATTTGCAAGTTCTAGCAATTAGGACATTAAATTTTGGGAGGAGGGCATTTTTAAGCCTACCACAGTGTCTGAGTGCTTGAATCCATGTTAAAAGACTTATCTTACATTTATTATATGTACAAATGTGGTTCATATTGTGGACAACCACAAAATAAAGCACAATTGTTATCTACCAATTAAAAGTTGGGCCCTAAGAAAATAATTTCTGTTTACCTAGATATAACAGTGCAGTTAAATGCAATTACACAATATTAAAATTTAGACTTAGGAAAATATTGTGAAATTAAACTCAATTTAGATGAGAAACACAGATTACTAAAACAATCACTAATATATTTGAAGTTTCATTACTAATGTAATATTACCTATGTGTGCTTTACTTTTACTGAGATCAAAACAACAATCTTCTTATGACAAGCAATATATGTTAGGCATAAGGAATAACTTCTTGAGACATTAAAAAAATCATGTACAGATTATAGGATTTATTTTGTAAAACCTTCAAAAAAACTCACTGTTTTCAGGAAAAAAACTTAGCTAGAACTCATTAGATATCAAAAAGCCCTGTAATTTATATCCTGTATTAAATCTAAAAATAAATAATTAGTATATTGCAGTAAATGTTGAGAATACTTATATAACTAATAAACTTTAAAATTCAAAATAAAACACCACATTAAAAATAATATTAGTAGCCTCATGAATCATATTTTTTATTACCCATTAAATCAAAACCTATATATCTCAAAATGAGTCATGTGATTCTTTGACAAATATATTGAAAAGAAAGAAAAATCAGAGTACACTACTTCTCCAGATAGAGGGAGTAGATAAATACTTTGATGTCAAATATCTGTCTTTTATAAACCTCCATTAGTACATTGCATTTTTTATGATTTTGACATTAATTTTCCTTTTGCTTAAATATGATACTGGAAAAAATATGTACATATATATGGAAAGTTCCATCCAACAACTTTAGTGGAAGTATATATAGCCTGGTTAGTTGAAGCTTCATATATATATGAACACACACACACACATACACACACATGAAAAAAAAATAACTAGAAACTTACGAACAACAGACTAATTAGATAGTGCAAAGTCATTAAATACCTCATAAATTAGTATAAACTCTAAATGCCTAGTAAGAAAGCTAGGCAAATAAATTTACCCTTAACAATTATAATCAGGTGTGTGCTGGACCTGGCTTTTTCCAGCTTGAAAGAGACAATCTTTTGCATCTCTTCACAACTCCACATTCAGTGACATTGTGTGGATAGCTTGAAACTGGCCACAACAATAATATTAATACCATGGAAATCACCAAACACTACATATTTTTCCTCCAGACAGCTGTATGTTAAATATTTACCAGAAAACTACTGATTATATTATCATAGCTTAATAATCTATTCAATTTTAGGAGTACGTCTTGAAAATATTAAGTGATAAAATGTAGAATGTCAAAAGCTCATGAGAACAAAATTTTCAGGTGCATTTACCAAGAAACTTTACTCTCAAGTGAATTAATAATTTATTTCAATTTAAAAATTGTCTATATAAAAATAGAAATACAAATTACGTATTTATACACATTGTAAAATTGAACAGAATATAGAAGTACCTATTTCAAGAATTGGACAACTGACAGTGGAGCACTGGGATTCTTGATAGCAGGGGAAAAGATATGGTAAACATCAGATTTAAATTTACTCTCTTCCTGGGGGCATTATCTAATCCCCAAAACAGAAAAAAAATAAAATAAAAGATTTCAAACTGAGAGAAGTTGATATAACAGACTACAATTTTGATTTGAAAATTTCAAACTTGCAAGCAAATTAAAATGGCATTATGCTCCTTCAAAATGAAGGGGGAAATGAAAAAAAAAAAAAAAAAAAAACAAGCTCCAACTTATCTACCAGATTATATTTGAATTCTGTAATTGTTCTTGGGAATATCTTGAATTTTAGAAATAATCTATTGATGGAATTCCTAGTTTTAGTCTGACCAATTTGTATCCTATAATGGAATAAAAAATAACTTATAAGGCCTAAAATATACCATCATCTCAATGCAAAGACAATCAAAATATTTGATTAAATTTATCTTGTAAAAATGATTATCAAAGATTAATGTCTACAGTAGAAGCATAAGACAGCATTAATAAAATAAGGAAGGCTGAAATTTATAGATTTTTAATACAAAAGATGTTAGAATTACCAATATCTTTGATTTGGTTGAATTTAAGTCTCTGTGTGTGGAAATGGCATTTTGTCAAATAAAAATAAAACTGTTGAGTGATTAATAAATTAAACTCAAATTAATAAATGAATTAAAGTTAGTAAGTTAACCCTAATAGATTAATATGGAATCCTTAAAGAAGATTTCAGGTAATTTTTATAAAAAATAAAAATTAAGCAATTTTAAAAATATACATTTCTTTAAAAAAGTCAGGAATTTAGTACTAGTGAAAGTTAAGAATTTGATAAATATGTGAATAGTTCCAAGAATAATTGGTAATTGATATTTATAAATGTTCAGATAATCATAATGAAGTAAGATTAGTTTTTTGGGTTTTGTTGTTTTGTTTTGGCTTTTAGTGATTGGGTATAGGCTATTTAACCTTAAAAATGTTATGTTTTAAAAATAGTTTTTGAAAAGTAAAGTCTCCCAATTTAATAAAACTAATTTTTGGCCAATCAATACTTTTTTTACATAAAAGAAAAAAATGTCCCTTGTCAACTTTATATAAAACAAAATTTTGAATTTAACAGCTTCTTAGTTGTTAATAAATCAAAAGAAATTGATTAATTTCTTTTTCTTCTAAAATACTAGTTTTATAGTTGATAAATTCTCTAAGACCTCTGCATTTTACTTATGTTTGAACTTAAGGTTTGAGAAATTAGAATTCCATATGTAGTTAGTGCTATCCGATTAGCATTGGCTATTTGCTTGCTTTGACTACTGTTTAAATAATCTGACTGTACTATAGACAAGGAAATAATCATGTTAGAAGTCAAACCGTACAGTTATGTTTTTTAATGCATTAACTCTCTCTCTTAAATGTTAAAATGTTATATTAAATATTTTACAAGTACCTAGATATCCAGATTCAAAAATTAAGTAAATTGAAATTAATACAACAAACAAAGCTTTAGATCTTAAAAAGTACTAAATGAGACAGGTTTCTGTTTTGTCATGAGGTGATTACTAGGGCTAAGAAGAAATCTCAAATAATCTTCCTAAAGAGGAGTTTACTTGTACTCATATTACTCTAGCTCCACTGCAAATCCTTTGTCTTTAAATGAAATGGTTCTTCATTTTATTTTATGGAGACCTATTTCTGGTTCCTAAAAGTTTCTATGGTTATGTTTGTTCATTAATGCTTTTAATGTTCCTTGCTATGCTGTTGCTTCAATTTTTACTATCTGGTTCACATCAGGATCTCACAGCTTGGAGTTTACCTTGAGTCATAAAAATGTGAGATTGTGACCTAAACTCTAATGATGTAGAACACTGCAAAGCTCTATAGGACACAGTGGGATTAATGGGGTTTTGTGTACTTTTAATCAAGTGCTCTAATGAACATATACTGAATTTTGTGGAATGGCTATAAGATAAATAGGCCAGTTAGAAGGGGGAAAAGATGATGTGCTGAATCACATAAATAAAATGATCAGGCGAAAGAAAGTGTTCCACATCTCTACTTAAATACGAGACTCCCGCTGAGTAGTATCCATGTGCTCTTGCTAATGGCCATAAATAAGCACATACTCCATGCAGAATAATTAACTTTTATATCTTTAAGATAGAGTGTGACAGCAGAGACCTGAAACAATTCATGAATATCAAAGCATAAGGAATAGACTAGAAATATCTCTTCCAAGGTTAAATAGACCATATTTTAAATAAATTAAATTATAATGATAGAAATAGGATGTGAAATCAGATTTTGCCCCAATTTATCTTTTGACCCTCATCATGCCCACTTGATTCAGATAACTGAGGCAGTCGGGGCAGAGTTGCTTTAATCCGGGAGGGCTAAAAGGAGGGGAGTCTGGCGGTTGTAATGGTCCCCTAAGCACTATGCAGAGAGGGACTTTAGACTGCTCATCCAGAGTTAGCATGTAAGCACCTGTGGTTGAAGAGAAGTATCCTCAAAAGGCTGGGAGTGGGATGATTTTGCTGTCATTGCTCCCATGTGTCTTCCGTCCAAATACCTCAATTTTTGTCAAAATTTAACAGATCAATTTTAGTTTATATGTGTATATATCTCTGAAGCTAAACTTACTGTTTCTCAATTACTTAAATTGTAATTAATTGTATGTAAAAACCCATACATATATGATTTTAGAAAATGCATAAATGCAACTGTATTTATATGCTTAAAACAGTTATTTTTAATCTTTAAAATTATTTACTTCTTTCTTATTTCACCATCGCCAATTTCCCTCCTTCCTTGGCCTGTCACACACGTCAGCACTCAATACCTCAACGTCTACCTACTTTAGCAACAGAGTGTATATCTTTTGGAGTTTTATTAGTATGTTCACATAACCCTGTAGAGACACAAACATTGTAAATAATTTTGCAGGCATAAGAATATATGAGGGAAATTTGTATTATGATTTGTTTTCAGAAATAACAGTATGCACACTTCGGGGCAGATTTTTTTCTTTCACACAGCATAAGATAGAAATCCCTATTTAGTATATATTAAAGCTCTTAGTCATATTTTTTAATGTATACTAAATTCTACATGCTTTTTTTCTACCACAAACATAAGCCATTTTTCTATTGAAGTGCGTGTACTTTCCATTTTTGCCAATTGTAAGTGATCTTTGCACATTAGAAATAATGTTTCAATCACATCTGCTAAAAATGAATATTTTTATTACTTTTTTGAAGATAAGCCTGAAAAATGGGGTTTATTGAGAGAAAGATAGGATCGCAGGGCAAGAACAAGATATAGGTTTACAGAGCATGGTACGTACGCCACAGATGAGCACCAGACCCATTGTCTCAGCAAAGGAAGGGGCCATAAAAAGGGCTTTTATTACTTTTTATATTTTGTATGTTTATGCATGAAATCTTTAACACCTATTCATACAAATGCATTCTAGAGTTCCCAGGTTTAAAATTTTTGTTAGATAAATGTCCTGTGCTTCTAGAAAGTACATGTACTTTTATTGATGTTTTTCAGAGGGTCTATATTGATCCTTTTTAAGACTAATTCTATTTGAATTTAATTTTAAAATAATGTGAGATGAATGGCTTTTAAAAAAACTCAGATGGATACCAAGTTATGCCAGAACAATTAAATAAATAATATATTTACATTTATTTGTCGTATTTAACATACTTTCTTCTATATAATGAGATCTACTGGGTTATTACTTTTCTCTCTATCTTTGCTGGTACTATATTGATGTGATTTCAGTGAGTTTATAGTATATGTTCCTCTGTTGAGATGTTCCTTCATAATTGAAATACTGCAGTTATCATTTTCCTGATAGCTCTTAAAAATATGTTCTTTCAAATGAAATTGAAGATATTTTTATGAAATACAGAAAAATAAAAATAACAGTAATTCTTGGGGATTTTAATTGTAGTTTATGGTTCGAAGTTTCCTAAGACTCATACTTTATAACATTGTCTTTCCAACCAAAGGTAAAGCATTTAAGAGTGTGATCAAATAGTCACACATAGAATTGTATATACAGTATTTGAATCCAGGATAGATTTGTCATAATCAGACAAATTTTTCACGTGAAAACAAAATTAGTACATAAAAATAAATCACATCCATGAATATAAATTCAAATAATCTAAAGTTTTAGCCAGTGGAAACAAATGAGGATATCTGAATTTGATATAAATTTTATATCAAAAAATTTTGCCTGGTTTTGATATGTAATTATGCTGGATTTAAATACTGTAAGTTCCTCTGTATGTCTATTTGATCAGTTTCTTAAATGCGTTATACAATTATCTTCAGCATAACTTTTTATTATTATTTTTAAATCAGTGCAGTCTTGAGAGAGATAGTAAGGTCTTTCACTATACATGAAAAATGTATTTCATAGATATATCCTTAAATATCCAATTATATTTGCTTTATATATTGATTTCACTTACTGTTTTGTGATTGAGGTTTATTATAATTATATTTTCATTATAGATTTTGTCTCTATGTTCTCTTTCCTCTGTGCAAGTGAGTTACATTTTTATACTATAATCTTTATTGTGAGAAAACGCTATTGATACAAACCTAGCAAATGCATGAGTAATTTAAGCATTATTGATAAAGCTTTTGTTGTGTATTTGTATATTGGCCACATCTATTTTGAAATAAGCTGGAGTTAAGGCAAATGTCAGAACCAATTCAGATTTGCTTGTGTAAGGACACTAGGTGCTTATTTAATTTTGGACTATAGTGAATAATAACATTTGTGAGAACTGTGAATATAAACACTTTTATACATTATGTATTATGGGAATTCAGTGACTTCCAAAATACATCTATTTTTTTTACTTGATAAAAAACATTGGATAGTTTTTAACTAGTGTGCCAAGAGAATAATAATACTCTTTATGCCAAAACCTAGGGCCTCTTCTATTTTGGGTAATTTTTATTTTGTACCTTTTAGCCTGGCTCTTTTTACTAATTATTAAAGTCATTGGTATTTTCTTCTGAACTCATGCAGAATTCATGAGTTTTATGTTTAATGTTTTCATATGTTGACTTCTATAGGAAAATTTGCTCCTGTCTGGCATACACTGTGAGATTTTTGCTGCCCTTGTTAGTGGTTAACAATGTCACCTTCATGCATGACCCAGGATCCTAGTGGCTGTCTCTAGCTTGAGAGTGCTGGGTCTATGTTTTGTATGTTGAACAATGAGAAAAGCATTAAACAACTCAATAGGTGGCAAGTCGCCTCCTACCTGCAGTCATATTTGAAAAAAGGGTCTCCTACTTACTGTGCAGTATCATCAAACATCCTCCAAACAAACCTGCTCCTGAGGCATTTCTCTTCAAAGCATTCATGTTTCATATTTAACTGAAATTTGTTGAAAACAATAATCATGGAAGATATTTACATAAACATGTCTTCCATTTACATATATAAATTGAAGTGAAATTATAGTTTTTATTTATATTGATCAATATCAACTACTTTGAATCTTCCCTTCTAAGCATGTAGAAATTACTTCATACTCAATATCCAATTTTTATCAATAATTAAAAGAATGATATAAATTTACCTTTTCATGAGCAATTGAAAAAGAATCAAATTTGTTTTATTGTTTTTGTTTCTACATTTTTCTTGAGTAGCAATGTCTGAAGCGTTAGAGTAGACTTAAAAGCATCTCTTTATAGACTCTGTCACACATTGTCATAAAAAGTAGGAGTTTAAAAATATAAAGTAACATTTTATACAATGTTATTGAAAGCATTTTCTAATTTCCCATCAATACATAAATAATTGTCAAGAAAAGTACATAGCGATAACTTTTAGAATTATATCATTTCTCAAGATAACATAAAAACATGCCAGAAATTCAATTATATCTTTTAAAAAATAGTGGTGTTCAGTTTCCTGAACTTCTGTAACAATGGCAAATGGAAAATACACAAAGTTTTAGTTTTGTGAAACTGTTATGAAAATATATGTTCTCCAAACATTTTGAGTAATATTTGAATAAGTACTTCTTGTTTGGAAACTCAGAGACCCCATTTTCACTCTTCTATCTCTGATACATATCATAAAGGGAATAGGATCCCTCACGATCTTCCACCCACAGACTTCCTTGCCACTTGGTTAGCTCTGCCAAACAAAGCTTTTCTGAGGGCGGTAAATGCTACGAAGAGGAATACATAGCACTCTTTCTGTTTAAATTCATTTTTTAGCAGTACCTCTCCAGCAGCAGCAGGTAACAACTGGTTCAAGGAGATTGTTGTCCATTTTAACACTGCTAGCTCAGAATCTCTTTCCAGTGATAGGCCTTGGTGTGTGTCCTTGCTGGTCTCAATCTTATACATGTGATTTTTTTCCTGTGGTTGCAGCACAGTTTGAAAAAGCCCATTCTCAGAATAGTCTTTTCAAATTTAAATTGTCAGAAGTTCCAACCATTGTCATGAGTCCTTCCTACCTTGGTGTTTGTAGCACCCCATGTTGTACTCCTAGAAGAGCAGGAAAAAAGTGAGATGCTGGAGTTTGCTAATGACACCTCCTTTCTCTCCCTCAAACCAAGGAGAGTAGCTGTTTCCTGCTGTTACTAATCTTTGAGTTACTTGATTTTCCTTTCTTCCATTTTAGTTATCTCAACACTTTGTATACTTGTTCCCTGTGCTACACGTCTTCATTTTGAAATATCTAGAATCATTTCTGATTTGTTGACTGGATACTTAGTACATGATGCAATATGTAATATAATAAAAAGACTGAAAGTTTATAATAGGAGATTTCTTCTGAAATGTCTTAGAGAAAATAAAACCAGGATCATAGAATGATGAGTTTGGTCAGTTGCTATGCCAATAATTAGCTTAAGGAAAATGAGTATCAAAAAATGCTCAGGATAATGTCAAACAATCTAATATACATGTAATTGGATTCCCAGAAGGAGATTAATTTGTATAAAAAATATTTGTGGAAAAATGAGGGGTAAAAATTGCCTAACTGATAAGTTAAGGATTCATACTGATAACCTTAGAGCAACAATTAGAAAATAAAAATAAAAATAGCTATAACTAAAAAAAGTGCACAAAGATTTAATCCAAAACTCAAAAGAATTCAGGAAAGCAGAAACAAAGGAATAACAACAAAAAATAAAATACAAATGGATAACCAAAGTAATAATAAAAATGAGTTATTTATCTGGAATAAATAGCAATCCCAAACATTCGTGCACATTAATGACAGAACATCAAAATTCATGTGACAAAAAGAGACAGAAATAAAGAGAGAAATAGACAAATCCAAAACCATAGTAGGAGACTTACCATCACTTCCTCAGGAATTGATAGAATAAATAGACAATAAATCAATAGTTAAATAGAGGATTTAAGAACACAATCAACCAGTTTGACCTAGTTGACATTTTCAGAGTATTCCACTCTACAAAACCCACATTCATTTCAATTAGATTTTATAAGAATTTCTGAAACAAGCAAATCTAATCTATAATGATAAAAATCTCATTGCCTGGCTAGAAAGAATTAACTACAAAAGAGCACTTAAAATTTTCTGGTAATATGTAAATAATTCATATGTTTGTGTTGAATTTATGATATGTAAAGTATAACTGAATGAAATTGATTTAAAAAATTAAGCTGCTACAGGATGAATCAGGAAATCATAGCTTGAGCAGTTGTTTCAAAAAGCAGATAGCAATACAGGTGCTTTGGTGCCTCCCTCACTCCTTTGCCAATTTAACTTTGCTGTATTTATGGCATATTTGAGTTTAACTAACAAGGGGTAAATACAGTCAACACAACACTAGGTTCAAATTTGCTTAAGAGTTTTAGTTTTGTCTTCCTAGGTACTGTAGCGTAAAAAGGCATACTAGAAGAACTTGAGCACAACCATACAATATCATAATTGAATGACACTTAATTGTTCAAATGTTCAGATGCTTCAGATATATCTCATAAGCTCTTAATCTAACTATTACTTCAGTTTTAGCTTAAATATCACTTCCACAGAGAAATGCTGAAGCAAATAATATTATTCATTTTTCCCATGGAAGAGATCTTCACAGAATGTTTCTCAATTAAAGCATTCATTTCAATTGTAATTTAATAATTAACATCAGCCTCCGCCACCAATCTGTTAACTATATGAGGGCAGTTTCCTTTATTTATCAATGAAACCATGCATTACTTCATGTCTATGAAGGGCTTTCCATAGATTTGTTGAGTGAATAATTATTGATTACTGATCAAAGCAGGATATAAAAATAACATAGTGAGTAAAATGTAATTGCATCTTAGTCAACATAAATCAGAATATAATGTTTTCTGTCTAAGAGTAGGTTATAAATCTTTCCTATTTCAATAATCACTCTTTAATAGGATTACGCAAAGGGTGTTGTATCTGGTAGAGTTATAAGACTAAATTATAAACTAGATTTCTTCCCCCACTCCCCTCTAAAAGGCATTTATAAAATAACTGAACTTCATGGAGATGGTGGGTAATCACTCTGTGATTCTCCCTATGCACATGGTAAATAAACCTTTCTCTTACTAATCTGCCTTAATTGTGCGTTGATATGTCAGTGTACTTTGGGGGGAAAGTTTCCCCTCACTGCTACAATTGAGAGGAAAAATCTTTACTTCTTTTAGTTTTTGAGGTTCTTTGGAGTTTCCGTATTATTTAGAAGATATACAGTGAGTTTTAGACAGTATTTAGTTCTATTTTTTTAATAACACCTTATGATTTGATTTTTTTTTTTAATGTGGCAGCACACTGGACAAACATGTAAAATATCTGGAAAATGTGCTCTTTGGTACTACTGATGCAATCCAAATTCAAATTCCAGTGTTTACTGCATCATTATGAATGTTCTTCATTTTAATAAGTTAATAGGAACATTTAAATGTGCACTGTTGGGATGCTGGAGTTTTGTTCTTGCCCAATTTAGCAACATTAGTGGCAAAATAGCGTAATTAGAAACTTTGCAAAGAATTTTCAAATGTTTGTCTAGAATCCTTTTATTAAAGAATAAACTACATGCAGAGATTACTTGTGGTGTTAGCTTTTCCCTAGTTGACTATGAAAGTCGAGTCAGCTGGTAAAGCATGCAGAAAAATAGGACACCATTTTGCCACTTAGATAAATTTCTAAAATCGATTTGGGTCCTAAATATGAGCTGAAATCTCGTTTCCTAAAGTGTGAATCGAGAAAAAAAAAAAAAGAAAGAAAGAAAAATATGAGCTGAAAGCACATAAATTTAACATTAGCTAACATTTACTGGGTGATCTTTTGGTCTACATAATTTTTTAATGTGAAATGTAAACATACGTATTCTGTCACAGAAGTTATCTTCATATATAAAACAACTAAATATATGCAGCCTTAGGGAGAGATTGTTCATTTTTTTTAAATGATAGACAATTATCCATATGTAAATTTGCAAATAAATTATTGAAGACAGCACATAAAATGGCTTCCAATAGTCTCTGCCTTCTGGTATTTATGTGCTTGTGTAATCTCTACTCCTGAGATGAACCTAGTATCTCCCTTCTAGTGTCTGTGACAAAAATAATTGATTTGAGATTAGATTATAAAAAGACTGTGTCTCCCATTTTGCTTCTCTCTCTCTCTCTCTCTCTCTCTCCCTTTCTTTCCCCTCTCTCTCTCTCTCTCTCTTTGCATTCTTGTTTAAGGGCAGCAAGCATCAATGTTGGCAGTAAGTCCACATGGCAAGGATATGATGTCTCCTGCTAAATGCTAGGCAGGAACCTGAGGCCAGCTGACAGCCCAGAGATGGCTTCTGGAAGTGGTACTTCCCTAAGGCAAATGTTAAGATGACTGTAGCCCTGATTTGCATCTCAATTTCAGCCTTGTAAAAGATCTTGAGTTAGAGGCACCCAACTAAATTGTGCTCAATTTACTGACCCACATAATTTGCAAGATAATAACTGTGTCTAGTTTTAGTCTACAAAGTTCTGGTGTAATTTGCTGTGAGGTAATGATTAATAATTTTCTGATGAAATATGCATTAAAATTTAATTTACTATACTTTTGTTCTTAACGTTAATTTTAGCCATTTTTATAGTTGTTAAATTTATATTTGTTTCCCTAAATCTTGAAATAGCATTATTTTACTGGTTTCCAACTATTTATAACATATCATTATGGAATATATTCCAGCTTGTTTTTTGGAAACAATGTCAAAAGGGCTTGCTTACAGGAAAGAATAAAATATTCTCTTCTGCTTCCATCTATTTTAATCAGTCCCTTAGTTAAGAATTAAAGGAAATATACTTTGGCTGTGGATTTTCTTGTTTTTCTTGTGAAAATGCTGTGGGGATTGGGGGGATTATCCATTTTATTCATAGAACCAAATGGATTCATATGTAATTGGTTAGTTTCTCTTTCTACAAGATATTTCTCTGTTTGGTTTCTCAACACATCTGCTTTGATATCATTAAGAGGTGTTATAAATTGAATTATCATAAATGTATTATAAGCATCTAAAATAAAAGGGTAAGAATGATTTTATGATCTAAACATTGATATTATTGTATGAAAAACAAATTCCAAACAAAAGTACTTCAATTTGATACTTCGTTTACACAATAAATGATATTAAATGCATCACACTTATAAAGGAGAATAAAAATCTCAGGATCAGCCTTCCAGCTCCTTAAACAAAAGGAAAGGTCAAGCCTGAAGACTGAGTCACACAACACCCACTTTCAAAGGAATAGCTGTTCCTAACACTATGCATCAGCCATATTCCCCCAGGAAGGTAAAAGGCCTCAGGCATCTCCGCAGACTGCCCCCACAGATCATTCATAAGAAAATTCTTTGCTGGTTCCCCAAAAGCAAGGACATGCAAATTGTAACTTTGGGTCTACAGGCTAAGTCTAACTCCTAAAACTAAAGTCCATTGATTCCACACTAATAATATTGATTGCAAGTTTATCTTCCTGAGTGCAGAACAGAGACAATATCAATCCTTCTTCCACTTACCCAGGGACATGTACATAATTGATATTTCCTTCCTTCCCCTTTCTTTCCAAACAATTACCTTATCATATGTAAAATGTAGATTTCCTGGGCCTCTCAAAAATGTAACCATTTTACCTCCCTACCCACACTCCTTTTTTTTTTTTCTTTTCTGTATGTCCTGTCTCTTTTAAATGCTGAAGTACCCAAATTAGCCTTCAGAGAAACAGTTCCTTCAAGCTTTGGCTTAATAAACCTGCATCAATTGAGATCTTTGTCTCAGTCACTTATTTTGGGTTGTCATAATGGTGAACACAAAAAGCAATACCTTGGAGTAGAGCCCCTATTGACTTGCAGCAATTCTCCTTTTGGTGCTAAGGTTAGAGCAGCAGTCCCCAACCTTTTTGGCACAAGGACTGATTTCATGGAAGACAGTTTTTTCATGGACCGGGGAGTGGGGTGGTTTCAGGATGATTCAAGTGCATTACATTTATTGCACAAACATGATAATCTGTATTTGCAGCCACTCCCCAGCAGTTGTATCACCTCTTCAGCCCCACCTCAGATCATCAGGCATTAGATTCTCATAAGGAGCTCACAACCTAGATCCCTTGCATGCTCAGTTTACAGTAGGGCTCCCGCTTCTATGAGAATCTAATGCCACTGCTGATCTGACAAGAGGCGGAGCTTATACAGTGATGCCAGAGATTGTGAGGCTGTAAATACAGATGAAGCTTTGCTGGTTCTCCTACTGCTGGCCTCCTGCTGTATGGCCAAGTTCCTAACAGGCCACAGACAGACCAGTACCAGTGCATGGCCCAAGGGTTGGGGACCGCAGAGCTAGAGACTTAATCTAACCAATTATGAAGTTTTCCAAGGCTACATGACTACCTTTTCTAAGGTTTCTTGATATCCCAAAATTTTGGTTTGAGATCCAAGATTTATTTTGTCAGAAAACTCCTCTATAAGGAACTTTGCTCACTTTTCATAAGAAAGATGAGTTTGCTGCTTCTGTGATAATGGAGAGCAGTCTATAACTTGGGCCTCATCTTTAGGTAAGGAAGTGATTTAGGGTTTTGTTTAGAATTTGATACCTAAAGATCAAGGTTTATTGTTAGCTAGCTATTATTTCTCATTATGCTTAGAGACCTTAATAGCATATAAATTGTATGATTGTTTTTTTTCTGTTTTTAGTTCTGATCTGTCTTATATTTGAACAACTGTTGGTCAAAACTGACTAAAACTTTAAATTATGAAAAGCAAGTCCTCTAAAGCAGACTAAACCCCTTCCATCTCCAGTAAGTCAAGTTCCACCTCCAAAGACACCAGCCAGTTTAAAGGAACCAACATCTTTTACCCCATATTTCTTTAACATATTTTTTAAAATTTTTTTATTTCAATACTTCAGGGGAATACAATTGTTTGTTACATAAATAGCTTGTATAATGCTTAAGTCTAGGCATTTAGTATGCCCATCACCAAAATAGTGTTCATTGTATCCCACAGATAAGTGTTTACCCCTCACCACCCTCCCACTCTCTCCTTGGTTTCCAACGTTCTTTGCATCTCCTTACGCCCATGTGTGCCCATCACTTAGCTCTCAGTTATCAGTGAGTACACATGGTGTTCGTTTTTCCATTCCTGAGATAGTGGTCTCCAGCTTGATCCAAATTGCTGTGAATGTCGTTATTTCATTCCTTTTCATGGCTGAGTAGTACCCCATGGTAAATATATGTCACATTTTCTTTATCCACTTATGAATTGATGGGCACTTAGGTTGATTCCACATCTTTGCAATTCTGACTTGTGCTGCAATAAACATTTAAGTACAGGTGTCTTGCTGGATAGAACGGTAAGTCTACATTTATTTTTTTGAGAAATATCTATACTATTTTCCATAAAGGTTGTACTAATTTACAATCCAACCAACAGTGTATAAGTGTACCTATTTCTCTGCATCCATCCCAGCATCTCTTGTTTTTTGACTTCTTAATAATGGCCATTCTGACAAGGGTAAGATGGTATCTCATTACGATTTTAACTTGCATTTGCCTAGTACTTAATGATGTTGAGCATTTTTTAATATGTTTGTCGGCTATTTGTCTATCTTCTTCCAAAAAATTTCTGTCCATGTCTTTTGCTTATATTTTTATGGGGTTACATGTTTTCTTTCTTGCTGTTTTGTTTCAGTTCTTTGTACATTCTGGATATTAGCCTTTTATTAGGGGTATAGTTTGCAAATATTTTCTCCCATTTTATAGTTTGTCTATTTACTCTGTTGATTTTATCCTTGGCTGTGCAGAAACTTTTTAATTTAATTAAGTCCCATTTATTTATTTTTGTTATTGCTGTATTTGCATTTGAGGTTTTAGTCATAAACTGCCTAAGCTTATACATCTAGAAGAGTTTTTACTTGTTTTCTTCTAGAACTTTTATGTTTTAATGCCTTATATTTAAGTATTTCATCCATCTTGAATTAATTTTTATATATGATGAGAGATAGTGGTCCTGTTTCATTCTTCTGCATGTGGCTATCCAGTTTTCCCAGCATAATTTACTAAATAGGGCTTAATTTCCCCAAGCATGTTGTCCATTTTATTAAAGATCAGTTGGTTGTAGGTAGATGGTTTTATTTCTGGAGTCTATATTCTGTTCATTTTGATGAATAGCACTACTTTTATGGCAGTATCATGCTGTTTTGGTTACGATAGCCTTGCAGTGTAATTTGAAGTCAGGTAATGTGATGCCTCCACATTTGTTCCTTTAACTTGAGATTTCCATGGCTATTTGGGCTCTTTATTTGTTCCAAATGAACTTAGAATTAATTTTTCTAGATTTGTGAAATATGACATTGTTATTTTGATGGGGACTGCATTGAATCTGTAAATCACTTTGGTGAGTATGGACATTTTAATAATATTGATTCTATCAATCCATAAGCATACATTTTTTCCATTTGTTTTTCCACTTCTTTGTGTCATCTACAATTTCTTTCATCAGTGTTTTGTAGTTCTCCTTGTAGAGATCTTTCACCTCCTTGATTAAGTATATTTCCAGGTATTTTTTTTCTTTGTAGCTATTGTAAATAATATTGAGTCCTTGATTTGACGCTCAGCTTAACTGTTATTAGTATATAAAAATGCTACTGATTTGAGTACATTGATTTTGTAACCTGAGACTTTGCTGAATTTATTTTTCAACTCTAGAAGTCTTTTGATGTAGTCTTCAGGGTTTTCTAATTACAAGATTATATTGTCAACAAACAGGTATAGTTTCACCTTCTCTTTACCTATTTGGGTGTCCTATATTTTTTTCTCTTGTCTGATTGCTCTGAATCGAATTGGTGACAGCAGGCACCCTTGTCTTCTTTTTAGGGGGAATGCTTTGAACATTTTTCCCCTTTCAATATGAGGTTGGCTATGGGTTTGTCATCTATGGTTTTTATGATTTTGAGATATATTACTTCTATGCCTAGTTTGATAAGAGTTTTTATCATGAAAGAGTGCTGAATTGTATCAAATGCTTTTTCTGCATCTATTGGGATGATCATATGATCTTTGTTTTTGCTTCTGTTTATGTGATGAATCACATTAATTGATTTGCATATGTTGCACTCTCCCTGCATCCCTAGAAAGAAACTCACTTGATCATGGTGAATTATCTTTTTGATGTGCTATTGAATTCTGTTTGCTAATATCATATTGAGGATTTTTGCATCTATGTTTTCAGAGATACTGGTCTGTAGTTTTCTTTATTTGTTGTTCCCTTTCCTGGTTTGGGTACCAAGGTGATCCTGGCTTCACAGAATAAGTTAGGGAGGATTCCTTCCTTCTCAATGTTATGGAATAGTTTCTGTAGGATAGGTACCAGTTCTTCTTTGTAGATCTGGTAGAATTTGAGTATGAATCCATCAGATCTGGGATTTTTTTTTTTTTTTTTTGGAGAGTTTTTATTACTGCTTTAAACTGGCTGCTCATTATTGGTCTGTTCAGGATTTCTATTTCTTCCTCATTCAGGCTTTGGAGCTTGTGTGTTTTCAGAAATTTATCCATTTCCTTTAGGTTTTCTAGTTTGTGTGTGTAGAGTTTTTCATAAAATTCATGAATAATATATTTCATTTCTGTGTTATCAGTTGTAATATCTCCTTTTCTCATTTCTGATTGAGTTTATTTGAGTCTGTTCTATTTCTAGTTAGTCTCACTAGTGGTCTATTAATTTTGTTTATCTTTTCCAACAACCAACCTTTTGTTTCTTTGTTCTTTGCATTTTTTTATTGTTGTTTTCCATTTTGTTTAGTTCTGCTCTGAGTTTTGTTCTTTCTTTTCTTCTGCTGTCTTGGGGTTTGGTTTGCTCTTCCTTTTCTACTTCCTTGAGATGTGACCTTAGGTTGTTAATTCATATATTTCTGACTTTTTGGCATAGGCACTTAAAGCTATAAATTTTCCCCTTAATGTTGCTTTTTCTGTATCCCATAGATTTTTGAAAGCTTATATCCCCTTTGTCACATACCTCAAGGTCTTTTTTGATATCTGTCTTAATTTTGTCCTGGCCCACGGCTCAGTTAGCATCAGGTTGTTCAATTTCCCTGACCTTGTTTAGATTTGAGAATTTCTCTTGGAATTGATTTCTAGTTTTATTCCACTGTGGTCTGAGAGATACATCATATGATTTCGGTGTTTTTTCAATTTGCTGACTTTTGTGGCCAAATATATGATCAATGTTGGGAAATGTCCCATGTGCTGAAGAGAAAAATGTATACTTAGTAGTTTTGGCAGAATGTTCTGTAAATATGTGTTAGATCCACTTGTTCTAGGGTTGTACTTTATTACAGCATTTTTTTTAAATTTTCTCCTTTAATGATCTGTCCAATTCTGTCAGTAGGGTGTTGAAGTCCTTGGCAATTATGATGCTACTGTTTATTTCTTTGTTCACATTTAATATAATTTTCTTTATGACTCTCTGAGTTCCCATGTTAGGTGAATAGATATTTAGGCTTGTTACACCTTGTTGAATTGCTCCCTTTACCAGTATATAATGGCCATCTTTGTATCTGTAAGGCTGGTGGCGGGCACCCATCCCCTCCCTAATGAAAAAAAGAAGCAGCCCACTAGACCTGCTGAAAACAATGCCTGCAAGGCCCAGCTAAGTTAAAGAGTAGCCACACCTGGATGGTTACCCTGATAAGGGTCTCGCTTCCTGGAATCCATACATACCACCAGCCCCTCCTAGTTCTCAATACCCACCCTAAAACCTAAAACCGTAACGAAAAATTCCTAACTCTTCGCACCGAAAACCCCCATCCCCCAGCTCTAACACATATATAAGCCCACATAAAACTTCTGGGCAGCGCGACTTCTTGGGCCCCTCTCTCAGGACCCTTGAACCTCACCCAAGCCCCTCTCTTGGGACCCGTTACCTTCGCCCTGGGAGCACTCAGATAAAGCCTTGTTGCTTACCCCTTTCTACTCTGCTCGTCTTTCTCTGGCGCCGACCATCCAAAAACCTTACAGTATCTTCTTTTGCCATTGTTGATTTAAAATCTATTTTATCTAATATGAGAATGGCTACACCAGCTTGCTTTTGGTTTCCATTTGCATGGAAATTTTTTTTTTCATCCCTTTACCTTCAGTCTGTGCAAGTCCTTGCGAGTTAGATGTGTTACTTGAAGGCAGCATCTGCTTTGCTTATGTTATTTCATTCATTCAGTCAGTCTTTGCCTTTTTAGTGGGGAATTAAGCCCATTCATATTCAGTGTTATGCTGATATGTGACACTGTTCTGTTTATTATGTTGGGTGGTATGTTGTTGTTTTATTTTTCATCTTATGGTATTATTTTATGATAGCTGTGAACTTTAACTTTTGCATGATTTTACACTAGTGTTTATCTATTTTGCTGTTCCATGTGTATTGCACTTTTGAGTATTTCCTTTAGGGCAGTCTAGTAGTGACAAATTTCCTTAGTGTTTTGTTGTCTGGAAAAGTCTTTATTTCTCCATCATTTATGAAACTTAGTTTTGCATTATATAAAATTTTTGGCTGGCAATTTTTCCATTTCAGAATACTAAAGTGGGGGTCTCTGGCTTGTAAGGTCTCTGCTGAGAAGTCTGCTGTTAGCCTGATGGGTTTTTCTATGTACATTAGATGACCATCTTGTATCTGGATATTTGAATCTTCGGCAATACCAGGGACGTTTTCCTCAATAATTCCCTAGGATAGGTTTTCCATTCTATTTTCTTTTTCTTCCATTTCAGGGATACTTGTAATGCAGAGAAATTCAGATGGCTGGTGGCAGAACCAAGGGCAGGGACCCAGGCCCCAAGAGGCAGCATGGGATCCTCAGGGGCAGGGCCATTAGGGTCAGAGGCAGCACAGAAACCTCAATGGTGGGGTCACAGAGTTGGGCTACTGGGTGGCTGGGGCTTTGCCTCTGTCCAGCTCCTGCCAAGGCAGTTGCTGTGGGGCTTTTCAGGTGGTGTCTGTGATGCCTATTCTGCTCGAATCCCCTGTGAGGGGGAGGGTTGCTAGGTTCCCAGTCACAGGGCACCTAGAGTGTCAATTCTCCCTGTTCCCTCCCTGGCCTGGCTTGGGCAATGTGGAGGCTGCTCCAGCAAAGTCAGCTCAGTGTAGTTTAGGCACTATGGACCTGAAAGCTCAGAATGGCATCAGTTGTAGTGACCCAGGAATGGAAGACACCATGTCCCTGCTGTTCCCACTTTCCTCGGTAATGTCACTGCACAGACTATAAGCAGCTCCCTGGTAAGTGCATGTATGCTGCTTCTAGTCAGACATCTTGCCCCCTTCCCTCTTTGACATATTTTAAAGTGGTCCTTTCAACAAATATTAATCAAGAGTCTGAGATCTTTGAAAGTCTAAAAATTGACATTCTCTGAGAACTGAAAAACATGAGAGGTTCCCTTTACACAAAAGACCACTTTCCAGCTCTGTCTCTCTGTACTAGTAAAATAAAATACACCACTAAAAGTCCTATTACACAGTGGTTAGATGACATTAAAATGGGTCTTTTATTTTAGACTCCTAAATTTAAACATATATGGATAGATTTGAGAGATCTCTTATTCATAATTGCCTTATTTACATTTATAAGAAAATCAAATTAAAACAATACATAGCAGTGTCATGGCTAGCCTTAAAAATTTTCTTGAAAAAGTAAAGAATAAACATCTGTCCTAAAAGATAAAATACTTTGTATGTGCTCCTGTGGGAATAACCACTCTTGCAAAAACAACAACAGGCCCAGTGCAGTGGGTTATGACAGTAAATCTTAGCACTCTGGGAGGTCAAGGCAGGAGGATTCTTGAGGTCAGGAGTTTGAGATCAGCCTGAGTAAGAGCAAGACCCTGTCTCTACCAAAAAGAGAAAAAATTAGCCAGGCATAGTGGCACCCATTTTTAATCTTCCTCTAACCATAGCACCCAAACCTCTTCCCCCCAAAAAAGAAGCTTAGATTGTCTCTCTCTGTGTTTTGAGATGTAAATTGCTGCCTTGTTTTCCCTAAAACCCAGTGAAGGGCTTCAGGCCAAGTGAAACAGGTAAAAATTTTAAACCTTTCCATTCACAGAGGCATTTAGAATTTAATTGTTCTTTTAAATTGGGAAGTTTTACTTGTCCAATGGCTAAAATTCTAAAACCAAAACTTTAAAATCTTTGTGTGTACATGTTAAAATGTTATGTCAATATACATGTTTATATAGTGTCTATAAGTGGTACCAAATTAACTTAAAAATACGAGTACTCATAAATTTTAAAAACTACCCAAATGCTTTTCAAGCTCATGTGACTTTAGAACTGGCCCGAGCCCGGCCCCACCACCGGTCTCAGGTCACCCCCAGCTAGTGGGTCACAGTGGCAGGAGGGGGACCCCGAAGTCTGAGCTCCACAAACCTGAGGACCCCCACCATCACCTCGTCCGGGCATCTCACTAATGCTCCCCCACCCCCACCCCCACCCCCACCCCCACCCCGCCCTCGTGCCCCCATCCTTGAGCTGTGCGGAGAGGAAGATTTAACCCCGCGCACGCCCTGTCCCCACACAAGCTTTCTGGCGAGGTTCGCCCTCTCCTGCGCTGAAGCTCGAAAAATGGCGTAGACAGCAGCGCAGAGCGCATGTGTCATACTCTCCAGGGGAGACCATACTTCCCGTGGAGACCCCAGTTCCGGTGGAACTCTGCAGGCAGAATTAAGTCCAGAAAAAGGTCAAGGGTCGTGAAGATGACGTTGAAGTTTTTGGGAATTTTTAATTGAAAACTAGAATGAAATGTAAAATTAAAAGAAAAAAAGAACCACCTAGCACAGTTTCTTTTTAATGTTTATTTGTGTAACACAAGGTATCAGATCACGAGTTTAAAAATGGGCAAATATTTCCAATTTCTGCCCCAGAGGTAGCTTACTGCCTTCTCATTCATTGTACTCTCTTCCCCACAACTTCATCTGCATTTTTATACATAAATATTAAAGGCTCTTTGGCCGGGCGTGGTGGCTCATGCCTGTAATCCTAGCACTCTGGGAGGCCGAGGTGGGCGGATCGTTTGAGCTCAGGAGTTCCAGACCAGCCTGAGCAAGAGCGAGACCCCATCTCTACTAAAAATAGAAAGAAATTATATGGACAGCTAAAAATATATATAGAAAAAATTAGCCGGGCATGGTGGTGCATGCCTGTAGTCCCAACTACTCGGGAGGCTGAGACAGGAGGATCGCTTGAGCTCAGGAGTTTGAGGTTGCTGTGAGCTAGGCTGACGCCACGGCATTCACTCTAGCCTGGGCAACAGAGTGAGACTCTGTCTCAAAAAAAAAAAAAAAAAAAAATATTAAAGGCTCTTTGTAGTCTCACTGAATGAATAAAAATTTAAAAAAATATTAAAAGCTCTCACTATATAGTCAGAAAAAAAAGTTCATGTGACTTTAGTAATCATTAATAAAGATTCAAAATCATTAATAGAGATAGTTTTAAAATTGTTGGTAACAAAAATGTCTTCTGGTCAGGCAGATTTAGACAATTTCTGCTAGATGTTTTAAGGTATTAAAAACTATTGCTCCTTTAATATTTTTGATAATTGTTTTAGGGTCTGTGATTTTATGTCTTAGAGCCATTAGATTCTAGGCTCTAAACAAATGACCATCATACAGCCTAGGAACATGTGGCATTTTCCCTGGGCCAGCTGTGCCTCCTGGTCAGGCTGGGAAGGGTTAGACATTATCTCCACAGCTTTGTCCTCAGTCCAGAACTCTACACTTGTTATATAAATTCAAGACTCAGATGGGTCCTGCCCTCCATACCTGTCCTCCGGTGCCATGTGGGTTCTTGAGACCTGGAGAAGGACATTAGGGAGGGTACTTGTGTCATAGTTTCAAAATTTTTTTTAGTAATTTAAAATCTTAAATTCATGTTATGTTAATTTAAGTAATAATCATAAAATATCTGACTCCTTTTAGGTATTAATATATTTTATTAAAAATAAATAAAATATATTAATAAAATAAATTAAAATACTAAAATAATCATTAAATGTAAGTTTAAGTTTGTATACTTTAAAAACATAAGTTTAGGTTCATATACATTGACATCTTATTTTTATATGATATCAAAGGCTAGCTACATTTAGATATGTTAAAAAACAATTAGAGATTGATAACATTTAGAAATTACCTTAACTTCCTAGGCTTTTTAAGGTCCAGAGCTGAGAAAGAGACACACAAAGCCCCATGTGTACCAAAATGCTATTTATTTTGAGCATCTGGGCGCAAATGGATGGAGGCCTAAAGGCCTAAAGACCCCAAGGGAGGGGAAAGCTTTTGGTTTTATAGAGGGTTTCTTCAGGGGGAATGAGTTCCTGGGCCAGAACAGCCTCTGTAATAAAATTTTTTTAAACAACCAATTTCTGGGACCCCTGTGTCAGTTTCATCCTGCAGAGATAAGGGCGGGGGGTACCTTTATCCTTATGGTGGGGGGCAGGTAGGAATGCTGGCTGCAGCTGTCTGTTAGATTTACAAGTCCCGAGGACTCTCCAGGCTCCTGTGGCTATTGTTTTACAATCCTAAGTTTTCCGTTAACCACGTTCCATCTTATACATACTTTTCGGGTTTCTACCAGGAACAAACCTAACAGTTTTTTACTAAAAACAAAGGGTGCCAAGAGTTAACATTATAAATAATGTATCTAATTAAAACTATTTGTTATAAAATAAGTAATTTTATATTCAAATTGTATAAAAATATTGGATATGTTTTTTAGTGAAAAATGTTATAAAAAAAGAAGGATGTGGTTTTGGTTAAAGAAATATAATTTTGCCCAGTTTAGACATTTTAAATATTGTTTTAAATTAAAGGAATAAAAAAGATAGATAAAACTAAATAGATACAAAAAGTTGAAAAAAGAATGAAAATGCTGAAAAATTGTAAAAGGTTACAAGAAGTTTATAAAAATCTAAACTTGTGGTCAAATTGACTAATATTAGGTGGATTCATTTAAAAAAGCTTTTATTAAATTTAGCTTTTAATATTAATAATACACTAATACAAAGATAAAGTTGGATTAAACAAGATTTTCATACAATATTAAAAGAGACAGTAAAAAAATGCTTATTCACCTTTTGAGTAAACGACAAAAAAGATGGGAAATAGAGACAGATTTTGTTTACTTTATGATGTTTTTATTAGGTTTTATGATTGTTTAGAAAACTGAGTCTGCTATCTGTCAAGGATTAAAGGTTTTTCCTTTTAAAATCTTTGAATTATCATTTTAGTTACCTAAATGACTTATTTCACAATGACCTATAATTCTGTTTTGTGATATCAAGCATTTTAAACTTTAGATATTTGACAAACTTTCCAAAATCAAAATTTCAAATTATATTGGGCCCCTAGAAGTCCAAGAGAAACATATTTGGTATATAAATTTACAGGAAGCATTGTCAAATATGAAATGGTGTTTAACTTTCTTTGGGTTATATTTGTATAAATATATTACGAATGCGTTTGAAAATTGTATGAAACTTCTAAAACTTCTGATAGGTCTTGATAGATGTTATCAGTAATAATTATGATTATTATGTAAAATAGTTGTATGCCACAAAAATAACCTAATTTCTTTGTCAATTCTGTGTTTAACTATGGTTATTCTAAGACATTTTGTCATCTACAATTACTGTTTTACTTTGATTTTTCTCAAAGGTGGTATTTAACTAGCTACAGTCCAAAGTTTGCTTCTTCATGAAAATTTATAGAAAGGACTCTGACAGGAGTTCTTGCACATAAGTTTCTGATAACTTCAGAGTTCATACTATTTGGGTTTAAAAAACTTCCAACTTCCAAGGCCTGCTGATGTGCTCATGAAGATTGCTAACCCAACCTCAAGTAGAACAATAATTAATTACATAGGATGAAATTTGTAGAACTGAAATACATTTTTAAATGATTTTTTGTTTGTAACATTGCTGATTCTTTTTGTCTTTTGTTTTCCAGAAGTCAAGAAACTTTTTTTTTTCTTATTTTGAGCTATTTGTAGCTTACAACAAATTAGTAAAGTATGTTTTTGTGAAAAAAATTTGAAGCAATAATTTTTCTCTCTACTTGATTTCTCCAGAATTTAGAAACCATTTATGAGTATTCTTATGACAATATAGTTATTTGCATAAGTTGAATAAGAATCTACTTTCTTTTATAGTAGAATACACATGGAGATACTGGTAATTTTACCAAGGCTTTGACTGGAATGGCATATTTTTGTATATGCCCAGACTGCTTTGTGGGATTTTGGCTGACTTCATAGAGCCCATAGAGGGTCCTTTGGAAAGACTGGCGTGGTACCTTGTCCTTTATAAGATTCTGACATGTGCTGGGTAAGAAATGTCACTTTCCAACAGGTTCAGGTGCCTTACGTTATTTTGGGACCTCAAGAAAAGAGGAATTCTTCATATAGATATTACAGACAATATGAAAAATTCTTGGCTTGACTAGCCTCAAGAGGCTTTTAAAAATATGTCTAATCTGGGATTCCTTATAAAAAAGTTTCAACAAAAGCCAACATTTAAAAAAACTTCTCTGGCCAATAACTATTTTTCCTGCACTTTATGCAAATAATCTAGCCATGTATAATATGACTAAAATTTATTTTGCAAATAAATTGGTCCTACTATGATTTATTCTTGGTAAAAATAAAAAGAGAGAGAAAAAATTATGCTTCAGAAGAAACTATAATACATCTATTATTACTGCAGTCCCCAGCCCTGGCCACAGACCAGTCTGTGGCCTATTAGGGATCAGTCTGCAGAGCTCTGTCACCCCCACACCTGTGGAAAAATTGACTTCCATGAAACTTAGGAACCAAATGGGGTTGGGGGGGGCACACAGCAGGAGGTGAGTGGCAGGATCACTGTACTCAATAATAAGTCATATTAAAAAGCTATAATAATTAAAATATTATGGTATTAATGGAGGGATAGACACATAGATAAATGAAACATAATAGAGAGCCCCAAAATAGAATCAAACAAATATGCACATACAGCTAATTTTTGAACAAAGTGCCAAACCAATTCAATGGAAGAGTGATGGCCTTTTTCACAAATGGTGCTGGAGAAATTGAACATCCATAGACCAAATGAATAAATAAATAAATAAATAAGAAGAAAAGAATGTGAGTCTCACATCTTATTTAAAAATTAATTCAAAATACATTATAAACTCATATGGAAAATGTTACACTTTAAAATTTTTGGAAAAAATAGCCCAAGATTTATATGAGGAAAACTAAATAAACTGTCCTAAAAGAAATCATGCAAGAGCTAGGTAAACACAGAGCTATTCCATGTTCATGAATAGGAATATTTAATATTATTAAGATCTCTGCTTTTCCCAATTTGATCTATAGATTCAATATAATCTAAATTCAAATTTCAGAAATTTATCTTTTGGATCTTGACAAACTCATTCTAAAGTTTATATAGAAATGCAAAAGACCCAGAATAGGTGACAAAATTAAAGGCAAAGATAAAACCAGAGTACTGACGTTATCCTGCTTCAAGATTTACTATTTACTATAAAGCTACAATAATCAAAACAGTGTAGTGTTGGTGAAATAAAACACAAACAGATAAATGGAACAGAATACCTTAAAAAAGAATAAGCTTTTGATACACTCAACTGGGATGAATCTCCACAGAATTATGCTGATTAGAAAGAATTCATTATCAAAAGTTGACATATTGCATTATTCCATTATGTGATATCTTATTGTGATTAAATATACACAACATAAAAACACCATTTTAAGCGTGTAGTTTTGTAGCATTCAGTACATTGCACTATTGTGCAATCATGAGCACTACCCATTACCAGAACTATTTCCTCCTCCCCAAGTGAAACTGTGCACCTGTTAAGCACAGACTTCTCATTCCTGCTTCCCTCCAGCCTGTGGTGCCACCATTTTATTTCCTGTCCCTGTGAATTTAAATACTGTAGGTACCTTATATAATTAGAATCACAATATTTGTTCTTTTGTGACTGGGCAATTTCACTCTGCATAATGTCCTCAAGGTTCATCCACACTGTAGCATCTGTCATAGTTTCATTCTTTCTTAAGGCTGAATAATAGTTTATGGTATGCATAGATCATATTTTGTTTATCCATTTATCTAATATGTAACTCTCTTTAAATAAAAAAAAATTACAGACATGTAGAACTGACTAGTGGCTGGCAGGTGATAGGGATAAGGAAAAGGGTGCACTTATAAAAGGGCAACACGGTATCTTTGTAGTGATGAAATTGTTCTATTTTTTTTTTTTTTTGGTGGGGAATATTGTAAAGATGTGATAAAATTATATAGAACTAAAGGAACACAAACATACATATTCAAATGAGTATGTGTAAAACCAAGGAAATCTGAACAGGATCAAAGTGAATATCCTAGTATAGATATTCTACTATAGTTTGGTAAAATTTTATTAAAGGAAACTGGGTAAGATGTACGTGGAATCTCCCTGTGTTTATTGTTACCACTGCATGTGGATATTCTGTTATTTCAAAATAAAATTTTTAATTAAAAATACATAAATGCATAGAAATTCATATGTCTCATATCCCTCATATCATACCCTAACTATCAGTGGGGGTATTTTTACTTACAGCCTCTGATAATGAAGATTGATGAGAAGCATCCCAATATGACTTGGGATCAAAAGCTTTTTTTTAGAAAAGAAGATACTTGAGATGGGTATTAAAAGAAAAAATATTCAAGGGAAAAATAAAAGTGAGGAAATTCAGGTCGTTTCAGGCAAAAGAAATAGCATGAGGAAAATTGTACAGGTATAAAACTGCATTTGTTGAAGGAAGTATAAACAGCCAGTGTTGTCCGTAAGTGACTGATGAAAACAGCAACAGACATATGAATAACTGAGGAATAAGTCATATAGAATATTTTGAAATAAATAAAAAAGATAATTGAATTACATTCTGAAAACATCGATGATGTGACTGTACTTGCATCTTCAAAAAATGTGGAAGATGATTTTAAAATACTTTAGGATGTAAACTGGAAGACCCCAAAAGAAGCTATTAAAATAAATTGTCATAACATTATGCCTAGACTAAAGCAATAGTGGTGGAGATAAGGAGTCAGAAATGGAGATCAGAAAAAATAATAATGTTAAATTTAAGAGGAAGAAGGAGAGGCATACTTAGTCCTCACAGAAAGAAGAGGAAGACTGCATTTTGTCAGTCATAGTATACAATCCAAAGGGGAAGACTGCATACTCGTGGTATCATGTGTCCTGACACACACAGTGAAGATTTTTTAAAAGCACAGAGCAGAAAAAAATGCAAATGCTAAATGTGGGCAGAAAGTAACAAGCCATGCTTTCCCAAGGTAAACACTGTATGTTTGTACAAGTAATTTAGCTCATTTACTAATTTTTCTCAAATATTTAATTCCATTTCATTCTCTAAGAGCCATAATCAGGTATCACCAGAAATAGAACTATTTGAATCTAGGTGGAACCTTTTGACTGTATGGTCTCTGGCTTAATACACAGATAAAAAGGCCCCACCACAATTTGACCTTCCTGGACCTAAACTTGATTAAATGACTCTCCTCTCGGTTTTAATAGGTTCTTTTTGCCTATCTATCTCTCATTATTCACATTTTATTGAAAATACCTGTTTTGATCTTTTCAGAGATTCATTAGTCATTCAGTGATAATCTTGAACCCAGCAGAGTTACTTAAGAATAATTTCTACAACAAAATTGTAAGATGTTTCTAGCACAAAAACAGTTATATTTTCTGCCTGTCTACTATTTAGCACATTGAAGGATGTGACAGATTAAGGATACATGAGTTGACACTGTGGTTTCTTTTACAGTAAAATTAATGTATTGGAATTTCACCTACTTTCTGAAATTTTTAGGGAACTTAGATATGCTTTACCTGGAGGCTGTTGAAGAAATATATATTCTAAAAATGACTGCATAATATATGAATGATATTAGGGACCCCCACTAAACAATTTAATGACTCCAAGTGTTTTTCAATACCAGTGAATGATTTGTTTATACATAAATAAATATTGTGCTGATTTAATAGTATATCCAAGAAATTACTCGGAATCTTATCATTCCAGCTCATGTTAGAATATATATTTAAATGAATACAAATGCATTTCTTTAAAAATATTTGGGTTAGTTAATTCAATCATTACTCCCCACATATTTCTGAATTACGATATTTCAGTATATTGTTTCCAGAAACATTCTTAAAAACCCCTTACTTGGCCGGGCGTGGTGGCTCACGCCTGTAATCCTAGCACTCTGGGAGGCCGAGGTGGGCGGATCGTTTCAGCTCAGGAGTTCGAGACCAGCCTGAGCAAGAGCGAGACCCCATCTCTACTAAAAATAGAAAGAAATTATATGGACAGCTAAAAATATATATAGAAAAAATTAGCCGGGCATGGTGGTGCATGCCTGTAGTCCCAGCTACTCGGGAGGCTGAGACAGGAGGATCGCTTGAGCTCAGGAGTTTGAGGTTGCTGTGAGCTAGGCTGACGCCACGGCACTCACTCTAGCCTGGGCAACAGAGTGAGACTCTGTCTCAAAAAAAAAAAAAAAAAAAAAAAAACCCCTTACTTTTCATTATAACTGAGAAAAAAAAAAATGAATGTTTATAGAGAGACTACAATGTGCTCTGTGATAGATGCTTTTCTTAGAGTATCGCTAGGAGATAATGGAGTTCTTTCAAAAAGTTTAACTGATATTTTCCTAAATCACACAGTTATTAAATTTCAAATGTGGGATTCAATTTAGGACAAAGTGATTTTAAAACTCATGCTTTATGCTTTCTATGGCAGTTCCTACATAGAAGAAATCACAGTAATGTACAAAGAGGCAGTGAGTCCTAAGGCTCAGGAACTTTAGTCTTTGAAGCCAGATGTGATTTCAAGTGCTTTCTTTGCCAGCGACCAGTGCTTTGAACTTGTGTGAATATAATTTGTTCTTTTGACTGTATAATAAACATATTAAAGTAATGCTAAGTGTGCTCCAAAAATTAAACTGATGCATGTTAAGTTTATACTATAAGGCTATAATAATGATGAAATCAACATATTTTAAGTTAGTTTAGTCATTGTTGTCACTATCGGTGTTTCATAATATTCATAAAACTTATCTATACACTGTCAAGAAAGAATTTGGAAGCTTCCTAATATCTTAAAAAATATGTAGCAGAAAGGCATATTATCCCAGGTATTTTTAATATATAGGCAGTCCACACTCTTACATGATATCGTATTAATCGAAACCCATGCAGATTAGAACATTGTCCCCTTTTGGTATGGATCTGCAATAACTGGGCCACTGTGCTGACATGCAGTAGCTAATTATTAAATCCTTGCCTAACTGCATTGAATCATCAAGTTTAGAGCTGGATGAAACTTTAGAAGTTATCTGGTGTATCTTAATTCTTCATTTTTGCCCCATAGTTATTAGAAATATAATAAGAGTTATTTTCCCAAAGGCACATAAGATTTTTCACTTGTTTCTTCCAGGTTTCCTCTACCTAAGTTCCTCTGACCTGAATAATTTACTTGCCTTTTGTATGATCAACTACATACCTCTAAGCAAGAGTCAGAGATATAATTTTTGTCCTCTTCAGCTCTCTAACAAGTGGAATTTAATCAGTTAATACATATTTGATATTTCTTTTATGTAATTTATTTTCCAAAACTGTATGTCTTAAACCCTAATAGCATTATAAAAGTAGAAATTTATTTAAGAGATGGATCAGGGAGCTTAAAGCTATACCTTTAAAAAGATCACCGCTTAACGCTGAATTTAAGTTCTCTTAAAGCATTCGTATACTTAAATAAAAAAAAAAAAAGTGCAATTCACCTTTTTGAAATCCTGCTTTCCTAGTAAATCTAAACTATAAAATGATACAAAATTTTCTGTGTTCACAGGGGACATTCCCAGGGAAAAGGAGAGGCAGTGATGTAGTAAACAGTGCCTTGGAGGCCAAAAGATCTGAGTGTCAAGCACGGCTCTGTCACTTACCAGTTACACCACATGAAATTAACTAGGTTAAAAAAAGATGTTAAAATGACAATTTCCTATGATTTTACATATGCATAACTCGTTTGAATTTAGTTTCTCAATTTTTAAATTGGGCTTAGTATTTACTTTTTGTAAAGAGTAAGCTAAGGCAATATTAATATAATACAATGTTTGAAATGCATAAATGACTAAATAAATAATGGCTATTTTAAGTCAGGTATATCTCTATATTTATTTTATTGTGCTTTACAAACTGCCATTTAATCCCTCTAGGATTAATTTAAATGCAAATGTTGCATTCGGATCTTAGAAGTCGCATGGTCCAAAAAAAAAAAAAAAAGAGGTTACAGCTTTGAAATAATGATAAATATTCTATTAACTTTAATTGTTATTTTCTAGGAAACATGCAAGAGAGTGTGACAAGAACATCACCATAGGCAAAGGTCTATTAGCCAACCAGACCAATAAAAATTATACCTCTTGTCAAAATTGGAAGGGCTAGTAATCATTAACAAGCCTAATAAAGAATTACAGTATTAATTAAAAAGTTTATTTTTATTCACTTGTGAACCTTGGGCTAATTTGAGAAGTCACATGAAGGAAATAGAAACATTGCCTGTGTAATCTCCCTGCCTGCTTTATGCATAATAAAAATAGAGTTGGGGACTCTCCTATCAAGAAATCAATTATTAAGCAGTGCAAACATTATTTTAATTTAGAAGAAACTTGTTTCTAAAAATTTGTACTGTTGTGGTTAAGTTGATTCTTTACTGCTCTGCAGTTTCCCTGGTCACGTATCCACCCCATCTCTCTTCCCCATAGCAAGATTTCTACTTAGATAGAAGGATTTTAAAGTATATAACACAGTAACTACATTTCTATACATACTTTTTCATTAGATTAGACTATATGTGTTCCTTATAAATTCAACTATTTAGCTCCGATTAATAATTTAGGACAGAATAAAAACTAGAAACTAAAAACAGAATAATAAAACATAAAAAATATTGTTCTGTAGGTGTAACAAATACATTAACATAATATTTTGTACATATCAGCCCCCATAGTATACTAAAAGATAAAAAGTGAGAAATAAGTTTGCAAACTTCTTGTCTTTAAAAACATTTCATGGAAATTAAAATTATGAAGGAACAGTAAAGATTAGCTTTAAGGGAATCTACCAATATTGCTTCAACATCAAGTTAGAAACATCACATCATACAGCTAGATACATTGCTCTTGGTGTCAGTTTTAAGAAAGGTGGCCTTCATTAAGAGCAGTTCCCTGGAGTTTAGCCTGCTCACGTGGGGCAGCTTGCCATTTACTTTAAAGGCTCAATTTTCTTACCATAACCTCCCTTCCTCTATTCCAAATTCTCTGAGGAAGCTACCACACTGAATGAGTGAAGAATTATTTTTTCCTTGATCTTCCCTTACTACATTCTTCCTCTACTTGTTTCAGCTCTTAGTCTACTAGTATTTTAAATCTTTAATGATATAATTAATGGATAATAGATTGAGAAGACACTTGAATAGGCAAGATATTATTTGTAAGATATCTAAATTTTTATTATAGATATGACTGATTTCTATAAGTTTTGTGTATATATATATATATGTATGTATATATACCTCTATGAACCTCTATATGCCAGTATACCTATTCATAGAATATCATCAATAACATATCATTATAAGATTATTTGATGGCCAAAATATGCACCATGTTCATAATATAAATGTCTAATATTTATTGAGAGCACGCTATGCACCACACATTACTCTAAGCAGTATTCAGCTATAAAGAGGCTCTGCTAAGCCCCATTTATTGCTGAAGAAACTAAGAAATGTATAGAATGTAATTTGCCTACTATCATATAGTCAACACATGTAAAGATTTGATTCTAGTTTGTTTCCACAGTGTGCTCTGAATCTCCACCCATTTTTTTTTGGTCTTACCATGTAGCACACACCTCACCATGCTATCTATTACACTGACAGTGTTAAAGGATCAACATACTCTGCAAATTCTATCTGTTGTTGGAACAAAGAGAAAAAAATCATAATAATATAAGATTTTCCTAAATAAACATCATAAATACCATTGCAATTTAAATATCTGTATATGCACACTATAATATAAAATAACATGACAGCTACTGTTTTTATATTGTTATACAGAGTGTCCCAAAAGTTTCCATACAAAGGAAAAATTGTGTAAAATTTTGTAATGAAAATTTTGTAATGAATATTTTGCAAACAAAGGCACATTTAGCTATAATTTCCCATTTTCCTAGGTATGGCAACTTTTGGAAGACCCTGTATGGCCCATAAAATATTTCATCTAATTTATTTTTTTTAATTATGACATAGTATGGAAAAATTAGAGTAAAATGTGGGAAATTCCTTTTAGTTGTGCAGAAAGTAAGTTGCAAAATATTTCCTCAAAAATTCAGACTCTTATAATAGTCTTTTTAAAAAGCATAAATTAAGTTCCCCAAACTTTGAGAATTAATTTTTATGATTACATTCAATTTTTCTCCTGGCTGAGAATGCTAAATGTCAATTTTAAGATACAGAAACATTAAAGTCTATACCAATCTTTGAAAACTTTGATTTTGTCTATTGATGAACATAAGTCCCCTGCCAATCCACTTTGTCTTAGTACAAAGTTTTTGCAATTTCCATTTCAAAACAATAAATTACTGCAATACTGTATTTTTTCCTCTAAATCACTGTTTTTGTGTTAACAGCCATGACTTGAAGTTTACACATCATTGATTTCTTTGGGGGTTGGCAGGATTTGACTAAGTTACTTGCAATAGAAGAATTTAATTTTGGCACATATCCAAAGCAAACAAAACATATATTCTACTTGTTATTTTTAGTAATAGCACCAAATAAAATCATACTTCATAATATTATATTGGATAGAAAAATATATATAATGTATGAATCAATATTGTATTTATTGCAATTTTTGTTTATTTTGGGATTTATAAAGCATTTTGAAAGGACTCTTTCAAAATATACATTGAAGGAAAACACTTAGAAAATATTTTCTTTTCTTCCTTTATTTTTGTATTTTTTTTTTTTTTTTACCTTTCTTATACTTTATACTTTGACTCAGGAAAGAATCCATGATCTGGGATTGATTTATTAATAAAAGAAAAGGAACTGACCACATTACCTTTCTTCACTTTGAGAAAAGTAATAAAATGATATTTGAAGCACAAATAAGGAGAAAAACCCCGTCTCTCTATTCCGGACCATGAATTGAAACATCTTTTTTTGTTTGCTGAATGCAACATGACCTGCAAGCAAAGCAGGAAGAACAAACAGAGGCACCTATGAGCTTGCTAGATGTGTTTGTTGACTGTGCTCTACTCACCATGCCCTCTCTCTTGGCCTCTATCTTTTGTCAGAGGGCAACATTCTTGCTTAAAAAAGAAATAGAAAATTCCACCATGTTCTTTTGCAAGTAAATCAAGAAGCAAGGTGTGTTTCACATCTTAGTATCTTTTAAAACATATTTGCATAGTATAGGATCACTAATTTTAAACAATTTTAACATTTCTTTTCCAGATATTGCAGTCAATGCTTTAAAAAAAAATGTAGATCTCAATATGGTTGTGAATGTAAATGTGAATTGAGTCCCCTGGAATTGTTCAACACCGAATCCCAACTGTGTGCATAAATCCTTAGGGATTTTTTTTTTTATTTCATTACTTTGAGTAAAAGGTGTTGTTTATGTATGTTTTTTGCTGACTTCAAACTAACACTAACCATCTGCGAATATTAGAAAAAGTATATTTTATATCATGAGTACAAAAGTAAAGTTGTTCTGAATGTAAAATAACTTGAACTTTAGAATCTCTTAGTTTCCATTCAAATATAAATTCTGTCTTAATTAATCATTTGTTCAAAATATTAACTCTGATAATTGAGGTGGTCCCACCCCCAACAACCTGTTCGGCTACATGTCTAAATAATATATTTCTAAAATATGTATAGCAATGAAAACAATGGCATAGACACTCTGCAATTCTGATTTGATTTTCAATTGAGGGTTAGTCATCAACAAGAAAATGAGCAATGTTGAGGATGATTACATTTTAAATTTATAGAATTAATTACAAAGTCCTAACTTTTAAATTGTCTTGGCTATGTTTTTTATTATTGAACCATGGCAAGGCTAATTTGTTCCAGGCTTTTTAGCTAAATCAAAAGTGAAATAAGCTGTATTAAACGTTAAGTTGAAAACGATTAATTGATCTGCTCTGTTACATCTTACTACTTTTCCATATGTTATTAACTAAAATAGATGATCTTATTCTCCCTTTCCCTGGAGCAACCTGAACTTATTGTATTAATATTAGTCAAAATAATAGGGTATCATTTATTATAAAAGAGAAATCCAAAATCAAAATATCCGAATCTCAGTAAATCTGTTTCTTTAGGATTACTGGTGTCTTCCAGAAAATTCAGTCATATATTCCACTTTGATACTTCTAGCTGGGGTTTCCTATTCTCCATAAACTATCTATATTATCCTTGAGGAAAAGAAGTCAAGGCTAATAAAGGCTTCTTAGCAGCAGACATATCATCTAAATAGGAAGGAAATGCCATGATCTCCATGCATATTGATGAGTAAAAATCTTTTCTGATCAAGATTTGTGTTAACACGTGGGAATGTAAAAATAGTATAATCAGCTTTGAGATTCCGAGAAATATTACATTTCAACATTTTAACATAAAAAAGGGCAAAAACAGATAGCAGGTCTTCTAATACTCTCTTCAGGGTCAGAAATAACAGAAAAAGGTTATTTTATTTCTTTGCATTTTCCATTTCTTGTCTATCCTGGCCTAAGGCTTCACTCATACAACACTTTTTATCACCTGCAGCTGTCACTGGATATCACTCACAGTCCATGTGCAAAATACTTCAATTGAAAGAAGACTAGAAGAATAGACCTTACAGGTTCAAATTTTCCACATCAGTTGGCAATGATGTAGCCTTCCTCCTAAACTCTGGCCCAGGATGAAATTTTGTAAGTTTTCAGGAATATCTCATTCAATTTTAACTGTTTGTAAACTACTGCTAAGAGATAAAAGTAGATTCATAAGGAAAGGCATCAGCAGATGACAGCCTACAGATATCAATGTTGTATACCTATGTGGATCCCCAAAACCCAAAAGTTGCTGGCATCAACCTAATGCCATTTTATTAATATGAGTAGTGTAATAATATTAATAATAATATACTCATTAATTCAGGGTTTACTCGGTTCCAAGGATTGGTGTAAGTAAACTCTTTACACATTATGTCTTTCAACCTATGAAAATGGTACTCTTTTGCACAGATTAACGTAAAAAGAAACAGATTCAGAAAGGTTAAACCGTTTGCCAAGTTAGCCAGTGAGTGGCAGAAACAAGGTTCGCATAAACATCTCTGGTAGTGTGTCACTATCATTTCAGTAAGATAGGCACTCAAATAATATTAACTGAAAGTGAGTATTCCTCACACTTTTAATATACACTGTAAATTAATAGAAATCCTATGCACAATTTGGAAATGTCCACCACAGTGTAAAATGCACTAAATATTTTATGCATGTGCACACTTATGAAACTTATCAATTCATAAATTAAAGATATCCATTGCAACATTTTGAATAAAGAAAAAAACACAATGCACTACAATGGAGTTATTTAAAAGAATGTTGATATATCTATACTGATATGCAAAGTTCTTTAAGACATGTTATTAATTTTTTAAAAAATCAAGCTACATGAAAAATTACAATGACCTTTTAGAGGCAGGAAACAAAGAACATGAGCCCTACAGCTGTTTAAATTAGTTACTGGAGTGAGTTTCCAAGCGGTGGTGCAGGAATTGAACCCTGAGTTACAAAGGCCAAGGTAATGGTAGAGTTCAGAAGGCTGAGTACCAGAGAAGAAAGAGTTGCACAGAGAGAGCCCCAGAAATCTGCAAAGGGGCCCAACCAAGTTAGCACATGCTGAGGAAACTAGTATAAGCACATACTGGAAGCAGCTAGTGTATGAAAATTAGCTGAGAGTGGAGGAAAATCTATCTGAAGAGATTAAACAATACCTTTTGAGGTTAAATATTACTTGAATAGCATACCTTATGATGATGGGATATTTACTAGACTACGCAGAAGTGTTTTACCACAGTAGTGAAGGAAATTAGCCCCAAACACTGCTGTTGTCTCAATTAATAAATTTAAAAGTTAAGACCCAGAAGGATAAAAATTCTAAGTAACTTAATAAAATCCTAAATTAAAGCTCAGATATATTTGTGGAAACACAAATATTCATCATATTCCTATCTAGAAAATGAGAAGAGTAGAGGCTAAGTTGTATTGGTAAAGAAGTAGCAGTCTCTCACAATAACATCTCTCTTCTCTCCTCCCTCTCTCTCATTCTATATCTATCTATCTATCTATCTATCTACTGACACATATACATATGTTACAGTTTCAAATAATTAATGGTAAATACAGTTCTGGAGAAAATACACAAACAAGCCAGCCAGAACTAAAACATCCCATCTGCAAAACTGAGTGCAAAAAAAAGAAAAGAATTATTTTCTGAGAAAACTATTAATGGAATCCAAATGAGCATGTAATTTCTTACATGAACTATTAAATATAGAGGAACAATATATTTTATTTCACTTAAAAATTTTCTAAGAATTATCTTCCATTTTGCAGAAATAGCATTACTGATAGCAAAGTCACTTGTAGTGTTTTAGTACCCGATATAGCACAATTGTATTTCACATGCATTTGTAGCTGTAGCGTTTTAGCATTCACACTGGGTCATTTATATATTTCTTGGTTATGTCCTGTTACAAAACACAAAACCTTGAGTAGCTGAAATAAAAATGTAAAGTCTAAATTTTAGTACTTGGAATTTAGTTTTCAAGGTCTACATCCAAGTGGAGGAATTAATGTCTTATTCTACTAACACATATTCTTTACTATTGCTAAAATGAACCCACGAATATTAAGTAAACATTTTACAAATAAACAAGCTAATGAAATATTATGTATGCATATTATTTCCAGTATTTATCAGAAATTCAACTGAAACAATGCTTTTCCTCTGCTATGATTAGGAAGACTTATAATCATGATAGTGATCTCATTGTATGGTCTTTGTTGTTGAATAAGATGAATGATGAGAAAAGGGTGTAAGCAGCATAATATGAGAGAATAGTTAATTTTACTGCATGCACAATACATTATTAGTATGGTAATGGAAGGAAATTCAAATAAAATAATTTCTTCCATTCCACTGGATAATGACATGGTTTCCTGAAGAATCAATGGAATGGCAAAAATGTTGAAAATCAGCTGTGTAATGAACTGTAGTGAAGTGAATTTTCATCATAAGGAGATGAAATCACACTGTATGATAATGAAGATTGACTACTTGAATCTATAACATTCCTAAGAAAGAAAAAGTTGTGAAGAAAATAATTCCAACATTTATGAAAGTGCTTCACATTGGTTTTTCACTTAGTGAAATCTTTAATGTTGTTGATTGGAAATATATTTATTTTTCTGATGTCACAAGTTGTGCATTAGAAGAAAGACCAGAAATGGTGGTCAAGAGCATGGATATTTATTGTCATCAAAACATATGCCAGGTGTTTTAAGAATTCATTGGTTATTTATCAGCAACATTTAACCACTAAGAATTATAAAGAAAAAAACACATCAAATAATATCAATGTCACTAATATATTAAAAGCGATTTCACAAATAAATTTTCTCTTACTCTATGAAATAAGATTAAAGAAAAGTATTATGATTTTAGCATAGATAAATTACAAGATAAAGGCAATATTCTCCCACATTTTATAATTTTTCTGTTTTTTCTAGGATACTGTTGCTGACGAAAACATATCTGTCAGTCTAATAATATTCTTTCTTTCCAATGTTCTTTCATTATAAGTACTACACATATTTTTTTAGTGTCTTTAAGCCTATTTACTGTATTTGTTATGTTTGGCAGTTTTACTTTATGTTTCTAGATATTCAGTTCACTATTTAAGGTTTTCTTAAAAATACACTTTTATATTTTTCTAGAAAAATTATTAGCTATACTGGCTATGGATAAAGCTTCTCCCTTATGCTATCAATAATCTCCTTTTAGAATTCCAAGTAGACTTTGTTGAAACCTCTTATTTTATTCTATGTGTGGCCTAATTGCTTGCTTTGTTTGCTTGTATAGTTATTAAATATTTCGTATAACTGCATTTTAGGTTATTTTCTTTTATCAATCTTCCAATATTTATTTGATCTTAATGTCAATTATAGAATATCAATTTTAGAAGAAGATATACAAATATTGGACATAAAAATAATAAAATGAACATCTGATAACGTGCTTATCCAAAAAGGGGAAATTTACCAAACTGTGGTGTCTAATTATGAGCCCTTTCTCTACCCTATCCCTGGCCTGACTGTGATTCTCCAAGTTAAACCTGTGCTGGATTTTATGTTGATTATTTTCTTATTCTGCTTTTGAAACATTTTCTCATTTATTCATATGTCCATAAAATGTATATTGTTTCTCATTTGTTACTCAATTCTTACAATGGATAAATCTTTTTAGTTTGTATTCAAAATGCCCATTTCCTTTTTGATACGATCTGCTTGTTTATCCATTACTTTAACATTCCACATTTACTATTCCATATGCCCCTTTATTAGCTTAGAAACTGTATTTTGTTTGTTTTGTTCTCACAGTGACTAATAAAATACAGCACACGTCTTACATAATAAAATCTACTAATACATTCATTCTCACAAACAATGAAAGGAGCTTAGAGCATATTAACTCTATTCATTGCCACCCAAATGATTTTGATATTTTGGGCATGCAATTTAAGTTACTGTTTGTTCTTCATTTATTTTTGCATTTCTAATCTTTCATTTCCAAACATGTTCTTTCTGCTTAATCTTGAAGAGCACTTTTAGAATGGGCTTTAGCTTGGGTCTGCTGGTAGCACATTCTTTCTTTTAGCTTTTTAGAAAATATTTTTGGCTCACTTGAATTCTTGAAGTAGAATGACAATTATTTATTTACTTAGCATTTTGAAGGCAGTCTTCTAGCTTCTTCTGATAGCAGCTATTTGTTTAAATTTTTAATTTTGAAATATGTCTCTTTTTTCCCTCTAACAACATTTATAATTTATTTTCCTTTTCTTTGAATTTCTACAATTTCATTATGATGTATCCAGTTTTGATTTTCTTTATGATTATCATATTTATGATAATTGGAGCTTCTTTTTTTTGATTCAGGGATAGACTAGAATTGGAGCTTCTTGAAACTGTGAACTAATGAATGACTATTAAATGTTTTGGAAAATTCTTATCCATGAAATAATCAAATATTTCTTTTACCTCATTCCCTCTTTCATTCAGGCTAGGTTTCCAATTACATATTTGTTAGACTGTATCCACTATGTCTCTTTCCTCATGGTCTGAATGTTCCATTATTTTCTCTCTTTATTTCTCATTCTATATTATTTGTTTCAGACCTATCTTCCAGACAATTAATTCTCCCTTCAGCTGTGTTTAATATGTTAAATCCATTTATTGAATAGTAATTATTATTTCTGTTTATTAGTTTTTATAATTTTCTTGTTTTTTGGTCCAAATCTGATTTTTCATTTTTGAAAGAATAAATCTTCATGCTAGTTCTCAAATAATTTCTAAAAATAGTTTAATTTCTAAAAATATTTAGCACTTACTCAAATGTAGGCATTTACATTATGACACGTAGACTATTGTAAAACTATGCTCGATATTTCAAAGAGATGATAGCTAACTCTTAAATATTAAGCGGGTAATTGGAAATTTAAAAAGTATTGTGATGAATCAAATTTGGACCAAAAATGGCCAAAAAATATATACAAACTGACAATACGGGATGTATATTTAACTAATCAGTTCTCCCTTTAAGTCTTTAAGGAAAGACTTTTTTCTCTAGCTGTTGGCAAACTGCAGCTGTCAGTTCCTTTGAGAATTGCCTCAGCTTGTCCTACCAGAGCTGCCTGTATCTACTGACTGATTTTGGTACAGTTTAAAAGACTTGGCTGGGTGTGGTGACTCACATCTGTAATCCTAGCACTCTGGGAGGCTGAGGCGGGAGGATCACTTGACCTCAGGAATTTGAGACCAGCCTCAGCAACAGCAAGACCCTATCTCTATTAAAAATAGAAAGAAATTAGCCAGGCAACTAAAAAATAGAAAAAAATGCTGGGCATGGTGGTACATGCCTATACTCCCAGCTACTTGGGAGGCTGAGGCAGGAGGATCACTTAAGCCTAGGAGTTTGAGGTTGCTGTGAGCTAGGCTGATACCACAGCACTCTGGCCCAGATGACAGAGCAAGACTTTGTCTCAAAAAAAGAAAAATCACTGGTCATTTCTGCCCAGCAGGGTCATCTGTGATGAGCCATATATACTTCTAAGCTTTCTGTAAGTTTAGCTGAGACTTTTTTCAGGCCTATAATGTAGATATACTCGTACCTTTTTTCCAAATCTACTTCTTCCTCCTTCCACAGTAGTTCATCCCTGATGAACACCATGTATGCCAAACCTCGATCTCAGCACATGGTTCGGGAGAACACGGCCTACACAAATGTTCGTGATGAAATGAGGGCCCATCCATTGATATCAACTGTAGCTGCCCTCTTGACAGCACTCTCTTGCTTCTAAGTACTGATATTGTACATAATGCAAATACTAAGTAAATTAAAAAAAAACTCAGCTCTAATACACACCTATTTTAACGACTCAATAATTATTCAGTTTCATTATAAAAAGTGTTTTTTCCTTGACCACTAAGTTTATGTTTAATTTATGTAACACCCCCCCACAATTCCTAATCTACCAGCCTGCTGTTTAAGTGGCAGTTCTCCAGAAAGAGTATGATAATGAAACTGCCCTTACAAATTAATAAAGGGGTGCAAGGCGAGAACTGTGGTAAGGACTTAGCTAAAAAATAAGGCACAGGCCCAGCTAAAAATAATAATAATAATTAGTCACAGTCTTCTTGTTTGCTTCTTTATAATTGCCACTCTGGAGACACATAGCTGGTGGTCATAAAGAGTCAGCTTTCTCCATAGATAACATCAGCTTTTGAAACCTAGGGATGGTTTCTGAGATACCTTCCAGTGGAGTGGCTGACCCACCCAGATGGCTGGCCCATCCCCATGAATTGACTCAACTAGTTTGTGACTCCCACTCAAGAACCTGGTCAGCAAAAAAGACAATTTCTACAACCCTATGGTTCCACTCCAAACCCAGCCAGTTAGCAGACCCAATTGCCTATGTCTCCCAAAGTCTCCAGGAAGCAGATTTGAGGAACTTCTCCTGTCTCCGCGCTGAGCGCTGAGCGCTATGAGGAATAAACTCTTTCTCTGCTGTGAACCCTGCTGTGTCAGCGTATTGGCTTCCTCTTGGACAGCGGGTAAATGAACCTTGTTGGATGGCAACAATTAGGACTTAAATTTTCCTTTCAAAAGAGAAATCCTAGTAAAAAAGCTTGAAATAATTCCTCAGAGGTAGAAAGTACATAAAAAAATAGGGGCTTATAATTCATTAGCCCCTGAAACAGTCATTGGTATGCAGGAAAAGGAAAGCAGTGTGTTTGCTTGTCCTTATTACTGAAAGTATAATGTGAGTATATAATATATTCTAATATGCCTAAAATATAAAATTATCTTTCTTTTTGAAAATTATATTACATATGCAACTTTAAGCTTTCCTTATTTTCACCTGTGATCCTCAAAAAACAAAACACATGTTATATTTGGTTATTTTAGCCAATGGGCTGATGACTGTATGTCTGATCTTTTTACTTTTTTGAACCAGTAAGTGCAATTAAAAAACATAGTGTTCTCAAAATGGTTTGTGAACACTGCTTGCCAACTCCTGCCTCAACGTTCTACCTAGGGTTGTGAAAAGTCATCCTAAAATCAGTGTTGGGGGATGAAGTGGTGGGGATAGTGATGAGAGATAATTTGTTGGTATTTATATGATTAATTAATAGATTTATTTGAATTCTTCTCAATACTTGTATTTAGAAGAGCAGATAATATTACCTATTCAATTATTATTTGTTCACAATATAACAAGGTATAGGTACTCTTTTTATAAATGATGCATTTGTTGTAGAGTCAAAAAGAAAGTGCCTAAGGGTAAAGGCACAGTTTGTGTGCCAAAACACCCTGGAGAGTGGTTCAGACAATGAAAATATAAGCTTTAAACTATATATTTTAAGTTAACAAACAAAGATGGTATTTACTGTGTGTTATCTGGCACAACTAGTGCTAGCACAGAATAAAGATATTACTTAACTCTCCTACAGCCTGTACCTCCCCTGTGTGTCCCCTGTCATCTATGCTATTTTTCTGAAAGCAATTATTGATTAATCTCCCAATAAATAAGAAGAATGCCAATTTACTGTAAGCACCAGTGACTTTTTTTCACTCCAAAAAAATAAACATTAGTCACTTACCCTAATTATTTCTCTGCATTTGTTTTGAGAAAGGAAATGAATTGTTCATCTTTAATGTTCTATCTCTCTGGAATTTTTTATAGTCATATTATTCATAGTATTAATTATTATTTCAAAAATGTACTAAGAAGTTTAGTTTGAACATAGAAATATTACCTCTTTATATTTTAATTAGAAGAGTATCTCTTTTTCTTTAATGGATAATAAGCCACTTTGTTAATCTAAATAAAGTTACAGAATATGTAGTAAAAAAAATTGCACATATTAATAAATGCAAGTTCTAGACAGAAATTAGGGAACATCATTGATATTCTACTAAGAGAGAAACATCAAAACATCCTTGAGTCTTATGCATGAAACTTCAAGGGTTATAAGAATGTTAATTGAAGAACATCTGAATAAGATTATAAAGGATAATTAATTATCCATCTGTTATGCATTTATATGCTATTCAATTAAAATTAAGTTGCATTAATTATGGAGTGATCCTAGCTGGCATTCAGGATTATAGTAATGATAAATATTATAGTACTAATAGCCATACTACTAATAGCCATTATTGAGTATTTATGGGACACTTACTGGATCATAATACACTGTACCAAATATTTTGCACTCTCATGTCTATGCCCTCCAACTAACTCAGGTGAAATTTACTATTATTCTTACTTTTATAGAAGAGAAGAGAGGATTAACAGCATTAACTAATTTTTTAAAGATCGATAATTCAAGAAAGTAGTCAGACTCCATGTTTTAGATGGTACCAAACCTTTGGCCTAAGTAACTGATTATACACTCTGAGAAAGTTGGATAATCAAGATTTAACACCTACATGGGAAATAATAGTATTTGGTACAAGCTAGTGTGTCTATTGATTTTGAATTTTTTTGCACTCTATTCCCTTTTAAGTTCTATTGACTCTTAAGGAATAGACAATGTATTTTGAGTAAATTATAAATCAATTTTGCAATCTTTGATTTTTAAAAAAATTATATTATAAAATATTTTACATATATTGTGCTCATAAATCATATATGTATGAGGTAAGGAGAAATGAAATGAACACCCTTGCATACAGCTGCTTGAGAATTATCGTCTTGCTACTCTCATTGAAACCTCCTACATATTAATATTTGTCTATCACTACCCTGTCTTCCTACAGGAAGGTAAACACTATACTATTAATGAATATCATATTAATGATTTTCATTTGACTTTCACTGGACATTAATTTATTTTAGCTTTTTCTGCCTTTGGAATTTATATATTGGGACCACAATCATAATATTCTATAATATTTGTGGTGGGGGCATTGAATCAGCATTATGATTGTAATTGTTTTATGTGTGAATGTGGATGGATGGCTATAGATAACCTATTTTTACATCCATGTAGTTTTTCACTGAAGGAAGAATATGTCAATTAAATTATATAATCTTCTTTGATAAACATTTAGATTTTTTCTAATTTCTGGTTTTTTGTTTTTATTTATTTTTTTATATTTATTCTAACACAATGTACTTTGTTAGTATCTAATTTCTTATAAACAATATTTTTATAAACATTTAAATGCATGTTTCTGGGTGTAAATGCATAAGAGATGTTACTGTGAAATACATCAATTAGTAGAACTGCTGGGTCATTGGTATGAACAATTTCAAATTTCACAAATACCATAATTTTCCAATGTGTACCAATTAACACTCCCATAAGAAGCATAACTAATATTCCATATTTTTACCAAAGTGGGTATTATCAGACTTCTAAGTTTTAAAAATTTGGCATGTATAGATTGATAAGAATTTATGGCAGTGGTTTTCAGTTTTCTAATATGTTAGAGTTTTCATTCAAGTTTCTGTTTGGTGAAATAAACACTTTTGTTTACTTTGTCTTTTAATTGCCAAATAATAATTTTGTATCTTTATAGGGTAGGTAAAATGTGATGTTTTGATATATGTATACATTATGGAAAATGTCAATCCAGCTAATGAACATACCCATCACCTCACCAATTCATTAATATCTTGAGAACATTAAAATTCTATTTTCACAATTTTGAAAGACACATTATTATTAACTGTGGTCACCATGCAATACAATAGATTACATATTCTTCCAGTCCAATTAAAACTTTGTATTTTTCCATAACATCTTCCTTTTCTCCATCCCTCCCTTCCCCCTGTTCTAGCCTCTAGCAACCACCTTTCTTGGTTTTCTATATTAGGTTTCTATAAAATTCACAATTTTTTCTTTTATAATTTCAGAATATTATCAGGATACACACGTTTTGTTTAAATAATTTGCTTTTGTACAGTTTGAGTAGAGTTATAGGAGTGCCCTTCATCTAGATAATGTGGATTGTACCTGTTAGGTGTGAATTTACCCATCCTCTCCTTCCACTCCACCTGCTTAATTTCCATTAAGTTTTACTTCCATATGTGCACATAAGTGTTGATTGATTAGTTCCAATTTAGTATTGAGTACATGTGGTGTTTGTTTTTCTATTCTTGCAATATTTCACTTAGAAGAAGGATCTCTGGTTCTATCCAGGTTGTTACAAAAGATACAAGATCACCTTTTTTATGGCTGAGTAGTACCCATGATATACATATGCCACATTTTATTAATCCACTCATGTATTGGTGAGCACTTGCGTGGTTTCCACATCTTTGCGATTGTGAATTGTGTTGCTGTAAACATTTGAGTACAAGTGTCTTTTTTGTAAAATGTCTTTTTATCCTTTGGGTAAATACATAGTAATGGGATTGCTGGATCAAATGATAGGTCTAGTTTTAGTTCTTTGAACTCCATCCTGTTTTCCACAAGGGTTGTACTAATTAGCATTCTCACCAGCAGTGTATGAGTGTTCCTTTGTCTTTGCATCATCTACTCCAGCAACTGTTGTCTTGGGAATTTTTGGTAAGAGCCATTCTCACTGGAGTTAGGTAATATTTCATTGTGTTTTTGATTTGCATTTTCCCTGATAATGAGAGACATTGAGCATTTTTTCATGTGTTTGTTGGCCATTAGTCAATCTTCATTTGAAAAGTTTTTGTTCATGACTTTTTTCCCACTTTTTAATGGGATTGAATTTTTCTTGCTGATTTGCTTGAGAACTTTGTAGATTCTGGTCATCAGCCCCTTATCAGGTGTATAGCATTCAAATATTTTCTCTGATTGTGTAGGTTGTCTATTTGCTCAATTGATTGTGCCCTTAGCTGTGCAGAAGCTTTTTAATTTGGTCAGGTCCCATTTATTTATTTTTGTTGTTGCTGTGATTGTTTTGGGGGTCTTCTTCATAAATTCTTTGACTAGGCCAATATCTAGAAGAGTCTTTCCATCATTTTCTTCGAGCATTCTTGTAGTTTCATGTCTTAGGTTTAAGTCTGTTATCCATTATGAATTATTTTTTTTGAGCAGTGAGAGGTATGGATCCTGTCTCAATCTTCTACATGTGGCTATCCAATTTTCCTGGTATCATTTATTGAATAAGGATTCTTTTCTCCACTGTATGTTTTGTCTGCTTTGTCAAAGATCAGATGGCAACATGAAGATTTTTTATACCTGGGTTCTTTTTTCTGAACAGAGACATAGGTCTGTGTCTCTGTTTTTGTGCCAGTACCATGGTGTTTTGCTTACTATGGCCTTGTAGGATAGCTTGAAGTCTGGTAAAGTGATGCCTCCTGATTTGTTCTTATTGAATAAGAGTGTTTATTGTCTTTTCATACTTGTATTGGCAAATGCCAAAATAAAAATCTACACCTGCTACATTGCCATGTGGAAACAAAGTTTCAGAGCTATTTCCAGATGTGACTCCCAGGTTTAAAAATGAATCCTGAAAAATTTATCCAATGAAGAGTGATGATACCATGAAAAGGCAGAAGCAGAGGGCCTCTGGGCTCTTCTGGAAGCAGCCATCCAACTTCCTGCTCCTATCTTTGGCATCAGAGATGGAAACCTAAGACCAAAATTCCAGTCCAACTGGCCAGCTAGTTCAAGTGTTTGTAAAGATCTTTTTTTACATTTTGTAAAAATAAAAGAACTGAAACATAGCCTCATTAGTCGTCCCAAAGAGCAGCCACAGAAATACATTCAAACCATGAGCACATACTATCTTTGCACTGGAAAGACTGGAGAACAATCTGTTGCTCTTAATGAATCACTAGACACCAATCATGAGAATTTTATAGTAGTAGACACGTTCTATTTACATACACAGACATACAAACAACCTCCCACTACACACACACACACACACACACGTATATATACACACACTGTATATGCACACACATTCATTATCTTAATCAATAAACCAACAAAAATAAATCAAATGATTAGCTGATTGAGACAACAAATTAACATTATACCTGTATTAGGGTTTCTATTTTCTCTTGTATTTATGTGAGCTTTCTTATGAGCCACATTTGAAATTCTTTGTCTGTCATTTTAGCCATTTTGTTTAGGTTGGTATCCATTGGTAAGGAGTTATAGATTCCTTTCGGAGGTGTCCTTTAACTCTGATTTTTCACATCCCCAGACTTCTTTTCCCAATTCCTACTCATCTGCCTGTTAATTGAGAGCTGGGGATACTGGTACTGGCTTGTAGACCTGTCTTCAAGTCCCCCCAAATCAGTCTCTGACTGTGTAAGGGGGAGGAGTGCTGGTCCTGAGTTGCCTTTGGGGTGTCTTAGCAGGTTTTATGAACCTTAGCAGGTTTTATGAACCTCTTGGGGTACTTCTGACCTGTTGTCTTCACCTCTTCCCAATGGAGTGTAGTTAGTTTTGTCCCCCAGCTTAATCTCTGAGCTGGTGGATTGTATTTGAATTTTTTTTTAATGCTGTACAATGTATAACTCATTGGTCCCTTATATGTATTTAACATACTCTCCAATGTCATGGCTTATTTTTCCATTTTCTTTATTGTGTATTTTTTAACAGAATTTCAAATTTTAATTTAATGAAGTCAATTATTTGATCATTTTTTATTTAGGAAAACTTTTCCTATAATATTCCCATATTCAATACTAAAAATTTTTTAAGGTTTGTGTTCAAATTTAAACACTTAATCCATTTGTTATTGATTTTGTATGGATCAAAATGTTATCTTTTTCCTATAGAGTGTGCATGTATATATGTGAGAATGTGTGTGTATGTATATTATAACTTTCTTTTGAAAACTATCTACCATAATTCCTCTCCCTCTATGCATACTCTTGAATATTCTCATCATTCATCAACACTGGTCTTGGTGTGGGTATAGTCTCATAAATACAATACAAAGAATGGTATGGCATAAGCAGAGATATTAATACAAGGAGTACTTGCTCATTGAGGCTTTCTGCTCATGCTGCTGAATCTCTTCTGCCACCATGTTTATAAGCCTAGGCTAGCCCTACTGGAGATTTGCAACATGTAGAACAAAAATGAGCTGTCTTACAAGAGGCAACCTCGATCAATCATTCTAGCCAGAAAACCTACACTACCCAGTTACAGCCAAGCTGCTAAATGACCACAATGATCGGTCAAGCCAGCCAAGAACACAACTGTATTAGGTGACCCGCAAAATTGGTAGCTGAATAAATTTGTTGTTTAAACCCTCTATGTCTTGGGGGAGTTTATGTAGCAATAAATAATTAATAAAAGATAATTAATAGCTCCACCACCAAATTCTGAAAGATTTGTCTTCTATTAATCTGTAGTGTCACATCATTAGTAAATCGAATTCTATGTGTGCATGAGTTTGGTTGTTTGTTTTCTTCCAGCTATCTTTTTTGTTCATGGTCTTTTTTATTTTCTTAGCCTATCCTTGAAAAGTCACCTTTCTACCCTAACTACTATAAATTTATAATAAGTCCTGTTGTGTAGCAGTGAAACTCCCCCACTTTGTTTCTCTTCCCCACACTCCATAGAGATTGATAGTAGTTGGCTTATTTGTAGACAATCTTCAAGGTATTTTAGGTTGTTGATTGATTTTTATTGAATTAATTTAGGTCTATTGATTTACTTAATAAACTTCTGTATTATTCCAAAATTGAAGGGTATTGATCCATTATTTTGTTTATTCCTCAAATCTTTATTTTTGAAGACTGACAATGATTTCTACAATTTTACATATATCTTTTATTACTAATATATTTATATCTTGTGTTTCTTGTTTGTTTTGCTTTTGACTTTATATATATAAAAATATGTATGATAAATATTTATATGTATATGTATATATTCTCTTGCTTTTCATGTCCTTATAATGGGAATGGCATACACTGAGGTGGTCATAAGTCTTAACTTTTCAAAATTTCAAATAAAAGACTTTGCACACTGAATTAAAAAAAAACAACTTTTTTCATGTGGTGGCCATGAGAAAGTTTTGTTTGTTTGTTGTTTTTTTTTTTTTTTTTTTTTTTTTGAGACAGAGTCTCGCTTTCTTGCCCGGGCTAGAGTGCTGTGGCATCACCTAGCTCACAGAAGCCCATGAGAAAGTATTAATACTTCTCAGATCTGTGGTTGCAGGAAACATAATTGACTGAAGGCCCCAGCTGCTACATTATGAAACTCATCACTTCATTTTTCAGTGAATTCACTTACTCCCCTGGTCTGCTCCTAGTCAGTGAGTGACTAACTATAGCAGGGATACTAAGGTAAGTCCATTTCTGGGAGATGTGGGACTCCTAGGATTTCTGACTTTGATTTGAGGACACTTTGTTACCACTTTTGACTTTTTATAAAAGTCTGCACTCTAAGGTGTTTCCAGCCCAGTCTTCCCTTTTTCGTTTCCTCTCTTGTTCACTCTGAGTCAAACTCATATTGTAGTCTGATAGCTTATCCAGTATTCCTTCCCATTTATTTGCAGCCATTTCTCTTCATAAATTTCTTTCATATATAACCTGTTTTGGCATTTTCTTCTCAGGGAACCCAGAATAACATACATTCTTATTAAAAATAAAATGGAAGTTTTTAGTTTTGATAAATTTCAATTTATCATTATTTTCAGTGATTAGTACTTTTGATCTTATTTGATCTTTGCTTGCAAAGATTGTTTTCTTCTAAAAGTTGATTGTTATGACATGTAGATATAGATATATAATCTATTAAATTTATTTTTGTACAAAAATACACAAAATGTATATTGATGATGATTGAAGTAAGGACATGAGTCATTTTGATCCACATTGTTATCTAATTGCTCTAACATCATTTATTGAAATGTCCATTATTTCCTCACAATTATAGCAATAATTGTGTTTATATGCACATGAAACTAAATAAAATGATTATATGCATATGAAACTATTCCTAAACTCTATTCTGTTCATTTTTGTATCATTTTGTTAATAACACTTAATTATTGCTATTATACAATGGTATTATAAAATACCATTAAAAGCTGACAGTTTAAATCCTCAAACTGTTTTATTCTCCTTGAAAATTGTCTTGACTTTCCTAGATATTTTGCATCATCATATAAAATTAAGAACCAGCTTCTCAAAAAGTACTAGTGCACACACACACATTGAGTATTGTGCTAAATGTATAGATCTATTAGGGAAGAATTAGTATTTTAACAAGATTTAATATCTTAACAATCTTGAATCTTCCAAAGTCTCTCAATTTTTTCCAATATCCTTTATATCATTCAGTGTACTGGTAATTTTCAGTGTGCATATTTTTTGTCATTTTTTATGAGATTAATTCTTTGATACCTGATAGTTTTGAAGCCTTTTCAAATAATATTTTTGATAGTTGCTTTTGGTTGACTATTGAAATATAAATAATTTTAATGGCTTTGTATTCAATGGTTTGTAAGATAACCATTTATCAGTTGTGAATATTTTAAGTTTATAATGCATACAGTTATTTCATCTCCACATAATGGCAATTCTATGTATTTCTTTCTATCTTTATGTCAGTTATTTCTACTTCTTCATGTATTCCACTGTGAATCACCAATATAATGCTGAATGGAAGTGGTGCAAGAGAAAATCATCATTCTGTTCCTGTATTTAGAGAAAATGCATTTAATAATTTCATCAATAAGTATTTTTATGGGAAGAGTTTTATTTTTTATTTTTTTGCTTTTTTCTTTCTTCAGATATCACTTAATTTAAAAATATTTGCTTATTTTTTGGTTTGGGTATTTTTTAATAATAAATGTGTATTAGTATCAAATTATTTTTCTGTTTCTTTAGTCTATTAATGGCACATTCCATTAATGTGAATCACATTGACTTTTTTGCTCTTTATTCTTTGTTTGAAACTATTTCAAACTTAACTTACAAAATTAACCTACTCTTTAATTTCCCCCCATTTGTTCTGTCATTCTTTCTTGACACAAACGGATAGATAGATAGATGATAGATACATATGGTTTTCTGAACAAATTAAAAATAAGTTGCAGATACTCTGCCTCTTCACTTCAAAGTCTTACTTGAGCTTATAAATTTTATTAATTATTTAAAAATGAAATTTGGCCTTGTTCACAGAGAAAAAAAACAAATTCTGTGAAATAAGAGGTTTATTCTGAGCTGAATGTGTGTGACAGGCCCAGAGCACATGGCCTTAGGAGGTCCTGAGAAAATGTGCTCATGGTGGCTGAGTTTTACAGTTTGGGTTTATACATTCATGGAGACAGGAATTACATGTAAGATCCTAAATCAATACATGCAGGTTGTAGATTGATTTGGCCTGAAAAAGTGGGATATCTCAAAGTAGGGGCTTACAGGTTCTAGGTGGGTTTAAAGATTCTTTGATTTGTAATTGGTTAAAGAAATGAAGCTTTGTCTAAAAGCTTGGAATGTTTTAACTTAAGATAAGGATGTCTGTTAATTAGAGACAAGCCATTGGATATTTACTAAAACTCAAGTGATCTGCTAAGTAAATTGAGGGCCTACAGATGTGATTTAGGCTTCGCCTTGTATAGCATTAGGTTTGTTAATGATTTAGTATTTTATTTTAATAAAGATTTCTTCAAAAGTGAGGGGGATGAAAAGGCATGTCTGACCTCCTTTCTTATGGCTGACAACTCAGCATTAAGACTTCTCTGGGGTCCTATTGGCCAAGAGGGAGTCTACTTTGCTGGGGGGCTTAAGATTTTATTTTAGTTTGCAGCCTTATAGATTTCTAAAATGTATATTTTTCATTTTATTACCTGTTTTATCTTTAGTATCTCCTCCCTTCTATATTTTTTGCAGACATTTGCTATTTGATTTTCTTTTTTAAATATAGTATATGAGCTTAGATAATTGACTTCAGATATTTCTTCATTTCTACAGTATGTGTTAGAGCAAGAATTTACTAATGGGAAGCACTGTTACCTGGAACCCACAGTTTAGCATATTATATATTTTTATCTTGCAAGTGAATATATATTCTACATCCTGTTGTTATTTCTTATGTGACTCATGTTGTACATAGAAATTATTTATTTAATTTCAAAACCTTAGGTCTTTTTAGTTATCATCTCATATTTGTTTTAAGTTAATTTCTCCTATCATCAGAGTACCGACTTAGATAAATTCAATTAGCCAAATTATGAATTGTTTTTATTCCTGTAGTGAATTTTTATAATTTTCTGTTGCCTCATCATCCATTTTGAATATAGGTTTAACTTTCTCATATCAGAAGTAGGGCTCAGTCACCCTTGACGTAGTTTAATTCCACACCACATTTAACAGGCTCAAGTGCGTAGTAGCCAGAAATAAGATCTCGGAGGCTCTTCATTCCCATCTTGAGTAACCCAGGGACAGAAGGCTGCCCTCCAGAATAACTATGCCCAGAAACTGCTAGTACAAATCTTTGCACTTGTTTCTTACTGTTGTGGAGTATTGAATTTATGCCTTCCATCTGAAGAACTAGAGGCTGCCTGGGACCAGGTTTCCACTGGGATGCTGGGGAGAGCACAAGGTTAGGCTCTCAACACAAGAGGATAGTCAGGAAGGCATAAACTGGACGTGAATAAGACAATATCTACAAGAGTGTTTGCCAGTGTAAGCAAGATTCTCCTGGGAAGGCCCCCCGCCAATGGTAGGTGGGACTACAAGGCATTAGACAGACCAGCAGGTAAAAGAAGTATATTGGGAAAGACACACTGTAAACATCCACATCCAGCTGCCCTTAATTTCCAATACTGCAACCCTAGTTCATCTGGGAACTCTCAGAACAATCATTCAGCATATGGTATATTCCAATAAATGTTTCACCTGACCATAGAAGTGTGCATTCGGTAGTTGTTGCAAGTAGTATCAATTAGGCAAAACTGGATAATCAGGTTATAAAACTCGTCTTTATAGTCATTAGCTTTTTACCTGCTTGTTCTATGAATTCTTGAGAGATGTATATTAACATTTCCTAATTATGATTTTACATTCATCTTTTAATTCCTTTTGTTCTGTCAAAATTTTCTTTCTAAATATTTTTATAGTAGTATTGTTAAGTACAAATAAATTTAGGGTTAGTTGGTCTTCAAATTGAAGTTACACCTTTACCATTATGAAATATGCTTTTTATGTTTGTTAATACATTTTAACCTTTTGGTCTTCCTTTTATTATAGTAATAGGGTCTCGCCTACTTTCCTTTTTTTACTTATTTCATATTATAGATTTCATTTTTTTTTTTACTTTAAACATTTTGTATTTGTATATTAAGTGTGTTTCTTTAAACAGGATATAGTTAAGCATAAAGTTTTTGTTTCTTTTTTTGTTTTGTTTGTTTTTAAGTAGGACAATCTTATATTTTAATTATAGCTCATAGGACTTTATGTGGGGGGATCTGCCACATAGCAAACTAGAGACATCACTTGTCCAGTCATCCCACCTGGAAGGTAGAATGTTGGACTGAGGAGAATGGAGAGCAGTTGCAGGTCAGGTGTGGTCACAGGGAGAGAAAACAGAGATGTCTGAGGATGAAAATGAGAAAAACTGTGAAGCGGAGAAAGAAGATAGAGAGAAGACAGCAGCATGGACCAAACCCAGAGAGGTCTGGAGTCCAGTGAAAATAAATGGAGGCTTCTCCTCCCCAACTAGATACCTTCAGTGAATAGCAGGACGTAAAACATATTGAAGGTGCTTCCATCCTCCAAAAGCCCAAACATAGCAGCTAAATTGGAATGGTGGGGTGAACCAGCAAACCCCAGGAGGGCAAGTGTTCAAAAGGGACACTCCATGGGAGAGTGCACGAGAGCCCAGAATGCCAGCTTTCTCGCACCTAAACACTTCCTCCTCTGCGTCTCCTTCAATCACGGCATCGGAGAGAGTCATTTTAGCAGGGCCAGCTGGTAGCCTTGGCCACTCCCCCGCCATTGCAACTGCAATACTTTGAACCGAGAAGCACATGAACGGCCGTTTCTCTATGGCGATGTGTGTTCCTGGCTGAGCCCACACGACTGAGAGCAGGTCTTCCAGAATTTGGGAGCTTCCTGCCTGCCAGTGTTTCACGTGATCATGCTCCGGTGGCTTAGACAGGCAGGCCGGACCCAGTGCCCCCCAGACATGAGAGTGGTTCAAGGAGATGCAGGGGATGGGGTCTAGGTCCTGGACTCAGGTGGTGACAAAGCCCTTGCAGACATATCCAATAGGAGAGTGTGGAGGGGCGCTGAGAAATAGGGATCTGTGAGTGCGCCCATTCCCCACCCCCACTGGAGAACTGCCATATTGGGTAGGGGTGTAGCACTGGCAGTGAATTAGCCTGGCCTTTGGCTCCCATGACAACCAAATGCTTCTGTGCACACCCATTGAACTGGAGCAGTGGCCGCTCCTCCCACTCATTACAATAGGAAGTGCGGCTTGGCCAAGAAACTTATGAGCCACCACTTCTCCCTGGTAGGAGCGTGTCCCTGGAGAGGTCCCTGCAGAGATAGAAGCCTACCTCTATCCCCCTGGGGTCTTGTGGTGAACAGGTGTGCACAATTGGGGATCCCCTACCTGCCAGCATCCTGCAGAAATGCATGCTGGTGGGTCAGACCTATGGACTGAGGGGTATTTCGAGAGCCAGTCTCTGGTTTGAGGGAACTCCTGTGGACTGATACGATGGGAGAGTACTGCGGAGTTCCAGGGAGTGAAACGGGAGGGCGCTCACCCCATTCTACAGAGAAACTGTGCTAGCGGACAAAGGCAGAAAGAATCTGAACCGGGACTTAGCTCTCATGAGATTAGACCCCTCCCTCTGTAATAGCCTTCCTGGCTTGGAGTGATTGCCCTGAACTTCATACCAGTGGCTCCCCCTAGTCGCTGGATAAGCAACCTCTGAGCCCTGCAGAGGCTTTGCAAAGCCTCAGGCTCTGGCAATCCCGCCAGAATTTGTCTTGTTCCTCCCCACCACTTCAGGGGAGTAGAAATCAAGCAACACCCTGGGAGCTATGGAGTCCCTCCTAAAACGTGGGTCATTTGTGCCCCACCTGGAGAACTAGAGCTCACTAAGGGCACAAAAGACCATCTTGGTAGCTAGCTATTCCACACAAACTTCAATCAATGATGGGAGACTAACACCATAGCTAAGCACAATGTCTTCCAATTCAAGCACAGAGGTAGTCGCTGATCCATACTCACAGGTACCACCCACTATCTCAGAAATTAAGCTGGGGACCTAACTCACTACATACTGTTGGGAAGAGAGGAAGACAGCAGGTAAGAGGTAACCCGGGAGGTTCATCAAACCTGCTAGAACACCCACCCCATAGGCAACTCAGGACCTCTTCTCCCTGTCACACTCAGGGATTGAGCTTCAGGGACCCGAAGACAGGTCTGTAAGCCAGATATTCAGAGTAAATCTGTATCTTCCTAAGTGTATATGTGATCATTTGTATTAGCAAACGGCTACATATACAGGTTGGCTAATAGCTTTCTTAGGGAATTGAATTTGTTCAGTGACTAGCAAGACCTCATAACTCCCTGGGGCTATTGATGAAAAGTTTTCCTCATTAAAATAATGCACACTTTATTCCACCAAAAACTGTTAATTACACTATTCCAATTTTAAATCTAAAATAAGGAAGTATTGTCCATATATTGTCTGGTTAATGATTCCCAGTGCAAAATAAAGAAGCTCAATTTCTCATATTCACTGTCAGACAAATGACATATGTATTAATCCCATTAAATTTAACATATGGCTTCAAAAGTGATGCTACTCAATTTTTAAATTGAAAGCACACATTCTGTTTTCCATTTGAAAACTTTTTCTGTGATTTGAAATTGAAGAGAAATTCTCCCAATTACTTTTTAATATTTACTTATTTAATTTAGAGTGCATAGAATACTTTATTTTATAAATCATTTAATGAATCTGAAAATACATACACATTAGGAGCGTGAAAATCCCACAGCTGTTGAAATTTTTCTTACTCACTGTTTGATTGATTTTAATGAATATTTTTACCAAAACTGAACTACATCATATGCATATTTTAAAAAATGAAGCAAAGTAATTTATTGCTGGGGTCACTAGACTATAAGGAAGATTTCAAATATTTAAAGTATTAAGATAAAAAGAATAGCGCCAGGATCTTTTAGCAAAGAATCAATATGGTAAAATGGATTGCCTGAACAAAATTACCCTTAACAGTCACCAAGATTCTGATATCAAGGCATAGGTTGCTAAGTTAAAGTAAACTAATACAGAGCATTTTTTATTAAGCCAAGTTGCTTTATCTTAAAGAAAACGTTCTTATCTTTACTCAGTAAATCCTCAAGATTAAGCTTAATTAAAATAATTGCTAAAAGAACTATTTCTACTCCTCATTGTATACTTATTTTATAGAACATTATAAATGTTCTGTGAAAGTGCATCTTTGAGACACTTATACTGATCCTAGACTTAGTGCTATTGTCTTGCTTCCTTTTAGCCTCCACTTCTAGCTCTCTACTTCGGCATATAATTTACACATGAGTATTGTTCATGGTTATGACCTTGTCTAGTTACCCCACTTCATATACTCTTTTACCTGTATCATCTTAAAGCGCCTCCTAGTATCAAGATCTCCAATTCAGATTGTTAAGGATACTTTGAATGAAGATGATAAGGATTACTTGATGGTAAGTCTATCTAGTGTAGTATCTGTATTTGCTATTAAAGCAATAATAGATACTCTTTTGAAAAATTATACGTGTAAAAAAGTATATATTTAATATAAATTACTTAAACTATATCACCCAAAATACTCATATTATCTATCCCATGTATAATAGTTTTCATATATATATGAAAATTTTTGAAAAGACACAGTTCACACTCATATTATTTGCAGGTTTAATTCACAGTATGTTATTAACGGCTTGCTATCCTACTAAATATACTATAAAAACCCTTGTAAGATGTCTGGTATCCATTTTTCAGGACTCCCAATTTATTCAATTAAGTAATTAATACTTACTATTCAACATCTATCTTGTTATCAGTTTTCCAATACTTTAAAACTTGACCAAACCTTCTTACAACTAAATCCTAGAGCAAATACATGGTAACTTTTTTTTTTTTTAGTCAGAGTCTAGCTCTGTTACCCAGCCTAGAGTGCAGTGGCATGATCATGGCACATGGTACCCTCCAATTCCTGGGCTGAAGTGATCCCCCTGCCTCATCCTCTCAAGTAGCTAGGGCTACCGGTGTGCTCCATCACCCCCAGCTAATTTTTAAAATTTTTCTTGTATTTTGTAGAGATAGAATCCCACAATCTTACCCAGGCTGGTCTCAAACTGCTGGCCTCAAGTGGATCTTCCCACCTCAGCCTCCTGAAGTTAGGGATTAAAGGCCACTGTGTCTGACCAATAATTTTTTAATAATTATCAATTTGTAGAGTCTGATCTAAGTGATATGAACAATTAAAGAATCTATTGTCTTTATTGAAAAATTGTTTTCTATAAAGGTAAAAATAATTGACATTCTCACTTGCTGAGTATGACTGTGCTCATTTGTACACATACATGTTAAATATGGCTCTACTCAAAATTCAATCACCAATTTGAAAGGTTAAAAAGATTACCTCATGTCTCACAGTCTCACATTCTCTCCTTTTCTCAATATACTTCAGCTGCACTGAACTCCTTAACAGAATATGTAGGCTATTTCATATTATCATTTATTTATATATTCTGTTTCTTGGGCTCTACTCAATTTTTTGTCTGGCAAAACATTATTTATTTTTGATATTCAAGACAATTATAAAAACTTTGTCAAATGTTTACAATTATCCTATAAACAATCAGTGTTTCTAGGGACTGAATTTCTACTGGACTTTCATAATATTTCCATTGTAGCTCTGTCTTTACTGCAGTTTTTTGTTTAATTGACTATGTACCCAGTAGTGAGATTATTAAGGGCAGAAAACATGGTTGATTCCTTTTTGCATAATAAGAAATTAACATAGCCCCAGATGTGTACCATTGCCTCAAATGTGTTTTTTCGAAGAATTAATATTATCAAAATTAGAAGACAGGAGGAAGGGCAGAACAAATGGTGTTGATTTATTTATGATTTACAGAAGAGATGAGAAGAAGAAAAACAGAAGAGAAATATATGTAGCATATGTGAGAGGAGATCAAGGGGAAAAACGCTTTAAAGAAAGTTTGTTGTGTAAATCTGTTACATAAAGAACAAAGTAATTGCCTACAAGGAGATTATGTGGAAGGCAGCTTTATTGTCAATTGAAGTCAAGGAACATATGTTTCCTTGTTTCATATTCTTGAAAACAAAACCTTGATACAAACTGATGATAAATTGATAAAAATGGCAGAAATTTCTTCAAGAAATTTGTAGTAATTCTTCTAAACAGATTAAGGCAGCCATTTTTTAATGAAATCACAAAATATCATAGATATGTCATTTTATTAAGGTTATATATTCTTTTTTGTTTGTTTTATTTTATTTTTAATTGATATATAATAAATATATATATTTATGGGGTACAGTGTGATGTTTTTATAATCTTACACAATGTATACTGATCAAATCAGAGTAATTAGTAACCCATCACCTCAAACATTTATTATTTCTTTGTGGTGAGAATATTCAAAATCCTCTCCTCTAGCTATTGTAAATACATTATTATTAACTATAGTCACCCTGCTGTGCAATAGAATGCCAGAACCTATTTCTCCTAACTGTAACTTTGCACCCATTGACCAACCTTTCATCATTCTCCCCTGCTGCCTACCCTTTCCTGCCTCAGATAATTTCTATTCTACTCTCTACTTGTCTGTGATCAACTTTTAAAAATTCACATCATTGAGATCACATGGTATTTTCCTTCTGTGCTTGAATTATATTACTTTATGTAATATCCTGAAGACTCATCCATATTGTTGCAAATGACAGGATTCCATTCTTTTTAATGGCTGAATAATATTCCACTGTGTATATCTCATACATTTTATCACCATTCATTCATTTATGGGCACTTAGATTGATTCTGTATCTTGGCTATTATGTTTAGTATTAGAAGTGTTTTAGGTCTTGTTGTAGACATTAGATGATGTTTTTGTGACAAAAAAATACGCAATAAAAACTTACCTCTTGTTTGTGTCAATTAGGTAAAGAGGTTTTGTTACATGTTGTTTTGCTTAGAGTCACAGTTTCCAAGCACCTATTGACAATGTTAAGTGAAGACTTACTTGTATTTATACCTCTTCACTGTTATTACAATAGGTTTTCAACAGGCAGGAGCAGAGAAAATGAGACACTAAACTACCTCGAAACAAAAGTGTAATTGTAATATGACTAAAGGCATACTATTTAAATATCAGTGATGACAAATGTTATTGATTATATGATTAGCTACAATTAGATATATGATTATATAGGTCCTTAGTCTATTTGACTTTTTTCCTCCAATAGAATGTGATCTAGCAATTGCATAGAACTGGAACATAAGTGCTGTGTATTCACTAGAATGCAGTTGGTTACATATATTGAAGTGGATTTATCACATCAGAGAGATATAGATTTAGAACAATGAATTAAGCATTTTGTTTGTAGAATTATAGAAATAATGAAGACAATTTAGTAGAATTTGGAGAGAGTTTATATAAATTAAAAAAAAAAGTAAGAACAGTGGTGAGAATGTCTAGGGTTCAAAGAGACCAGTGGAGGCTGAACCACCAAGTACCAAGGTTTTAAAATGTGCTCAGATTGTAAGCACCTTCAAACCACAGTTGACCATTTTTGTATTTGATCCCAAAATGAGAGTCAACAAAAATGTTTGAGGAAAGAAGTACATTAGTCAATTCCATGCTTTTGAATTAGTGTAGATTAGTATAAATGGAAGAAATGTGAGACTGTGAAACCATGAGGAGGCCAGGTGAGAGAGAATGAAAATCTTACATGCAGCACTGTCCTTGAAATGAATATAAGAGCATAACATCAAGACAATTCTAAAAGACAACTGCAGAAATTAAATATGATATGTGTGTTTGTAAGAAATTTGGTTAGCACATTTGTTTCTATACAATATATAAAAAGACTGATACACACACACATACCCCATTGAGAAACAATTATAAATTAAAAAAAGGTATTTCCCTTACAGAAGCTTTAGATTGCTATAGAATAATCTGCATTTTCATAGAGAGTAGTTAAGTTTTCAGTCATAATGAAAATATAATAGAGGAGTGGAGGAGTGATTGGGTTATTCTTAAAATTTTTGTTTTGTTTTATGTATACCAATTGACTGCCAAAACTAAATATCATAAAATTTATCTAAAAAATATGATTTCAAAAATTGCTAAGCACTTTATTTTAATATACTTCAAAGAAGAGAACAAGAATCCAGATTTTTGTGCACATGATGCTCTACACTTACTACTAAGGATATAGCCATGTTATGATGAATATAACACATTTCAACAATTCTCTATAATCTCCAATTATATAACTCTAGTTTACCTCAATATGTTGTCATACATAAACTTATACAACTTAATGAAATGCTGTAACATTTTCAATAATAAGTACCAATTTAACATTCTAGGCATTTTAAAACATTTTTTGTTGCTGTTGTGTGTGATTGTTGTTATTTTTATCTTTTACTTTAACACAGAATCCTGTTGTCCTTAAGAAAATAATTCCCAGGCTGGGTGCAGTGGCTCATGCCTGTAATCCTAGCATTCTGGGAGGCCGAGGCAGCAGGATCATTTGAGCTCAGGAGTTCAAGACCAGCCTGAGCAAGAGTGAGACCCCATCTCCACTAAAAATAGAAAAAAATTAGCAGGGCGTTGTGGTACACATCTGTAATTCCAGCTACTCAGGAGGCTGAGGCAGGAGGATCACTTAAGCCCAGGAGTTTGAGGTTGCTGTGAGCTCGGCTGACAACACAGCACTCTAGCCTGGGCAACAGAGTGAGACTCTGTCTCAAAGAAAAGGAAAAAAATATATAATATATGTAAAAAAATTAATTCTCAATTAAATAGAACCATTCAACCCTAATTATGCAACTATGGAAAATAATAGTGTCTTTGAAATTCCAGATTTAAAATAATATACACGTAATATATAGTATATTTTACATGAAATATATAATAGTGTGTTTGGACATAATATCATAAAGCTATAATTACTTTGTTGACAAAAAGTCATTCTCTAAAACAAATAGTTGCACTGCCCTCAAATTGTTTAACTGTAGCTGCATAGACCCCTAAAACTAGGTCAGCTTTGAACATTTGCAATCATTAAAGTTGAGAAAGATACCTTCACATAGGGTACATTTTCTTAAGTTTTCCCCTTTCACCTTGATCAATGGAAATAATAAAAACAAATAACAAAACTGTACTAAATTTTTAACAACTTCTAAAAATAACTGATATTAGCTAAAGTATGAAACTTTGTTCTTTAGCTTGAGAACATTGATTCTAAAATAGTAACATACTTGAAGATTTTATTCATTTCAATGTCTACACATCACAGAACACTATCCAATGCATAGCTGTAATTAAATAAATATTTCTAATTCAATAAATACAATGATCAGATGTTTCTTGCAAGTCTTAATAAATTATACAGGGAAAGCTGCCCCAGAATACTTGCTAAATATCTGCAAAAGCATAGCTAGATTACTGTATACCTGTATCATAAATACGAAGAATATTAAAGCCATTTTTCTATTCACCTGCAAACACCAATTTAATAATTGTACTCTGTTAGGCTAATCAAACAATGCCATTTTCCTACTTGGTAGATGCTAGCCTCATTTTCAATCAAGTATATCTTGTACCTTTGTTTAAAAAGAGATAATTGTGTACTTAGATCTGTTAGGAATTTTAATTCCCCAAGAGAAATCAGGTAAAATGTTTCTCATTTATGCATTGTTAGGCTTATTTTATAAGTAATATGACTCAAATGGATTGCAAATTGAATAATGATTTGAAAAATTAAGTAACAATGGAGTTTAGGGAGTTTCTTCTCCACTATTCTCATTGATTCATACTCTATCTTCTTCATTTACTCTTGGTTTGTAATGACCTGAACATTGTGCTAATTGAAAAATGGAAAACATTTTCAAAGACTACAATGCTAAGACATATTTTTAGGACTTGACAAATTGGCTCTGGCAGTTTTCTGCTCTGCACAATACCTAGTAAGAGTGTAGGCAGAGAGAGCTTACTGAATTGAGCACAGTGTATCTTTCATCCTTCCATTGCCCTCTATTCCTACTTGGTAATTTCATTTTGACTGTCCTAATCCATCTGTTCATGTGCCCTGCTCTTTGTCTGCCTTCTTTTCCCTCATACTCTTTTCTTCAGTCCTTGAACATTTAAAAATATATGGATTTTTATACAAACATAATTATCAAACTTTTTATTTTCATACTTTGTATCCATCAAAAACATATCCAGATACAGATTACTCACTCTGATTAATGAGTACTAAAGTCCTAAACTTATCACTGCTCTGTTGACCAGAATTTTATGCAACCTTTTTTTGAGTAATAATCTTTTAAACACTAATAAGATAGCCTTAATCTTTGAAACTTTTTCTAGACAGTGATTTTTTTCCTCAATATTGGTGGAAACTCATGATAGTATGCTGTACCAATTTGCTCTATTTTATGTATTGAAGTAAACCAGAATATGTGACCACAAAATAAGCTACCTCTTTGACATAAAAATTATGTCGAGCAGAAGCCAATTAATTAAGAATGAGCAAATGCATGAAAATCTCTACCTTTCCTTTTTCTGCCTAAAGACAAGATATAAATTCTCCTTTACTGGACAAAATTCTACACTCATATAGTCCAGAGATGGCACTAGAGGAAACTGCAAACAAACCTTACACCATTAGTTTCCTCTCATGTATTTACCTTCCTATAGTTTCCCCACCCTTGGAAAACCAAAACCATTTTCTTTTGTCCTGTCATTTCTTGACAGGTTTATTATTCTTTTTTGAAGATGCTATGTAAGCCAGAGCTCTAAGCCACTGATTTGAGTTACCTTTCCTTCAGGTTTCTCACCCGTGATGTGTACTGCATGCATTAATAAACTTGCTTGGTTTTGGGGTTTGTTTGTTTGTTTTTTCTTAATTTGCTTTTGAAGGGTCATTCCCAACTAAGAGTTAAGATGAGTAGAGGTAAAGTTTTGCTTCCCCTACAGTATGCTCTATTTAAAGCTGTAAAAGGGCTGGATATTACTTTTTATTTCAAAATATTAAGGGAGTACAAATGTTTTAGGTTATGTGGATCACTTTTGTAATGCCTGAGTCCTGGCTAATGGTGTTCCTGTCACCCAAATAGTGTTCATGGTACACATTAGGTAGGTTTTTGCCTGTTCCCTTTTCCCTCCTCCCCGCTTGTTGATTTCCATTGAGTTTTACTTCCCTTTGTGCACATTGGTTAGTTCCAACTTAATAGTGAGTACATGTGGTGTTTGTTTTTCCATTCTTCAGACACTTCATTTAGGAGAATGGTCTCCATTTCTCAACCCACAAATGCCACTATTGGGTATTTACCCGAAGGAAAAAAAAAGACTTTTCATCAAAAAAAAAACAGTTGCAGTAGAATGTTTATTGCAGCACAATTCACAATTGCAAAGAGGTGGAATCAACCCAAGTGCCCATCAATTCATGAGTGCATTAGTAAAATGTGGTATATGTATAACATGGAGTACTACTCAGCCACAAAAAAGATGAATTAATACTTTTTGCAAGAATCTGGATGGGATGTGCTGAATGTTATATAATTCACTGCTTGTATTTATGCTAGAACTGGCATTCTAAATTTAGGAATATGGCAATTTATCCTTATTGGATTCTAAGAGAACCTTATATTCATCACATGTAAAATGGAAATAGTAATAGCTACTAATTAGTGTTATTGTTAAGAATTAATTAGTACATTAATTATAGAGTAACATAAATTTTATTATTGTGAATGTTTATTGTGATTAGAGTTATTATTATTGTGGTTAGCCAAATGTGACATTAGATTCATACAAAAGATATTTTGTCTGTTTTCTTTATTGTTTTAATCTTGTAACTTATAATATATTGTTACATTAAATGAATAGTGATAAATTAATTAAAAATTAATTGATCATAAAGTTACTATTTTTTAAGAACCTCAGTACTAAAGCAGAGGATTTATGAAAGGCTGACTGGATGTAGCTGAGTAGAATTAAAATTGCATCTTGTAATGTAGTAGTAACTACGTCATCTTAGGCAGCATAAAATAATTTAGCCTCATTTGTTTTATCTGAGATATGAGATGATATTAGTATATAGTTCATATGGGTTTTTGAATTAAATTTTAATATACTTACATGACAATAGTTAGAATATTTAATAAACATATTGTTATAAAGACATGTTTGCTCTCAACTGAATTATTAATAAATAATAAAGGTATGAAAGTGCTATAATGTGAAACATGTTAAAATAATTATTTTTAGTAGAATATGCATTTCTAGAGAAAGTCAAAAGAACAAAATAAGAAATTGAATAGTGAGAGAGAATGAGAAGAGGCATTATGAAGTTAGTAGCATTTTATATGAACTTTCAAGTAAGGTAAGAAGTTAGAAGCTATGATGAGTATTTCAAAATAAAAATAAGAACAATAAGAACAGTAATAATGTGTGCAACAGCTCGCAATTTTGTCTGAAAAAATGGAATAGACTTTTTATCCTGGAAAGAAATTGACTACTTTCCCAAGGAAAATTTGTGAGGGTTGTGTGTGCATATGTGTGTCTGTGTTTTGGCAGGGGGATGAGGATGAAGTGGTTTATAATCCTGTTGGAAATACACTGCAGCAACAGTACTAAAGTCAGAGTTGGAATAAGTAAGTAGGATAGTTACCCAAAACTATAGAAATCTTTCTTTTTTATTTCAAAATATTAAGGGGTACAGATGTTTTGGGTTACATGGATTGCTTTCACAATGTTTGAGTCACAGCTTTAAGTGTACCCAGTTAGGATTCCTTGTACCCCTTGCCCCTTCCCTCTTCCCCTCATCCCCCCTGGTTGATTTCCACTGAGTTTTACTTCCCTCTGTACACACTGTGTGCTCATCGGTTAGTTCCAATTTAATAGCACATATATGTGGTGTTTGTTTTTCATTCTTTAGATACCTCACTTAGGATAATGGTCTCCAATTACATCTAAATTTTTGTGAAAGGCATCCATTGATCCTTTTTTATGTCAGAGTAGTACGCCATGGTATACATATACCCCATTTTATTAACCCACTCATGAACTGATGGGCACTTGGGTTGAATGCAAATCTTTGCAATTGTGAATTGTGCTGTACTAAACATTTGAGTGTAGGTATCTTTTTGGTAAAATGACTTCTTTTCCTTTGGGTAGATATCCCATAGTGGGATCGCTGCACTGAATGGTAGGTCTTTATTTATTTCTGTGAGGAATCTCCATACTGTTTTCCATAGAGGTTGTACTAATTTGCAGTCCCACAAAACGTGTATAAGAGTTCTGTTCCTTTCACTCTGCATTCACAGACTCTTCTAGATATCGGCCTAGGCAAAGAGTTTAGGACTAAGACCCCAATGGCAACTGCAGCAGCAACAAAAGTAAATAAATGGGATTTGACTAAACTGAAAAGCTTCTGCACAGCTAAAGAAATAATCAGTAGAGCAAATAGACAATCTACAGAATGGGAGAAATATTTGTTAACTGCACATCTGATAAAGGACTAATATCCAGAATCTAAAAAGAACTCAAGCTAATCAGCAAGAAAAATAAATAAATAACCCCATTAAAAAGTGGGCAAAAGACATGAACAAAAGCTTTTCAAAAGAAGATAGATAAGTGGCCAAAAAGCATATGAAAACATGTTCCACATCACTAATCATCAGGGAAATGCAAAGTAAAACCAAAATGAGATATCACCTTACCCCTGTTAGAATGGCTTTTATTAAGAAGTTAAAAAAACAATAGATGCTGGCATGGATGTAGAAGACATTTAAAAATTCACTTTATGATAATCTCATTCTGGTGATAGGAATGGTAAAGAAATGCACTTTGTGTGGAGATGATTCCTAAACTAAAAGTAGCCCATTGAAAGAAACATAATTAATTCTAATGGATATTATGTTTTGATTTTGTACTAGTCAGCATAACCTGATACAATAATATAATGTAATTTATTAATATGTTTCCATAAGTAGGTTGTAGTAATTTAATCAATTATATTAATCTCCCCACTTGAATTTAGACAGGAATAAACCAAATGCAAAATATTTTCTAATTGTCTTGAGAAAAAGTTTTTGAATAAACCAAATAAAAAATATTTTCTAATTGTCTTGAGAAAAAGTTATTGTTAAAGCGGTAATCCTAATTTAATGGAGAATACCTAGGAGGAAGAAGTAAGATAAATTTTGAACACTAGTCATGGCTTGTGGCTAATATAATTAATTTTGTAAACATCTTGTTTGGGGTAATATATTAAGCACTTACATTTTGTATCTATAAATAGAAACTTGTTAGAGCACAACAATAGGAATCAACTGTGGTCAGGAAGAAGCAGTTATCATTGTATCTGTATTCTATAACATCATAGAGAAACAACAACAAAAACGCTGAACTCTGACATTATTCCAATGAATTCCAAAGTCCAAAAATAAAACTGTGCTAATTTATGGCTGACCATATATCTACACATTCAAATAGAACCCCATGGGGGGAAAAAAAAGGAAAGTGAAAATAGGCGATGAAGGTCTATTCTTAAAAGGCAAAACTGATCTTTGCAAGGTTTAAGAAGTTTCTTGCTACCCTTTAGACCGATAATGTTCTCCAACCAGGACAAAGTTTGAGTTGAATACACACTTTTTCCAAGTCTTAGTAGGTTACTAAACTACGTAGATGCAGAGGAGACTTTCCAGGGGTAAAGAAAAATAGGAGCAAAGAGGAAGAAAAAAAAGAAAAAAAAAAAAGAAAAAAACGTAAGCAGAATCATCAACAGCGAATGTTTAGTGAAGATAGAGTCTACAAGTTGAGACCAGGCAAGTTAATTACTTCCTACAACAGCAACAACAACAGAATTTTAATTAGTTAAAGGTGTAAATTATCATCCCTTCCAGAATCACTAAAGTATAATTAAAAGAAGTTCAGCCAAAAATTCAAAAGGAAAATTAAAATAATACAATAAAATATACAAACAAGATGGCAGGAAAGATAGAGGCATCTTGAATATCAAAACCAAACTACATTAATACAAAAATCATGGTGACGGAAGATTACATTAAAATAAAACTGATGGTGACTGGTTAATATCGTTATTTCTACATTTTACTGTTCCCTGGATCTTAGCTATAGACATTCTGATACAATTGGTATGGGTGTGATCTGGACCTCAGAATTTTTAAAAAGCTTCCAAGAGGATTTTAATACATAGAAAATATGATAACCACTGCCTTAAATAATTGGTTTTCACTTTCATTTTTACTTTGTTCTAATTTATTTTCTGGGAGGGAGAGTGTTTTTATACCTATCAATGCCTTTGGACTGGCCCCCTAATTATATTGTCATTTTATCTAGATGTTTTAAATGTATAAGATGACCCCGTCTATATTGTTTAATGTACTTTTAAAAATAACCATTTATTTACTCTGCATATTGTTGAAATGTCATGCCCATTATTGTTTCTATTGTTGTAATCTTCACCCGTTACATATGTTCATTATTATGAGTCTGTTGCAATTCTGTTGAATATAAAGTTCTTGGAAATAGCATGTAGTGTAATTTTGGAATCAAATTTAAGAGTGCTTGTATTTTTTTGAATGGAAATATGCATTCTTTTCTCTTGGGTAAATAACTAGGAGTTGACTGTTTGTATGATAGGGTAAGTAATATTTAACCTTTTTTAAAACCATCAAATTGTTTTACAAGTGATTGTACCATTTATATTTCCACCAGTGATATCTGAGTTTCTCCGACCCTCATCAGCACTTGATATGGTCAGGGTTTTTAATTTTAGCCATTCTACTAGGTATATAGTGCTATTATATCTCATTAATGTCCATTATCATGCAAATAGATCAATAAATTATGTTATATCCTTACAATGGAATTCTGTTCTGGAATAAAAACAAATAAGTTATTGATTCAATAACATGAATAATTCTCAAAATAATTATGTTGAGTGAAAGAAGACTTACAAAAAAAAAGACTATATATATTCCATTTACAGAAAATTCTACAAAGTACCAACGAATTTATAGTGACAGAAAGCAAATTAGGTGGTAACCAAGAGTAGGAGAGGGCAGGAAAGTAAAGAGGGAGTGATTGCAAAGGGACATCAGGAACTCTTGCGGAGTTATAGATTATTTGTCAATTATGCTTCAATAAAGTTGTTTAAAGGAAAAAAAAAAGACTAATTTGTATTGAGTTGACCTTCTTGCTGGGATTTGAAAATAATTTATCCTGGTTTACTCTCCTAATTTGCGGTTTTATTTAAAAATGTAATTCGACTTTCTGTTTACTCATTTTCAGTGAAATGAATTAAAAGTGTGTATTGGAGTATTTTGCTTCAAACTGATGGAATGAGGGGGTGAAGAACCAAATAAACATGAAATCATCCTAAACTATTCTGAAATGTTAGGAAGATAATAAAGCTGCTGGTAATTTTAATGCAGTGGTGATAAAGAAACGTGGGTGTGGTACTTCAGTTAAAGACTGTGAACAAATGAAAAAAATAAAAAGTACAAATTTCAAGTCTGTAGAACAGAATACATTTTATCCAATGGAAATCTTACAAGAAAAACATTTCTCAAAAATTAAATTCTGTAAATTGGAAACATGAAATAAAATGATGAAAATAAGTATCAGTGATATATAATAGCAATTCCAATAATATAAATAATTTAAATGTATTCATTACGAAGTGAGGAAAATCAGATTTTACATAATTAAAGTTCTCAAATGCAGTGGCTGCATTTAAAACACTTAAACAAGGAGACAGAAAGAGTTTTAAAAGATAGAAAAATACTAAGCAAATACAAGCCAAAATACAGCTGAAATAACAACCTTATTGCCTTAAAAATATAAGTTAAAAAACCCATATTAACAAAAGAGAGCATCATATAAAGAACAGATCACATTTTGGCAAAGAAAAAGCCAACAGACAACAGAAGACAGTAGAATAAGAATGAGTGCATTTGCAGCATAATGAGAAGATACAACAAAAACAAGATTATAAGTAGCCTCCAATGCATCTTTGAGAGATGGGTCATAAACTCATTTAAACCTGAGACCTCAGCACTGAGAAGGCATTTCTTCTATGTCAAAGTAATAGGTATTTATAGATACACATCAAACACATACTTTGGATAAAAATTTTTTTTGAAAAACTATCATTTCTCATAAGTAGTAACATTTTGGAAATGCTTATGTAATAAATATTTTAATATTTTGATTTCTACTTTGTATATGTCTAGGATATCCTTTTTTATTCTCAATGGTGATTAATCTGTGGTAGGAAAAGTATGGTTGTTAGATCTGAGTTTGAATCCTGTATTTAATGCATAATAAAAAAGTTAGTTTGTTCAACCTAATTTAGCTTCACATTCCAAGTTGCCTCATTTGTAAAATAGAAATAATCAAATTTATTTTATTGTAAAGATTGTATGCTAATTAATTAGTGCCAGTTTTGGTACATATTAGGGATTGAATAAAATGTGTTACTCCAAGGCTTTAATTTGAGGAAGCTAATTGAAAGGAGTTTTAAAATTTAGATAAATTAATTGCTAACATTAATGGGATACTACAGCAACTGAATGCCCAGTTTCTTATGATAACATGCTAGTAAATAGCTTTTAACAAGTGTACAGTATAGTGGAAAATCCCGTGTAGATTTAGTGGTTATAGAAAAATTAGAATTTTTTTTTTTTTTTTTTTTTTTAGGATTTGAAATTAATTAAATTCATGTTTTACAATAAAGTGTTAGCTTGATGGGGTGTTTCATGTACTGTTTATGAAAAACATGTTGGTGGAAGAGAAATTTGGATTGCATTTTGGTTATAGAATTATTTAGCATTTTATATCTAAAAACATTTATTTTGGAAGTGTACAACAGCCTGGTGCTAAGGCAATCCTGCAAGTAGAGTGTATTTTATGAACTCATAGTGATCAATTTTTCTTTATATTTAATGCTATATAGTTTTGCCAAGATTATAATCATTTTTTTTTCTGGTGAGAATCCAATTTTTGCTAAAATTTATCAATAAATAATATTTCCACTGATTCTTAAATTCTGTTTCATATTTATATTTCTTTGTGAGCACAAGCACAAATAGTGAATTTTGTCTTTATTCAATATGATTTAAAATTTTTATCCATTAGAATTGCAGAAATACATCAAAGTTAATTTTCATAATTGCTTAGTTTCTATTTTGTTTCTGTTCTCTTCCATGCATTTCTGGGAAAAGCCTTGTGGATACAGACAGAGATGAGGAAAAGTAAATATGATCGCCTCTTTTCTTTTTTTCTCCTTTGTTTGAACCCTTTGTAGACTACCCACTGAAAGTATAAAAGCTTTTCTCTCTACTATAATGCCTTGTATTTCTGGTCAGTTTTTCTTAAGAAAAAATTCCAGTTCTTAAATTTGCATAGAATTTCTAGACTACATTGTACTAAAAAAATAGTAAGTATATGCTATTGTGTCTGACTTTGAATAGTAAGAATGAAATTATGATGAGGATAGCAGAAGTTCAGCTCAGAGGGAGATCATTGTTTTGCAGACCACTTTGCATTTCTTAGTATTCACATTGCATTTTTTCACCATCATATAAAATGAAAATAAAAGTACTTTTAAAGAAAGGATGTAATCTAACAGTAAATCTTGGTGATACACTAAAATACTGGATTAATACCTTAACACAAAGTCAAATCTTTTAACACATGAAGGTAAATTGGGAATGCATTTTCTCAGCACACCTAATGTACAAAATTTGAATATATGGGTAAGTTTATATTCAAGAGTGAAGACCAAATAATAATTGCAAAAAAAAGTCTTATTCCACAAAGACATATATCTTGACCTAAATTAGCAATAGTTCTCTATTGGTTTAATTGAACAATCACTTGCTATTTTGCATACACCTGTTTAACCAAAGTTTAATTCTACTCAGATCATAGAAAATGAGACAATCCTCAAACATGAAAACATACATGGAACAAATTATTAATACAACTCTAATTAGAAAATCACTAACTATTTAAACCAAATTATAGGAATACTTTCATTGCCCTTGCTACATTTGTCATTAGTACATCCATGCTGGGAGTTCTGGTTTCATTACAATTTAAAATTATAATTAAAATTTAACTGTTTCTGGGTTAAATTGAAAGTGGAGCATGAATAAAATAAACTTATTAAACAAATGTATTAGGTGCACTTTATCTTCATTTTAAAACTTATAAACAAAATTCAAGATTTTTTATGGATTTGACTTTTTTCTGGGAACATCATGATTTTTCTTTATATTATGCTATAATATGAAAATTAAATCCTGCAATATATGCTCCTCTAGTCAGCATACGATTTATGGAGAGCCAGACAGTAAACCTAGGAACCCAGCACCTAAATTAGGCTTTAAACAGTTAAGAAAGGGAAACTGTTTTCAACTGTAAAAGCAACTTAGTGTTCTCTGGAACTGGCCAACAAGGCGCTGGCAGCTGAAGGCTGACATAATCATGCCATCAACTCAGCTCTTCATCAGCTCAACCACCTCCCAACACACTCAAGACACCATTTTTACATCTGCACTCAAGTTTTCAACTCTATTAATTTGAAACCTGAAGCTTCTAGACATTCAAACCAGGGTTTTGCAGTGTGAGAACTTCCAAATTTTGGTTAAAGTTAATTGGAATATGAAGTTGGGAGATAATTCTGCAATATTCAAAACTGGTTAGGAGCTCTGTAAATTCAAGTTCAATCTGGAGAAGGCAGAAGAAGACCAGATTTGACTATTCACCCTTTTTCTAGGTAAACAGAATTCTTAAATTGTCACTCATCACTTTCCTCATAATCCAATTTTGATTAAAGATATTTAATGAAGTATCTCCTGAGAATTGTAGCCCTCATTAATGTTAGGGGCAGGTGCAGGCTGGCAGTGGTAACCACAGGAAAAGAGAAAGAGGGCAAAAGTGAGGAGGCCAATCGTCATTTAGAACCAAACCTGCAACAGCAAGAACTTGAGGTTAGGGGCTTTCCTGAGCCAGGAGTATGCACAGAAACTAGGAGCTTTTGTCCATAGATAACCTTTTCCCAATTAACATACATTAAGTTAGTAAAAATCACACCCACCGACGCCACAACAGGTTACAAATGGCATGGCAACCCTTGAAAGTTACCCTATAAGGATAAAACTGGGGGACACTCTTAGCTCTAAGAACTCTCCACCCTTTTCCCAGAGAAATAATAAATATTTCTCCCACAATTTGACATACCATAAAGTGTAGACATAAAAGTAGAAGTGTGGTAAGCCCCCAGCTTCTTCTCCACTCATGGAGATAGACCGATTCCCCCTCAGGAAATGGACTTTTCTTTCTATTCTATGCTGAAAAGCCTGCAATAAAAGCTGCTGTGGGAAATGCTACGTGTCTGTCATCACTTCCTCACACTGGCCCTGCTTGCAAATTTTCCAAGCTAGGAGCCAAAGAACCAGGGCAACACCCTCATAAAAGCAACCCCGACAATTGGTACACTAAAAAGCTTCATAAAATATTTTTTAAAAGTCATTACATACATGTAAAATATAAAAGTACTTTTCTTAGTCATATATATGTCTCAGTTTGAGAATAGTATCCCCATAATATTTTAGGTACTTAAGTTTAATGGAATCATGAGGAAACATGAAAATTATTGTAAGTTGTTTACATATGATGAAGATCACACATGTGATATGGCACAAACTTTGCTGAAATGGTAAAATAGACATAATAGCAGATAGTGTATAATTTTTTAAAAAAATCTCCCTTTGTATTCTAAAACAGACACTTTTATTTCAACTTTCTCACAAATAGGAGCCAAGAACACTGTCATAGATATAATTTCTTCCATATCATGGGTAACCAAAGATATAATTCATATGGGCCTAACTGATTTGGAGATAGGTAAATAGTAAACATATCCATTCTTCTAATGCTTAAATATACGACATTACGTGTTAAGGTCTACTTAACAGTTTACCCAATTATAATGTATATGTTGTTTAAATCTTCCCTTATATTTCTACTGCTGTTCAAAAGAAATAAATGAGATAAGCATAAGTGCAATAAACTATTTAAAAAGCTGTATTCATAAGTGAACGCCCTTTGAATTGTAACATATGATATATCCATGAAATTACCACTCAGACCAAGAGAGAGAGAATTGTAAGCACACTAGAAGGCACACTTATGCTTCTCCTTTAGTAAATAAAATTCCCAAAGTCAAAAACAACAATATAACATCCCCATTAATTAATTTTATCCATTCTTGAAACTCATGTGTGAGATCACACAATATACACTCTTTTGTGCCTGGTGTTTTTGTTAAAATAATATTTGTGAGATTCTTCTGTGTTGTTGCTTCATCAGTTGTTGGTTCTTTTTCATTACTGTGGTGTACTATTCTTTAGTAATAATGCAGCACAAATTAGATCTCTTGTTTCCTGTTTACAAACATTTCGATTACTTCTAAAATTTGACTGATAAAGCTGTTATAAACACACTGATAAAATTATTTTGTGGTCATAAGTAACAATTTCTCTTGGATATATATGTAGGTGTGCAATTGCTTGGTTAAGGAACTGGCATATTGATAGTTATAATTAATATTACCAGTTTCCAAAGCAGTTAAAACAACTTATATTTCTACTAGCAATGTATGAAAGTTCTAGTTGCTCTAAATTCAACCCAAAACATTAGCAGCCTTTTTAGTGTTAGACATTCTTGTCTGGGTCTAATGATACAACATTGAATCTATAATGAATAATGATGTGCATAATTTCATATGTTTATTGAACTTTTGGATATTGACAGAGTGCTCTTTAAAATCATTTCTGCATAATTTTCAACCACCTCAGTTAACTTTTTTCCTCTTAATTTTTAGGAGTTCTTTATAAAGATTGGATCTAAATCATTCTTCTAATTTTTTGGTTCAATTTTAATGATTTTAAAGGATAAATAGATGTAATTTAACATGTTTTATTTTACTACCAGTGTTTGTTAGGTCTTTATGAAATCCTTCTCTACCCTCAGATCTTAAATATAATTTTCTATGTTTTCTTACGGAAACTTTCTTATTTTATCTTCTACATTGAGGTCTGTGATCCAATCCAAATTAACAATATATGGAGTGGGGTAGGTGTAAAAGTTTTTTTATTGTTGTTGCTTTGTTTTTGCTTTCTATATAAACTTATCTAATTGAAATGATCATACTTTTATTCTTTATTTTTAAAGTCATTAGTTAAATATTTAAGGACAAACTGATCTTGTCTTCTTAGAATGAGCCCTACTTGGTCATGATGTAATATCATCTTTATATATTGCTTAATTTAATTTCTTAATGTTTTCTTTAGGGTCTTACAATTAGATTTATTGGAAATATAACATTTGATACCATAAATTTCCTTTTATGACCTTCTTTAGCTGAGCCTCACATATTTTGAAATGTTGATTTTCATTTTTATTAAATGCCAAATATGTTATTTCTGTTATGAATTTGCATTTGACACATAGGTCAAATTTAAAATTTGCTGTTTATTTTCCTAGTATTTGGTAATTTTCTGTTATCTTTCTGATATCAATTTTTAGTTATTTCCAATCACATACTTGATGTGATTTCAATTTTTTAAAATGTGTTAATATTTGATGTCCCAGAATATGTTTTAGTCTAGTAAATATTCCTTCTGCACTAAAATGAGTAGTTTCTTGCTACTGTTGAATGGAATATTCAATAGATGTCAATTAGGCCAAGCTGCTTCTTAATATTGCTCAGATATTCTATATTCTTAGTAATTTTCTGACTGATCTATCAATTACTGGGAAGGGAATGCTGAAGTCTCCAACTACAATGTATGCACTCTTCATTTCAGTTTCATCTGGTTTTTGCCTCATAGATATTGAAGGTCCTTTATTAGATTTATACACATTTAGGATTATTAAAAATTAAAATGAATTAACTGCTTTGTGAAGTCCCTCTTTACCCAGGGTGTTCTGAAGCCTATCTCTTCTGATCTTAATATAGCCAATTTGTCCTTTAATTAATAATTTCATGGTCTGCCTTTCTCCATTTTTTAAAAATCTCTACTTAAACCTCCAATTAAAGATGATTTCTTGGAGACAGCATATATATGAAGCTTGCTTTCTAAATCAAATCTCACAAAGTCTTCCTTTAAGTTTTCAAATCTATACCATTTAATTTAATATAATTATTAAGTCAACTGATTTAAATCTAGGTAACATTTTGTCAGTTTACAATGTGTTCCATCTCTTCTTCCTTTTTTCCCTTTTCCATCTACTTTAGATTGTGTCTTTTTTTATAATTTCATTTTATGTCTACTATTGACTATGTACTATAATTTACAATTTATATCTTTGATTTACCACAACTTTTCTTCAAATAGTATTATACCACTGCTCATGTACTGTAAGTACTTAAAACAGTGCACTTGTAATTCCTCCACTCATAATGCTAGTGTCATCCATTTAACTTTGCAAATATTATAAACCACATAATGAGTCATTTATTTTGCTTTAGACTCTCAATTTTCTTTTAAAAGAAATAAAAATAAGAATAAAATTATATTTATATGCATTTTTATTATTTATTGATCTCTTCATTTCTTTCTTTAGATGCAAGCTTTTGTTTTGTATCACAAGGTTTCTACATGAACTTCCTTTAATATTTCTAATGGAACCAGCTTAATGGCAATTAATTCTTTCAGGTTTGTTTTTCTGAAATTTCATGTATTTTGTCTTAAGTTTTAAAAGAAATTTGCTGTGTATTGAATTATTTAAAAAATTTTTATACTTTTAAAATTGTCTTTAGGATTGCATAGTTTCTGATGAGAAGATTACTATAATCCTTATTTTTCATTTTTTCTTACATCTGCACACAGTGTATCCTTTTTCTCAAGCTAGAACTGTAATTTGTGTGTATTGCTTTGTTTTTGCGTGTGTGTGTGTGTGTTTTCTTTTTTGGTCTCTTTGGGGTTTTTGTTGTTTTTGTTTGTTTGTTTGTTTGTTTTTGCAGCCTCTTCCCATTAGTGGAGTTTGCCACTTAACCACCAGACTACTACGGAAGATTTTTCTCTGCCTCTACAACTCTATCTTCTTCCTCCAAGCCCTCTTGAAATTCTGATTCAGAGCATGTTGATAATCCTTTCTCTGAAAATCTGTCTTTGATTATTTATTGCTTAGATTTTAGATTTCTTTCTCTTACATATTTAATATCTAGAAAATATCTTTGAAGGAAGATATAATGTACAGTTTATTCCCAGTGACTCTCAGTGGCTTAACTTTCACATATTTGCATCACGAGAAGGAAGCCGAGAGATAAAAGAGTCTGAAAGAATATTTGTAGAGCCATGGGCCAATCTAGGAAATATGAAAAAATCTTGGGAATGCATTGGACTTCCAATAGTCATAGAATCAGGAGGATATAGTCAGAATACATGGAGACATTCTCTATAAGAAAGAAAATAATAAGGCTTGTTTTTTAAGGGATACATTTCTGTCTCACAATCATTAAGCCCTTTTTTAATACCTTGCTATATTTTCCATGATTTACTCACTACAGCAGAAGAATAGACCTTTCTTCTACAGACTATAGCTACACATGTGCCTTGGATGAAGTTGGTGATTTCCTATTGATATGGTGTTGCAGGTCTACAAATAACCTTGGAATGTTGACTTCTGAAAATATAATGTTTGAATGCCTTTCTAGCAATTTTAATATAATAAAGATTTCTTTAGATTGAAATAGACTGAGGAAATATGATTACATTTAAATAGCAAAAAATTCCAATAAATCCATTTATTTCTGTGACTCATACCCATTCCCTCACCCACCACACCAAGTGTTACTATAAACTTACACTGTTTGAACATAGTGTTTGCAGGTAAAGGGAAAAACGATAAATAATGACACCAATAGCATCTCTTTTTCAACTCCTGAATATTGCTTTGTATTTTTCCTTCTCTGAAATCTCTTTGAAATGTATGAGTATATCTTCCAGCTAGTTGTATAATATCATATTCATGTAAATGAAATTCAAAATAAGATTGCCTAGAGGAACACTTGCACTTCCTTTGACCATGTAACCTGATGACATTTTTTGCCAAGGGATTTTTTTCTAAATGACAAGTGATTATAACAGTAATAGGTAACAGGAAAATAAATAACATTTTAAGAAGTAATTGAATGTTTGAAAATGAAGAGATAAAAATATAACTGCTCTAAAATGCCAGTTGGGCAAAGGCAGGGCATGACCCAAATAAGATATACTTTCTGAAGTTTGAATGTTGTCAGAAACTTGATTGAAGTTCAGGTTTGCCAAATGAATTTTTAATATCTTAAAGTTCTTTTCTGATGTCATCTTTATTGTTCACTGTTTTAAGAAGCATATGCATGTAAACTGACATCTAAAGCCAGGATAAGGTATTCAAACAGTGCTTTTTGTATTTTTATATTCTATTACTTCTTACCATTATGAAAATAAATTAGTAAAATTAGCAGTCAAATGACAAAACCAAAATAAAATCGAAATTTATAGGTATAATATTTTTGCCCTAAGTACCTAATCCCCCATGCCTCAAAAGGAGAAGAATAGAAGAGAGTAAGCGTATCTTTATTAGTTTTTATTAGTTGTCCTTTGTTAAAGAAATTACATTCTTGGATAAAGTACCCCCAAGTATGATTAAATTTTAAATTATTTCACAGAGACAACATATTCAAGAATTTCAAATATGCCCAAAAGACCTATATTGAACTATAATGACCTCTGTACCTGTTACCTTGTAAACTCTTCAATTATATTAATATATTTATTTATCTGTTTTACAAACTTCAGAAGTTTTACAAATAAAATTCAAGTACAATCCTAGCTGTGCACCACCCTAAGCTATTTGGGTTATGCACATCTGTTAGATTATTTTTGGTACATCTTGGTAACCACCATTCTCAGCCTAATTTTGCCATGCTTAGAGAGTTTTATTAGCAAGCAAGGCACTAAATAGTCATACACTGCAGCTCTCTGTACATTTCATTGCTCTAAAAAAATCCTGCGTGGAAGGTTCATCTAGAAGAAATGTGACGGAATTTCAGAAGCAGGTTTAGCTGAATGTCATTTAGATTCGGTGCATTAAGAATCCTCTGAACCAGCAATGGGAACATTAATGAATCAAGTGCAACACTTTGAGGAATTTAAGTTGTGTGAGTTTCTAGATTCTCACAACTAAAGAGTAACAAGTGATTTTAAAATAGTTGAGTCAATATACATATCTTGGACTAATTCTATCAATGAAAGTTGTTTTTTAGTATCTGATTTGCTGATTACCTGGCCACTAAAACTTTAGAAGTAAAAACTCATGCCTTAATGAGTTTAAGACAACCAAAAAAATACACTTCATAGCAAGGAAAAGGAAGTAGGTCTAGGACAACAAAAATCGTTTTATTGTTTTATTGACCAAAATGTATAAAAACCTAATAACTTCCCCCCAAACACATACATTTTTGTGAATATATGAATATAAATGTATTAATATATTTATCCATTGTAATACATTTATCTAATTTGAACTGATTACATCCTTATAAAATAAATTTAGGGCATTTTAAATAAGATTCTAGTTAAAGTCAGCACAAATTGAAGTTTATTTGGTAAAAACCCATATAATTGTGTGTGTGTGTATAGATATATGTACACATATATGCACATATATTTGAAAGTTTAATGATTTATCAGATGAACGAACTTTCCAAATAATCTCTATGGACTAAAACTAAAAAGTAAAATCGTCTTGGTCCTATGGAGTGCATCCACAGCAATGGAAGAATGAAAGTTCAGAAGTTTGAAGGAAGGGCCACATTGCCTCCTCTCCCTCTCAATCTGAATTTCTGGCTTCATGGAGGATTTTCTATGACCATCTGCATGAAGAAGAAAAAAAGAGGGCCTAGTTTATGGTACACTGCAACCACACGAAAGTTTGTAGTTAAGTGCTATTTCTATATTTAGGGATGATCCTGAGCAATAATGGTGCCACACTTGTGCCTGCTGTGTTCTGTGTTGCAAGTAGGCTGACCCAGCAGGTTATATTACAGACACTCATGTCTGTAAGCTTCTGGATGGCTGCAATCAATAGGGAGTGCTTGCAAAAGATTTGGGATGAGAGAGGTAGAGGCTTCCTGCTGTTACTAATGGTGACTTCTGTCTCTTGTACAAGCAATTGCTTGCATTCAATCTTCATCCTAACTGTCGCAACACTGCAGTTTCTGGGGTCTCGGACCATATCTCTAGGCATCTTTCAGACAACTACAAAGGAAGTTTTGACATAATATTTTCATTCTGATGTTACATGAAATACATTAGAATTTTGAGGCTGAAAATAAAATCTATTCAGAGATACAACAGTGCAGAACTGGCATGTGATTTCAGCACAAGTATTTGTACTTATATTTGTAAACTTTTGGGTGACAAATACACTAGGTTTTCCCTAGATAAGCAAGAAAGAACAAAAGCAGAAAATACATAAATGTTGTATTCATATCGTGTGAAAGCTAAATGATATAATGGCAAGTTAATTCTCCAATAAGGAGAAAATAAAAGAAAAACAACAACAAAATAAACAACTACAAAACCACCCAGTTGCCTTCTCTAAGGCAAAAGTTAACAGTAGAAATCACAATTTTAATTCTCAAAAATTGTGCTTTCTTTAAATATTTTAAGAACTTTTAATATTTCTATTGCAATTTTCAATAAGACTACAGGAGCAGAGTCTATGGGAGCAGAGTATTAAAAATGAATGAAACTGTTTTATACTAAGTACTACAGTGTACTCTTTCTTTAATATTTTGACTATTTTTTTCACAAAAACAACAAAGCCATGTTCTACCTGCAATGATTTTATTATGCTATTTCCTTTCTCTTATCTAGTGTTTACACAACCAAATAAGCAAATTGGAGATAGAGCTGCTCATATTAAAAATATAAAGTACGTTGATTCTTATAGGGCTTATATACCAGATTTGGAGTTTAACTACAAAAGAAACAAACATGTTCTAGACAATAATTATTAACTATTAAACCACATATCCACCATCTATGACAAAAACTGGAAGACTAGCATGGTGCGGAAGCTCTGTGCATGTCCCTCTTGATTCCACACTTCCTCAGTTCCTGCTATAGCTTGGTTTGTTTGACCCTTCCAAACTGCATGTTGAAATTTGATTTTCAATGTTGGAGGTGGAGCCTAAAGGGAGGTGTTTGGGTCCTGGGGGTGGATGCCTCATGAATGGCGAGTTCTCACTCTATTAGTTCCACAAGAGCCGAGTGTTAAAAAGAGCTGGCACTTTCCAACTTCTCTCTCTCACCTTGTGGCCTCTGTCCACAGTGGCTTCCCTTCACATTCTACCATGAGTGGAAGCATCTGGAAGCCCTTTCCAGAAGGAGATGCTGCACCAGGATTTTTGTACAGCCAGAAGAACTGTGAGTCAAATAAACCATTTTTCTTTGTAAATTACGAAGCCTCTTTCTTTGTTTTTTTCTGTTGTTGCTGTTGCTGTTGGTATGTTTTATTAGATTAAAGAAGTTTCCTTCTATTCCCAGTTTGCTTAGGAGTTTTATTTGTTTTTTTTTTTCATGAATCAGTATTGAACTACTTTGATTGATTATCAAATGCTAAACAAATTTGCATTTATGGAATATATCCCAGTCATAATGGATTATTCTTTTTAGACAGATTTGTCTTTAACTTGTTAATATTTTATTTAGGATTTTTGCATTAGGTTCATGAGAGTTATTGCTCAGTAATTTTCCCAGGAATGTTTTTGTCTGGGGTTTTACATCATGCTTCGTCTAGCCTTGTAAAGCTTGTTGAGAGTGTTTCCTCTTTTCTCTCCACTAGAAGTTGTATAAAGTTGGTATTTTTTCCTCCTCAAATTTTTGGAAGAATTTATCAAAGAGACTGTCTATGGTTGGATTTTTTTTTGTTTGTTTGCTTGTCCTTTTTTACGGGAAGTTTTACAAAAATGTATTTCTTTTTTTCCCAGCCTCATTAAATTCATTTTTTAAATAGATACAGACAATTCAAATTTTCTATTGCTCTTCTGTCAGCTTTAGAAAGCTGTGTTTTATGGAGAATTTTGCTTTATGTATAAATTTCCAAATTTGTTAGTATATATTGTCTTATCTATTAAATGTCTACAAATTCTCTTCTGATGTTCTCTTTTTCTTCTTATTTGGCAAGTTTTCTTTTTTGTCTTTTTCTTCTTTGATTCTTCTAGAGGTTTATCCATTTTATCAATGTTAAACAAAATTTTGTCTTTGTGGAATTTTTTCTATTGAACATGTGTTTTATATTTTATTGACCTCTATCCTTACCTATATTTTCACCTTTCACCTACTTTATTTGTTTTTGATTGACTGTCCTTTTTTAGCTTTTTGAGATTGATCAAAGCTTTGGTCATTCTTTGTCAGCATTTCTTGCCTAATATATACATTTGGAGCAATAAGCACTGCTTTAGCAATCATCCAAGATTAAGGATTTGGCGGATTTATATAATCATTCAATTGAAATTATTACTGAAATTTGATTGCACTTCTTTTTTACCCCCTGGATATTTTAAAGTGTGCTGCTTAATTTGCAAATATTTGAGAATTTTCTATTTATCTCTCTGGTATTTATTTCTATACTAACTGCACTATAATAAGGGAATATAGTAATCCTTTATGTTTGTTGTTTTGAAATTAGTTGTGACTTGTCTTATGTCCAGGTATCTGGTCTGTTTAGCTGAACGCTCCTTCTGTACTTGAACGCATTTTTTGCAGCTGTTGGGTATAATGTTTTACATATGTCAATTAGACCAAATTGATTACGTATGTTGTTCAAGTCTTCTGTATTATAACTGATTTTTTTTTTTTTTTTGCTTGCCTCTTTTACATTGGGTAATGTAAAAACACCGAATTGTAATTGGGATTTTTCCCCTTTTTAGTTCTATTAACTTTTGCTTTTTATATTTTGAAAATACTGCTATCTGATACTACTAATTTAAGATTGTTCTATATTCCTATCAAAATGAACTTTTATATAACATGAAGGAGAAGAGTAGAAAAGAAGTGTATATATTGGGGGAGTGCTTGCTAGATTATGGGGCTCCATGTAGATAATTGGAAGAAGTGTGGCTTTTAGGAGTGAAATGGGAGTTGTTGCAGGGTCCTGACCAGAGAGTAACAAGAAGTGATGGCTATTGCAAATAAAGAATCTTGTCTCTGTGTGGAAAATAAACTGTAACACAGCAAGAAGAGAATCAAGAAGACCATTAAGAATATAATGCTTTAATCTAAGTGAGAGAAGAGGATGGCTCAACTAAGTGGGCGAAGTGATTGAATTCTGTATATATTTTTAGAGTAGAAACAAGAAGATAGCTACATGGTTGGGGGGGGCTAGTGAGACAAAGAAATGAATCAAGACAGCTTCCAATATTTTTGGTGTCAGAAATTAAAAGAATGGTGTTCTCATCGGCTGTGATGAGGAAGGATTCAAATGCATTGCCACAGTGCTACTGAGATGATTATCTAAAGATGACATTGGACTTGTAAAATATAACTTTAAAAGTTATTTATTCATAAAGGACATTCCATATTCTTTACATTTGAAGTGACAAATACGGCTTTTTAAAAAAGAGCCCATAGTATAGTTTTAATACTTTACAGATTTGAACTTTCATTTTTTTTTTTTTTGGTAAACTAAATAAGGTAGTTTTAAGAATTCAAAAGGTAAGTAGATTTGTTTGCATATATTTTGGTTTTTCAAAGATTGGTTTTCAGTAATTCATTTGTGTAAGTGTAAATGACAGAATAACAAAAATGCTTAGACTTAGTTCCACTTATGTCTTTTATAAGCTTTATTCTGTCCTTTATCAATTCAAATAATCATAGATTTTATTTCTCTCAAGCCATCACACTTAGTTAGTTTAAATTTAACCTCGTATATTTAGCATAATGCCATATGACTACAAATGACACCTTCCTCTAATTTGTAGAAGACACATTTTATTTCCTACTGTGTTTTAACAGTAGCTTCTCTCGTATTTTTTAAAATTCCTGCAATGTTATATAATGGATTCTAATTCTGAAACACTTCCCTGGGCTAAATTGCTTCATTTCCATCATGGCAAAACCCTCCTGTGGGTCACCAACTAATTATCCATTCCTTTGTGTCCAGCCCCAAAGAAGCTTCGGAGCCTCTAAAAATTATTAATATAATTTTCAAAGGCATATCCATAATGAAAGGCATTTTAATACTGATAACAGGAAGAGAAGTTCTATAATGAGAAAACCATCCTATGTAATGATAGTATCAAAATTTTGCTCCCTGCAGTTTTTTCTTTGTCTATTTAGTATCCTCTCAAGAGGAGGAAGAAGAAAAAAAAGATAAATTAGAAAGTACAAATAAAAGTAAAAATTGTTACAAATGAAAGAGGTGTGTAATCATTTAAATTCTACTGTGTCTGCTTTACTGTTCAGCACCAATAAAACTATATTTTTTGAGAAATGGAAAATTTCTATCACCTAAACATATTTATTAGAGTGAATTATACTTTTTTTCTGCTATCACGTGCTGGCCTAAACTCTTCATTGGTGAAATGCAAGTTAAAATATATATGTTATTCCCCGAAATTTTACCAGCTGTGGTGCAATTATTCTGGTTTTTTTTTTTTTTTTTTTAGTTGGTGGTTAGAAATCAATCACTGAATCCTTTTCATTCAACCCCAGACCTATGCTAGTCTATTAGTGTTCTCAGTGCATTTTAGTCCCTCTTCATGGATTCTGTGTATATCAAGTAAACACCATGAACAAATGAGTAATTTTGCAATAGTATCATTCTTCTAGGGGCCACCTGCTGATAGTATATTTTTGTCACTTTGTCCATGTCAGGAATGACCATATGGACAGCTTTACCAAGAAGCCACAAGCCTCCCCCTTCACCTACTTAGGAATTTCTGCCATATTTTCCATTGCCATCTAGCCCCCTGAATTTTTTCTTATAGGTTTCTAATATCTCCTCTTCTCCCCAAGATTGTGGAAAATGTGTAGGAGAAAAACCAAGACTATAAAAAATGGCTACTCTCCCTTCCATGATTTCCTTGCTTTATAGGTCAAGAAGGGCCTACTGTCAGAAATTGTGCATCTTTTAAATCATATAACCCTTTTTCCCTAGGCAGAAACATTTATGGCTTAGCCATCATAAATTGAGAAGATTTAGCCCAAGTATGATAGAAACTCTGAATCCCCTAGACTTGGCTTTTATATGATAGAAGTTTTATAAGATATCTTCTGTTAGTGAGACTGGCTTTAAATCCTGCTGTATTGGGCAACAATCCTGTTTGGAATGTCAAAAACTTAATGCCAAAAACTTTTATCTCTATTATTTTTGCTATAAAAATCTTAATCCTACCTTCCATATAACTTTGTGGCAGCTGGCTTACTCAGGCTGGCTGGAGAATGTCATGCAAAATAAAGTATAAAAGAAAAGAACCTGAATAAAAAAAAATAGTATCCCATTGATATGCTCATTATTTCAGAACATTTCCGTCATTCAGACATATTGGTTCTTTAGAGATAATATGTTATATTTTGGCTTAGTAAAGCCAAATTTATTAACAGAAACCAATATTTTAAGTAATCTTGCTCATAGACAGCTACAATAGCGACTCCCCTTACTGTGCTGTTGGAAGATGTCAATGAAATCTTCAATCCACTCAATCTTCATTCATCAATGGGCAAGGGCTCTGCAGACAGACTGGGCCTTGGGCCCACAGGTCTTGGTTTTATTTTCTCCTGTGGCCTGGAAGTTGATGTGTAAGGTAGAGATGTCCAGACCCTTGCACCTCTGGGCCACCTCCTGAGTAACCAACATGGTGGCCTATGGTAAGAATTCCTCTTGGTCAGCTTTCCCCTTCATCCTACTAGTCGTATAGAACATGATTTCTTTGCCAGAGAGATCAGTGACATGTACAGAAGTGTCACTGAAGGATGCAAAAATGTGGCGGACACCAAATGTATTCTCTTTTCAGTCACCTGAGATACAAGGCTGATGAACAATTCTTTTCCTTCCCCTTCTTAGGTGCCATTTCTGTGGTTATCTCTAGACTCTGCCACCAGAGAGAACATATAAAATGAAATTAGAGCCATGATAATTTTCTTTCTAAATTCTGTAACAATGGAATAACAGTATATTTGTAGAAGACTAATTAGTGTATGTAGAGTCCTTTGATATATCAAGCCATGTCAAGATTTTGAGATTTATCCAACCTTCTTTCTTATACTTAAAAAGAAAATATTCTGAAATTAAAAATGACTAAATAATAGGAAAGGGAAAGAAAAGAAAAAAATCATGGACAGCAGGAAAAGCCTAGGCAACATAAGAACGCATTACAGTTAAAACGAAAATTTCAAGGTTATTGAAATTAAAAATAATTTAATCTTTAGATAAATTTCCATGTGCAGACAATAGAGGTAAAAGCATTTGGCATAGACTTCTGATATTAACTCAGTCAGGATGAATATAGAGTACTACTGGAAATGCTCAATATGATGTGAAATATTTTGGTAGAATAAATTATTCATATATCAAGAAATTTGCCTATGAAATCTATAAATATTTTTCAGGTATAAGAAAATTATTCTTAAGTATATTCAGAACCTGATATATATATATATGTGTGTGTGTATGTATGTGTATATACATTTCTTTTAATTTTTCTCCACCATTTATTATCCTTGTCAGCACAATCATAGAGAAATTATTTATAAATAAAAAATAAATAGAAGCTGAGATATTATAGATTTATTATTTTCCTCTCTCTTCTCTCCACCTATGTTTCTCATTTGCACATGCACACAAACAGCTTTACATTCTGGGAGCTATATTTAAATGGACTTTTAAGAGCAACTTGAATAATGAATTTGTGTACATGTTCAAATTTTCTTAAAAAGGTCATTATTTTCCTCCAGTTTATTTTATTTCTTAAATTATATAGATAAAAATATTCAAGAAAATTGTATCATTTATAGGCCATAGTACTAAGATAAATACAAGAACAAATTCAATCACAAAGTTTGAAAAAATTAAATATTTGTTAAATATATATTTAGTTATGTTGAAACCATTTTAGTTTTCAACAATGGATGCTTGAATATCATTTAAAAGGCAAAATAATGAATCCCATAAATAAAAAAGAACAAATAATCTTCAGAGAGAGCATAGAACATAGGAAAAAGGAGTGATGCATATTTGTAAGTTAAGAATCTTTTTCTCTACAGGGCTCAAAAACTGGAGTTAATTTTGAATGACAGATTGAAATATTAAGAAAATCAATGTTAATTTGCTCATTTTGAAAGGAAAAATGTTTAGGATGAGAAATATAAACGCAAATATTTTATAATTTTTCCATTATAAACATATTTTTTTAAAATACAAATATACTCATAGAAATATACATATAAATTCTCATGCTTATTTCTGCTTATCTCAAGGCTTTATAAGTTTAGAGACTATGCACTGATTTGATAGAGTAAGCAGTAGAAAAATTTGATGTCAAGAACACAAATGATATAGATAAATAATAAATCCTATTTACTGTTCTGAAACAAACAAAGTGACCTAGGTCAAGATATTAAAAAAATTGAAAATATGTCTGTTGTAATAAAGAGAAAGATAATTCAAAGTAGAATGACAGTAGTTCAAAAGGGATATGAATAAAATATAGATAAAACTCAGTTCAGAAGATATTTGTTGTATTCACAATAACATCTTGACAACGTAAAAGTAGCCAAACTCTGTAAAAGAATTTTAAAGAGATTTATTCTGAACCAAATTTGAGGACCGTGACCTGGAGCCATGCCCAAGAAGCCTTGAGCAAGTGGACTCGCTGTGGTTGGGTTACAGTTTGGTTTTATACATTTCAGGGAGACAGGGGTTACAGGTAAAGTCTTAAATCAACGCATGGAAGGGATACATTGGTTTGGCCCAAAAAGGTGAAACTTTGGGGGGGGGGGGCGCGGCACTTACAGGTTATAGGTGAGTTTAAAGATTCTTTGACTTGTAATTCGTTAAAGACATGAAGCTTTGTCTAAAAGCTTGGAATGTTTTAAGATAAGGAGCTGTTAATCAGAGACAAGCCACTGACATATATTTGTTGTGTAAATTGAGGACCTGCAGGTTCATCTTGCATAACCTTAGGCCTGTTAATGGGTTACAAAGGATGTCTCCAAGAAGGGAGAGGGCCATGATGAGGCATGTCTGACCTCCCTCCTCATGGCAGGCAATTTAGTTTTATGACATCCCCTTGGCCAAGAGGGGGTCCATTCAGTCAGCCGGTGGGGGGGAGCCTTAAGATTTTATTTTAGTTCACAGTATTATAGACTAAAACAGAAATAAAATTATTTTAAAATGATGATTTGGAGTTGAAATATGATTATTTTAAAAATAAAGAAATAAAAGTAAATTGTGAAAGAAATATCTAACATGGAGAATAAAAAAAAGATTTATAACAATTGAAAAAGCAAATTGTGAGTAAAAGTAGTTTACATATCTGATTAGCATTTACAATTTTGTAGAACTATGAGATTTACTTATATAATTATATTTAAATGAGAGGGGGCAGTAGTGGAATGAAATATGACTGCTTTCAGGAGTACTGAAATAAAAGGAATGATATAGCTAAATTAGAATGTCTCGGTGGAATATTTAGTTACCTACTTAACATTTTGAAGTTACTACTACTGTTAGTCATGTACTTCAAAAAATTCACCAAAATATATCACATAATGAATAGTGAAATGTAAACATAGAAAAGAAAAATAAAATATAACAAAAAGCAAAAAAATAAAGAATACTGGAAAAATGGCCTATATTGCCTACTATTGAAATATGATGATTCAAGTGACTCATAAATGGTGACTATCACAGAAACTGAAGGATGGAATTCTACAGAGAGTAGACACAGAGAGTGTTGCATGTTACGCAGTGTTACATGACTTCTTGTGAGCAATAAATTGGATTCAACATCAAAATTGGTCAGGAGGTAAACAGGTGAATTGAAATCATTTGGATAAGCACTTGAGATTTGAATCCTTTGGAAGAGGTCCTTTAAAGAAAGAAGCATTCACCATTTAATTTTGCTCCTTGACATTTCTCAAAGTCCTCCCTCTCACTGGAGTCCTTTTTCTAGCTTATTTAACTATTGTTCACAATATTCAGGTGTCAATTTAAATGTGATACCTAACCATCATATAGAAAATGTCTGTTGTTTACTCCTCCACCAGTTTGTAAGTTCTTGAGCAAACAACTTTGTATACCCAACACTTAGCATAGTACTAAAAATATCATGAGTAGTGTTCAATAATTATTTATTTGATAAATCCAAAGTTTTTTTTTAAAGTTTTACTCTTTTAAACTGAATTGTTTGAATCAATTTTATAGCAACGCAAATTAAGGTCTTTGTTATTTATCTTTGAATCTCTAACACATAGCACATAGTAGTTTCTCAATAAATATTTGTTTTTATATTTGTATGAATGTATTCATATTTGTATGAATGCATGAGCAAATAATTAAATTATTTTATGTTAAAAATAAAGCATATGAAATTTATTTAGGAAAGGAAGACACATGACATAATCTTAGTGCCCTCTGGAACAGTGCCATTCAAAGGGGACCAGCTCCGTCAAGATTATCTAGGGCTTGTTAGAAGTGTAAATTTTCAGGCCCAGCCCAGACCTACAGAGACAGAATCTCCCACGTGGGGTCTAGCAATCTGTGTTTTAAGTTCTTTAGGTAATGAAGGACGTGTTGAATCATAGGTTACTGGAACCCAGACCACAAAATGCTGATTTTGTAGGGATGGGAGCCGATAATTTGCATTTCTAAGTTCACAGGTGATGTTGATAGTGCTGGTTTGCGGACCATCCTTCAAGAAGCACTGCTTTAGAGTAGAGGTTGGCAGACTACGGCAGGCAAAAGCTGGCTTGCATGCTGATTTTGTAAATAGCTTTACCAAAACGTATGCACACTTATCCTTTTAATTATTGTTTATAGCAACTTTTGTGTTATAATACAGAGTTGAAGAGGGTGACAGAGACCATGTAGGCCACAAAGTTTAAAATATTTGCTCTCTGTCCCTTTATAGAAAATTTGTCAAACCACATTAAAAAACACAGGTTTTTGGCAATTTTGTACATTTTGAGTTGGATTTCATACATTAAAATGAATTTTCATTAAAGGAGAAAATTGGCAGATCAATTAAAGTAATTGTAATTTAATGAAAAGTTTTTATGATATTTATCTGTTGGCGTAAATGCTTCTAAAGCAATTGTTCATAAATCTCAGAAGGTTAGCAAAAGTATACTCCATATTGCAAGCCATCAGACCTTACTCTTTAAAAGGATAAACTCTATGTTAATAACTGAACAAGACCTCATAGTGAAGCTTCAAAAATATGTTTTTTTAAGTTTACTGAAAGAACCATTAAATTAAAATTAAATGATATAAATCCACCATAAAGTAATATAAAGTAAAACTATATTGCAATGGGATTCATTTAAATGAATAACAATGAAAGTAACAGAACAGTTTAAAAGATATATATTTCTGTGTTTTTAACCAGAAAAAAATAAATTCAACATATGTCACAAAAATTTAATAAATAAAGCTCTTTAATGACTCACATTCTAAATACTAAAATATGAAATACACTCACTTGAACCACAGCAGTACGTTAAAATAGTAATGTTGTTAAAGTGCCATTTTTCTATGAGAAAATAAAAACACATTAATTTCCTGCATTTACAAATGATACTATAGAGAGAATATTTCTTTAGTAAAAATATATTGAGTAGTTTTACCAAAGCATGTTTAAATAAATAAATGTTTCAAGAAACAACAAATGAATATATAATTTCATTAAATATTAAAAATAAAAATATAAGTGCGTTAAATATTAAACACATTTCCTGGAAAGAGCTCTTGCTTATCATCAAAATTGGCTTATAAGTCTAAGTCATATCATTAAAACCATAGTATAAAATAACTCAATTTTCATATTTTTCTATATTCACAGGTATAAAAGAATAATAGTTTGGGAAATTCTGTGGTTTGAAACAACATTTTACAAATACAGTCATACTTATTTATGGAAAAGCTGTCTTTATAACCACATATAGAATTTAATTTACTAAGTCTTGCTCCAGAGATATTTTCTTTGAGTCAATGCAGTAAATAAGGGATAGGTGGAGAAGCCATACATACATAGGAGAGTGTTTGTGTGTGCGTGTGCTTGTATTTATGATAATTTTTGTAATTATCCTGTAGCTCCTTTGTGAATTAAGTTTTTTTAATTGACACATAATTATACATATTTATGGGGTACAATGTGATGTTTCAATACATACATTGTGTAATGATCAAATCAGGCTAATTAGCATATCCATCACCTCATATATTTACTGTTTCTTTGTGGTAAGAACATTCAAAATCCTCTCTTCTAGCTATTTTGAAATATTCAATACATTATTGTGAACTATAGTCACCCTACTGTACAATAGCATACCACAACTTATTCCTCCAGTCTAACTGTAACTTTGTACCCATTGACAAACCTCTCTCCATTCTCACCCCTCTCCTATGCTCCCCAGCCTCTGGTAATCACTATTCTATTCTCTATTTCTATGATATCAACTTTTTTAGATTCCACACATGAATGACATCATGCAGTATTTGTCTTTTCTGTCTGGCTTATTTCACTTAACATAATGTCCTCCAGGTTAATCCAGGTTATTGCAAATGACAGGTTTTCCTTCTTTTTTGTGGCTGAATAATATTCTATTGTGTACATATACTACATTTTCTTAAGCTATTCATCTGTTGAAGGATACTCAATTTCATTCCATATCTTGGCTATTGTGAATGGTGCTGCACTGAACATGGAACTGCAGATATCTCTTTGAAATACTGACTTCAATTCCTTTGGATACATACCCAGTAGTGGGATTGTTGTATTATGTGGTAGTTCTGTTCCTAATCAGCCATAAATTATGTATTTTGTAGCAACTTAGATAAAACTGGAGGCCATTCTCCTAAGTGAAGTGACTCAGGAACAGAAAACTAAATGTAGCATATTCACACTTGTAAGTGGGGGGCTAAACTATAGCTAATCAAGGACACACGTATTTTATTCATTGAGGTGTCTAAAATATAAAGCTCTACTGTCCAATACATTAGTTACTAACAGAAAAAGGCTTTTGATCTCTTGAAATACAGCTAGCTCAATTTGAGAAGTACTTTAAAAGTAAAACACAAATCAATATTTAAAGAATCAGTATAGGGGAAAATGCCATATATGAATTTAATAAATTATATTGATTGCACATTAAAATACAAATCTTTAGATATATTGAATTAAATAAAATGTTATTAAAAGTAATTTTACCAGTTTCCTTTTACTCTCTTTTTAATATACCTTCCAGAAAATTTAAAGTTACATATGCAATTCTCATTTATAGTTCACATTCTATTCCTATTTGATAGTTTTGATACAGAAAATAATACTGAACTGACATTTATAGCTGTATTTCTTTTATTAATATTCTTTTTTTTAATAATGATGCTAATTTTCTAATATCTTGGATAATCCAATTTGCAAAGGTGACTGAAGAGCTTCCATATTCTTAACATGACATGGCATATAACACATTCAATTTTTAAACTAAATTCATTAATATAATTGCTAGAATTTTAATGAATGTCAGAGTTTAATTATTTAATTAATAAGATAAATTAAATGCTTATAAAATGCTTAGTTATTATTCTTAAATTAATTCTCTAAGTGTTTTATATAGCCCAATGTCAGCAGTTTGTTTTTCCTACAAGTCATTGAATTTCTAATTGCAATCTGTAGACAAGTTGAGATCATTTAGTAAAATATTTATTCCTGCTCAGAATAACAAATAAAATATTTTTACAACAGGATAATTAAAATTGTATTCATTAAAATTCTGTGATGACAGTATCTATAATAAAATACACATTTATAAATTTTATTTATAGGATAGTAATATAGGTAACATATGTGAAAAGAAACAATATTTATATGAATAAACACCAACATAAATTTCAGGAAAAACTGTGGTCAGTAGTCTGTAATAGTTCTCGCAGATATTCAAAATTTTAAAAAGTGTGTTCTACAGCTTGATGTCATATTAATGAAAAATTATTAGCCTTTTTATGAAAGAACATATCATCTTTGTTCCTATATATATTTATAAGATGTGAGCTAAATGTTTAACTTTGCTACTACCGCTAGGAAAACTTCATTTATATTTTGGAAGTGATAATCTGAAATTTACTGTTAGATTTTCACAATATTTCCTAGACCTGACTTCCATTTTCTTTATACTTACCATCTGTCCAGCTCTCCCGGTATCACAGTATTTTGAACAGCTTTAATAGCATTTTGGAGAGCAGGATGTTTGCTGATTTCAATTCAAAGAACACTTCCTTAAGATAAAATTAGGCAGAATCTTTTTGATATTCTCATGTCTAAAATAACAAGGACCCTGACCTATAAAGTGTCGTGGATGAAGAGCCATGTCTTCCTTTCTATGTGTGGTTATAGAATCAAAGTCATTAATATTACTCATTAATAAATTGCTGAACAATTTCTTGTACTGGTCTTTATGTTAAGTGAAAAAAATACACACACAAAACAGAATTTCTGTATAAGAAGTGTAACCCAGAGAGTGCACATGTTGCCTCTGGGGAAAAAAAAAGTGTTGTTTGCAATTGTTGCCCTCTTTCAGGTGGGACCTATATCAGTGATAGAGACATGTTGTCATTGCTTCCACCTGTCCTCTTGGACAGCTCGTAGGACCTGCAAATTCATTCCCAGTTCAGTTATAGAAATTGAGTCTAGTCCTTGATTTGATTTTGGAGTAACAGTCTGAGAGTAGTTGGTCCAGCCTATCTTGTTAGTACACCAGCTGAGTGGTATTCATCCACCCATGGAATGATTAAGTGACAGCTACCAAAATGATTATAGGCATTGACAGTTGATGTTGTGTGGGTGGTGCCAATGCCAGAGTAATTCTCTGCTGTTTCTGATGGCCTTTTCAGTAAAGATCAGGAGAATGGAGATCAATTCTTGGTCAACATTCTCTGGTTAGGAATGGAAGACCCAACAGTCAGTTGAATTTAAGCTACTTGCAACACTTTGGGGGAATCACACCAGGTGAAAGAGTTAGATGCAAGAAGGATAATAGTATTTTTATAAAACTAACAAAGGCTAATTATGTCTTACACTATGGCCTGTATAGACACCTGGAGGTAGTTTCAAAGTCACTGAATCACATGGTCATTATCATTATGATCTATGACCGTGTCAATACAACAAGAAAATCCAGGTGGCTGGTGCAGAATTAAATTTGAATCCTCTAGGCCTCCCTCTTGATCCAGCTGTTATTCAGAACTGTTGTGAAAAAGAAAGAAGCATAACACGATGATAAAATGCCAAGTTTTCAAAATCACTCTGTATAGCCTCCAAACACTTCCATTCTAATCATTACCCAGGAATTGGCCAAGTGGAGATGATCTCTTTTTGGAGACAGCCACATTCAGTGACCAAAATTCCCCAATATGGTATATATATCAGGAGGGGGTGGAGAAGGTAGAATCAGAAATATTTGGGGGTCAACATTTGAGGACAATGTTATAAAATTTAATAAATGTCTGTGGATGGTTCACTAAATACCTTCACTATCAGCCCAATGTTGTGATGAAAGGCAAGCTATTCTCAGAGTACAAATAGTGCAGGAATCTAAAAGCATGACACAGGAGAGTTTCAAATATCAAAATTACATTGCTTGAGTTAGCTGATTGGACTGGACTATAAATACTCAGTCTAAAAGAGTGTCCACAGCAGTGGGGTCCCAATGATACCCCTAAAGAACAGGTAAAAGGCCAATGTAGTCAACTTGTAAAAAACAGGTATGCCTCTTGCAATGCTGCCATCCTCACTATGAGACAAATGTGACAAACTTTGGCAGGACTCACAGCCTGGCATGCAGATAACTGTATATTATAAACACAGAGTGCTTTACTTTGCTTCCAGTGTATGATGGTAGATATCTTGCCATTCCAAATGGGATGATGGATCCAGGCAGCACTAGTGACCATGCAGGAAGACGGAGCCTTAATTACCAGCAGATTCCATTCAATCTCATCAGAGAGTGACCATTACATGGATATCCTTATGAGTGTCCTAATAAGGGATTTCATTTACCTGCCATTCTGTAGTTTTCCAAAAGGCAGTCCAACTAGGACCATTGGCAAAGCCAAAAGACATAAAAAATAGAATTTGTCAAGGGGAGTATTGGCTGGTACTATAAGGATGGCTTCATTTTACCCACTGAGCAGGATGATCATGTCCATTTTTGTTTCTGCATAGCTGGTTCCAAGCAGCCACAGCAGCCCTATCTGTTTTTCAGCTTAGCCAAATCATCTGTGAATCAGGTCAAGGGATTTAAAGGAACCACTATGAATTTAGAGCCCCACTAAGCCAATGGCTTTGCTTCCATTGAAAGACTGAGGCATAAAGTTTCCCCTAAAGGGAAATTTGCCACTTTTTCATGTAAAGCTGAGATGCTCCTGCAGTCAGGCCAACTGCATTTTTGAATATACAACTTCCATTTGACAAGCAAGACTTGTTGGGCCCTTCCTACCTTGTTAGTCTTTCAATATGAGCTGACGCCTATCAGGCCAGAGAGTCACAAGAACTTCAGAGGTGAGGAGTTCAGCTTTGGAAGAGCCCCACAGTAATCTGTCTTTCGAAAGGGTGTACCTGGTACCTATGTCGGGGAAGTGATGAGTCCACTCCAAGAGACTCAACGAGGTGGAGGCTGCCACCTATTTGACAGAGGCTCAAGTTGGCAAAATCAAAAGCCTCAGAGAGTTGTAGCTCAAAAGGGGTAATGAGTTTGTGGGGCCTTAAAAATATAGAATTTCTCTGTATGAAGCTCTTCCTTATAGGGAAAATGCCTTCACTCACAGTGTAGACATGTAAAATACCAACACCAATTACACATTCAGCACATGAAGCCACAATATAGGATAAAGAATTGGTCCAGTTGGCCTCAGACATACACTGCTTTAGCTTCTTCACTCTCCTGTGAACCTTACCCTAATTCAATTAGCTGAATTCAGCTGGTCTGTAGGGTAGGATGGTGAATTGGGTGCTTATATTCAAAAGAGTCATAAAAGTTTGAATTCCTCACCTCCATGCATTACCTCAAATGTATATGGACTTTAGACTCCCTTGGGAACAGGAAGACCTCAGCCCAACCAAATCATTTTGCTCCTTAAATAAGCTAAGATAGGGCTAGAAAGGAAGGGAAGGGTCTTAGGGCATGGAGAGGGAGAGAGCAACTGTGTGTGAGCAAGTATGACGAATTGATTTTTGTTTTCAAGCCATACAAGGGCCGATCAAGGCTCAACCAAATGAACTTGCGGCGTTTCTTGGGTACCCAAATCCCTGTATCAGGTGTGAAGTCATCTTTACTGATGTCATCTATTTCAGCCTCTGCAACATAATCCAAATTGTTTTCTGGCTGGGGCCCCAAAATTTGTGCCCGTAGACTGAATTTAGTCTTGAATCATAGTGTGGGGAGTTCGTTTAAGGAGTTCAGTTTAATCTGTAGTATGTGCTGTACCACTGCCATGATAACATCTCTTAAATATTCTCCCAGGCTTGAAATCAAGGCTGGGGAAGTTTTCCAAGATGCCAGGACTTACCACAAGAATTTACCTGGATTACTTTGGGTCACTTTCTCTACACTCTAGCGGCTTTATCATGTCCACAGAACAGATGACTGGGTAAGCAAAATGTGGTATATCCATACAATGAAATTTTACTCATCAGCTAAGTGAAATAAACATTTGATATATGCCACAAACTGGATGAATCCTAAAGCATTTATGCTGGTGGGATAAGCTACACATCCTGTCACTGCATCTAATTGCAGGCTACAGCTGATATCCATCCTCTTCCTCCTTTGCTACTCTGGATTCCCTTCACTTTTATCTAGCACCTCTGCTGGTCCAGGTGGCTGTGGAAAACACAGAGATGTATTGCACGATTCTGTCTTCAAGCATACCCACTACAAGTAAGGTAGTTGCCTGACATCTTCAAGCCACCATAGCTTTGGTTCCACTTTGGTGTTCACCCTGAAGCCATATTCTCTCCTCCTCTTTCTCAAATGATTGAGCACAACTGGTGTGCTTGAGCAGAGTGAGGGGAAAGCTCTCCACAAGGTCACAATTACTCTTTGCTCAGGAGCTCCCTAGCAGACTGCTGGAGATTTGTGGAGCTCTGCTGCTCTTTGAGGGTCCTCTTGCACAATCTTCCTTTCTTGCCTCTTTTCTTTCACATGTGTCAGGTTTGCATCAGGGTTTAAAGATTTCCTTGCTACCACTCTCATTTATCCTTTGCAGTCCTATCCCTCACTCCCTCAAAAAAAGTCTTTGTATACTATAGTTCTTCTTGTTTGCTTCTTAGAAAATTCAAGTTAGTACAATAGCTTACCTGGCAAAGTGGCTCAGATACTCATTCCTGAGAACTCTAAGATTTTAGTTGTCATTTCCTTCTTAAAGCTGTTGTACATGTCTATTGACTGTTGAATTTGGAAAGCAGAGTAACAGGAGACCCCCCAGTGGATGTATTCTTCCCAGCCATATTGTAAATCAGATGCCCTACCTTGTAGAGATGATCTGAGAAAATTACTCCTGCCAGGATGTTTATTCCTGTCCATGATTTCTCAACTCTTAGCATCATTGAGAAGCCCCAAGAGATCAGAAAACAGAAAAAAAAAAAAAAAAAAAACACAAAATATAATGGGATTCTTGCTATATCTGGTAGTAATAGTATTTACTGTGAGAACAGGACCTCTGGATATGAAAATCCTAGAATTGCAGGAATAGAAAATACAAATCACACATATGGGTCACTGAGAATCAAGGTAAATGAATTTAATTCTAGTTACATATCTTGGTTCATGGTACCATGTGTTTTAGCCAATTAGAGACCCAATGCCATGTAATGGCCATTAAACTGTAAACTGTATCCTTGAATGACATCCAAGCTTTAGAGTGTCTCATTTCCAAGCTGACACTTCAGATTATTCTTCAAAAGGCTTCCCATCATTCTATCTGATTGGAAGCTTCTGGATGGCACAATACATAATAGAACAAGTGAGTTTAAAGATCCTACATACACAATTCATTTTCTGCAATGTATGTCCCTTGGTCTCCTGTGATATTTTGCACAATCGTGTGTCCATGAATTAGTCACTCTATAAATCCTTGGATAGTAGTGGTCTCTGAGGCCCCGTGGTCAAGGAAGGCAACCCATACTCATAACTTATGCTGTCTAATCAAAATCTCTGCTCCTTTCATCATAGATGGGCTTATTATAATAAACTTCTTATCAAGGGGCTGGTTGTTCTCTTTCAGCAATTATGTTGTCTTTACTGCTCAGTGTTGGGCTCTTTTGCTTGCGTCTCCAACAGTAATACTAACTTGGTTGTCACTGGTGAGTGCAGGTTCACACTATTGAGTTTATTTACAGATTCCATCCTTGTCACCATGGCTGCTCCATTTATGAGCTCAATGTATCAGCATGGGCCATGGCCAATGCAAGAAACTGGCAGCTGATAACTCGCCAAGTCATTCTATCTGCTTGCTTTTTAAAAATGCTTTCTTTTAATGACTGATGGGCTTTAGTGTGAAATACAAAGAACTTCATAATTCATGTGCACTTCCAAGTCTGTGTGCATGATTCTGTAGAACTTCTTTCCCTTTAACTTCTAATACTTGGTCCCATTGCCATTGCCTAAAGTCCATCTGGCTTTTGTAATTGCCAGATTTGTGAATTAAACATGGAGATAATGGGGATTAACATACTGCACACCTTAAATCTGTAAGGGTGGCACTGCTTCCTACCATTTCCTTTCAGATGCAGCATTGTTTTTCCCCTACTGTCTTGACAGGGTAGAGACCAGTTCAACAGCCTTTATTTGACCTTCCTGACTGTGATGTCTCTTATCTAAAACAGGCCAAGGTTGGGATTCTGAAAGCTACTAATTGCCTATATTAAAATTATCACTTGAGAGATCAGGGAAATCGTTACTGAGTGGTCCATGGGCTCAGTGGACCTGCTATGAACTAGACCTAAGCTAAGATTCTATTTTTATAAGTCCCTCACTAACAAGAGGGCTATAAAAATGTTTTGCATATCTAAATACCAATGACAAATTGAATCTATGTCTAGAAATTCTTGCAATGTCTTGGTATTTTCCTTTCTTCAGTTTATAATTGTCAGAATAAATGATTATATGCTTTTTAGGAAAGAATATTAATAATCATTATCATATAAATTTGCTGTAGCTTTGCAGATCATTTCTTCATGAGGAACTGGCTTCTCCTTCAATAAATGGATTCTGGATTTTAAAACCGGCACATGTATGAAAACTGTGCAGAGGATTATGATTTTTCATTGTATAGACTTCCTTTGGAATTCTAATCATCCATACTTCATTTCTTCTGATTGGGTACTTTGAGACTACTCTTAAAGGTTGCTTATTTATTCTTCCCCTAGGGAGATTATATTCTACTGACAATTTTCTAGCTTTGTGACTGTTTGGGTATGGTTTCCACTCTAATTTTTTTCTGCACATTTCAATACTTGTGTTCATCTTTTTTAGTTTTCCTGACAGCTAACTGCTGCCTTCTTGACTTTGTTATTCAAGATCCTATTATCCTCATTGTTGTCAAGAAACTACTATCAACCATGACCTCTGTAGGGAGCTACCATTGATCCAATGATGCTGGTGAGCCTTTCACAGTGCATGCCTTATTGCATTGCTAAATAGACAGACCTGTGGGCCTTCTGGGGAAAATGGTCAGCTGGTAGATTTTATAGTCTTTTGTAATATCAATATGTCCATTTAGCCTGCTGACCTCACTGAACCTTTTCAGTTCTTCTTGCTCCACCTGACATAGAAGTTTTGGCATTTCTACTTCACTTTGTGTGGGCTAGCACTTTGCTCAACCTTCCAAAGCCATTCTAACAGGCTATTACTTCTGTATTCCAAGGTTTTTGCCAGGGTATTAAATTCTTAACCAGAAAGTGTGCTTCCATAGTGATAGTCTTTTTATCCACCTTAATATTGAACCACTCTTGGTCTAATCTCCGTAGGACTCTGTTCCATGTCTATACTCCTGGATCCTGACAGTATACATTGGCTCAGTCCTGTATCTTCTTTGGAGTGTAGTCCCTTTCCTCCCATAGTGGAGCTCTTACCAGTAGCACCTGCCTGGATGATTCATATTGAAACTTATCCTTCCACATTGATCTAGTAGTAGTGAAAGAGGTTGGGATACATCTTAAGAAGGAGCAAGTTGTCTTACGAAGCCAAGGTCTCAGCATCATCTTCAAGCAATGAAAGAGGAGTGGCCTTTAACAACAAAAAAAAAAGCCGCCATAGGGTTAAAAAATCTGGAGATTCAAGATTTCTAACCAAGATTTCCCTATCCTATGTTTCATTTTTCTTTCCAATCAGGGTCTTTTTGGCATAACATTCTGAATTAATATTTTAAACTTTCTGTATTTCTTGTTATTCTTCTAATGAAGTCCCATGCCTGAATGTCAGCTTTTTTGCCCTCCAGATGTCAGAGATAATTATATTTATGTATTTATGTGCTGCGTTGCCTTAAATTAGTGATTAATCGCTCTAAGCCTTACATCGTCCTTTTCAAATCCCAGTGTATCAATGGCCCTCAGCAATAGCTATTCTATTATATTGTTCTTATAATTACTATTTTTCCTGAATTTCTCAAATGACTGAGATCTGAGAAATTCACTAAGGTTTTACCTTGTTTTGTTTTTTGTAATAGTATCCCATATTGATATATTACCATAGAAATTGTAATGATTGCATGTCAGAGGCTCTTACTATCCTGTGTACTACCAGTCACAGGGTTTTCCTTGCCAGCTGGCTGGCAGATGCTTCAGTTCCAAAAATTTAATTTCAGAGTCTTCTTTTTGGAACATAATTAGCACCAACTGATATAGATAAGGTTCCCTGGGAAACAGACTCTGAGATAGTTATTAGGATGAAGGCAGTTTATTGAGGTGAGTTCACTGAAACAACTGCCTGTGAGTGAGAGAAGTAAAATTGGGCAGAAATCTCTAACATAGCCTTTCAGATAGAGCTGTAAATAAAAATATAGGATGCCCAGTCAAATTTGAGTTTCTTATTAACAATGAACAAATTTTTGTAAGTATATATTTTAGTATATATACTTTGAGTCTACATATGCCCCAAATATTGTATTGAACATTCCTACACCCCAGAATTATTTGTTGTTGCTTTTAGACGCAAGTTACCCATAGAAGCAGTGGCAGACTAGTGTGAGGCAGCATTCTTTGGCTGAAGACAATGCTTGGAGGTGATATTAACTGTGACTTGTTAGCAGCTGAGAGAATAAATACTTTAGTTCTGGATAGAAGAGCGGAGTAGTTCTGCACAGTTTTAATGATTGTGCGTGTGAGCTGGGGGAGAAAGAGAAAGAGAGAGAACATTTATTTATTTTTTGTTGTTGGAGTACTACTCAGCTATAAGAAACAATGGTGATATAGCACCTCTTGTATTTTCCTGGATAGAGCTGGAACCCATTCTACTAAGTGAAGTATCCCAAGAATGGAAAAATAAGCACCACATGTACTCACCATCAAATTGGTTTCACTGACCATCACCTAAGAGCACATTTAGGAATAACATTAATCAGGTGTTGGGCAGATGTGGGGGGGGAGGGGATGGGCATATACATTCATAATGAGTGCGATGCGCACTGTTTAGGGGATGGACACACTTGAAGCTCTAACTCGGGAGCGTGGGGGAAGGGCATTATACGTAACCTAAACTCTTGTACCCCCATAGTGTGCTGAAATAAAAATAAATAAATAAATAAAATAAAACACAAAGACAATCCAAAGAATGAGAGAAAAAAAAAAAAGAGGGAGAACAGAGAAGGGATGAGTGGCAGCAACTATCTCACTATCTCATCTGGGCAAGTTTCACATTATCGCTCAACAATCTCAGCATGCAGTACAGTAAGATGATAATGTACAGCATAGTAAAACAAACAGACATAAGTTTCAGGCTTCATTCAGAACTCTTAGCCTCTCTAGTCCAGAACATCTTTCTCAGATTATCATGTTCCTGGGCTTAGAGCAATGAAACTTGAGTCAGTTAACCAAAGCTTTCTGGAAACCATGCAAATAAACTTATAGACCATCCATCGAAATATGCTACAGTAATCCCACTACTGGGTATCTACCCAAAGGAATAGAAGTATTTTTATCAAAAAGACACTTGTACTCAAATGTTTATTGCAGCACAATTCACAATTACAAAGATGTGGAATCAACCCAAGTGTCCATCAGTTCATGAGTGGATTAACAAAATGTGTTATATGTATACCATGGAGTACTACTCAGCCATTTAAAAAGGATGTATTAATGTTTTTTGCAACAATTTGGATGGAACTAGAGACTATTAACCTAAGTGATGTATATAAAGAATGGAAAAACAAATACCACATGTACTTGCTGTTAAACTGGAACTCAGTGGTGAGCACACGTATGCACAGAGGGAAGTAAAACTCAGGGGAAATCAAGCAGGGGGGAGGGGGAAGTAGGGGATGGATGAAAACCTACCTAACAGGTACAATGAACACTATTTGGGTGATGGGAACACTTATAGCCATGACTTAAGCATTATAAAAGGGATCATGTAATCAAACACATTTGTACCCCCTTAATATTTTGAAATTAAAAAATAATTTATAAGTTAATACTAAGAAAAATAATTTTGAAAAAATGCATCAGAAGTAATGAATTTTAAAATGCATAAGACAATAATTCCATTACTATTCTGCATAGATATAGTGTACAGTAAATATGTGATTATAAATGAATGAAATATATAGGTTATAATACATGTAAAAATCATACATTTTATATGGTTTTATCTTTTGCATGGATTTATCACATAACCAAAGTCTTTTATAAAATACATAAAAATTTGCTTATTTAAATGATAAATGAAAGAATTGATCTTTGATAACTTTTCTCATGTTATAACCAGAAAAATACATTTGGAAATTAAATCTGTAAAATTAATACAATTTATAGAAGATGGAGCATCGGTTAGAAAATTTATCTGCATTCTGAATGAAGAAAAAAAACAGTTGATAGTTTATTTGGTGATTATCAACTTGGCCTTGTGGAGGAAGGCATGCAAAGAAATAAATAGCATATAGATCCAACAAATGTTAGCCTATCACTGCTTAGGATTTAATGAGAACTATAAAGATTCTGGGTAAAAGTTGTGTTTTGTGATCTCTTTTCCAAAATCTATTTTCTAATGCTAAATGCTGAAATATAATGAAGTAAACCAAGAGTCTTTTATGATTCCCCTCCTTTGGAATAACTCTGCCTTAGCACAAATAGGCATTTTTAATCAACATGAATAGTATCTTGAGTGTGGACATTCCTAATATCCTATGGCCCATTATCAAATCCAGAAATTCCTAGGGCTCAGATCTATTGAAATATTCTGGACATTTCAGATTATTTCACTGATAATTCTCGTCAAAGCACTCAGAAATCAGTAACTTTTCTCATTCCTTATTATGGTTTAAATGTGACCCTTCCAAAATTTATGTGTTGAAACTTAATGGAGAATGTGATATTATCAAGAGGTGGGGCCTTAAGAGGTCATCAGCTTCCTCCCTCGTGAATGCAATTGAGGCCCTTACAAAAGAGGTTCATGCAGCATTTCACCCCTTGCTCTCCTACTCTTCCACCATGTGAGTACACAGCATTCCTCCCCTTTGGAGGATACGGCAACAAGGTGTCATCTTGGAAGTGGAGAATGGGTTGTTACCAGTCACTGAACCTTGATACTGGACTACAAGCCACCAGCACAGTGAGAAATAAATTTCTGTTCTTTATACATCACCCAGCCTCAGTATTTTGTTAGAGCAGCACAACAGACTAAGACATTACTGCTTTAATATTTCTATTTTTTTTTCCAGTAACATATAAGTGACTGAAAAACATCTGAGAGATGAAGTCAGGCTTATAATCCAACCTCGAGTAGTCCCTAAATTACCCTATGTATATTCATTTCTGAATTTCTATCTCTTTGGATTCAAGAGTAAAGTAAAATTCTTGTGAAAAAACGAAGCTTAATATTATTCCACTTAGTCATTTTCACTGGTTTAGGTTACTAGCAGGAATGGTTTGGTAGTTTTGTTTTTTTGTTTTCTTAATGAAATGAAAATCACGTTACAATGTTACAAGGAAACTGCTCTAAAATTATATATTTTTACCAATTATTAAAGAAAATCTATGACCATGTTCTTGGATATTTGATGAGTTATAATTGATGGCAAAAAAAATATCTAACATTAGGGATCCTTTGAAGAGAGTGGTTGACTACACTATACAAATCTACCATCTGTCTCTTAGATCATCTTTTGAGATATAGAGAATTAATTATTCAGTCTTTAGTATAGAATGCATTTCTCAAAGGTTTTCAAATGGTAAAGGAAAATAGTGAAATTTACATGTAAAAGAGAGATTATAAAGAGCTCCGTGAATAATAGGAAAAAGAACATAAAATTGTAACTGCTCTGCTAAGAATAAATAGAAATAGACCTGGCTTCTGGCTAGGATAAACCTAGCTGAGTATGGTCAAAGGTAAAATATCAGTTCAAAGGACTATATAAAGCAGTGGAACCCAGATACAGCATTCAGAGATACAGATCTTCATTCAGAAAGAATGCAGATTCTGCCAGGGAAAGTAAATCAAAACAAACATGATTGCTCTCACAGCGTTGTTCAAATATGACAACCAATTATACAATATTTGAGTGACTCAAACATTTTCTATTAAATGATCCATACATAAAGGAAAATTCCTTACCTAGTTTATACCAAAATAGAAGTATGAATTTCTCAAAATTATTCTGACTTTAAGCAAGAAGACTGGATCTGTTCCAAATGGACAAGATTTTTCTTTGTTATGTCTCTATCTGGCCTCTTGGAAAAGGATCATGAACATAATATTATACATTGTGACATAAATATTGCAATATATTTAGATGGTAATAATATTAGTCCTTGTCCCTAATACATACCAAAACTTGTAGACATGAAAGGAAGAAATATCTACAAAAAAAAAAAAAAAAAACTGAAGGCTGGAGGGTGAAGGGTAGAAAGCAGTATCATCTGAAAATAGAAATGCTGAAAACACAAACGTCTTTGTGGTAGGTTTCAAACAGCTAGAAATGAAACACTAAGAAAGATCAATGAAACTCATTGCAGGAGGGCAATAATAGCTAGTGTGTAACTGTGAAAATTCCTTTAAGGAAGTAAAATGTATGTAATATTAGAGATGCCACTGCCAAAATCTTACAGAGTCAAATAATCAACATGATTATCTACTCTAAGAATTTGTAGCATTGGTCTCTATCTATAAAAATGATATGATCAAAGAAGAGTGTCATATCCTAATTGACACATCAGGGGAAAAGTTTTAAGCTCTATTTTATAAAAGAAAAAGATTTTTTTCAGTCTGATCCCTATTCCCAATTGGTTAATTGAACTAAGTCTTCAATGAGTGTTCTCTCTCTACCTTACCACAAAATAGGCAGGACTTTAGTATAACAGTGGACTGTCAGAGATAAACACAGCCAGAAATTATTAAAAATGGTGAAAACAGATTATATTCAATAACTACTCATAGTTGGGAAAAAAGCTGAGCTCCATTCTGATTTATGCATAAGTGAGTAAGTGTTCTAAAGGGAGAATAAGTGAGTATGGCAAGAGGTGCTCAACAGAGTATAAAAAGTGAAATATTACAGAGGATTGAACAGATGGGTAATATACCAGAGAATTGGAAACTGTAAGAAATAATCAAAAGGAACTGTTAGAGATTTAAACAAAGACTATAATAAAAATATTAACAAAAATATAGAATGTTTTGGTAAGCCTATCAGTAAATTGACATGGCTGAAGAAATAATCAGTGGTCTTAAAAATATGTCAATGGAAACTTCCCAATCTGAAAACAGTAAAACGAACAAAAAATTAAAAAAATATACAAAGAGTAGAGCAATTGTAAAATTATATAAAATGTAGATAATTGGAGCAAAATAACAAAAAAGAAAAGATACAGAAGAAGTTTTTGTACTGTTTAATGAAAAATATATATGCATTGGCATTAGAGAGGTTAGCAGACAAATTGCTGGAAGAGAAAAATGCTTAACAATCAAAAGCTGTCATAGATTTTTGTTTCAGGGAAATTGAGATTTTATCCTTAAACTTGTTAACTACTTCAGTAATTAAATAACTATGAATTGTGTATGCACAATATATTGTTCTTTGCAAGAGTTAAGTAGAAAAGGTTATGAATTTTCTGTTAATTTATAATGTGTTAATGAATCTAGCATACTTTTAACCTCTTACCTAAATATATAACAAATGAGGAATGAAAAATGCTCTTGGCCGGGCGCGGTGGCTCACGCCTGTAATCCTAGCACTCTGGGAGGCCGAGGTGGGCGGATCGTTTGAGCTCAGGAGTTCGAGACCAGCCTGAGCAAGAGCGAGACCCCACCTCTACCAAAAATAGAAAGAAATTATATGGACAGCTAAAAATATATATAGAAAAAATTAGCCGGGCATGGTGGCGCAGGCCTGTAGTCCCAGCTACTCGGGAGGCTGAGACAGGAGGATCGCTTAAGCCCAGGAGTTTGAGGTTGCTGTGAGCTAGGCTGACGCCATGGCACTCACTCTAGCCTGGGCAACAGAGTGAGACTCTGTCTCAAAAAAAAAAAAAAAAAAAAAAAAAAAAAAAAAAAAAAAAGAAAAATGCTCTTGACTAAATAGAAATAATTTTTATTATCAAACCCAGGGGGAAAATTAAGGACCAAATATTAAATCTACTCAGAATTTAATGTCCAGATGTGCTAGAAATAAGCATATGTACAGTACTTAACATATGTGAGGCACTATTCAAAATAGTTTACAAATAACATCATTTATTTCTCACAACACTTTTGGTCCCATTGATATTCACGTCTGTAGAATAGTTAGGCACGTTATCCAAGTTTATCCAGCTGATAGGTAGTGAAGCCTGAGTTTGAATCCAGGCAATGGATCAAGACTTTGGTTCTTGTTTAATATGAAATGCTGCCTCTCAAAAGGAACTATGCTATACTGCCCCTTAAAAGAAATTAAGGCCAAAATTATATCATCTTTTCCTTTTGAGATAAAGCTCAAGGTTTAAGATTCTTGAGTTATAATAAAGTCCAAAAATCGTCTTCCCTAGTTTTATTTTTGAACAGTTACAAGGGAGGGCATTGTAAATCCATAATTTTATAGAAGTTGGATTGGTTAAAGGTCACATCTCTGATATTCTTCAATTAATGAAGTCCAGAAATAAGAAAAGAAAAGCTCACCATTATGCTGTTTCCAATCCCTTAAAATTTTAGAAAAGCCAGTTATCATCCAATCAGGCCCAATAACAGTTATCACAGGCAAAATAATGTTCCCAGAACTGTTAGAAATATTGCAAAAGACCACAACATAGATTCAATGGTATTGGAGAGAAGATAAAAGTTGACTCAGGTTCATTAGCACTAAAATCAGTGGGTAGAAGCTGTCAAGAATATACAACCTCTGAATTAAATATATTTTGAATTAAACATAATCTGTCATCAACATACTAATTTTGTATTAGCCATGTATAATATCTGTGGGGAGATTCCATCAATACAGATGAATCATAGCTGCCTTTTTTGAAAAATTTAGAAATTTGGCATGTTGGCAAAGCCCCAGTTATCAGAAATAATAATTTAAGATGCCTTTATTATATATCCATTATATTCAGAACTTCGTAATTCCATTTTTCTCCATTGCACCTTATATTGTGGTGAGAATAATATATAGCTAGTATCTTAGCCTGCTCATTCTTATGAGCAATTTTTTTTTTTAATTCTGAAGTACAGTAGATGTATCCACTGCTACTTCTTATGTATTATTTAGACCTTTGAAACTTGCTTTCTATGGAAGTTTTTCCCCAATCTCAAATTTTGATCAACTAAAAAGTTTCCTTCAAAAAACTTGTAACTGAATTTACTTTTTAAATTTCAATACAATACAAATTACCACCCATAGCACTTCCATGCACATCACAAACCTGTCTTTTCTTCCTTTTTTGATTCTTCCAGCATTGCTTTTAACTAGGCCAGTTTCCTTTTTTTTAATTTCAAAGAATTACGGGTGTACAAATGTTTTTTGGATAAATGAATCATTTTTTTAGTGCTTGAGTCAGGGTTATAAGTGTGTCTCTCACCCAGAGAGTGTTCATTATACCCGTTAGGTAGGTTTTCACCCATCCCCTCCTCTGCCCTCCACCTGTTTGATTTCTATTGAGTTATACTTCCCTCTATGCACATGTGTGCTCATCAGTTAATTCTAATTTAATAGTGAGTACATGTGATGTCTATTTTTCCATTCTCAAGATATTTTACTTAGGATAATGGTCTTCAGTTTCATCTATATTGTTGCAAAAGGGATTAAAGTCATCCTTCGTTGTGCTGAATAGTATTCTATGGCATACATATACCACATTTTGTTAATCCACTCATGAATTGATGGGCATTTGGGTTGATTGCACATCTTTGCAATTGTGAATTATGCTGCAATAAACATTCAAGTACAGGTGTCATTTTGATAAAATGACTTATTTTCCTTTGGGTAAATAACCATTAGTGGAATTTCTGGACTAAATGGTAGGTCTAGTTTTAGTTCTTTGAGGAATCTCCATGCTGTTTTCCATAGAGATTGTACTAATTTTCAGTCCCACCAACAGTGTACAAGTGTTCCTTTCTTACTGCATCCATGTCAGCATCTATCATTTTTGGACTTTTATTAAAAACTGTTCTAAATGGGGTAAGGTGATATCTCATTGTGGTTTTAATTTGCATTTCCCTGCTGTTTAGTGACATTGAGCATTTTATCAGATGTTTCTTGGCCATTTGTCTATCTTCTATTGAAAAGCTTCTGTTCATGTCTTCTGCCCACTTTTTAATGGGATTGTTTCATTTTTCCTTGCTGATTTGCTTGAGTCCTTTATAGATTCTAGTTATTCCTTTATCAGATGTATAGCTTGCAAATATTTTCTCCCATTTTGTAGGTTGTCTGTTTGCTCTGTTGCTTATTTCCTTGGCTGTGAAGAAGCTTTTTAATTTAATAAAGTCCCATTTATTTATTTTTGTTGTTGCTGTGATTGCCGTTGGGGTCTTCTTCATAAATTGTTTGCCTATGCCAACATCTAGAAGAGTTTTTCCAACATTTTCTTCTAGAGTTCTTATGTTTTCATGTCTTACATTTAAGTCTTCTATCGATCTTGAATGAATTTTTGTGAGTGGTAAGAGATATGGGTCCTATTTCATTCTTCTGCATGCAGCTATCCAGTTGTCCCAGTACCATGTACTGAATAAGGAATGAATAAATTCAGCAGTCTCAGGTTACAAAATCAATGTTCACAAATAAGTAGCATTATATACACAAACATCAGTCAAGCTGAAAGTCAAATCATAGACTCAATACCATTCACAGTAGCTAAAAGAAAATAAAATACTTAGGAATATACTTACCCAAGGAGGTGAAAGATCTCTGCATGAAGAACTACAAAACACCGAGGACAAAAATCACAGATGATACAATCAAATGGAAAAATATATCATGCTCATGGATTGGTAGACTCAGCATTGTTAAAATGTCCATACTACCCAAAGTGATTTACAGATTCAATGCAATCTGCATCAAAATAACAATGTCATATTTCACAGATCTAGAAAAAATAATTCTATGCTTTGTTTGGAACCAGAAAAGAGCCCAAATAGCCCAAAGCAATCTTAAGCAAAAGGAACAAATTGGGAGGCATCACATTACCAGACTTCAAACTATACTACAAGGCTATTGTAACCAAAACAGCATGGTATTGACACAAAAGTAGAGACATAGATCAATGGAACAGGACAGAGGACCTAGAAATGAAACCGTCCACCTACAGCCAACTTATCTTTGATAAAATAGACAAAAATATACACTGGGGAACTATGTCATTTTCTGAATAAATGGGATAAACCTCCAGCCTTAAGGCAAAATGTGGCCTTCTAGGTTCTTAAATGCAGCCTTTTTACTGAATCCAAATTTTGCAGAACAAATTCTTTCATGAAAAGAGGTGCATCAGAGAAAGATGAAACTTTTCTTGCCTCCATTTGTGCTTAAAAAAGAAGAATCCTGAAATCAGAAGGCCACAGATTCCCCCCCCCCACTGTGCCCAGTGTCTTTTAAAATAACTCAGCTAAATTAGGTTTACCTTTCTGTATGTTAGGTTTCTTTATTCCTTCTCTGGGAATGTAGGGCCAGTATAGTTTGCTGCAATCTATCACTCCCTTTCATTTTGCTTTTCATTGATTTCTAGCCAATTCATTTGCATTTCTAATATACTCTCAGAGATTTTAACTTGTCAGTTTCCTTTTTTCATTTATCCAACGTTATTTTTAATTAAAAATCTATTATCCTTTTAAATAATTCAAGAACCTTAGAATACATTAACTCATAACTCCCCTTCCTACTTATATGATATCCTTTTTGGGTTTGAATTCACTGCATATAAATTACAATATAAAATATTATTTTATATGTTTTATATTGATATATATATACTTATTTATCTCTATTATTGCTCTATTAGAGATGCAGAAAGTGATGGGAGATAAAATGTAGTAATATTGAAGAGATAACAGTTGAAAATTTCTCTGAACTAACAGAAGACATCAATCTACAGACAGTAAAACTTTAGAATATAAAACAAACCAAAAAGAAAATTACCTTAAAAAACAAAACAAATAAATACAAGTTCCCTTCAAAGAAATGGTGATTTGACTGATGGCCGACTTCCTATTAATGACAAGAGAAGACAAGAGACAGTAGGGAGATATTTTCCGAGGATTGAAAGAAAATAAGTCTTAAAGTCTACACCCAGTAAAAATAAAATTTAAAAATTAAATTAAAATTATTTTTCATAAAATATAACTTTGGAGAGTTTTCCTAAAACATATGCACATTAACATAAATCTTTAAGGTTACATCTCTCTAGAGTTGTCAATAAGCAGAAGGAAACTAATTTAAGATAGTATGTCAAAGAAGCAGAAATGTTGGATCTTTTATTTTAAACAAAATATTCCCTGTAGCAGTCCTGAGATGAATAATCTCACAAAAGAGATATTCTCCCATTGGGCTCCCCATCTAACCAAAGCAAGGACTCAATCTACTAATTGACTAATTCCATTTGAATGTGTCCCATTTACCTTCCCTTGAGGTTCTAATTCCACATATTTCTGGGCATGTTCTCTTGCAGTACAGACAATAATTTTATCCCCACTTACAAAGGCTGTGTCAGCTTGAAACTCATAGAGAATTATATTAATTCTCCAATGTTTCCACATATTATATATCTACTTAATAAAGCTATCACAATATTTAAGGTATGTTTCCAAGTTACTATTACTATGGATTCCCCACTTTTAATTGGAACATACTATCTTTCAATACTTCCGTTGTTCTCAAATATCAGCTCCTATCTCCTGGCTCCTGGTTTTGGTTCTGGGCTGCAGGCTGTCATTTCTTGCTCCTCTCAGAAACCTACTTTTTGCTGGTCTCAGTCATTTATTTCCCATCTAATAACAGTAAAGCTCTCTGTTTCCTAATGCTCTCTTTAAACTAGAAGCCTATTTCCCTTTTTATCAGTTTATCCTTGCCTCCTTGATTCAATTTCCCCTTATATTTGTTGAGCTTGTCTCCTAAGAACTCAAATTTCTTATAAGGCATGTATCTCTTTCTTTGACTGAATTAGCCTATTATTTTTTTTTATTTTGTCTCCATTCCTTCTCATTTATTGTTCTAACCATTCTAGTTGCTTTTTTGTTTTCTGAGTATAGCTGATTACTAGTGGCAAAGATTTGGCATGCTCAATTTCAACTTTGGATTTGCAAAAATGTTACCAAGTTGTTTATCTTAAACCAAGAATTAAAAATATTCTCTTTAAAAGAAAGGTTGCTATTTTCCTTTTGCTGTTAATTGAAGAAAAATGCTATATTTTATAGATGAAATCAATATTTAGGCCCAGAAATCAAAGGCTGTAATCAGAATCCATCTAATTAAAAAATCCAGAGCCAAATTGAAATTCTTGATAAGGCATGTATTTTAGCCTGTGTAAAGCCATATAAACAAAGGTTTGCTAGCCCCTCCTCATCTCTATCCTAGAAGTCAAGGTAGTCCAAAACTTAAACAAGGCACTTAAACAAGACTTCAACAGGAATTTGCAGTGGATGATCTATGCTGCTTACCTCAGCCAGGCACCAAAACTTTAAAGACAGAGCATCAGAAATCTTCTAGGCCGGGCGCGGTGGCTCACGCCTGTAGTCCTAGCACTCTGGGAGGCCGAGGCAGGTGGATCGCTCAAGGTCAGGAGTTCGAGACCAGCCTGAGCAAGAGCGAGACCCCATCTCTACTAAAAATAGAAAGAAGTTATCTGGCCAACTAAAATATATATAGAAAAAATTAGCCGGGCATGGTGGCACATGCCTGTAGTCCCAGCTACTCGGGAGGCTGAGGCAGTAGGATCGCTTAAGCCCAGGAGTTTGAGGTTGCTGTGAGCTAGACTCATGCCACGGCACTCACTCTAGCCCGGGCAACAGAGCGAGACTTCAAAAAAATAAATAAATAAATAAAAATAAAAATAGAAATGTTCTATAGCATCTGCACAACTTAGTACCTTTAATTTAAAGCCTTTAAATACTGTTCAGATCATTAAGGCCTAAAAGACAATAAAGACTTTATCTTTTACACATCTAACTTTTTTCCAAATCACAATATTTAGCAAAAGTATAGCTAGAACCTGACACTGCTTGTACCTGAGCAGGCCCATGCCTTGTAAATGGTCCATACTATGGCTTGGTAGCTTCTAGCTAAGGACTACATTTCATGTGGCCATCTCATTGTTAGGTTTAGGAAAACGGGGGCTTAGAGGTATTGCTTGAGTCTGCCTGTCCTTGCTTATTAGGCACCTCTTCTCTTCTCCAAGGCCATGCATTGGCCTCTCCAACCCAGCTGCTTCTTTCCTCTAAAGCAGAGAGTTGAGTAATGCTCATGGGTTATTCACTGAAGGCTCAGGGAACTTCCTGAAGCTTTCATCCTCTTCTGGATACAGTCAACATAAGCTGCAGCCATTCCACACCATCTAAAGACTCATGTTCAAGCCATAGCCCTAAAAAACAAAACTGCATAAATGAAAAACCCATCTGGCTTATACTCAAAAGTTGCAAAGTAGAAAACAGGCTGCAGGTACAAAAATCCAAGGAACAATTCATAGATCTGGGCTGCACTAAAGTCATCTCTTCATATATATTTAGCACCCCAAATTCTATACTTTTGATTTTATATCTTATTATTTCAAATAAAAACAATTAGGTTTGTAGTCACTGAGAAAGGCTCCATTATATGGTGGCCCTTGATCTTAGTTTGATTTTGAACAATTGGAAAAATAAAACAAAGAGTAAGGTGAAGGCCAAAAATTTTATTAATTTCATATTAATTATTTTTTATTTCATTTACTTGGTTATAGAGGCTTATTCATTACTAGCAGAGGTTACTGACAAGGGAGGAAGCATGGAAATAAATATAGCTTTCATTGATTCAATTTAAATTATAGCTGTGAATAAAAAAACCTTCCTTGAACTTTGATGATATTTTATTTATAATATATTTTTACTTTATCCTTTATTTATGAGTGCTTTTTAAATATTTTACGGCTTTTTAAAATTATTTTTCATTTGAAAATATTAAAAGGGTAAAAATGTTTTTGGTTACATGGATGGATTTTATAATGCTTGAGTCATGGCTACAAGTGTGCACATGCCAGAGTAGTGCTAATTGTGTCCATTAGGTAGGTTTCCCCTGGCCCCTGCTCTCCCCTCCTCCCATCCCCTGCTTGATTTCCACTGAGTTTTACTTCCCTCTGTGCACTTACGTGTTCATCCCTTAGTTCAATTTAGTAGGGAGTACATGTGGTATTTGTTTTTCCATTCTTTAGATACTCCACTTAGGATAGTGGTCTTCATACAGATTGTTGCAAAAGGCATTAATTCATCCTTTCTTATGGCTGGGCAGTACTTCATGGTGTACATATACCACATTTTGTTAATCCACTCATGAATTGATGGGCACTTGAGTTGATTATACATCTTTGCAATTGTGAATTGTGCTACAATAAATATTTGCATGCAGGTGTCTTTTTGATAAAATGACTTCTTCTCATATGGGTAGATAGCCACCAGTGGGATTGCTGGATTGAAGGGTAGGTCTACTTTTAGTTCTTTGGGGAATCTACATACTGTATTCCATAGAAGTTGTACTAATTTGCAGTCCTACCAACAGTGTATAAGCATTCCTTCTCACTGCATCCACACCAACATCTATTGTTTTGGAACTTTTTAATGAAAGCCATTCAAACAGGGGTAAGGTGATATCTCAGTGTGGTTTTAATTTGCATTTCTTTGATGATTAGTGACATGGAACATTTTTTCGTATGTTTATTGGCCATTTGTCTATCTTCTTTTGAAAAGCTTTTGTTCATGCCTTTTCTTGCACACTTTTTAATGGGGTTGTTCATTTTTTTCCTTGCCGATTTGCTTGAGTTCTTTGCAAATTCTGGAAATTGGCCCTTTATTGGATATATAGTTTCCAAATATTTTCTCCCATTCTGTATGTTGTCTATTTTTGCTCTGTTGATTATTTCCTCAACTGTGCAGAGCCTTCTTAATTTAATAAAGTCCTATTTATTTATTTTTATTGTTGCTGTCATTGCCATTGAGGTCTTAGTCCTAAATTCTTTGCCTAGGCTGATATCTAGAAGAGTTTTCCCTACATTTCCTTCTAGAATTCTTATGCCTCACATTTAAGTCTTTTATCCATCTTGAATTAACTTTTGTGAGTGGTAAAGGATATGGATCCTGTTTCATTCTTCTGCATGTGGCTATCCAATTTTTCTAGCATCATTTATTGAACAGCGTTTCTTTTACATAGTGTATATTATTGTCTGTTTTGTCAAAAATCACTTGGCTGTGGGTGGAAGGTATTATATCTGGGTTCTCTATTCTGTTCTATTGTTCTATGTCTCTATATTTGTGCCAATATCATGCTCTCTAGGTTGCTATTGCCTGTAGTATGGTTTGAAGTTTTGTAATTTAATGCCTCCAGATTTGTTCTTTTTGCTTAAGATTGCTTTAGCCATTTGGGTTCTTTTCTGGTTCCAGATGAAGTGCAGAGCTATTTTTCCTAGATCCATGAAATATGGCATTGGTATTTTGGTGGGGATTGTATTTAATCTGTAAATTATGTTGACTAGTATTGACATTTTAACAATGTTAATTCTACCGATATGTGAACATAATATGATTTTCCATTTGTTTGAGTCATCCTCAATTTATTTCTTCAGTGTTTCTTAGTTCTCCTGTAGAGATCTTTCACCTTGTTATCTTGTGATTATGAACAGATTTTAGATTGCATAATATTTTAATTATCAAAGAAGCAGTTTAATTACATTTTGAAACCAAATAAGGACGGAATTTGATTTCTATGTTTCCAGGTATTCTTTTCTTTATGATAATGTTATAAACTACCAAAATGTTCCTTCATTGACTAATTAGAATTTTCTTTATTTTCAACATGTTTTGTATAATAAAACTACACTAATAAAATTAGTGTAGTGTAAAAGTTAATTTTAGGTAAAAGTAATAAGTAAATTTAAAGCAAAAACAAGAAAAATTGCCATAGAATAATAAAGTATTAAGTTTAAAAATTACTTTGTTTTCCTGGAAATTTCACACTTCCAATAATAGCTGTTTATGTTTTTCAAAAGATAATTATTTTGTACTTTTGGACAATATTTCCACACTGATAATTCAATATAGATAATTCAGTTATTCAATATGTACGGTAAAACTAGAAGCCTGGATTTAAAAGTTTCACAATTCATTTGTTTGAAAATCCAGGCTTATATAATTGACTTATGCATCTGGTAAAAAAAACCTAAATGTATATATTTTATTTTGCAATGTATGTCCTGAGGAAGCAAGAATCTATAATTTATATCAAAGGCAAGTAGAGTCCTTTAAACTCATAAAACAGCACTTTTAGTTATATAGTTTATCATATGTTGACTCTAAGACCACTTGGAACTTTAAGGCTGAAATGTCGGATGCCCAAGTTCTAAGTTTATGAAGACTAAAATGTAAGAAATGGTCTTTCACTTCAGGTTTTAAAAATGACAGCCCAAAGATAAAAGCGAGTGATATCAGTGATGTGGAAGAAGTATGTGCGTATAGAGAATTTATGATGTGTACTACAAATGTTGAAGATGGAAACTTCTCAATTTAGGGTACTGTGTAGCTTCAGCTAAGATGATTCAGTTTTAGGACTTCTGTCCTTTATGATGTACAGAAAGAAACTGTGAAAGTATCTTTCTTCTTTTTCATAGAAACACTTTTTTTTATTTATTAAGAATTTAAATAAATAATTGTATATTTTAAAAAACTTCTATATTTCATTCCATCTCTTCCATTCTACCTCAATAAGAAAATGTAAAGTAATTTCCATGACAGATAACTTTGCTGGAGAAAATTTCCTACATAGCTATTACCTGTGTTCCACTAATCATTAAAACAAACATACATATACAAAAATTTTAAATCTCATGTTATAGCATTGTAATGTTGGCTGACTGAGCATTATGGCTTCTCAAAATGCCCTAATTTTAAAATTCAAGTGCAAGCACAATTATCTAAGACATCCTTTTTTATTAGTTAACATTCTTCATTTGCATACAGTGTAAACCAATTGGTTTATTAAGATCTCAGAGAACCAGCAAGGATCTAGGAGAATCAGCTTGTAAGTAGGAAGAAATAAAGCTTTGTAAAGCTAGGGATAAAAATAATAGCTAACATTTATTATGTGCCTTCATGTGACAGCTGGTTATCTAGATGAACATGTACCTACATACATGTATAGACATTTAATATTCAGTTAAGCCCTCTAAGGTAGTATACTATATTTAACCTACTTCTACAAATTGCCTTTTCTTCATGGAATATGCAAATATTGGGTTGCTGGGGCTGTTAATTCTAACCATATACAACCAGAAACTGGGGCATAAACAGTAGATAAATTTGGTGTCCTATTACACCTAACTTGAACTTTTCCATTGTATTTTCTCAAACACCTAGAAAAAGTATATGTTGTTTAAACAGCAGGGTTAGCCAACGTTTTTTATAAAGGGTCATAGAGTAACTATTTTAGGCTGTACAGGTCACAAGTGATCTCTGTAACATATCTTCTTTTCTTTTTTTTGTCATCCTTTTTATTAAAAAAGAAAAAGAAAAAAAAACCCTAAGTTTTTAAATTCAAATACCATTACTTTGCTGACTGTACAAAAACAGATCAAGGGCTGGAATTGGCACATGGTTTATAGTTTGCTGACTTCTGAATTAATGAATCAGATGAACTTCATTTAGTAAATAATTCCCAAAGTCCTTCTTCTTAGTGGACCATAGTGCTATTTTTGGTACCGAGGTATTTGTGTTATTTCAGAACTGGTGCCTTATACTTCCTCAAACTTTGGATGTCAGCTTTTCATGATGTTAGTAATCAAATGATTCCCAGAAGCAGTATTCACTAGTTGTTCCTCTGAGGCTATACCAGGTCGGTCCTTAACCAGTTGTCCTAATCTCAGACCTTTATTTATACTTGTAAACCGATTAGGAATTAGGTGTATAGAGAAATCCTCCACTGTGATGACTCACCTTTAGCTTTTCTCACCATGTATGCAGAGTCAATTATCATTGCCATTGTTAGTTCTAAACACAAATTCCTTAGAAAGTTGCATTTTAATTCAGGTTTAATTTTTTGGTGATTAATTTATCACGGCCAATACTTTATGTCAAAAAATTCTGACTATCCAACTGGCTTGTAGGACTTACAATATTATAGTCAAATTTACTGCTAATAGTTTGGCCTTCTTCCATTTTATTATCTTTCTAAGTAGGCCATTTCAAATGGAGTATTTTCCCTGAGGTTTCTCATCTCTCAGGGAACAGATAAGAAATACATTTTCTTCCGCTATTTTTCTCACTCAACAAATCCAGAATGAATAAAGGATCTTCTGGGCCAATGCATGTTGGAAGCACTAACATCAAAGAAAGATTTCAACTGCTTTTCAAGAAGTTATGTTTCATCAGTCTATCATTTATTTGATATACAATTTATCCTATGGGTTATTAAATCAATATGATAGGGCCAATAAGTAATTCTTATCTTGCAAAGTCTTTAAATTACATTATTTACAGCAATGAGTCTTTAGTCCTTGATTTACATTTGGGAAATTTTTTTTAAATGCCAATTCCTTCCTTTATTCTCCGTCCCCTCCCTCCCTCTCTTCTTCCTTCCTTCCCTCCCTTCCTTTCTTCCTAAATATTTGAATAATATAATACAAAGCCATCAGCACCCTTTCTCTTCTACCCCACCTCCACCCTAATACTGGTTAGAGCTGCTACACAGGTTTTAGGCCCAGCATAGCAGCAGTTCAGCAGGTGGGTTAGGGACAACAATAAGGCAGTGTCCTGGTGTGGTTGGGAGATTTGTTATGTACAGGAGAATTGAGCAAATGTCTAAATATATTAAAGATAATGAGAATCAGCCTTCTCACTATTACAGAAGAGATTTATCAATATGAGGAAACTAGATAAAACCTGTGATGTTGAATTGGAATTAAAGCTATCAGTATGAGCTCACATTCATGTATATACAGATATGCTAGACAGATAGAGATAGATAAAAAATAAATGTAGATGTAAGTATGTATTTGGGAGGCTATGTGCATATACCTATATCCTATATATCTATGTCTATCTATATATCTATAAATCTATATCTATATTCTATATTATCTGTGTGTGTGTATGTGTATATATATGCTTTTTCCTGGGGGCAGCAATATCCAGTAATATGAGAATTTCTATAGGTTGGATCTTGGTTTATAAATATGATTTTCATATATATATATATATATATATATATATGTGTATTCTATATCATCTGTGTGTGTCTGAAGCCTAGATATAGATTTCCCACTGGAGATGCCCAGGGGCAGAAAAATCCCATATCATGAGAACACCTAGTGGCCAGAGCTTGGTTTCTAAATATCGTTTTCCTCTAAAGGAAAGCAGCACTCCTTGGAGAAAGGGGTGATTCCATAACTGGAATATTTTGTCCTTCCAGAAAGAAACAATTATTGTGTTTCTCGGAAATATCTTGTTCCAGAAAGAAAGAGAGCTTTCAAAAAATGATAAGGGCACAGACACCATATAGAAAGACTTCCCACTGGCCAAATATGGGACAGTTGGACACAATGGATTATATCTCAATGGTAAAATTGAACCACCACAGATGATTCATAGTTTAATGAATAATGGGACATTTATATAATCTTGACATACCTTCTACAAAATAATTATTAATTACAAAGGGAAAATAAGTAACTATACAGTACAGAAAACTGTCAGTCACCACCAGTCGGGCCAACAGTTTACATGGTCAGTTATAGGACACACAGAACTTGTATAAACATCTGACAAAATGAGATTAGGAAAAAAATAAACAACCTAGTATCATTTGTGTGCTAGATCTTATCAGCTTGGGTCCCAAGTTTGAATTCTATAATTACCTGCGTACATGGCTGACGGACAGAATAAATTTTTAGGAGCAAGTGACGTTTGGGGTTTTAGGAGAACCATTGAGAAAAGGTTAGCAGTTTAGAAAATGGAAAGGGGGAAATGAGTGGATACGGGTTCAGAATGAAAGCCACTGGAAAGCTAAGCAGGAAGAAGGAGACATGGATAAAGGAAGGCACGTGGAGGACAAAGAGAGGGAGAATTTACCAGGGATGCAATTTAGTTCCTTGTTGCTATGTTTGCCAAATGTTCTGTTAGCTTTAAACAAAGAATATTTCAGGGAAGTATTTTTAAATCAATTTTTTAAAATCAGGCCTCTTCATACAAAAACAATTGACCATTGAGCTTCAGAAATGTTATTCCATTTCTTTTTTAAGGCACTTCTCAAATGAACAAGTTGTTCTGCAGAGGGGCCATTTTTATTAGTTTCTTAGGGCTGTCATAACAAAGTACCACAGTCTGAGTAGCTTAAACAAAAAAAATCATTTTTTCACAGTTCTGGAAGCTAGAATTCTAAGATCAAGGTGTCAGCAGGTTTGGTTCAATCTGAAGACTTATAGGTGGCCATCTCTTCCATATGTCTTAACATGGTCTTCTCTCTCTGTTTATGTCTTATTCTTCTCTTCTTATAAGGAGGCTAGTCACACTGGATTAGGGCCCACCCTAGTGATCTTAGTTACCCTTAATTGCCTCTTTAAAGGTCCTATGGCCAAATACAGTCACATTCTGAAACACTGGGGCTTAGGACTTCAACATATGAATATTGGAACATAATTCAACTTATAACACTATTGAAGGCCCAAATCATATTAGTGAAATTATGCCATTTTGAGACAAAATCACAAAAATTAGGATTGTAGTGAATACATATAAGAAGCAGGAGATTTTTTCTTGGAATAGGAGGGAATTTAAATTTAGAGACTACCATGAGAGCTAGCAGTGATGGATTGGAAGTTTTTGCTTAGACATTTTGTGTCTCAAGCTGCCCACCTAACTGTTGGCCACCTCCTCTGAATGCAGACCCAACAATATGTACCCCCTGGAAGGCAGAAAACCAGAGAAAATGCTCTCTGGATCAAAGCCAATACTGCAAGATAAAAAGAAACTGAAACAGAAGGAGAATCGCCGCTTTCTTGGTGACAAACAGCAAAGTTATCCAAGTGGACCAGCAATAGCAAACTCAATGGTCTGTGAGCCCCATTCCAAAAGGATTATAAAGCCAATGCCTGAGTTCTACCTCATTCAGCCCCTTTGTGTGGCAAACAATGCTTTTAGACAGCACAACACAAAATGGCAGAACAAAAGAGAGCAAAAGATGATAAGAAGAAATACCCTGCTTTCATCAAGGATGCCAAACACATGGGAACCAATAACAAAACCCTGGTGACAAACAGAGACTAAATAGCCAAGGAACTCAACAAAGAGTGAGGTTCAGAGCTGGTGCTGACTTACCACAAATGCGAAGACTCATCAAGCTGTGGGAAGGGAGGAGAAGGGCGCCTCAGTGTGCACCACGTCTGGTTGAAGAGCAGAGTTCATGGTAAAGCAGTACAGATGTATTCAGGAAACTGTATAAATAAAGGACAATCACCCAAGTGAGTACCGTGTATTTAGAGCTTGCTATTGCAAGGCAATCAGCCACTATTACTTGAATTTGTCAGAGACGTGAAAGCAGGCAGAAGGGTGAGAAAGATTTATAGTGGAAAATAGGGAATGGCCTCAGGTATTTGCTGATCGTAGGTTGACATGGAGAAGCTGGAGACAGGTTAAGTAAAAGTTAGGCGTCCAGCGTAATTGGTTTAGCAAGCATATTTGATTTCTCTGGTTGGTCCTGAGTGGAAAGTGGAGGCAAAAAATAGGGAAGCTTACAGCCATTGACCTAGTCCTAATCTTTCTGGGCTGATTATTATATAGGCTGTGTTCAATGTCCTAGAATGATTCCTACAGAGTTGTGGAGTGTGTGGTTGGCTTCTTAGGCTGGTTCCTGAAGAAGCTATGAGTCAGAGTTCTATTGTCATACGTGATCTGGCCAAGGTCTATTTGTGTACTCTTATATTCAGTCTCTAATGTATCATTCAGGGCATATACTTAAACTATACACACATGCACACATACACACACACACACATTCTGTATTCTGTTGGAGCTCTACCTCCACGGGAAAGATAAATATTTATGAATAAGTGAGCAGAATGATAAAAAACAAATTGTATAGAATATGCAAGAAAAATTATAGGAGAATTTTTGAAGGTTCATTTTGAACTAAGCTTGCATGTGTGCATTGAGGAGAGGGTCAGGTATGCATTGCTTGAATATGAAGTGAAACAAAACAGTGTATGAAATCGAGTTAAAGGGAGGAATAAATATAATATTTCCTTGTAGGGTAAACATGCATGATCAAAATCATCCAGAGGATTAAAAAAAACTGTATAGTGAAATAAAATCAGTTACATGTGTTTACATGTAAAGAGAAGTAACAGAATGGATGGGCAAGTAGGCAGCAGCTACACTGGATTATCTAATTAAGGAGCTTACACTTGATCTTCATATGTTGGGAAGCTATTGAGGCTTTTATAGGGAGTAGTGACTTAATCTGAACTTCTTTTAAATAAATTCCATGAAGACATTAGGGGATGGATTTCACTGGGTCAAATCTACAATCAGGGAAAGTAGCTTTTAAGTTAGTATAAGAATACTCAAGTGATAAGTACCATGAATATCGCAGGCTATGGTGATAGATATTGAAGGAGGATAGATATTGAAGCAGAATAAAGAGCAATTAAGAAGTAAAAGCAAAGGACTTTTTGATTCAGAATGGAAAAGGAGAGGGAGGAGTAATGTTATATCTGATGGCCTGGAAGGTGAAACTACTGACACAAATGGGGAACACAGGACAGAGGATTAACTAAAAATGCTATTAAAATGTTGACTGTGTTGAGCTTGACTTTCCTGTGAGAGAGCCAGGAACCTATTTCCAATAAATATTTGGATATAATTTCAAGTTGAGGAAAGATGCTATGAGTTTGCAGGAGACAGCTGGCACCATTACAAAGTAATGGGAGTAGGTAAAGTGGAAAATGACAGTAGGTGTCCCTGCATATGTTTATATAAAATGATTTCCTTCCTCCAAAATAGCACTTACCACAGCTCTACATTTTAAGGAGGTTATTTAGGTGCCTGGTTTATATATTCCTGTTGGCTTTCTGACAGAAGGGAATTTAATATGTTTATCATTCTAATTTTAGTGCCTAGCATAGCTCTGAAATGTTTTAATAGCTTAATATTTTTTAAATAAATCAGTGAATAAAGAAATGGATGAAAATATAATCTTAAAGCAAGTACAAATTTAAATGATATAGGGAAGAAGGGGGATAGATAAAAATGACCATGAAAGAATGGATGAGAAAGTGAGGAGAATCATGCCAGTGTAGTATCAAGGAAAGTAATGGAAGGGAGACTTTAAATAGGTAAGTAATAAACTCTGCAGTTCAAATGGAACAGAAATGCTCAGTAAGTGAAGACTAAAATCAATCAGCTTTGGCAACAGGATCTTTGCAGATATTAGCCAGAATTATTTCCATAGAGTGAATAAAGCAATGTCAGAGTGCAGTGGGTTGGGATGGATAGCAAATGGAAAAGAAAATTAAGACAGAGAGTGTAATCTACTTTGAAAAACATGAGTGGAGAAGCACAGACATTAGAGGATTGTTATAGAAGGAGTTGGGATTATATAATATTAATAGTATTAATGTGTCTGATTGCAATTTTGAATCTGGAAAATTTGCACATATTTTTAAGTTAAGTGGAAGGTGCAGTTAGAGAGAAAAAGAGATGCAGGAGGGAAACAAAGGAATTACTAGTGAGGCCAATTCTCTGTTGGGAAGAAATATGTCTGCAGTAAAAGAAGTAAAAGGGAGTGTGGATTAAACAAAACAAACAAACAAACAAAAAAAAAAACACTCACTATGTACAGCTCCTTAAGTAGAGATATGGGGAGGGGCAACGGAAGTGAAAGGAAATCATACCTGAGAACTTTCATTATCTTTATGAGCCAGGATTTGGTCTAATATTGTCTGATTTTAAATTTATATTAATAGTTCAGTGTAAGACTGAATATATATAGACATTTGGGAGTTGGGCCAGAATTAGAAAACAAGATGTAAATTTTTCCAACATATTAGGAATGTGAGGCACATTGTATTTCTATCATGACCACACAAGTTCTCTTTATTTCATGTTTTTTTTACAATTTACTGTTGATACTTCTCTTAGTGAGAGATGGGGTATGAATGTTTCCTGCTCCTGTATGTGGGTGAAAATGTGCCTACACTTGAAGTGACTTCTGTGGTTAACTCATCAAAAGTGATACAGCTGCCACATGGTTCTCCTGGGGCACTCTCGCATCCCTGGAACCCAGCTACCACCAAGCTTTGAGAACACCCAGACCATTCAAAAAGTCCACAGTGGGTGTTCTGCCTCACAATTCCAGCTAAGCTTCTACCCAACAGCCAGCTCCAATTCGTGAGCACATGAATGAACTATCTTGGAAGCGGATGCTCCATCCCCACTCAGATCGCCCCAGCTGTAGCTAAGTGGGGCAAATATGAAACTATATGAAACTATAAGCCATGCCTATATTGCCTATATATGAGCTAAATAAATTATTTTTGTTTTAAGCCACTAATTTGGATTGGTTTGCTGTGCAGCAATAGTTACTTAGTACAACAGCATTATAGTATGTATGTGTGTGTATATATTCTATTAAATAATTTCATGCAGGGCAAAACTGAAAAGCTCATGGCCTACAAAGAAGTAGAAGCAGAACCCTGACTATCCTTTTAGAAAATACCTATTTTAAATTTTATAACCTATGACAGATGAGCTAAAGGACTGTATTTTGAAGACCAATCTGTGCAAAACTTATTGCTTTATCTAATAATTTTCTCTGAAAATTGTCCTTCCAAAATATTTTAGGAAACATAAATAAACCACTCTGGAGAAATGTCTTAGTTGAGTTTGCATAGGTAAGGTGTACAAGTGGGAACCAATCCATTTGATTCCACATTACATATACATAAGAGATATCTTCAAAGTTGTCTACATATAAAAGAAAAGTAAATAACAAAGAAGAAAAATAAATTCCGTTTCTTCTCTATTATTTGCTTTTATCTTATATGTAGACAACTAGTATGTTGTCCCTTGAAATGCAACAATTAAATCCTTTGAGCACTTTATAATGAATAAAAAAGCTCTTAAAATATTTTGTTGCTGTAACAGCAACATGCATATCTAGAAGGATTTTTCCTCTTTGACAATATCCTTGTTGCTTGACAATGAATATTATGTGCATTTCAGTGATAAGACAGAGTCTGTGAAAGTTGTTTGATGCTGTGTTAAAATTAGACTTTTTCGTAGAGGGTACAATATTATATGAGAACTAATCTCACTGTTAAAGGCTAAAGAAGAAAGAAAACACTTGCATAAAATAACTCAAGGTCAAAAAATAAAATAATGATAATGAGTAGGTGAAATCATCCTTAATAATAATGACTTCTGACCTTTGAAATTTTTTTTCTCTGACAATTTTATTCTTGATATTCCTTATGACTCATAAAATGTGGTGGACAAAATGAGTATAAGAATATATTTTTGAGATCAGTATAATGGCAAGAATTACATATATCTGTGATGCCAATGTTCATAGTCTAGGCTCTGAAATTAAAATGTAATATTAATGTGATCATTCGAGTTTCTATAATAAATGAGAGCTGAGAAATTTTTTAAAGTAAAAAAAAAGTATCTTCCCTTATCATGTGTATTTAAAGAGCTTTGAAAACTGAAAAGTATCATATAAGGCTTTTTTATTATCATTACCACTATTAGATTTAAGAATATAATAATAATAGAACATAAGATAAAAACTTTTTCTTCTAAGAAGAAAGATAAGGATCAGAAAGAAGACATGATTATAACTTAACAAGTTCACTGAACAGCAGATGGAGTTATTAGTGGAAGATGAAAGATAAAAAGATAGGAAATAAAGAGGCAAAGTTAGCAGGGTTAACAATCTGGGAAAACATCAAGGCACCAAAACTAAAAAGGAAGATGTGTCTATTCAAAAAGTGAATCTATTACTCAGATATTGGTAAGGCTAATACTGTGGGTGTTTTGAAATCAAAGTAGTTTCATTTAAACATACAAAAGTGGAGAAAAAATGTGGAAAAATGTGTAGACTGAATTGAATGAAAATATCGGAGTTGATATATCAGGCTGTTACATATTTGATCAAAGGTATATAGAATAGTTTTAACACACTAGAAAAAGGTCTTAACATTCACTTTAAATATAAATTATAACTTTGAAATGCAACCTTTGATTCTGATTTTCTTTAATTAATGGTTAATTTGTGTAGTGAGACAGCAAGAGAAAATATTTATTCATTTTATATCATATATAGAAAGAATATTAGAGATTATATATAATATATAAGATGTGCATAAAATAAGAAAAGCATTTTGGTGTGTAATATATTAATAGTTTAAATTAAGATGAATTTAGACAATTTATAAATTTAGAAGCAAAATAAGTCAATAGATCAGTATATTATAGCCAAACAAGTATCTTAAATGTAATAAAATTAATCTGTTAATTAATATTCAATATCAAAATAAATCAACAGAGCAGTATATTATTATAGCCAATTATTTTAAATAGAATAACACTAATCTGTTAATTAATATTCAATAAGCATATGAAAACGTGCCATACATTTTAATTTTATCAAAAGCTACTAAAATGTACATAAAGTAGATCTCTTGAACAAATTTTAAATGATAAAATATTTTATTTAAGTAGGAAATCACAGAAATTTCCTCAAACTATGAGACTTCACTGGGATTCTTATTACTTAGAATACCATATATTTTTAATAATAACAGTAAATTGAAGGTGATTCCTCATAAGACTAAATGAAGAATTATCATATGACCCAGCACTTCTATTTCTGGGTAGATACCCCTAAAAAGTAAAAGCGAGGGAGTTGTCTTAGTTTGTTCAGACTTCTATAACAAAAAAATAGCAGACTGTGTGACTTATAAACAACACAAATTTATTTCTCAAAGTTCTAAAGGCTAGAAGTTCATGATCAAGTCTCTGGCAGAGGCAATGTCTGGTAAGCCTGCTTTCTGGTTCCTAGATGGCTGGCTGTCTTCTCGCTGTGTACTCACTTGGTAGAAGAAGCAAGGGAGCTCTCTGGAGTCTCATTTGTAAGGACACTAATCCCATTCATGAAAGTTCTATCCTTATGAGCAAAATCACCTCTCAAAGATCCCACCTACAAATACTATCACACTGAGGATTAAGTTTCAACATTTAAATTTTAGGGGAATATAAACATGTAGTCAATGGCAGACTGGAGTGGATATTTGTACATCCATGTTAATAGCAGCATTATTTACAGCAGCCAAGGGGTGGAAGCAACCCAAATGTCTATTCATGGATGACTGGGTAAACATAATATGGTTATACATCGAACAGAATATTATTCAGCCTTAAAAAACAAGAAAATTCGACACATTCGGTAATACAACATGGATGAATCTTAAGGACATTAAGCTAAGTGAAATAAATCAATCAAAAAGACACATATTGTTCTACTTGTAGCTCTTTGAGGTATCCCCATTTTGACCCAGCAATCCCATTACTGGGCATATACCCAAAGGAAAAAAGGTCATTCTTTAACAAAGACACATGTACCCGAATGTTTATAGCAGCACAATTCACAATAGCAAAGATGTGGAAACAACCCAAATGCCCATCAATACATGATTGGATTAGTAAGCTGTGGTATATGTATACCATGGAATATTACTCAGCTATAAGGAATGATGAAGATACGACATTTCTGTGGTTCTCTTGGAGAGAGTTGGAACCCATTATATTAAGTGAAGTATCCCAAGAATGGAAAAACAAGCATCACATGTACTCACCAGAAAATTGGTTTCCCTGATCATCACCTAAATACAAATCTGGGAACGACACCAATTGGATATCAGACTGAGGTGGGGGGTGGGGGAGGGGATGGGGGTATGCCTACACAATGAGTGCATTGCGCACCGTTTGGGGAGTGGTAACACTTGAAGGTGCTGACTCGGGAAGGGGGGGTGGGGAAGGGAGGGATATATACCTACATGATGGGTGCAATGCGCACTACCTGGGGAACAGACACGCCTGGAGCTCTGACTTGGGGGGAAAGGCGGTACAGGAGCAACGTATGTAACCTGCAATTCTGTATCCCCCATAACAAGATGAAATAAAAAAAATAAAAATAAAAAATAAATAAATAAAAAAAAAGAACTGTCCCAAACTCAAAATATTATTAGATATTTAGCCATTCATTAAAAATGCATAATAATAAATGGAGATCAGGATAGTCTATCTGAACTTTGCTAATTTCAAAGCAGAAGATTATCGGGAAAAATAGAAAATATGTACCAAATAAATCATTAGAATTTTGCTTCTAAATAGTTTGAGAGTTGTTTGAAAATCAAAGCAAATCTCAGTTATACATGGATTAATTCAAAATTGGAAAAAATCAGTGACCTTAGAGTTGCTAAATAGAAGACAAAGATCAAGAATCAAGTTTTGGCTGTACAGGATTAGCCTTGAAAAGTTAAAGAACTGATCATGTGCAATTATTTTGTTTTAATCTATTCTGAGCTATCTAATAAACTTAGTGACTCTCTGCTTCTTTTGTGAATTAACCTGCCACTGCTCTGAATTGTAAACAAATTCTTTGTAATAGGCTTTTTGTTGTTGTTTAGAGTTTAACTGGTATCTACACTTAGAAGTACACTTACATTATCAGTTAATAGGGCTAAAGTTTGTTTTCATTTATGCTTGTTTAAGTAAAAGCTATTTATTTTAATGGCATTTACAAATGGCCATTTCTATTCATTAATATAACTAATATTAGTTCTCATCTTATATTTCATCTGTGTTCGAAAATTATATTTAAAAAAAGATTTCAATTTATTTGAAAGTCATTATAAAAATACAGCCAAGGTTTAAGGAATTTGCCTCCAGGAAGATGAAATACAGCTATAGCATATGTATATTATTTTAATTATGTTATATAGAAAAGTTGAGTGAAATACAGTAATATTTAAAGCCTTGAGTTATTTTCCTTTTATTTCTGATGAAGTCTCTATTTCTATACATCAAAAATTAAGCAAGGAAAATCCTCTAATTAACCAAATGTATGCTAAAAAATCTAAAACCTCTTAAAATCAAGCTGTATATAAATAGTAGAGAATCTCTGTCTCTGACAATAATGTAGAAAATGCTCTGATTTGAAAGTTTTTCTATTTGATCTTACACACTAAATTTCTGCCCCCCCAGCTGAGACAGGAAAACTAGAGGGAACTGAAGTAGGCTATTTATCCTTTCCCCAGTTAGAAAAGGCTTGATAAAGCAATTTCATTTGGAAAACAGGCCTCCATTATAGAGAATGCTCTGGACATGGTTCAAAATGGTTACTTGTCCCCTCTCCTTGCCAGAAAAATACATGAGTATGTGTATGTGTATGGGCGTGTGTGTGCATAAAATATATATAAATATATATATAAAACATACACATATAAATATATACATATATATATATATTTCAGATCTTCACCTAGGAAACCTATTGGTATTTGTGGAGGTAAATGAAAGTGTGAGGGTCCCCCTAAGACTGGGTGCTGGGAGTTTCTCACTCTCTATTCCACACTCAGCCTCCAGCAATTTACAAAAATCTTCTGAAGTATTTATATCAGTTTATGGCCCCCAAAACTTTTGCTCCAGATAAGCTAATCTCAATTGTGAGTCTCTGAATTTGCCTGTCTCTGTGTATTTCAGGGTTTGTTCTGTGGCATCAATTATTTGATGGGTCTAAGAAAGTCATTGTTTTTTGGTTTGTTTAGCTTTTCTATTATAACAATGGGAGTGATGATTTCCATGCTTTTTATCCTCCAGAGCTGAAACCAGAGATCTCTATACTAAAATGTAAACGTTTTTTAAAAAGATATTTTTATAGAAAGAAGATATATAGACAGAAAGTGGTGGATAGTTAGGTATATAAAAATGTTTTTACTTTATGTGCTTCTAAATCACCTTCCAGTTTTTATTGATTAATATAAATGTCATTTTGTTGTGAATCAAAGTCCTTGACATCCAAGCTTCTCCCTTCCCAGGTATGTAAGCACATTTCACATTAAAGCAATTTTAATAATTTAACAATATGTATCCATAGGTCTTTAGAAAATACCACTTTTATTTATTTCTGTCATCTTTCTAAAATATTCTCATTTCATTTATGTTTTTATAAATTACATACATTTTTATGGTCATTTGCATTACTTGTGGGTTTTTCCTCATCATGATTTTATTTTTTTCCAAGAACTGTTACACTTTTTCTAAAGGAGACATTATATTTCACTTACCATCTTCCAATATCTTTCCTGAAAAGATGTAACACTTTTCTACTACCAAATATGTCATTATTTGTAGAGTTGTTTCTACATAGGAACCACACATCTGTTTATCATAACTGCTTAAAATATTAATAATAGCCTTTAATTTGATAAATAGCATTGATAAATATAAGAGAAAGATAAAATCATAGTACTTTTTAAAAAATGATGTTATTTCTATAATTCTTAACTGTGTGGTGACTCAATCCATCCCCTATATGGTGTCTTGAGTTGCAAAGAATGCAGTTATAAAATCTGAATGAGAAAGAGTGGCAAGAAATGGGATCTTTCAGTGTTCCTTTCTTTGGAAAATCTTCTCATTCACCCATGGGCATTCATATAGCTTTCTTAATGAGGAGAAAGAAACGTAGGAAATTTTGAGTGATGCTAGAATTAAATAAAATGTATTTAATTTAAAAAGAAAACAATGTGTATTCTAAACATTGTTTCAAGATTCTATCTTTAAATGTAAGTTAATATTGCAATCAGTCAGAATGAAACATAGTACTAAATCTGACTCATAAGTAGCATTGAAAAATGTCTGCATTTTAAAAAAATCTATGCTTTTGGACAAATTATTCAATCTTTTGTATTTGTTTTCGATATACAATTGTAGATATGGCACCAGATACATTATTGAAGTGAATTTTAGTGTCAAACACCCATGAATGACCCAAGGGGAAAATTAAAAAAAAAAATAAGAAAACTTAGTTGAAAATAGAAAGAATATGGAAAATATTACAAAATTCTGAAGATTCAGAGAAAATAAAATCAAAACCACAATTAGATATCATTTAACTCCAGTGACAATGGCTTTTATCAAAAAGTCCCAAAACAAATCTTGACATGGATGTGGAGAGGTAGGATCACTCATACACTGCTGGTGGGAATGCAAATTAGTACAACCTCTATGGAAAGTAGTATGGAGCTACCTCAATGAACTAAAAGTAGAACTACCATTTGATTCAGCAATCCCACTACTGGGTATTTACCCAGAGGAAAAATTACATTCTGTAATAAAGACATCTGCACTCGAATGTTTATAGCTGCACAATTCACAACTGCAAAAATGTGGAAACAACCCAAGTGCCCATCAATACATTGGTGAATTAATATAATATGGTTTATGTATACCATGGAGTACTAAGCCATAAAAACAATGGTGAATTAATACCTCTTGTATTATCCTGGATGGAGCTAGAGCCCATTCTTCTAAGTGAAGTATCACAAGAATGGAAAAACAAGCACCACAGGTATTCATCATGAAATTGGTACTAATTGAGCAACACTTAGGTGAACATATGGAAGTAACGTTCATCAGATGTCAGGCAGGTGGGAAGGGGGTGTAGGAGATGGATATATTCACACCTAATGGGTGTGGTGTGCACTGTCTGGGAGATGGGCACACTTGTAGTAGCTCTGACTGTTGGTGAAAAGGCAATATATGTAACCAAACCATTTGTAACTCTATAATATTCTCATATTAAAAATAAATAAATAAATAAATAACAATTCACACGCACACACAAAAGCAAACTTTCTTGTATCTTTATGACAAGAGGTTGTTTTAGAACTTGGAGCCACACACCCACAAAGTTGAAGGTAGGCTCTTACCCTCTCACAGAGAGAGATAAGGGTTCTATCTTCCTCCATTGGTTACATTGATACAGAAATCTTCAACAAAATACTAGCAAACTGAATCCAACAGCACATCAAAAAGATAATACATCACAATCAAGTGGGATTTATCTAGAAATGTAAGAATGTTTCAACATATTCAAATGAATTAATGAGATACATCACCTCAATAGAATAAAGGACAAAAACTATATGATCATCTCAATAGAAAAAGCATTTGATAAAATTCAACTTCTCTTCATGGTAATAACTCAACAAGATAGGCATAAAAAGAACATTACTGAACATGATAAAGACTATATATGACAAATCCACACCTAACATTATACTCAATGTGGAAAAGTGTGCTATTAGCATAAAAACAAACACATAAACCAACTGAAAAGGATAAAGGACCTAGAAATAAATCCACATAATTACAGCCAACTGGTTTTCAACAAAGGCACCAAGAGCATACATTGAGAAAGAATATCCTTTTCAATATGTAATACTGGGAAACTGTATATCCACATGCAGAAGAATGAAACTAGATCCCTATCTCATAACCATATGCAAAAATCAACTGAAAATGAATCAAAGGCTTAAATGTAAGACCCCAGACTATAAAACTAGTAGAAGAAAATATAGGGAAAATGCTTTAGGACATTGGTATAGGCAAAGACTTTATGGCTAACACTCTAAAAGCAGAGGCAACAAAACCAAAAATAGACAAATGGGACTGTAGGAAGCTAAAAAGCTTCTGCACAGAAAAGGAAAGAACAGAATGAAAAGATAACATATTGAATGGAAGAAAACATTTGCAAACTATTCATCTGACAGGGAATTAATGTCCAGAATATACGAGGAACCCAAACAACTCAACAGCAAATAAACAAACAATCCCATTAAAAAGTGGGCATAAGATCTGAATGGACATTTCTCAAAAGAAGATATACAAATGTTCAACAAGTATACGAAAAAGTTTTCAACATCACACTAATCATCAGGGAAATGAAAATCAAAACCAAAATGAGATATTATCTTACCCCAGTTAGAATGACTGTTATCAAAAACTCAAAAAATAACAGATGCTGGAGAGGATATGGAGAAAAATGGAACTCATATACTGTTGGCGGGAATGTAAATTACTACAGCCATTATGAAAACTGGTATAGAGATTTCTCAAAAAACTAACAATAGAGCTACCATATGGTCTAGCAATCCCACTACTGGGTATTTATCCAAAGAAAATGAAATCAGAATATCAAAGTGATACATGTACCTTCATGATCATTGCAGCACTATTCACAACAGCAAAGATAAGGAATTAGCCTAAGTGTCCATTAACAATTGATAGAGAGGATGTGGTATATATATATATATATATATATATATGCAATTGAATACTATTAAATATATATCCATAACAAAGAATGAAATCATGTCATTTGCAACAACATGAATGGAACTGGAGTTCATTATGCTAAGTGAAATAAGCTAGACACACAAACACAAATATCACATATTCTCACTCCTATATGGGAACCAAAAAATTTTGATCTCCTAGAAATAGAGAGTAGAATCATAGTTATCAGAGGCTGGAAAGAGTATCGATTTGTTTGTGGGGGATGATCAAGAAAGCTTGATTAATAGGTACAAATACACAGTTAGATAGAAGTAATAAAGTCTAATGTTCAATAGTGGAGTAGGGTGCCTATAGTTAAAAACAATGTGTTACATATTTCAAAATAGCTAGAAAAGAGGCCTTGAAATATTTCCAACACATAGAAATGATAAATATCCAAGGTGATGGATATACTAAATACCCTGACTTGGTCATTACACGTTCTATGCATGATACAAAATATTACATGTACCCCATAAATATGTTCAAATATTGTGTATCGATAAATAATGAGCAAAAAACCAAAAATACCTAAACAATACATTATAATTGCACTCCACAGTATATGGCTGACTGCGCGCTTTCTCTGCATGTTATAGCTCCAGTTCAACATTATCCTTTAGGACACCATACACTGTACACTATTTAATCAGCATGCTCCATTCTTGCTCAAAAAATGAGAGGAAGCTACAGTAGTTTTAAAATATTCCATCTTATACTGAAGCCAGAAAGTAAATTACATGAAATATTTTTCTTATAAAAATATTAAAAGTGTTCACATTCATTCACATACAGTGATTTGATGTCCTGTATCAATTTGGACTATTGAACTGGGCGGGCAGTGGTTGCAGCTTGCCTCTCTGCTACTGACTCCGGATGTTGTAGCCTCAAGACTCTTGTTGCCACATACTTGGTCATCAGCTAGGAAATGCTGTTAAAAATGAGGCATCAGCTTACCAAAAATCCCCAATGTTTAATGTGACTTGTGATGGATTTTGAAAAACATGATAAATTATAATTTTAAAATAAAAATCATAAAAGAATATGTGCACTTTACAACCCATGTAAATTTAATACATATGCAAATCATAACATGAACAAGGAATATGGACATAAAAAGATTTCTACATTTTATGCAAAGTGATAGAGTAGTACTACAAATTGGCTTTTGAAAAGTCAAAGAATTATATTATAATCTCTAGGAAAATCACTACAAATAAAGCAAATAAGCATAGGCACAAAGTCAAAATGAAAATCAAAATGAAATTGTAAACACATTAAATAACTAAAATTAATGCTGCAAAAAAAGAACAGAGACAAAATCTCAAGACACAAGTAGAAGTCTAATAATAAAATGGCACATCTAAGCCAAAAGTATGAATAATTACATACAATGTTAATTGACTAAAGACTCCAATTTAAAGTTAGAGATTGCCAGAATGAATGAGACTGTCTAGACATAATTATATTCTGTCTGTAAGAGACACCCTTTAAATATACATGGCTCAGATAAGTTAGAAAAAATGGTTGGAAAAAGATATATCACTCTATCAGTAAGAATAAGCAGTCTGGAGTAGCTATATTAATATCAGGTAAAAATATATGTTATAATAAATAGTATTAGATATGGACAAGGACATCTCATAATGATACATAACACATTCATAAAGGAGATATATCAATCATAAATGTGTCTGCACAAAACAGAACTTTAAAATATGTGAGAAAAAGTGGACAGAATTAAAGAAAGGAATAAATAATAAACAAGATTTTTAAATCCCTCTCTCAGGAATCAATAAAATAGCTAGAGAAAATATCAGAAAACACAAAACAGACCTATGTAACACAACCAACCACTTTACTACATTGATATGTATGGATTGTACAACCAAAATTAGCAGATTGTGGATTGTGCATTATTTTCAATGTACTTTTTACATTTATTGGGCTACATAAAATGAATTAATTACTAATCATTAATTAATAGTAAACAAATTATACTTAAAATATTAAATCATACAGATTAAATTCTCTGACTATAATAAAATTGAATTAGAAATCAATAATAAGATAAGTAGAAAATCAAATATTTGGAAATTAAGCAGCATACTTCTAAATAATTCATGAATTAAAAAACACAAAAATTAGAAAATAATTTGAACCAAATTAAATAAAAATACAATATTATATATCACAATTATGGGAAAAATTAATGTAGTGCTTAGAAGAAAACTGATAGTCTTAAATTCTTATAGTAGGAAAGAAGAAAAATTTAAAATTTCCAAGTTGAAAAAGTAGAAAGAAGAAATGAGTTCCTAATGTAAGAAATTAAGAAAGAAAAGATCAAATTTAGACCAAAGTAGGTAGAAGGAATAAAATAATACAGATAAGAGCAGAAATCTATGAAAAAAAAAATGAGCATACTGTGAAGAAAATTCAAGGAAATTAAAAGAGAATTTTTTGAAAAAATAACTAAAATTGTTCACTTTGTAACTAGACTGATAAAGGATAAAAGAGAGAAGATGCACATTGCCAATAAAAGGCAATTGTATGAGAAGCTTTATACCAATAAATTCGACAAATTAAATAAAGTGTATAGATGATTTTTAAAAAAACATAAATTACCAAAACTGAAACATGAATAGAAAATGGGAATAGCCTACAACTTTAAAGAATGTTTCCACAGAGAAGACTGCAAGCCTGTATAGTTTAGTGTTAAGGTCCATCAATTTTTTAAAGAAAGGTATTACTCAGGTACTTTCAGAAAATGTACAAGAAAAGAGCACTTATCAACTTATTTTCTCAAGTCAGTGCAATTCTCTTACCAAAACGGAAATTATTCCCACATGAAAAGAAAACAGCAGCTTTTTACTTGATGACATGTCATGTTATTTAAATAAGTATATTTTTTAATTCTTATTATAGAATTATATCTTTATGCAAATTCAAAAATACAATGACTATAATAGCAATTGTTTATTTGGTTTATTATATATTATTAATTATCATTGCTTGTTTTATAACAATTGTCATTATTTAAAAAAAAACATTTGCAAATAACAGACAATGTATAGCCAAGAGGAAACACATTTTCCCATTTGGCTAATAAATTTCTAGTTTTTGTATACATTTTTCTGTTTTTAATAATAGGTACAAACATGCCTGTTTTATTAATTAATTGTATAATATTTCAAAGATTTGTTATATGATATTCTCAATCATCTTCACTGACTAGAGGTACGTTAATAAAAATAAGAGAAACAAATATAATTTATTTGTCTACAATTATTTGCTAAAGATGTAACTAAGCAACTGAAATCAATTATCTGCAATATTTAATGTAACTCAACAAGTTAAGTGACATTATGGCAATTTTTATTTGATACAATTGAGTATTAATTGTTTAAGTAATTACATGGTACAATCAAAGCTATACCACGGTGTATTTAATTTCTAAGCACATGTTACAAAGATATAATTAATATTTGATAAAATAAATATTATTTTGTAGTAAAATAATAAATGGTTCAAAAATAATATTATTTACTTCACCTCTTCCCTGGTTATCACTTAGTTTGAATATAATTATTTCTATTTTTCAGCATAGTTGTCTAGAAGAATCATATTTTTGGCATTTTTTTTTTGTGTGTGTGTGTCTATGAAAATGCTATTCCTGCAAGTCTATGACAAGAAGATAAATTTTAAAAATAGATTTATATGTATTTTCAGGAAATTTTTTTATCTCCCTGGAAAGCTGTTTTAAATAATTTACTTTATAAAAATGTCAATAATATATCCTATGTAGACTTATCCTGTATAGAGAGAAGAAATTATTGCTTGTGGGGTTTTTTTTGTATGTGCTAGAAAATGTGAAAGAATAGAAAATGTTGTGCTCAAAATGTTTAACAAGAACATGGCTTACATTAGGCTATGAATGTCATAGTTAATTTATAAAAGTCATAGATACTCAGACCTGAATAGAACATTAGATATATTCTAACCTAAGAATGTTTAAAGCTGATCATTTAAACATCAAAACTGAGAGCAGTAAAACAAAAATAAGTGTATTAACCTAGTTTTCTGCAATCCTACATTCCTTCATTCATGCTTCAACACTTACTGAACATTTTGCTAGGTTCTAAGGATTAAAAACAAAACAAAACAAAAAAGACAACTCCCTTCCCCTTTAGCAATTATGATCGAACCATGGAGACTAAGGAGAAGAATTAACCTTTTTGTTTCAAGAACCATCAATTCCTACCCTCTTCTTTCTCCCGCTTGGCAGCAGAGTGGTTGGTTCAGCTGCACTCATCCCACTCTCTGTGTGAGTGGTAAGGCTTCTAAAATCAGCGTACAGTATTGGTATGTAAACTCCTCAGCACAGTGTTCCCGGCTCCTTAGCCCTCTTTATCAACTTCCTTCCTGGACCCGGGGAGCCGTGGTTTTACATATTCACCCAGAGGGCACCTATACCCTCTCATGACGGTCTATAAATCTGAAAAAGATCAAAGGGGACAGGAGCCCACTGTTTTTTATTTACTTTTTTGTTTTTACAGAAAGTTTACATTATTTATTTGCTCAGGTCACACAGTTAGCAACTGGTAGAGCTGGACCAGGTAGTTGGCTTCAGAGTCCGCGGTTCTAACCATACTGAGGTCTGAAGGATGTACAGGCGTTGCCTAGGCAAAGGGAAGAGGCAGGACTGCTGCAGGCAGAGGGACAACAGGCACAGATTCTCTTGCAGCAGGAAGCACAAGAAATCTTGGGACCTAATGCTGCTGGGTGGAGCCAGAGCTCAGGGAGACTGGAAAAGTGAGGTTAGAGGAGGTGCTGAAGAGGACAGAAGTTGACCATGAAGAGCCACCAGTCTGTGTCAGAGGTGTTGGTATTAAGCCTAATTTAGCCTAAGAACCATGGATATTCATGGAGAGTTTTTCAACAGGGAGGTCACATGTTTGGATTTGCTTCCCCTCCCCCTTAAAATAAGCTTTATTATTGGAACTTCTTTTTCAGAAAAATAATTTCCACTTTTTTAATTAAGTTTTTACAGCTTACCCCCTCCCAAACTCCCTCCTTCTTGGTTTTTAATGTCCTTTACATCTCTTTGTGCCTGTGTGTGCACATTATTTAGCTCCCAATTATTAGAGAGTACATGTGGTATTAGCTTTTCCATTCTTGAGATACTCCACTTAGGATAATGGTCTCCAGTTCCATCCAAATTGTTGCAGAAGACGTTATTTCATTCCTTTTTATGGCTGAGTAGTACTCCATGGTATATATTTTAATATATGCCACATTTTCTTTAACCACTCATAAATTGGTGGACACTTAGGTTGATTTTGCATCTTTGCAATTGTGAATTGTGCTGCTATAAACATTCGAGTGCAGGTGTCTTTTTGATAAAATGACTTCTCTTCCTTTGGGTAGATACTCAGTAGTGAGATTGCTGGATCAAATGATAAGTCTACATTTATTAATATTTCTTTGAGGAAACTCCATACTGTTTCCTACAGAGGTTGTACTAATTTGCAGTCACCCCAACAGTGTATAAGCATTCCTTTATCTCTGTATACATGCTAGCATCTGTTTTTTTTTTTTGTTTTTTTTTTGACTTTTTAATAACGGTCATTCTGACAGGGGTAAGGTAGTAATTCATTGTGCTTTTAATTTACATTTCCTTGATGATTTGTAATATTGAGTATCACTAGTAATCAAGAGGAAATAATCAACAGAGTTAATAGACAACTTACAAAATGTGAGACAATATTCACAAACCATACATCCGATAAAGAGAAATGTGAATATGTGAAATAAATAATTTTTTTCTAATAGATAAGGAAAAGGAACTGGTGTGTTGGAATCAGAATGCATATATTTTATTCTTATTCTATCATTTATTAATTATGTGTGGCTTTAAATTTACTTACTTTAACTTTCATTTCTATGAACTATATAATAACCAGTTGTCTTCATTTTAATACTTAAATATGATAACTCATAATGGGTCTTATTTATCAAATATTAATCCTTATATACATCTAATACTTCACTTCTGTTTTTATTTAATTTTTATCTCAAAACTTTTATAGAAGTCCATGTCTATAATTTCATTTTAAATATCATGATATTTTAAAATACATTATATTTTCTTTCATTTGTCTGGTTTTTCTTCATGTTATTGCTATTTTAGGAATAGAGGTTTGAATTTGTACTCTTTAAGGGCAACATACTGGAGTCTTTATTATGACACAACATCTTACACAGGGTGCCTTGCGTTTAATTGACATAAAAGGACTATAATTGGTCATTAATGTTTTGATTACATTTTAGTGGATATTTTATAAAGTGTAGAAAATAAAAGAATGTCTGTTAAATGATGATGGGAACACTATCTTTAGTTGTTAGTGTGGTTATTCCTTAAGGCATTTCTATTCTTTCTCCGTAATTTCTCTGAAAATAAATTGCTAGATCCTCTAGTGCATGTAATATGTAAATGTCAGGATTCAGTGTTGCGCAAGAAAGTACCATTTGGAACAGAGATTTAGTGAAATGAAAACTGCAAAGTTGACAATACTGTGGACCAGTATTGAAAATAATGAAGAATCATAAATTAATAATAAAACTAGCCATATAAAATATAATGTAGGAGTCTTATAACTATGTGTCACCTCTTTCTGTGACCAAAATAAAAGATAGTTACTTCTGGCTCATTGTTAGACACTATCAAAAATTATGCGTGTATCTATTGCATACATTATTTCTTGTGATCTTATTTAATATATAAATGAATATGAACAGCTCTAATAAGCCACCTAAGACCATGTCTTTTATAAAAATGTGTAGAAACTTTGTTTGCAGTTATGTTTTGCTTATTCTTGCTTGATAGTTAAATGTGTCATAAATGAGGCAGAAAAGTACTGATGGGAGTGCATGTAATATGTACATGCATGGGTGAGCTTTCCAGAAGTGTTATAGTTAGTAGGACTTTTTAAAGCCTTATTTCTGGTCAAGATGTTTACTGTATTGTATTTATTAATCTCCAGAATTAGTGCATATATCAGTTTTATTTTATTAATAACTACCAAGAATTACAGTCCTTAACAATTAGAAGACGGCATCACAACTTACTATTTTTTACTTGAATCTCAATGTACTATGATAACACTATCATGTATACAAAAAGAGGGAGAAACAATCTTTCTTCTTTGATTTGAAAGAACTATGACTATTCTCCAACCACAGGTACTCACTCAAGGTTTTTCTTAAAAAAAAGTGTCCTCACTTCACTAAAATGAAGACCGAGCATGACACTGAATAATACATGTCATTGCAATTAAGAACATCACCGCCAGGGATTATCTTTTAAAAGCAATTATCTCATGGCATAAAACCAAAACCTACATAAAATCTTATTTTTTTATAAAAATTGATTTCCATAAGTTTCTCATTGATTGTAGAAAAAGAAAAATCCGATGCCACCGATAGCTTCATGAATTGCGTTTTTGTGATTTATTATATTTTCTATAGTTTTAAACATAGTTAATTACTTTCTATTAACCATAATTGATAGTTCATAATATTAGTAAAAATAATCTTCCTTTTAAAGTTCTCTACCAGGTCCTGTTTATCCACAACAATTTTATTTCAAATGATTTCTAAATCAAATTCTGCTTGATTCTTAGTCTCTACTTTCCTTTTCTTCACAAGTACGGGCCTCAGATGGAAAATACAACTCCTTTGACTTTTTAGAATCATGTCACTTTCTAGATGAGAGGTTTTGATAGTGTTAGATTAGCCAAGGGAGCCTCCTTTCACCCTTGTTAGTTGACCACATTCCATGTGCTTTCCAAAATTGGGTTCAAAAATTCAGCTTTACTCCTGCTAACCCTCGCCTCTTTCCCAGAGACAAACTGTAGGCTTTCCCCTGAACTGCAATCATTCCATGCTGCCGTCAACTGTTGGTCTTTTCCAATTCTGGTTGCATCTCTGGAAATGTAATTATGAACTTCTCATAATCACAGGGCTTGCACAAAAATTGTTCTCCATTGATGCATATTGACCTTTCTGGTCCAGCTCATTCCTGATGTTTTAGTCTGGGAAATTTAGACTTAATAACAAAGTGTCTAAATCTAGTTCTGAGCTCTTGAGATCTTCCCATTTCACTGAAATTGATGAAAGTTTCTCAAACTAAAGTTTTGAAATATTACAATTAATGATATGAACAGATAATCTGACATAAGAAGGTAGTAACAGTGATAACTCTGCTAGATTTGAATGAACTATTTGTTAGGGATCTTCAAAAATAGCTGTTTCAGAGCTATTATAATTAGCTTGGCCTTTCTTCCTTCATAGAGTATTTGCATTTCATTTATTTTGTCTTATATATTCTAATTTCCACAAGAGTCAAATCATTCATTTTTAACCACTATCTAGGTCTCTATCTGCATCTGGAATTTACTGACTACATATTGGTCCTAGGGGTTAAAAATCCAATGTGGAGTCATAAAATTAAAACTGCTTTCGGATTTCTTATGCTCAGATCCATATTTACAATTTTAATTTTTTAACTTTTTATTTTTAATTGTTATGGGTACATAACAGTTGCATGTATTTAGGGGGTACATGTGATATTTGGATACATATAGGAGTTTCTCTTAAATTTAAATATAACTGGTTGAAACAAAGAAAACTCATTATATTATGAAACAGTACGATTTAGGGACTTGCAAACTCTAGCTATTTATTAGCTCTACATGTTCTCCAGCTCTCAACTATATTAGCAACTGCTTTTAGATTATTTCTTTGGCACCCTAATATCTGCTAAATTCAACACACACAAACCTCAACTTATTATATTTCAATTTAATAAAGTATAAACTTTCTCAACATATCTAGGTTTCTGTATAGTAATAACATATCCAGGTAAAAAATATTTGTGAAACAATTTTTGTTTTTGCTATTCATGCAATATGTTACATATTTTTCAAAAGACAAAATAGAATTTTAAAAAAACATTTAGAGTAAAAATATATCTGCCTTTATTTCTCCCTTTAGTCATTAATTCAACAATATTTTATGAGTGTCTATGCAATACTAAGTATTGTTCTAGGCCTGGGAATACAGCAATATGCAGAATAGATAATTCCCTGGCCCCCTGGTAGACAGAGATAATCAATAAACAAAAGGTAAATGTATCGCATGTCAGACTGCAATAAATACCCTGGATTGACCTCTACTGTAACAAAATAAAAAATGTTTATTTCAGTTAATAAACATTCATCCTCAAGTCACAGGGGTTTAATTGTGGCTCTTGGCCTGAATAAAAATACAAGAAAATGCACTAGCCTAAAACTAGTACTTCTAGAAGTATGTAATTTATACTCCAATAGTGGAATTGAGACGGCGACAATCTCACTCAGTTCCTTTTAAACTTCATTACAATAAGAGATTTAAAAAATGCACACATGTACATTTTATAGGGCTCTCTAACTCTGCATGAATTGCAAGAAAATAGCAAATGAACAACTAAACAGACAAAAACAAAAATCAGATAAATCAGTATCCACCCTGCCAAGAATCTGTGCAGTCACATGAATGTGTGGTAGGTAAGTGAAGATTTTTTCTAAAAGATACACTGCCACACAACCGTACATTAGTAGGCAGGGATAGTTACCTTCTTTTGCCATGTTTTTTCTCAAGTGTCTCTATTTTGGAGCATATCTTTGATGTATTTTTGCATAAGTACTCATTGACTATGTGCTTTTTTTCTAAGAATAAATATTGTCTCTCAAAGTAAAACAAATTCTTCATCTATTTAAAGGGAAAAATAATATGGAATTTATAAATAGCCAGATTATATTTTATTTTTTATGTTCCTCATCAAAGGAAAACAAACAAAAATAGTCCCCAGAGTCCAGGCTCACCCAAGGTGCTATGTTGGAACGTCGACCCCAAGGCAACGATATTAGCAGGTAGGGCCTTTGGAAGGTAGTGAGGTCATTAAGGCCTCCCCCCAGCCACCACCACGTATAGGATTAGTGCCTTTATAAGAGGATTTGACAGAGCAAATTTATTCCCTTCTGTCTCTTCTGCCACGTGAGGATATAGCAAAAAAAGCGCCACCTCTGAAGCGGAGAAAGTAGCCTTCTCCAGACACTGAGTCTGCTGGCACCTTACTCTTGAGCTTCCTAGCCCTCTAGAACTGCAAGGAATAAATTTTTATTATTTATAAATTGCCCATTCTAAGAATTTTGTTATAGCAGCAGAATGGACTGAAACAAGGTAAACATATTACACAGATAAGGACATTGTGGGTCCACAAACAATGTTCCTTCCATTCCCTTATCTCCTCCATTGCATCTAGTAACTAGTTGGTTGACTGGTCTCCAGCACATCAACCTAATCTTTATTGCTTACAGGTAAATAATATCCTGCAGTGTAATTACTATTTCAAATAAAGAGACATATTTTCCTTTTAAAAAATATCACACTTATCACTATATAAATTCAGATGTCAAATTGTCCTGAAAGACATTTGTTTTTCTGTCATTATTTGAATAACTTTAGTTTGAGCTCTGTAACTACTTAGTTAGTTATATCAGAATCATAATGTACACAAATTAGTACAAAGTAGGTACTTGATAAATTCTTATTGATACATTGCCTGATGAATTTAGACATCTTTCTAAAATAAACTGTTGTATTATGTATAACTGTACTTAATGCATTTGAGCTCTTTTGAACTCTTGGATGAAAGCTTCTGTCAAAATAGATCATATTTATACAAAATGCAGAGATTTGACTTTAAAATAATATATATATAGCAAAGAGGAGTCCCCAGATGAATTTAGAGAGAGAGATGATAAGGTATGAATGACAAGAAAGTATGAGTATTTTTATAGCATAATCTTCAGAAGACAGGAAAGTCAAAGAAATGATTAGAATATTGGAAATTGAATGACAGGATTTTTCCAAATGATAGTGAACAGGCAAGTCAAAAAATAAACAAGAATATTCTCTTTGGGAACAAAGTAGAAAAATTGTATTTTATGAGGAAATGATACGTTAAAAACATAAGTGGATAAACAAAGTGGTGTGAAAATCATATATGATCATCTAAAATAATATAGTATATGAGAATAAATTCTGAGTTTTCAAAAACAATATAAATACTATGTTGAAATTTTAAAAAGCTAGAGGCAAAGAAAAGTAACTTTTCAGACTAGGGTTTTTTTGTTTGTTTGTCTGTTTTTAAACACAAGGTCTTGCTCGGTCACCCAGGCTGGAGTGCAGTGTCAGGATCACAGCTCACTGTAGCCTCAAACTCCAGGGCTCAAGCAATCCTCTTGCCTCAGCCTTTTGAGTAGTTGGGACTGCAGGCATACACCACCATGCCCAGCTAAGTTTAAAAAAAAAAAAATTTTATAGGGACAGAGTCTTGCTATACTGCCCAGGCTGGTCTTGAACTGCTAGCCTCAGGTGATCCTCCTACCTCAGCCTCCCAAAGTTCTGGGATTACAAGTGTCAACCACCTCACCTGGCCAAGACAATTAGTTTTAATAGAATTGGTAATTTAAAAATTATATAATGCAAAACTTTCATATATTTAGACATATTTGCACTCATTTTTTTCATTTGTATTGAGGTAAAATTCATGTAACATATGATTAATCATTGTAAGTGTATAATTCTTTGGCATTTGGTCCATTATCAATAGTGTGCAACTACCACTTTTCTCTAGTTTCAAAACTTTTTCGTCACCTTGGAAAAACATTCTGTACCATGAATGTACATTCCTATCTTCCACATCCCGGGGCAACCAATAATATGCTTTCTGTCTCTATGCATTTGCCTAGTATGGGTAAATCATATAAAATTAATCATACAATAGGTGTTATCTTGTGCCTGTCTTCAGAAGAGGAGAAGTGATATTAAATAATTTAAACCAGAAAGTTTGAAGAAAATATTTAGAGTACGGCCTATGACAAAAATAACCAGACTAAAATTTTTGGTCTAGTCAATTGCATTGTGTGGTTATTTTGACTAGCCTTTATTTTTGAATTATCAGTGTGATTTATCAAAATGAGCAAATAATCATAAGCATAATTTAAATCAGTGGTCCCCAACCTTTTTGGCACCAGGGATCAGTTTCATGGAAGATAATTTGTCCACCGACTGGGGTAGGGGTTGGAGTGGTGTTTCAGGATGATTCAAATGCATTACATTTATTGTGCACTTTATTTCTATTATCACATAGTAATATATAATGAAATGATTACACAACTCACCATAATGCAGAATCATTGCATTCTGGGGGCCCTGAGCTTGTTTTTTCTGCAACTAGGTGGTCCCAACCAGGGGTGATGGGAGACAGTGACACCCAAAGTGTGTTGCTTATGTCCAGTCTACTCGGTAATCTTGTTTTGGTTGCTGTCACTGCAGAAAACCCTGCTTCACAAAGATAGGATGTTGGAAATGGAAGCAGGCTCTTCACTGCATTTGTGGCAATGTCAGGATATTCCACCTTGACTTTAATCCAGAACGTTTGAGATTTGAAGTCATCTCAAGCATAATTTTAAGGCCACGATCATTTGCGATATCAAGCAATTGATTCTCTTCCAGCACTGACAAAGTCAATTCACCTGACTTATTCACAAATGGGTTGCAGACCCCTTCCTTCCCAGTTCAGGGGTCTTTTGTGGTTGGGAAGTAATGCTCAAACTCTTTTGAACGCTGAGATAGGTGATCATGCACCAGCTGGGAGAAAGAAGGCCCTGGCTCAGTCTCCTTCAAAATTTTTGCTAAGGTTTGAAACATGTCAAAAATGCCAATGTTCACTCATCACCCCCATAATTCCAGTTTGGCTTTGAATGTAGCCACTTTATCTGCCGACTTAAACACAGTTGTCATTCTCCCCTAAAGTGACAGATTGAGTTTGTTAAACAGGTTGAATATGTCACACAAGTAAGCAAGTTTTGTGACCTATTCTGTGTCACTGAAATGTGCTGCCAGTGATGGCTGCTTTTCTAAAAGAAATCTTTGGAGCAGCTCTCATAACTCAGAAACCCTGGCCAGTGACCTACCTTTAGAAAGCCATCTCACTTCTGTGTATAGAAGAAGGCGTGTGCTCTGCATCCATCTCCTCACAGAGCTGTGCAAACAGACTTGAGTTACGGGCATGTACTTTAATGTGGTTGATAATCCTGCAAAATATTGTTTAGTTCAGGTGACGTTTTTCGGCTAGCCAGCATTTCTCTATGGATAACACAGTGCGTAGATTCACATTCAGAAATGACCTCCTTGACCCAAGTAGTGAAATCAGAAAGCCATCCAGTCATGGCAGCTGCTCCATCTGTGCATATACCAACACAAAATGACCAGTTCAGTTTTCTTGATATGTGATCATTCAAAGACTTGAATAGTTCTGCAGCTGTGGTGTTGGCTGGCAACAAAAGTGCACATAACATATCCTCATGCACATCCTCCTGAAAAATATATGACACAAAAACAAGCATTGTTGCCTTGTTGTCAATGTCAGTAGACTCATCAACCTGGATTACACACCATGGTGACCCATAATCCTCTCTAACGATTGTGCTTCAATATCCTCTGCTATTTCATCAATTTGTCTAGTTATGGTACTAGCCAAAAGAGCAACACGTGCCACCTTTTGAACTGTAGCTTCCCCTAAAAGTTCACAACAGATTTCCTTAGTGGCAGGCAGAACCAACTCTTCACCAACAGTAAAGGGCTTTTTAGCTTTAGCAATGCGGTTAGCCACTAAGAATGATGCTCCCAGTGCAGACACATTGGATGAAGTGGTGGCCTTCAATAATTACTTCCGTTCTTTGTGTTCATGTTTTTATTCTTTTGAAAAATTCCAAAGGCTTATCTTTCAATGCAGGGTGCTTGGTCTCCATGTGGTGAAGCAGTTTTGAAGGTTTTATGGCTTCGCTGGATAGCTCGCTGGTCACAACATATTATTCAAAGTGGGCTTGAAGAATGTGGATCATCTGCCACAATGAACCAAGTAGGACTCTTGGTATTTTCTCAAATTCAGCTTTCAGTTTGTTGGTGGTCTTAGAGTCTTCTGTGTCTCATCGTTGGGTCTTCCCCCTTTGCAAAGAAGCTCTCCAACGATGTTTATGTTTTACTCTTTTTTGCTAGGGTTAGCTTGTGGGCTTACTAAAACTGTGACTGACACAAGTGCACAGTGCAGGAAAGAGGCAGGGATGGAAGTGGTACATAAAATAATGGGTGGACCACGCTGACTAAAATAAGTGTCAGGTTCTGACTTAAAGCCTGCCACCAGAGGCAGCTTAATTGTCGCTTGCCACTCACTGAAAGGGTTTTGATATGAGTCTGCAAGTGCAATTTGATTCTGTGCAGTCAAATCTCTCTGCTAATGATAATCTGTATTTACAGTTGCTCCCCAGCACTAGCATCACCACCTCAGCTCCACCTTGGATCATCAGGCATTAGATTCCTATAAAGAACACACAACCTTGGTCCCTCACATGCTCAATTTACAGTAGGGCTTACCCTCGTCTGAGAATCTAATGCCACCACTGATCTGACAGAAGGTGGAGCTCAGGTGGTGATGTGAGCCATGGGGAGCAGCTGCAAATACAGATGAAGCTTCGCTTACTTGGTCACCACTCACCTCCTGCTGCACCAGCTGGTTCCTGACAGGCCATGGACTGGTACCAGTCTGTAACCTGGGGCTTGGGGACCACAGATTTAAATAACTTATGTAGAAATCACAAAATGGGAAAGAATATGATGACAGACCAGGGCCAGTTTGGCACTTTCTCAACAGATTTATGCACTATTTTGGGATTACATGTCAAGAACACCTATCAAACTATCTTGCAAATTATAGTAATAATTTGATAAATTTAATAAATTTGGCTCACTTTTAGTTATTGAATGCCTTTTCACATATAAACATTAATTTTCCTTTCATGGAATCATAGAAAGTATCTGTTGCAAACAAATCTTCTTAAGACACCAATCTTTTCATACAAATCATCAAAGGCAGAAATAAGAAAGGATGTCATATTTTCTCTTAAACTGAGACCAGTTCTGAATATTTACTTGTGTAATAAGGATGAATAACATCAGAGTTCTGATCCCAAATCCCTGAAAATGCAGTGGTTTTTCTGTGGCCAACAATGAGGAAATACGCTCTTTCTGTGAGCTTCGTATTGTTTCACTGCACAGCAATGAAAATAATTTTCCAAGCTGCCACTTCGTATTGAGCATTGAGAGAGACCAACTAAAACTCAGTAAGTTATAGTGTTACTATTATCACATAAAAGTGAATATAAAACTTAATACACTGATTAATTATAATAACTTTCCTGTCGAATCTGAACCTCATTGCAACATAAGTATACTAAAATGTTTTCTGCGTACCATTACTGGAAAAGAAATGAGCGAGTGAGTGAGTGAATGTGTAAAGTAGGAATCTCAGAGGCCACCATAAAATTTTTTTTCAGGTTAGAGGATAAAAACTATTATCATTTCTACGACTACATGTCATCATTTATGAAAATGTCTTTTCCTAGAAAGTTTTTTGTTTTCAAAAAATTGGACTTGTATGAATATCAAGCTCTTATTTTTCAATGTATTTAAATTTCTGTTTAAACTTTAATACATTTCTTCATTCTCTTCAATAGGAAGTGATTCCTCCCTACTTTGGGCTTTTTTCTATCCATCCAAATTGTAACCACTCACAGACCTGTTAATAATACTATATTCTATGTATGATTAGAATCTATGTCTTTGCATATAAACCTTCTGAGCTGTCAACTATATGAGGATAGACATAGGCATGTTGTTTACTGCTTTTGCCCCAGCGATTTGCAGAGCAAGTGGCATATAATTGGTGCTCATTATGCACCTGTTGTATTGATCACAATATGTGATGAATGAATAAATGGGTGCATTAGAAACAATGTTATGTTGCAAAGTTCTGCATGCTTACTAATAGTTTTAGAGTATTTTTAAACACAATTTTAGTATTTTACAATTATTTTCATCTTTGTCCCACCAGTGACTCACATGTTTGAAATCTATTCTGAATCCAGAAACATTTTACTGGAGATCTTTCTTCCATCATCATTTTGATAAAACTATTTGAGGTGATTTTATGGTCACCAATGGCAAAACGATTTTCAGAAATTAGGCATTTGGGGTATGTTATGTGACCTATCCAGACCCTGGGCTCTGCGCTTGTCCCTCAGATGTTGTATATGTTGACTGCTGGGGTGTACAGATGCCACCTTTCCACAGAATCACTTTCAGTCAGACTGTGATAACCTACCCCGAGCAGTTAAGCACTCAACCCCTCATCTAGGCCTTCAATACTCAATGACTCACTGAAAGAAGTTAAAGTCCTTTTTTTGTCTCAGATTGTGAAAATCCTGGTTGACACCTCCCTGTGGGACAAGAGTGATGCTACTCTCCATTCAAGAGAAATCTTTAGTCAGCTCTGTCACCCTATCCTGCTTCTGCCACTTCCTTCTTCTTAAAGGACCCTCCCTCAATAGATCACTTTCACAATAATCCCCAGGACTCTACTACCAAGGGGTACGAACAGGAACCACTGATGTCTGAAGTAGTCCTAGCATCAAACTCTAAGGATGAGATTAATCTGGAAGCGGGTCATTCACCAGGTAGGTTGCAAACAAGACCACACTGGTCATAGGTAGATTACTGATAGTCTTCTGATTTGTAGCAGTGCGATTTTCACCTGTGGTGACCTGGAACAGCACACAGGGTATAAAGAGATGCTCTTTACCACAGCTCGTGAATTATCCCTTATGTGTGAAGGGGATGAAGAAAACGGCATCTATAAGAAATGTGGAACTGGGGGGCTTTTTATGGCTTTTGATAAGTGACACTGATGTGTTTAAGAGAAAAAATGTCTGCCTTCGATTAATTAGTCAGCAAATTAAAACAAAGTTTAAGTGCCCCAAGTATTCAGGGGAAGCATCTAAGGACTCATCTCCTGTAGCTGAAAGTCAGACACATAACATAATTGTTAAGAGTGGCAGAATTTCAAAAAGTGATAAAGTCCTAGGCTACAGAATGAATACTCTTGTATCAAAGGGTCATTGTAGGGAAATATTGGGAAACTAAAATTTGGAATGGGGATATATAGATTTTTTGTTTTTGAGAAAACTGAATCCCCAGATTCTCTTGGATGCTCCAAGCATGCTGAAGTGACTCATTCCTTTTGTTGAAAGATAGAGACTTTTTTTTTGTTTGTTTCTTTTATTTGAAAACCATAAAGAGACCTCAAATAAAGTAGATGCCTTACGATAATGTGAGTCTTCCATAGGATTCATCCCCATTTCCTCTTCTGGCCATCAGACCTGGATTGAAGGGTCAAATCTCAGCATCACCTGCCTTGGGAAATTCTGGGAATGCTAACATGGGGAGAGGGATTCTCTGGTGATGTCCCTGCAGGACACAGCTCACATGTTCTAGAATAGCTTGCCTGGGGTGGGTCCTAAAGTTTGGGATTATATATCAAATATATAGAACTGGATAAGAAAGGTTTTGGTTTGGAGTCCTGTCTTGTAATACGAGATTGACCTCCTTAACAAGGGTCCAGGGAGATGGGTGTTTGGAAGCTTAATAATAACAAAGACCCACATTACATGGAATTCAGAACTGCTGAGGCAGACTGCAGTGAGAGGGAGGAAGAAAACGCAAAGAAGTGGACATACTAGCATTTGATTAACATTCAAATTTAGTTAATATATCAAGTGAATATAGCAAGTGAATTGACTGCTAAATAGGTGGAGATTTGTGAATATATCTATTGTATGTAGTACTTGTTCAACATTATTCATGAAGTTTTCATACTGTTTTATTCATTGTTAATAAAATGACCACTGAGGCACTATTTTGCCTCTTGAAATTATTATAGAAACATAACTCACTAGATAGAAACCATGTAGCTAGATAACAGTGTTCCCAAATTGGATAAAATGTCTTTCTCATAATGATCACTCATTACTAGTTACGTTATGTACAAAGGACTGTTCTCTTTTCATTTAAAGTTTTGGAAGAAATGTTATACATTTTTCCTTATGTAATCATCATTCAGTGCATGATGGTGATAAACTCCAAGCTTTGTCATGGGTTATTAAGGAATTAGAGATTAGGAGTACTTGCTTTTGTTTTTTTGTTTTCCTTACCATTAGTTTTGTAAATTAGTTAGTTCGGCATTAGAAGAGGATTAGGTAATGTAGAATGAATGGAAAATAGAGTTAATTTCATTTATGTGACCCTCTCCATGGCAAATACATTCAGATTTTTATTTTTTAAATTTTAATATTCATATATTAATATTATATTTATGTACACAGAAACCATATGTTAGCAGCAAAATCAACATTCAGTCATTTTCTCTCAGTTAATTTGTAATAGGTAAATTAGAATGACCATGATTGAGTGAAGATGTACATAGGCTTAATGGGGAGTCACTAGCCTTTGTACATGTGGGAATACAGTTAATTTTGCCAAAAGTAAATATTGCCATCACATGGTATTTCCTGAAAGGAAAACTTAATAAAGCTTAACAATATTCATCATAAAGAATATTTCATCATTAAACAAGTTTCTAAGAACTTCAGAAACTATTTTTCTGAACTAGAATAATACAGACTAAGATTTCAGATCATTGTTTTGCTATTAGTTTCATTTTTTTTCTTTTATGCTCAATTAACTTATATGATGGAAGGAGTGTTTTTAATGACATTTTTATTGGGATAAAATTTTAAAATCTTTTCTTAAGACAGTAATCCCTATTACATAGCATTGACAAATCTAACCTCTAAGACTGAGGGAAAATATAACAAATAAAGAATAAAAAATAGTTGCGATGGTCAAACATTCCTTCAAAGACCTTTAGTAGTGCTAAGGTTAATACTAAGAATCGTTGAGAAGTACAGCTTTCTAGCACATTTAATTTACTGTAATAGTGGGAAAGGTCAATTGAAATACAGCAGTTGACCATATAATGACATTAAATTGGTATTTTGGTTTCATTAGTATTTTTGTTGCCACCCAGGTCACACAACAGGCTCAGTTTTAACATTTAGACCGAACACTTTTCTTTTGTATCCACCTAGACTAGGGGTTGGCAAGCTACAGCCTGTGGGTCAAAGCCAACCCACCACCTGGTTTTGTAAATAGTTTCATTGGAACATAGCCACATTCATTCATTTATCACTGTCTGTGACCACTTTCATGTTACAACGACAGAGTAGAATAGTTTCAACAGAAGCCATATGTCCTACAAAGCCTAAAATATGTATTATCTTGTCCATGACAGAAAAAGTTTCCTAACTCAACTTAGACTGTTAATAATCATAGTGTTGAAAATAAAAAGTATATATGAAGGTAAAATTAAAAATCTAAGCTTTTAACACTTCTCACAATTCCAGGAAAAGAAGAAAAATCTTTAAACTGGTTTATTGATTTATTTTAAAATATTTTGGTTTTTTTATTTTATTTTTTTATTTCAGCATATTATGGGGGTACAAATGTTTAGGTTATGTATATTGCGCTTGCCCCCTACCCCGAGTCAGAGCTTCAAACGGAAACGTTTAAAAAAAAATGTTTTTTTTTCCCCAGTGGGTTTCTAAATTGATTGTGATAGTTTTATAATATTACTGAAATTGTGAAGCAGTCCAAGTTGTTTTGTTGAAAGCCTACTTTTTTTTTCCCCAGGAATATTCCTACAAGCAATACTGAGTGAGGAAAAAAAAGAAAAATCCAATTTCTCACTCTATTCTCTATTTTAATTTGCATTATTTTCACCTATATAATAAATCCATTTATTTCTTTAGTTACTATATATACTAAAATCATATCATTATGTATAATTCAAAATGACATCCAAGATCAATCATTTCAATTCATCATTATTAATAAAAATTCCTTATGCCCAAAAATGAGTTTTTCTTAATCACTTCATTTAAAAGCACTATGTTCCTACTAAGGCAAAGATTAATTTTTAAAATGTATTGCGTAGCAAACCTCATACTCCATTTAAAATTTGGGGCATAGTCTTTTATGGATTAAAACATATGAAAACATAATAAGAGAACAATAACCACATCATAAACTATGAGAAATAGAACAGAAGTCAAAGGCCAGTAGGTGGGAATGATAACATACATTTTTCCCCTCCGATTCACTTCTCTATGAATAAACTAATATTCATAGAGACCTACGAATGTCTGGCACTGCACTAAAAATTAGAGATAGAGTGATTAATAAATCATAGTCCATGACTATCAAGGAGCCTTCACTGTATTTTTAATATGAGAAATTGGCTTACATCATATTCATCTATTATGCTATAACAAATCTATAAATAATATTGGATTTTTGAATACATGATAGCTGAGAGCACGGAAAGTTTACAAAAATTATTGACAGCATTCATATTCATTTAATATAATTCAATTCCTACAATATAGCAGGCAGTGTGAGAGCCATTAGCATTCAAATGGTGAGCAAAACAGACACAATTTTTTTTTCATGGAAATTAGAGTTTACTAAGGAAAATAGAATCAATCAAATACTATATGAAATACCTTCTAAACCAAATGGCTGGCCAAGCTGATTAATGACAATTTCTCAGGTAGCATCTTCTAAAAGAACTGATCCTGGTTCAGGGTTCTCAGAGCCCTTACAGCCCAGAGAATCCTTAGTATTTAGGTGATATTTTCATGAGGCTCCTAAGCCAAAAGTAATATCTAATAGTCCCATGTATTATGGTGTTATGCCCACACAACTTAATAAGTATTTATATCCTAAAACTTCTTAGCATCTGTTTGACAAACACTGCAATACAGTTAAACACTGACAGCCTTCTTTCCTGTTCCACAAGGATTTTCATGTGCCACTTGCTTTTTATTCTGCTGAAAACTTAAGTTTTATAAAGATACAACACAGGTATTACACTAAAAGCTTATGTTATAGCAGTGAAAAAAGAGTAAGTGGGAAGAATTTAAGTCCTAGTAGGACTTGCATTTTACTGGGTATGGGATGGATAGAAAACAGAAAATAAATTTTGAAAGTAAATTTTATTTTAGAAAGAGCTAGTTGTCATTGAGAAAGTAAATTAGGAGAGAAGATGGGTAAAATATAACGTATAATTTTGAATGAGGTGATCTAAAAAAGCTTTTGAGAATGAGACATTCGGCAAAGACTTGAAGAAAACAAAAGATTGAATTGTCTCATGAAGATTTGTTATAGGATGAATGTTTGTGCCCCACCCCCAAATTCATATGTTGAAACCTAATCCTCAATGTGATGGTATTTGTAGGTGGGGCCTTTGGAAGGTGATTAGGTCCTGAAGGTAGAGCCTTATGAATGGGTTTAGTGCCCTTAGAAAAGCGATGCTGGAGGGAGAGCTTCCTTGCTCTCTCTGACTTTGTGTCTATGAACAAGGAAGTGGGCCTTCACCGGACACCAAACTTGCCAGCACCTTGATCTCAGACTTCTCATCCTCTAGAACTGTGAGAAATAAACTTCTGTTGGTTATAAGCCACCCAGTGTATAACATTTTGTTGTAGAAGCCTGAGTGTTCTAGACAGAGAGGAAAACAAAGACAAAGACCTTGAAGCAGATACAAATCTATCTAGTGTGTTCAAGAAACGTAAAGAAGCCAGTGTGACTGGAGGTGAGAAAGTACACATGGGAGAAATGATTGGGGACACAAGATGTTAGAGCTCCGTGTAAGGACTTTGGTTTCTACTCGGATGATAAAAGAGCCATTAATGTGCTTTGAACAGAGAAGTAAGATTATGTAACCTCCAGTTTACCTGCATCACTTGGCAGCTTTGTGGAGATGAGAGTTCATATGCAGAAGCAGAAAGAATAAAGTACCATTGAAATCCAGGCTAGAATTTGTGACATCTTATATCAGGATAGTAGTAGTGCAGATGGAGAAAAGTAGCTTTATTCTTAACATATTTTGAATTAGAGACAATATGACTTACTGATGAATTAGATTTGGACTGTAAGGGGAAAAGGAGACTCAAAGATAGCTCCTAGTTATCTATATGTGCTCCTAGGGGGATTTGGGATCATTCTTAGGAGGAGTCAGGGGAAAAGAATGAGCTTGGTATCAGATTATTAATATGGAGATGCTTACAAAATGTACAAATTTCCTCTGACTAAAGCCATCCACAAATATCTTTCCTATCAGTTAACAAAGAATATTGCACCAGCAATTCACCCTTCTGCTACGTCATTCTCTTCAGCACAAAACATCTACAATTTCAAATAAGTTGTTTGTACTCATTACTTTCAATTATTTCTTCCCTTTGACTAATAAACACACTTTAATCACAGTTTAATACTTTAAGAAAAATAGACATTTAATTCCACATTGACAAACTCAACGGTTAGTTCTCGGTCTTCAACCTGCTTTACCTGGGAGCAGCTATTGACAAGAGTTTTCTCTTCCATGAAAGATTTTCTTCACTTGACTTACCTTGGTTTTCTTCATTTCACTAGATGCTCATTCTTAATTATCATTATTTTTCTGCTAGTTTCCTTCAATTCTCTTACTCTAAATGTTAGAGTGACACCAGACTCATGTCCTTTATTCTTTTCTCCTTTATTTCTACATATATTAAACTAGTAAAGAAGGAGTTAAAGGAGAGAATAAAATTAGATTCAATAGAGATCATTTAGGAAAAAATAGACTCTTTAGGATGGGTTACTATAGAGAGAGCACTGGAAAGACCAAAGTGTGTGTTTGGAGAATGTATCACTTGAAATTAAAATTACATAGGACTTTTTGTTATTCCAAATGAAAAACTAGAAATGTCCATGAAAAGGATTGGTTGACAAACAGTAGAGGACAATAACTTGAGAGAAGAGAAATTAAAGTGAAGGGGAAGAAGTATTCTTATCAGAATCACCGAGATAGATATTAACATTAATCAGCATTAAGAAATAGTATTATTATCAAAAGTGATAGTGATCCAGGATAAAATCTTATGAAAAAAATGAAGAAAATATTCTGGTGTTTAGTGGTTAATAGCAATAGGAAGGGCAGGTAGCAGTATACATTTTTGAAGCTAAATTAAAAATAGGAGATTTTAAACATAAAGGAGTGAGAATAAATTTCAAGTGGCAATAAGAACCTAGATAGTAGTTCTCAAATGTAGCTACACAGTGGAATCATTCAGAAAGCTTAACAAATACTAATGCCTAAGTCCTATCCCTGTGGTTCTGATGAAATTACCCGGAGCATTATTTTTAAAGTACCCCAGGTAATGGTTATATGAAATCTAGAGTACTTACCTCCCCTCAGCTCTAGTGGCAATGAGGAATGGGGAGAAAAACATATCTACCACATAAGGTTTACAGAGAATAAATTAACTCCAGGGAAAGATAGATTTTTATTTAGAGGAAAGATATAAAAGTTAAGAGATAGGCAGCCTCATCAGATTATTTTTCTGGTGGAAAATTATGAATTTTGAAGGGCTGAAAGGAAAGGTTTCAGAAGTGAAGTAAAAGGAGAAGAGATAGGAAAGGGACTATTCTCAGGTGTATGGTGATTAGAACAGAGCAAATGAGGAGAATTTGGTCTGTTTTGAGTGGATGAAGAAGCATGTATAAAATGTAATAAGATTACTATGGCTGGTCATCAACACAAATGGTGATGGAAGGCTGTGAGATTTGGGGAGGAGTTTTGGTTGATCATTATGGCCTCTTCCTTACAACCTTGGATAGAAACTGACTCAGAGACTTCACGTGTGTTTGCCTTACTCTGAAGCTCACGCTTGATCCCCTCTCAAAGAAAGCTGTTTTCTCTGATGGCCAGTGTTATGAGAGTAGAGTTTTTGAAACTGTGGGGGAAGGTGAATGGGTGGCTTTACCACTGATGTATCAAAAAATTCATTCAGGAATTCCTGCTACTATATACATACTTACCGTCATCCAGAGGTACAGATGATGAAAGCAAATAGGCAGTTCACGCAAATAACTTAAAAAGCAGTCATTATTGTATTTGTAGATGAGAACATTACTACAAGAAACTGCAAGGAAATATATTGAAATATAGCCTGGCAAGTAAATGAAATTTCAAAAATGAATGAAAACATAATATAATCTAAAAAAAATTAATAGATTTTCTGCAGACACAAAATAAATGAAATCATAAGGTAACCACAATATTAATATCAACAGTTCTTAAATCCAAGTTTCATACCATCAAGCTCTGAGAATAGAATAGAATTGTATTTGCTATTTATAGGAAAGAGCACAATTTCATAAAGTATTTGAAAGTAAGAGGAGGAAAAGAAAAGGAAGATGCATAATAGAAAAGAGAGAAAACAAAACCATAGGTGAAAAAGTGACCTTACAATCAACTATTAAGTTGGATCAAAAAAAAAAAAAAGTCTGATTAAAGATCAGTAGATTCCTTGCAAAATCTGTTAAAGGTCCTTAAAGGCTCTTCATATATATGTACCCAAGCTTTTATATTCTGAAATAATAATAAATAAATAAATAAATGGAAAAATAATAAAAATTTTAAAAAGGCTCTTCATAAAATAAAGAGTGTTTTGGCAAAGGAAAGAAGAAATCAATACAGGAAAGAAGCTGGAAAAGAAATGTATGGCAAGAGAAAAAGAATAAAGCAAATAAGGGAGCAATAGAAGACAGCATTGTTAAGTAGATATGAGGAAGGAAAGATATTCAATCATGAAAGGGGGAGCATAAACTCCACCCTTAAATTTGGTCTGCACATGGTTACTTCTTTCTAAATAGTACCAAATGGAAAAAACAGGGGAAAAACGATACCTTTAAAGTAGAAAACCCTGACAAGCTATTTCAGAAAGGTGATCAATGTCGGTATCAACACTCAGTGATGGGTGATCCTCAATATGATGTGATAAAAATGGCACTTTACCCCTGTGATATTCCTCCATGAAACCGGTATTCCAGTTAATCATGAGAAAAAAATTACACAGATTTCAATACAGAGGCATCGTATAATAATACCTGAGCAGTATTCCTCAAAATTGTCAAGAACATCAAAACAAGAATGTTCTCAACTGGACACTGTCACAAGCAAGAAGAGCCGAAAAAGACACAACAACTCCATGTAAAGATAATGAGCCAGCCCTAGGAGGACCCTTGATTTCAGGGAATTTGGCACATGAGAGCATCGTGACTGAAGCACCCAACACCTGAGCTATGTTTGATACAAAATTTAAAACAAACAAAATATTGTAACGAATCATTAAGCTGGTGCATGCACACACATAGACTCCCAAACACTCATATATCATATATTTAACAAACATATATATATCAAATATACATCTAAAACAAGTGCACACACACACATACACACACACACAGAGAGAAAACCATTCTTCAAACTAGGGGGAAACTCTAGGAAGTGTTCTGTATCAATATATAAATTTACCATGAACAATTTCTGCTGAAACTTGGAAAAAATGCCTTCATGTACATATGGATTACAGGCTGGAGAATAGATGATAAAGAATAGGGCCTAACCAAATAGAAATCTAATGTTAAAACTTTTTTAAATCTGAATCTCCATGTGGCTACACCTTCATTGTAAGAGAAAATGAGAAAAACCTTCCCTAGATAAGAATGCAACTTCAAGGAAAGGGCTTATTTCAAACTTGGCACTGGAAAGTGGGAAAAAACACAAAAGCAACTTCTCCCCCTTATAATTTGTAATCATAAACTAGACTATACTTGAGTTTTGAGGACTCATCCACTTTGTGTGATTTGAACAGGATTAGAAGAGACTGTAATTGAAAGGAGCCTCAGGCTGGTTGCAACCCAAAGGACTGGAGGAAACAACACAAATCCTTTCTGAGAGGAATCAACTTCAACAGAGGTCTTAAAAAGCTCTCAAAGATAAAATTTCTAGAAAAATGAGAAGATCACAGTAAAACAAAAGAAAAAAAAAAGAAGGAAAAGGCACCACGTTGAAATCAATGGGAAACACAGATCGTAGGAAGTGACCTTAAATTATTTCCGATATTTGAATTTCATGTATTTATTTAGTCAACAGATAATAAAAATTAACTGTGTCAAAAGTATAAGGAAAATTTGCAAATGTGAGCGAAAAATTACTACCTGAGAAATAGAAGCTCTTTCAACCAGATTTCTATACTTCATGGGGAAAAAATTCAATTACAGAGGCAAAGTAGAGACAGTTTCAGAAAAACAAAAACAGAAATTTTTCATGCAAAGTAGTCATTATAAAAAATGTTGAAAAAATTTTTTTAAATATCCAGGAAAATGATTGCTAATGGAAAGTCTGACATTCAAGGAGTAATGATGAACTAAGTTGATCTAAATATAAAACTAAACAAAGGCAACTGTAAAACTTTATAAATTGCAGATTTGGAGGAGAAATCAAAATATAACTTAAATGCTAGACAACAGTAGCATAGAATTGCAGATGAGTCATCACAAATGAAGCATTTGGAAATCCCTCTATTGTTTGAGGAAAAAATAATTTTAAATATTTTTGAGTTAAGTATATGTGTTCAAATAACCAATGTAACTGTTAAACACAAGCATTTTTTTTTTTAATTCCCTGTAGCAACACTTCAATGAGAGATATCAAAATTGAATGTTCTTTTTCACCAATACTAGCTGTAACCAGCTGAACTTGATAAAGGACTGTAAACTTTGAGCGATTCTGGTACATTTGACCCCCACTGGACTGAACTATATACTCTTTCCCGAACAATAAATGAAATAATTTTTGTAATCAACTGCGGGTAAACTTATGACCTCATTGTGTTCTACCCAGTGTGCTAGTTTCTATACCTGTTTATCAAAACCACATGCACTTTCCTTTTCTGGCATTTAGAAACCTCTGGCTTTTCCCCTTCTGTGAATTGCTTGATAAGTTTCCTCACAGCTGTGTGTTTCTTTCCTAGACAGTAATCATATGCAGAATATATATCAATACCTTAAATCAATAATAAAAATATAGAAAAGCAATAGAAATATTGGCAAAATACCCGAACAGATATTTTACAAATAAGAATATCCTATTTTATTGATCTTCAAGGAAATGCAATTTAAATTGCCTTGTGATGCCATTACATACCCATTAAAGTCTCTAAAAATAAATAAATAGATAAAGAGGAAAATAATATCAAGTGTGAATGAAGATGTTGAACAATTAGAATTCTACATTGATGGAGGAAGTGAAAAATAGTGGATTAATTAAAAAAAAAACTTGTTTGGCAATATAAACCCGAAAAAACTGTGTGTATGCATTCTTCAGACCACACATGTGAGAATCTTCATTGCAGCACCATTCATAGTAACCAAAAATTTAAATCAATTCAAGCATCCACTAGGAGCTTCACTGATAATTAAATTGTGGCAAATTAATGTAGTGTGATAGTACACAGCATTGAGAATTTAAAAATTAAAATTAACCACAATACCACTGATAAAGATCACAAATGTGCTGAATTAAAGAGGCCAGGCATTAAAGAGTACTGGCTCTTTGAGCCCATTGTATGTAGTTTCAAACAGCCAAAGGTAATGTATTATTTTAGACATTAGGAGAGTGGTTACCCTTACAGAGGTGGTGACTGGATAGATGTAGGAAAGGGTTGTGAAATGCTGGCAATTTCTCTTTTATGATCTAAGTGCCAATTACATGGATTTGTTCAATCTTTAAAAATGCATTAAATTGTACAGCTATGCTATGTACTTTTTTAGTATATACATTACACTTCAATGACATGAAAACTAATAATGTACTGTCCTTAGAATTTTTTACTTTCAGTCTAAAAAATGTTATTGATTATTTTATATTGCCATTAAAGGAATTCTGGTAATATCTCTAGATCTTATTATTAGGTTAATAATAATATTTTATGGAAAATGCAATATTTTGCAAAATGCATAGAGTTGCTCTTTTTCTCACAATACCAATAATTTATGTGTACTGATAGAATATAATTTTCTTGACCTATTACATTAAAGGAACCATTTTATACAATATTTTAGGTCACTAACACAGTAATTGATTTGTATGATTATTCTGTTTCATCTTGAAGATCACCCAAAGTATAATTTCAGAAAAAGAACTGTTATTAGGAAATCAGATTTAAATTTCTAATAAGAAGAATGAAGAGTTTTATGTGTAACATTTTTTTCACTTAGTAATTGCCACAAAAGTGGAACTGTCATGTTCAATTTTCTTTTCTGTTATCTTTTTCATGAGAAAGATGTAGAAGAAACCATCGTTCCACACTATTAAAAAGTGTAATTGGACTAGATTGATCCTTGAGCTTGATTTGCTAATTGTCCCACATTTTTTCTTACTGGAATATCATTTTTTTCCCCTGGAAGAAGCATAGGAGAAGAGTACTGAATGAAAATTGTCTTTCACAGTCTATCAAACTTTAGTGCTGCAATCTGATGACAAGAATTTTCCAGGAGGAGAGAATTTTTTGTAGGTATGTTGAAGATTGCAAAACAATGATTTAGCCAGAGACTATCAATGTTTCAAGTGAATAATATGCCTTTATATGAGCTCTTCTGTGATGCAAAAATTCAGTAACTGACTCCATTAAAATGTTTTGATTGCTTTAAACTTTCATATGCAATTATTAACATATTTTTTGTCTGTACCTATATCTCAGGTACATCATCAAACAAGAGTTTCTTTCAACTGGACAATTTTGCAGTTAAAACCATGGTTTACACATAGTGTATGTACTCCTAATTATTCATTTTCAGACATTTCACATATACATTAAGTGTCTACTATATGTTAGACATTTATATAGGTATTGATTATTCATGGCAGGTAAAATTAATAAAAAAATTAGTCCTTATAGAACTCCTACTCTAGTACTGTTGATGTGCAATATTCGAGTAAACAATTATACTATCATATTTAACATATGCCTTTAAAAAATGTACATACACATAGCAACTAAAGATACATTCTATTGTTCTACATACAGTACAGGATGAGACTATTTTTGTTATGTAGTAAAGTGAATTCTGAGCTTCCTTCAGTAGTTTACCCAGGACCTAGATGTGTGTCTATAGCATTTATGAGGCAAATGCTTTTCTGACTTTGTTAGACCAGGTGATTTTCTCCTTTCCCAAGAACATTATTAAAAGCTATTTTTTATATAGGACACAGTGTCTGGGATAGAAGGCACAGGACACTAAAACAATAATACATTTTTCTTTAGGAGTTGAAAAATTATTTTACTTCTACACATTCAGTATTTATCATCTGCATTTCTAATTTACCTTCTCAGATTCTGCCAAGTTTGCCAATGTAATCAATCACAGCTATCATGAAAGATCACTCTGTTCATAATGATATAACAAGAAATGGATTTAACCTTTCACCATAAACAAGTATAAAATTGTACTAAATATTTGAAATGACTTTCAGTCACTGGAAAGCAGGGAGTGCAGGATTGTGAGCCCTGGAAGGAGAAACCCAACTAGGAGATTGTTACAATCACTCTCACGCTATTTCTGGAGGCAATTTCTAGACCAGAGATTCAGGGAAGGAAAACTCAAACAGTGCATAGGGACTTCACTGAGTTTAGGAGATGGAAATCAAGAATTCAGAAAGATTGAACAGCTGGAAGGTTTGGGTCACAGTTCAGAAAAGAAGAGAACTAAGTAGAAAAGAGCTTCAGAAATCAACAAAAATAATTGCTTGAAGAAAAAATTAGAAACCAGCAGCAATGTATTATGCAATTAATGATATGTCAGTTTAAATTGCACGCCAATAATAGCACAAAAGAACTGAAGTATATGGAAGCATATTGCTGTATGAGTTTTATATTATAGGTAAAGTAACGTAATATTTGAAGGTAGACTGTGATGAGTTAAAGATAAAAACTGCATACTCTAGAACAAGGGGTAAAAATACAAAGAGCTATAGTTAATAACCAAAGAACAGAAAATAGAGACAATCATAAAAGCTACTACATTAGTAAGAATGAAGAACAAAATTTTTAAAATGCTGGAACACATAAAAAGCAAAGAGCAATATGTTAGATTAAACAAAACTGTATTGAGTTTTACATTAAATCTTAAGTTGTTAAAACCATCCAACCAAAAGAAAAAAATTACCAGAGTGAAAAAACACATTTATCCATTTTAGACTGTTTATAAGAAATCCACTTAAAATATAAAGATATAAATGGGTTAAAAATAAAACAAATACATATATTTATTATGATAAGTATAACCACAAGAAAGCTGAAGTGGCTATAGTGATATCAGATAATGTAGACTTGAAACAAATATTATTAGAGATAATGAAGATATTTTATAATGATAAAGGTGTCAATTCATTAAGAGGAAATAGCAATCCTAAATGTGTTTCACTAAATGACAACGTTCAAAAATACATGAAGGAAAATCAACATATCAAAAAATACAGACAAATTGGCAATTATAGTTTGATATTTCAACACTCCCCTGTCAATAACTAGTAGAACAAATTGATACAAAATTAATAAGTATATAGAAGATTTAAATAATTCTATCATTTGACTTTAACCCACAGATACTTAATGAATATTATACCCAAAACAATAGTATACACATACTTAATATTGCACAGGGAAAATTCACTATCATAGATCATATATTGTGCCACAAGTCTCAATAAATTAAAATGTACAGACTATGTCCTCTGATCACAACAGAATTAAATTAGATATCAGTAACATGAATTTACATGGAAAAGTCTCATATATTTGAATATTAAATTATATATCACCCATGGGACAAAGCAGAATCCATAATAAAAATTAGAATATATTTTGGATTAAATATATAAACATAGTTAATCAAAATTTGTGGGATACAGATAAATATGTGCATAGAGGGAAATTTATAGTTTAAATTCTTATATTAGAAAAGAAGAGAGACCTATATCAATCAATAATCACAGCATCTCTCTTAGAATGAACAAAAAAAAGCAAATAATCCCCAGTTTTTTCAAGACAGGAAATAATTAAGAATATCAATAATTGATAATAGAAAGTAAAGGAATAAAAAATATCAATAATCTCAAAAGTTATTTTTTGGAAAATATAATAAAATTGATAGACCATTAGCTAATATGGTAAAGATAAAGAGAGAGAAGACACAATAAATCACCATCAATAATGAGAGCAAAAATTCTACAGCAGGCTTATAGACTTACTTTATTGATTAATTGAGTTATGTATTTTTGAGACAGGATCTCACTGTGTTTCTTGGGCTAGAGTGAGGTGGCATCATCTTAGCTCACTGTAAACTAAAACTTCTCCTGGGCTCAAACGATCCTCCTACCTCAGCCTCCAGAGTAGCTGGGACTACAGGCACATGCTATCACAGCTGGATAATTTTTGTATTGTTTTGTAGAGTTAAGGTCTTGCTATATTGCTCAGGCTAGTCTCAAACTCCTGGACTCAAGCAATCCTCCCGCCTCAGTCTCGCAAAGTGCTAGGATTACAGGCCTGAGCCACAGTGCCCAGCCAGGCCTATAGACTTTAAAAGCATCATAAGAGAATATCATTAACAACTGTCTTTTAACAAACTTGACAACTTTGATGAAATAGAAATAATCTTCAAAAGACACAAATAACCAAAAGTAACTTAAAAAGTTATAAATTGCATTAGTAATTTAAAAACCTTTCCACAGAAAACATTCCAAAGCAGATGGCTACACTGTGAATTCCATAAAAAAAATTTGAGAAAGATATAATGCCAATCACACACAAAGTCGTTCAGAAAAATAAAGGCAGATAAAATGTCTAGCTCAAACTACCATCGTAAATCAAACAAAGATATTCCAAGAAGGGAAAACTATGCAAACAGACGCAGAAATCACTAACAAAATGTAACTAAATAGAATCTAATAATATGTAAACTGAATAATAAATTAAGGTTGGTTTAACATTTAAAAACTAATCAATACAACCAACAATGATTACAGAATGAAAAAAAAGTCATATGATCATCTAAGTAGATCAGGAGTAGTATTTGAAAACAAAATCTAACACTCTTTTTCATAAAAAAGTAATTTTAAAACTCTTGGCAAACTAGTAATAGAAGGGAACTTTTCCCAACAAAAGTCATTGAAAAAAAAAAAAATCTCATAGCTAACGTTATACATATTGGTGAAGTACAAAGTGATTTCCTTCTGAGATCCAAAATAAAACAAGAATATCTGCTACCAGATCCTATATTCAACATTTTGTTAGCGGTCCTAGCCATTTCAATTAGGAAAGAAAAAGAAACTTAAGACATAACAGATTGAAAGAAAAGAGAAAACTTTCTTTATTTGTAGATGTATTCATAGTGAATACTAAAGAAGCTACAAAAAAATCATTAGTATCAAGTTTGTAGGATTTAATATTAATATTAAAAAATCCATTTATATTCTGGATAACAATTATCAAGTTGAAACTGAAATTTTAAAATAGCATTTAAAATAGCATCAACAACTTGAAATACTTAGGGACACATTTCATACATTATATGCAAGAACCTTACACTGAAAACACAAAACATTGCCTGAGCAAGTCTTAAATAATTTGAGAGATATACCATTTTCAGAGGTTGGATAGCCACCATGCTCCTGATGTCAAACTAGTAATAGTTATTATAAAAAAGAAGTTTATTTCAGTGACACATTTCTGATATTATTTCTTAAGAAAAATTTTTGCAGACTGATTTTAAAATAGTAAAAAGTAAATACACAATGACTACATTGGATTGATCTCAAGAGGACGAGGCTAGTTTGTTATTTAAGTTATTTACAGTGAAATTTACATATTAAGAGATTAGGGAGGAAAATCATATAATTTCAATAAACAAGAAAATATATTTAACAAAATGAAATACAATTTAGTAATTACAGAACAACTGTCTTAGTAACATTTTAATAATAAATGGTTAGGAGGAAATTAAAACATCACTATTTACAAAAAAATTAGTATACATTACAAAAGTAAACAAAATTATAATAATATAAAAATTTGTGATATTTCTGAATATGATTTACATGTAAATGTCAATTGCAATTTCATATTTCAGAAATAAACTAATAGAAAAATAATTTACTCATAACACTAAAATATTTATATTTTGAAAAATGTATTTAAAAATTCATAATATTTCTATGTAGCAATGTATGTGACTTTTAAGAAAAAAATATAAAAATCTAAATAAAGCTAGGAAAAACAAATGTAAAGAATTAATTTTTTACAAAATTTTTCTATTCATTTAATTCAATTCAAATATAAATACTAATACAATTTTTGTAACACTTGATAATATATTTCAAAATTTGATGTGAAAGGGAAATAAGACAGAAAACCAAGACACTCTGAATAGTAAGGAGAGAGAACTTGCACTACAGAGTATCAAAACTTATAAAACCACAGTAATTAATATAGTATTAATTAGAATATAATGTACTAATGGAACAGAGTTGAACAATTTTACTTATAGAATAGAATATAGAGACAAAAATAGATAGTCTTTTATGGCTCTGTAATATGTTCACATTAGCTTGGAAGTTCAGTAAGGAAAACATTTTTAAATAAATAGAGCAGGAAACTAGTTATTCATATGAAATAAATATAATTGGATTCCTTTCTTATATGACAAGCAGAGCTAAATTCATATGAAATAAGAAGTTAAATGTAAAAGTAATATTTTTTAAAAGTTGGTGTAAAATTTAATTGCTCTATTTCTGAGCTTGGGGTAGTAAAGCATTTCTTAAATAAAAAAAAATTGTCACTTATAAAACGAGATTGACAACTGGGATTATATGAACCTGAAAAGTCTCTAAATGAAAAGCATTTTATAGAAATTGAAAATGAAAGTTTCATACTATAGGAAGATATTTGCAAGATATTTTCTAATTAATAAAGAAATATAAAAAACTCCTACAGATCAGCACGAAAGTAACAACCTAACATAAAAAGTGAAAAACATGAGAAAGCACTTGGCAAAAGAGGCAATACACACGATCAGTGAAGACGTGAAGAGGTATTCAATCATATTTATGACCAGATAAATGTAAACTGAAACCAGAATGAGATTCAATTTCGCACATTTTCAAGACAAAATCATGAAGTATGACAATATCACGTGCTTGAAAGAATGTGATTCATCACAAACTCAAACTGTCATTGATACTGTACAGATATTGTACAAGACCAGTTTGTACAGCCATTTTTAAAAACAATTTTACGTTATCTTGTAAATTGTAGCATTTATAATCCTTACAATCCATGAATTTCACTAAGTACATATGAAAAAGGAAATATAAGTGTATTCTAGGATAATATCCAAGAATATGAATAACAGCATTTTTCAGAATAGCAAAAAGATACCCATCATCAACAGGAGAATGGCTAATCAAGTGTGGGGTATTAAAACAATGAAATATTGGAAAGTGCTAAATTAACTATATCTATGCTAATATACATGAATCCTAGGAATATAATATTTGGCTTAAAATTCCCCAAAGACTCCATATAATGTAATACTATTTTCAAAATCAAAATATCTATCATGAAACCATACATTTCATAGGAATGCCTAGAAATGTGACCAAATTAAGCTTTTAACAAAACCAATGATAAAGACAGACTTAAAATAGTAACTATGTTGAGTGATTAGAGGTAGGGGAATGGAGTAGGGTAGTATCACATAGGAGAAAATGAACTATTGTTAATTGTTTATTCGTCATGTTGGGTGAGTGGTATATTGATATTTATGTTCTTAAAAACAAGCAGATATATACATACTCATATTCCTGCCAGTGAACCATGCATTGACCAATGGTAAATTAATGTCATGAATTATATGACAAATAGTACAGTTATATGCACCTGAGGTCTAGGAATTGCAAACTGAACACACACACACACACACACACACACACACAGCCAAATTATTTAGAATAACTTTGAAGCCTTTCTTTACATGGTCACAGCTTCTCTATGCAGCTTTAGTTTTTGCCATTCTGTGTCTAATCTTGCATGTTCTATTACCACTAAGACACACTTTTTTTTTTCATCTAGTCCTTCATGCCATGTCTTCTGTGTCTGTACATGTATTTCTCCCTAATCTAGATCATCGTTTTCATCCTTTATAGTTTAGTTCAGTTTCTATTTTTAAAAATATTTTTCTGGTTCTTCCATTGCTCACAAAAGATATCCAACTCTGTGCTTTCACAATACACTTAGCTATTTATATTTGGAGAGTAGAGTTTCCTTCACAAGACCATGAGCAATTTAAAATCGGGAAATGCTCCTCTTTAACTTGCATATTGCCAAACTAGGTACTGCACCTGGAATGTAAGCAGACGTCCAATAAATATCAAATTAACTCAAGAGTAAGTATCACAACGAACCTGCTAATTGAAAACTGTTGGACTATATCCATTCTAACTACTGCTCATTACAAAGGCTACTGTCTCAGATGAACCTAAGCTGTTCAACAATTTAGTAGAATCAAGCCCCAGGAATTTTATGCCACAGGTATAACCCACAACCACTGTTTAAGATGGAGAGAAAAATTTAAGCTCTGCATAACACTACAAAATGCATTATTCTTAATCTATTTTTTCTGAATCCCTCTTTCCAGTGATCACCTCCCTGCCTACCTGCTTTACTTGTTCTCTCCTGCTATTTATCCATGCTCTGGTTAAACTATTGCCACAACTTTTACCACTCTTGTATTGGGGTCCATACCTGCTAATCATCTTACTCTACTCACATTCTCTTTTGAAATTCATAGGAAAAAAATGGAATTATAGCTGAATTTGCCACTTGTAGAACAACTACAAGTAAAAAGAATGTGAGTTCATAGTAACTATTATTAAATACATGGGACAACTTGCAGACTGATTCATAGAACCAAAAATCCCTTAAGTTTTACGTAAAAAAACATTCTTAAACCTTTTACAGATAATTTATCTGAAAACTTGATTAGCCAGTTTATTTAGAAAGTTAAAACACACTTGTTTTCTTCTTTATCTAAAAACATTACTATTCCTGAAAGCAATCCAAAATTTTAGTCTCATAATTAAATACATAATTGTTGTATTGTCGTTATTCATCAAAACATCTTATAAATCTCTCTCTCACCTTGGCATGCTCACTCTCTCTACTCCCTTATCTCCCTTCACCACTCTCCTTCCCTCCTTCCTCCTGCCACCTCATTTCTGAATATTGACTCAGATATTTCCCAGAAAACCTAGTTTTTGCTGGGCCTTTTTTTCCCTCTTTCTCTAAACTTTCTAATTTATGAAAGTGGACAAAAACCTCTTCCTCATTCAATGTCCTCATTCGTGCACTGCCGTTCTCTGCAATTCTTCATTCCTTTCACTGCACCAAGCATCCTTCATATGTACCATCCCCTCCCCGCCCCAGGAATTAAATCTCATTTAAATCTGTGTTCTGTGGGAAAATCAACTTCATTTTTCAAAAATGAGGAAAACACTGCAGTGGAGTAGTCAATTACCTGCATTTTGTTAGAAAGCAAAGCCTAGGAGCTAATCAAGGACCAAGAATCTTCTCTCCTTGAAAGTGGGGGAATGTCAGAGAAGGTCTGTGAACACTTACACGTTAGTAAGTTCTGTAAGTTTTATACATGTCTCCATGTTCTATTTTTTTTACTCTCTATACTCATGCTAGCTCTCTGGCAAAGACTACTAATTTATTTCCAATATCTATTCTCTCTTCTTTCTCAGTAATAGACCCCCTACATTTATCTTTGCTTATGATTAGAAAGTGCCCTACATTTCCAGTCTTCTTTGTGGACGTGGAGATGTGTGGCAAAGTTCTGGCCAATGGACTCGACAGATATATACCATGAGGTAGATTCCCAGAAACGTCCTTAAAAGATCACTTATGTATGCTATGCCCTTGATCGATTTTTTTCTTCCCCCATTATGTTTCCTTTTCTCCATATTTCATACCGAATGGTCAATATTTGAAAAAAAAATCTTTTTAAAAATCATGTCATATAAAACATTACCTTTTACCAACTATCTGAGATTAAGATGCAAATATAATGAAACTTCACCCCTAAATAATTAACAAGCATTTCCGAAGAAGAACCTTCCCCTACACAAATGTGTCATCATTAGCACATCTCAGAACATCAACTTTTACTTTATTAACAGCACAACCTGTGGTCAACAGAGTTCACCAATTTTTCTCCATTTTATCCTGCTGTGTTTTTTTTTTTTCAGAAACCAATTGATAGGCACAAAATGATATGCCTGTGATACCTCTTTGATCTGTAACTATCTGAAACATCCCTGCCCACATCCCAGTTTCTCTTTATTTTTCATGACATAAAACTTTTGAAGGATTCAGGCCATTCCAGAACATTCTACATTATGAATTCATATTGTTCCTCAAGATTTTATTTAGGTTAAACATTTCCGATAAAACACCATAGAGTGAATATTCTGTACTTCCTACTGCATCACATCTGAAGCTATATCATGTCAAGCTATTCCACTGTTGATGATACCAAGCTTGACTTCTTCTTAGCTAAGGTGATAAGTGACAGATAGCTCCATGGAAAAGGCATATATTTTCCTTTGTAATAATTAAGTAATTTGTGATGTGACATTTTGAAACTGCATGAATATCCTGTCTCCCAGCAATCTTTCACCCCATGGTTTTAACATCTGTTGGTGATCTTTGCCTAAATAAACTGTTAAATTGGGAGTTTCTTATTATATCATTCCTTATATATGTATTAACTGACATTACTTAGTAAAAAACTTTATTTTACCTCTCCTCATCTTTCATTGAGTATAACTATAGATTCTTAATCCCGTTCTTGTCAGGTGACATACCTGCTCCTCTGCCTTCCACGTTGATTGGAAGCTCCCTGAATCTCTCCCGCCAGAAGCAGATGCTGGTGCAATGCTTCTTGTACAGCCTGCAGAACTGGAGCCAAAGAAATCTCTTTTCATTATAAATTAACCAGCCTCAGGCATTTCTTATAGTCGTGCAAAATGGACTAATACAATATTCATTAATAATGCATTTTTATACATGTATGTATAAACATATACAAAATAAATAATGCATATATATACATGTATGTGTACATGTGTGTATTGTATAAATATATATATACATCCACATATATATACACACATGCATTACTTTATGCTTAGCTCTGTTTTGAGTTAAATATTTTACTTTTGAAGGTGTTACAGTTCTAGGTATGTGTTCTCACCAAATTTCTATTATAGTCAAAAGTGAAAAGAGATATTTTAATGTTATTAAGAGGTACAAACTGCAAACATTTTAAGCTTTTTCAAAGAGTATCCTTTTGCTTTTTCCTGTAACTAACTTAATACCTATGTGAACTGCCATTAGACTCATACTTCACTGTTGACAATGAAATACCAATATTCTCTCTCAAAGCCTCAAATAGTCATTTGGAAAAAAATAATGATTTTCTTTATTTTCTAAATCATGGAATTGTGTAAATGGATATCTGTTATGTCAATAGCAAACTTCACCCCATTTATTCCTTCTGTTGCTTTAGTCTTAAAGATCTACTGTATATTGACTTGGTAAAACAGCATGCTGCAAGACTAAAGTGTAATAAAAAATACCCTGTCATTTGTTCAGGGAGTAAAAAGGCAACATTGGTATTAGGAGTGTGGTGGCTATAATATTTACTTAATATTGCAGTTGTTTTACTTTCTCCCTGTCCCCTACCTGTCCCAAGAGAAGGCTCTTTTCAAATGTGAAAATATGCCTGACAGTTTACTCAGAAATAAGTGCTTTTTATGGCAATATTACTTGGACTATTTCTTTACAGTCTCAAAAGGTATTTTAAAGCAAATCTAAGCTTGTAAATGTAACTCCATCACCAAAATACACACAATATACAGGTAAAAAAAATTTAAGGCAAAGATTGCCTATTCATAGCATATTTATATATAACCTTAACACCAACATACCTTCTTTTTTTATATATTGTGATCATTCATTGTGTTAGTGTAACTAACCTACAGTCCTCGATGATTTAATCGAGCCCTAATCTATAGGTTACTCGCAAGGTATTTTGTAGATGTGATAAAAATACATAATCAGTTGATTTTTAGTAAGGAACATTAACCTGAATAATATGATTCAATCTATGACCCTAATCTGATTCAATCAGTTGAAAGGCCTTAAAATCAGAGCTGAGTTTTTCCTTAAAAAAAAAAAAAAAAAAAAGCCTCCTCAGTGCAGCAGCTTCAGCTCATGCCCAAAAACTTCAGCCAGCCCTTCCCAGTGGCCTGCCCTGTGGATTTTGAATAGCCCCACAATCCCATAAGCCAAATTACTGCAACAAATCTTTTTAAATATATCTCCTACTGGTCCCTCTTCTCTAGTTGAATTCTATTAATAATGTTGATTTAAGTATTGGATGTGGTGCTAGAGGTATAGAATCTTGAGGCTGAATTTTTTTAATTGATTGTAGATTTTCTAGAATTATCTCTGTAATTTGATTAGATTTAAAGATATTGATAACCCTATTTCCAGTGATAAAGAAGGCTTTAGTAATGTAGGGAATAATTTGGCTATACAGATACACAAAATATTACTATTGGATACCGGTAATCAAATATTTATAAAAGGTGAGGTTCTGGGTGTTCATGTATTTATAACCTTAGGATATTTTAGTTAAACTTAAGGCATATACTGGTATTTTCTGGTTGCTTTTGTGTTGGAGAAAGTGGTGAAAGAAAGAATGAGATCAGGTCTTTAAATTCCCTGCTCAAACTCCTCATTAATGATCTCCATATTTCTATATCCTTCCCAGAAGAATCCCTTATCACCTGTAGCTTCAGCAATGATCTTTATGAAAACAAAATCCAGATCCTCATCCTGTGAGTGGCTGAATTATAAAGTGAGTTGAGGTCCCAGCTTCACAACTTGTGTTCTCTTAAAGGAAGGGCATTGATTAGGAAGGGGTGGGATGCTGAACACTGGAATGGTGAGGTACAGGCAGATCCCAATGAAACTGGGGGTATCACACCCCTAAATTCTACTGAGTCTTCTTGGCCAGTAGAAGCAGCCCTTTCACCTGTGTTTGAGGGCGTTAGCATCCTCAGAAATAAGGCCCCTGCAAGCGACTTGCAAGGCACTACTGACTCCTCAGGACATGCCCCCACATCTGTCTTTACTTCCAGACTGATAACCAGACTCAAGCCCCAGCAGACCTCAAAGGGTGAGGTGCAAAGTGTGACCTGCAAGGAGGGACATTACCTTCCAAAGATTTGTATGATTTTTCTAACTAATACAAACAGAAATATGGGGAATATATGTGGGAGTAGATCTTAAGGATGCACTATCATTATGGAAGGAGTATATAGAGGTGTATCATGCTCTTTTCCTTTTAATTAGTAGCAGTTTTGAATTATCCATGTTACCACTTAACTTCACTATTTTTGTATTTTGGAATCATTGTTCATAGAATTATTAATTTTGAATAGAGCAACATTGTGCCATTCTCCCTGTTTATGCTTCACATTGAGGCAAGATTAATATTTTATTATCTCAGCAGTAAATTTGTCTAATTCCTCTTATACATAAGCTTTATATGGTTTGAAGTCTTTCACAAAGACAAGCCTGGAAATTCTTTCGGTTTTATTTTTATCAAGATCAACTTTACAGAGAGGATTGAACTCAGGGAAAAAAAAAAAAAAAAAAACCCTAATATATTCAAGAAACTCTAGGAACACGTTGTTTTTTCAAATGTTCATCTGTCTTAGAGATCCCACAACCACCCTCAAGTTGGGTGAATCTCTAGAAGGACTCATGTCAGTATAACTGGTTACACTCACAGCCAATGTCTATTACAGCAAAGGATCCATCCAAAGTAAAAGTAAAAATAAAATGATATGCATTTCATAAGGTCCAGAGAAATTAGTGGCCATCTCATGAGTTCATCTTTATACAGGTCACACAGGATGCTGAACTTAACAACTAGTTCATAACTTCCCAAAAATTTAACCATTGGCTTTTGTGAGTTGATATAAGCAAACTCCGGGATACTACTGATGCTTCTTTGTCTTATATAACGTATAACCAATGACAGATTTTCCAGACCTGAGCTTTCTATTCCAAATTTACGTGATTTGGCTTTTGTCTTGGATTCTGTGTTTGAATTTTTAGTCTGCAGCTGTCATGATCCTAAAATGCTCTTTGTAGACTGAGACTCACATTGCTTATTTTGCTCTTAGAGGCATTCCCCCCGACTTGAAGTTACATACTGCAGTGTTATGCTATTAACTACTACTTCAAGTATGTTGCCTGGCAATTATACTTAAATTTATTGCTGCCCATTTAAAAATAACAGAACTAATATTTTTCTTTGTATTCGTCATGATTTTCTGCCTATTAATTTGATATGTTTGATGTTTTAAAGTTCTTTATCATTGTCACATAAAAAATTTGAGACTACATTATGTCTCATTGGAAAGTATAATCTGTTCATTATGTTTTATTTTGTCAACAAAAATACAATCTTAATGTAAGTACTTGATAAATTGAGTTTGGTTTTTTTTTTGTGATGACCCAAGTAGTAATCCTAGTCTTCTGTACTATTGATTATCTGATTAGTATTAGTGAGTCACTAACATACTAAATCTTAAATTATTAAGGAAATCTGAATGCAGTTTGAATGATGTTGATAGATGGGACTGAAGTAGATGCAGTGAGGAAAATAAGTGAACATTTCATGAAAGAGTATTTGAGCTTATTTTTTGGAGGAAGGCATGCATAACATACTTGAAGCTGATGGAGAAAGTCAGAAAACAAGGTTTAAAATGCTTTAAGTGTTTGATGTGATAAAACACACAGAAACTATTTTGTAAAATACACAATGCTCAAATACAAAATAAAAATGATTGTTTAAAAGGCATGTTGAACAATATCAGTTCTGAACAGATATGTTCAAAGTTTGTTTTTTTCTTATCATGGGAAATACCTACCTGGGGATAAAAAGAAAAACTGATGGACTAGTGGGTAGACTCAGAAACAAGTTCTAAAATTTATGGAGGCTGAGAAGTCCTGCGACAGGATGTCTGCAAGCTGGACACCTGGGATGCTTGTGGCATGGCTCAGTTCAAGTCCAAAGGCCTCAGAACCAGGAAAGCTGATGGTGTCTCACTTAGAGGCTGAAGGCCTGAGAACCCTGGGGCACTGGTGTAAATCACAGAGTTCAAAGGCGAAGGAGCCTGGAGTTCTTTTTTCCAAGGACAGGAAAGGAAGAGTGCACCTTAGCTCCAGCAGATATCTATCTATCATCTACCTATCTATTTATCTATCTATCTATTCAGCTTTTCTCTGTTTTTGTTCTCTTTGGGCCCCCAGCTGATTGGATGGAGCCTGCCCACATTGAAGGTGGATCTTTCCTACTTAGTCCACTCAGACACACATGCTAATCTTCTCTGGAACATCCTCCCAGACATACCCCAAAATAATGGTATATCAGATTTCCAGGTATTATTTAATCCAGTAAAGTCAATACCTAAAATTAAGCATCACACTTAGATGTAGACACAAGTGAGACATTGATAGGGTTCACTTTGGATTATAGGGGATAAGAGAATAAGAAATAAGAGATTTAAACAAAAGAGTTCTGAATTGAACTTATCAAATTTATGACTAGCTGCTTGAAATTTGAAAAGATGGGAAGTCTTTCAGAAAGCTACCTGAGAGTCTTGGTGGAATCATTGATTCAGATGTAGGCTTGTTGTAATAGGTCAGGGGCAGAACAAGAGGAGGATAGGAAGCTTCCCAGTATGTCAACACGCAGGAAATAAAATGGATATGAGGCAGATTACATTTGGGTTTCATTTTGAGTTTCTGTTTTTAAATAAACATCTTCTAGAATTTTGCAGCATGACTGACTGTTCTTCATAACACATATTCCTTAATGATCTGTGTTGGGAGTTAATTTTAGTGAATCCAGTTCAGTATCCTAGTGCCTACTTTTTGCTGAAGGACAATCACAACTCCATACACCATCTTCTTCCACTCAGAGAGGAAAACAAATTTGTTTGCGTTGCGTTGAAAGGTCAGATGGACTGCTAAACTTGAACCGCATCACCTATACAATCCCACACAAAGACCAGATGGTTCACCATTCTCTTGTAAGAGGAAACTCAGCTACTATTGTTCCATTTGAAACCACTTTTCTCCTAGTAATTCTGAAAAAAATAAAAATGAAAACAAATAAACAAGAAAAAGCCCTGGCACTGATTTAGAAAATTCCTTCTTCGTCCCAATCTTCTCTCTAGTCAGATTGTTTCTTTCATGCCGTTGACATAAGAAACGTTGAACCCTGCAAACAGCAGACACCTTCTGTCTGACGCTGCTCTCTCTGCTGCCTTAGACTAGACAATATTCTTCATATACCTTACTAGAAACTTTCAGTATTTATACTAAAATATACAAAAACAAAGAGCAAGTTCATATAATTGATTATGTTATTCACTGAAGGTATATTTTTCCCTAAAATCTCTGGTGGTTAGGCAAAAAAGCAATATCAAATTTTAGGATTTCGGGTGGTCCCTTTTTCTGTTACAAAAATCTGCACACATCACTCTTTTCATATTATTTACATCTAACTTGCTTTGTCTGAAAGAAAGCCCAAACTAAGGTACAAGAAAGTGCATATTCACAAAATACAATTTAATTTTCTATGAGAAACTTCCTTTTCATTTGTCTGAGAATGGTAAACACTAGAGCCACTACCACATAACTCCTGATACTTTTGTAGGTATTGAAACTGCCACTTATTCACTCCTTACAATTTCTGTCTCTGCAGAAGTGTTACCTTCTTTATGATTAGATATGTGAGTTTCTAAGTCCCATTTCTTCTAAGAGTAACTCTGTTTTTTAAAAAATGTAATATATATATAGGCTGACTCGTAATAATCATCAAATACACAAGATGAGTAAAGTATTTCAATCTCAACATTATTGTCTCTCTTCTAGCTCCATGATCCAGCAAAAATTCAGAGATTTGCGTATGTCATGATTTGGAAATAATGATGACAGTGAGAGTAAAGCATAAGCTGAATGGAATAAATTTATACCTGAACCCCTAAATTTTTCATGAGTGATATGCATCTATTACACAGGATTTTTTGCAAATATAGGAAACTGACTCAATGATCGTAGTTAAGATTGCATCCAGTGTGAGGTGTATCTTACTGAGCTATCACAATAATATAGCACTTGCAGTTTCCCAAACTATTTTTTACCCGGTCAGACTTAAAATATTGCTCTAGTCTGCCTTTATTCCTCTGAAGTGACACCATGAAAGTGATGCCTTGTGTGTTACAGAAGATGGACTAAAAGTATATTCAATAAACTGTCTGTCTAATTTACACCACGTACAACATCATCTGGGGACAGTGTGCAATAAGGCAAAAAGTGAAGACATAAATAGTGCTTCTGGCATTTCAGAGAATGTGCAAGGTTTTGAAGCCTGAGGCACTATATTTTGTTAGCTGTTTGTACTTCAATCTGAAGAACTTGTTGGATTCTAAGTCTCCCCTACCCTCTGTAACTTGCACTATATTGCACAGTTGTCTTGGAACTATTTGCTACCAAATTTTAGTTTGTTTTCTTTCTGATGTTTCAGAAGTAATCTTTAAATATGGTATGGATTTGGAAAACACCATACAATTTCTTCTTGTAACATAGTCACTGTCCTTATGAAACCTGTTTGTTTGTTTTGCAAGAAAAACATAATTACCCACTTGTTAACCCCACACCACGCCCTTCAAGGATATGCCCTTGATTCTAATTCTAGGAGACAGTGACGGAGTCAAAGTCTATTAGAATATGTCAAGTCATAAAGAGCTGTAGATGGGTATTTAAAATAATATTAATACATTGGTAAAACTCATTAGAAAACAACTACAAGTGTTTTATTGATCAATTGAAATAGAAATATGATAAAGTATACCTTATTCAAGTTTGTAATGCTCATAATACCTTACAATACATTGTTTCTGCTAGAAATTTGGTTGTTTATTATTTCAAAGTGAAATTCCACCTCAATCTGCAAAATATTTTCAATGTCAATTTTATAAAATTTGGAGTAATAACTCAATCCTATTTTGACATATTACACATTCAAGCACAATTTAAGGAGCCAGTTAAAACAAGTGGTTTCATATTCAATGATTTGAAACCTAAAGCAATAATTAGTTACAAAAATATGCACAGTAAAAATAATTAGAAAATAGAGTAATAAACTATTTCAGAAGTTATCAAAATTTTATTGATCATATGTGAACTTTATCAAAATCAGATGTATTTTAAAATATAACAAATTATTTTGATTTTTTGCTGCAGTCTTGTTTCTATTTAGACTTTTAAAAATGATATATAGATAAGAAGTGTATTTTTTGATATTTCCAACTGATTGAGGATTTACATTGGGTCATAAATTTAACCTTCCTTTTTGGGTGAGAAATGTTTTATGATTCTCATATTCACTTGCTGACACATAAGGTGTAGCTGTAAAATGGAATAGAATCATTGCCCTCAGGTAAATCTCATATTCTGTGGCCACATTTTCAGAATGTAATAAAGATGCTACAAAGGAACAATGCAAAAGTTAGGGGATACACTTATTCATAAAATGAGCTTTAATAACGGTTTAATGTATTTTTGTACATGTCAATTGTGATAGCAAAGATAAAAATAGTTCTATCATATTATGTGCATTGTAAATATTAAAATATTTTAAATAATGACCCCATCTTTAGAGAGAACAAAAGAATATTGTTTTAAAATTGTTTCCAAAATGAAATTCATTTAGAAATTATTTTTATAATTGTTTTGCATAATTCAAAATGTGAATTGTGTCTCACATTTATTCATTTTTTTCAAGATTAGCAAATGTTTGAAAATTTTTCTTAATTAAAAGGCTAAAAACACATTACCCTTAACAGATCAAAACATAACTCCTAACATTTTTTTCTAAACTAGTTACGTTAATTTAAGAAGGAATATTGATTTCTAAAACTATTAGATGTTATTATTTATCACTAAACATACATATTTTACACAAGATGAAATTGAACAAGTTCTTAAATGAATGTCATAGTGTTAGATTTGATATTGTAATATTGTCCCACCCTAATGCAACTGAACCTGTTTTCCTTGCTTTTGCTGGCAAATTTGCAAGTTAGGAATGTCCAGCTAAAGTAGGTGATTGCTGCCAGAGCCAAGGTAGAAGTTTATAGAAAGTTGTTGGCTCTTCATGGTTATTGATTGTGTGCATCCATTTCTTACTGCCTCTAACCAATAAAGTATAATTGTTGCTGCTTTCCTTAACCTCCTAAGTCTTCCTCAACTTCACTTTTAGTAAGCTGTAACCAAGAACTATATGAGGAAAAGAATTCTTGGAAATGTCATCTCAGCATAACCAACTTGAAATTGAACCAGCACAAATATATTAAGTTACTGACTGTTGTAGACGTTAGCAATTATGAATCTCACCATTCAACAGTCCCGCAGGCCCCAGTACCTGTTTGTGAGCAAGTGCCCTCTCCGTGAGGCAGAGTAATTCTCCCTACATAGACACTCTGGACTCTGTATCCAAGATTCCCTTGAGATGGAATGTGAGGCTATGAATCACCCACCAGCACATTGAATGAGAACTCAGTGACATGAAAGACTAAGAACTAAGTAAATTCTTCCCAGTAGAAGCTGGTGGGAGGGGAGAGGGAGGAAAGGGTTGAAGGAGGCATTGGCAACTGCATTAATTTTCTGGATGCAACAATAGCAATGATTTTATCAACAGCTTTTATTGTCCAGAGTTCCTTGTTTATGGCAGCCAAAATACAGTTTGTCCTGTTTGTATCCAGAGAAAGTGTATCTTCGTGTAACCTACTCACCTTGAGAGAATAAAGCCCTGTCCTAGGGATCTCACACTGATACCAAGGGCTACACAATATCTATTCTTCTGTAATTATTTGTAATTTATTTATTTTTAAAAATGCTTTAAATACTAAACTCCAACATAATCATATTCCAATATAACATGCATAGAGAAAAATGTACCTGTTAAGAGTTCAACTTTTTTCCTCATTTGCAACCAGTACACATATGACGAAGAACATTACCAGTACAATAGGGGCCTAAACGTATCCACTAAACTTCCCCTGATGAAGGATAGCAGCTGTCCTGCCTTGTACTGCAGAGATTCATTCTTTCAGTTTTTGATCTTTACATTAGTGAAATCATACTGTGTCTGTGCTTTCATATCTGGCTTCTTTTGCATAACATCCCATTTGCAAATTATCCAAATTGTTGAGTGCTATACTTAATGTATTTTCTTTGCCAAATTATAATCAATTATATATATGTGTGTGTGTGTGTGTGTGTGTGTATACATATGAATTATACATGTATCTTCTCTTAAGCATTGAGGAATTTTCATGATTTTGCTACTAAACCTTATGAACACTCCAGTGCATGTCTTTGGTAAAAAATGTGTACATATCCTGAAAATTATTTTTCTACAAATGGAATGGCTGGGTCATAGGGTATGCATACATTGAGCTGTAATTATTACTGTCAAATAATTTTCAACATTGATTTCTTACTGTTTTCCATTTACGCAAGTTAGGTAAAGTTGGTGAATGGCATTCTTCAGATGTCCTATAAACTTACTGATACTTTGTCCACTTGTTCAATTCGCTGGTGAGAAAGGTACAGAGATGGCCCCAATGTCTTTTAAATTTTTTTTTGATTTGTACTTTACATAGATTATGCTTATAGATTTAGAATAGGGATTTCTTCACAGGGGATTGATTGTTTTACCATTATGGCATTTGCTCATTATCCCTAGAGTGCCTCTTACCTTAATGTACACTGTCAGAAGCTCAGCTGGGTTCAGAGAGCTGAGCTGCCAGAGGTTGGAGTCACTGATTAAGACAACAAATAAAGAGGAAAAGTAACTGTCAAACCCTTAATCACTCATTGCAATCGTGTCTATATATAAGCAAGAAGGTAATCCAGAGAAAGCCCTGATCTCTGCTATCCCCACCCCCACGCCTATCCCAGATCAGCTCCACTTTTCCCCACCGAGTGGTGCAGGGAGATCTGCACAGACGTGGGAATTCCCTCTCTGCCAAGGAAGCCACAAACAAAAGTCTTCTGCAGTTTTATGAACCTGGCGGCTCCTTGGGAGAGTCAGAGGAGGAAGATCTAAGAGTATGAAAGTACTGAACGTTGGCATACCTCAGAGATATTCTGGATTTGCTTCCATACCATCACAATGAAATGAATATCTCAATAAAGCGAGTCACACAGATTTTTTTGGTTTTCCAGTGCATATAAAAGTTATGTTTACACTATAATGTAATGTATTATGTGGAAAAAAAGCATTATGTCTACAAAACATACATAACAAATAAAAATAATTTCTTGCTAAAAAATGCTAACAGTCATTTGAGCCATCATTGAGTCATAATCTTTTTGTGGGTGGAGGGTCTTGTCCCGATGTTGATGTCTGCTGACTGATCAGAGTGGTGGTTGCTGAAGGTTGGTGGCAGAGGCAATTTCTTAAAATACCACAGTAAAGTTTGCCACATAGATCAACTCTTCCTTTCACTAAAGATTTCTCTGTGACATATGATGCTCTTTGATAGCAGTTTACCCACAGTGAAACTTCTTTCAAAATTAGAGTCAATCTACTCAAACATTTCAACAATGTTCACAGCATCTTGCTCAGGAGTAGATTCCATCTCATGAAGCCACTTTCTTTGCTCATCCATAAGAAGCAACTCCTCATCTGTTCAGATTTGATCATGAGATTGCAGCAATTCAGTCACATCTTCAGGCTCTGCTTCTAATTCTAGTTCTCTTGCTTTTTCCACCACATCTGCAGTCCCTTCCTCTACTTAAGTCTTGAACTCCTCAAATTGTTTATGTAGGTTGCAATCAACTTGTTCCAACTCCTGCAAATGTTGCTATTTTGACCTCCTACCACGAATCACAAATGTTCTTAATGGCATCTAGAATGACAAATACTTTCCAGAAGGTTTTCAATTTACTTGGCCCAGATCTATTAAAAATTAGAAATGTGTGGACTTGCTTATGGTGGGGCCTGAAAAAGCATACAAAAGTTTTGATACAGGAACCAGGCTTCTTGGGTACTTTTTGATTTAATATACTGTGCAATATTTGTTTGCTCTTTTATTCTTTGATTTATATTTACTTGGCATATCTTTACTTCTATTTACTTTCAAGCTATATTTTTATATTTAAAGTGTATCTTCTTTTCCAAAGTTGGATTTATAAAAACATTCTGTCATTCTTGCTCTGTTACTTAAAATGTTTAGTTCAATTATGCCTCATATAATTACTGTCATATTTAGGTATACATAATTTGACTACCATCTTATAATTTTCTATTTGTCTCTTTTGGTTTATGGCCTGTTATCTCTCCTATGCCTGCCTTTGGATTAATCTATAATTTCTTATTTTTCTATTTTTTTCCTCTCTGTAAAATTATAGTTTATACAATGTGTTTAATCTTCCTTTTGAAAGACCCCTAGAGATGACGATGTATGTTGTCAGATTACATCTAATACAGTGATTGTTGTTATTATTAATTATTCCTTGAAGAAAATGGATTATTTCTCCCTAACTGCTTTTATTTGTTCTATTTGTCTTTAGTACTCAAAACTCTTACTATGATGTGTCTGGGCATAATATTTTTGTTCTTATTCCAATAGGTATTAATTATGCTTCTGGAATTAGTTTATATTGCACACATTTTTTAAAAAATTCTTGGTCATTATTGTTTTAAATATTGTTTTTGCCATTTTCCTACTCTTTTTTTCTATGTTGCTCCAATATCAAGAATGTTTGATCTCTTTACTCTTTTATTTTTTTTTATTTTTTTATTTATTTTTTTTTTCTCTTTACTCTTTTATCTCCCTCCCTGTCTCTCTTTCTCTCTGCACTGCTTCATGTTACATTTATTATTTGCCTGTCTTCCAATTTATTTGCATATCCTCTGCTGTGTGTAATGTGTTTTAAAACTGTTTTAATGATATTTTGGCTTCAGATATTATAATTATAATTTCTTGTTTTTCTGTTTAATAATTTTGTAGACTCTAATTATCTGGTTACTTTCTTCAATTTTTCTTTTATTGTCCCTATTCTTTTCCATATAGCTTGAACATATTACTCGAGGTACTGTTAAAGTTCTAATTAGCTAACATCAAAGTTTGGATCCTGTACAAATGTCTTTATATTGTTTTTTATACTCTGGATTTTAAAAAATCATATTGTACTGACTTTTGGCATACCTAGTGATTTTATTACCTAGATATCATTGTGTTTAAAAATTATAGGGTCTCAAATGATGAGACTTCCTCCCTAGTGGAAGGAAGTTGTTGTGCTAGTCAGATGATGTGGTTTCTGAACCTCTTAATTAAGTCAGGGATCTTAGTAAGTTAAGCCTAGGCTGCATTTGCCAGAATTCAGCAACTATCCTGAGAAAAAAGCTAGTCGAATCCTAGAGGATCCAATTTTTTTTGTCCAGACCTCTGCTGGTTTTTCTGTCCCTTTGCACCATTCATATATATATGAATATACATATGAAGACTTTTGTGCTAAAAGTCTCAGCCTTTTGCCTACACTCAAATAAGCAAATTCCCCAGAGTGAAATGGCTACAAAAATCAGATGACCTCTATGAGGTTCTCCCCTCTCTACTTTTATAACATCTACAGTCCCCAACGGCTCAGCACTTAAGGATGACTTTATCTAATACATTCTGCTTTATTAAGCATTCCTAGTTACTCTGATTAGCAAACGGGAATGCTATAAACTGTTTGCTCTCACCCGGAAATCAAGTTTCTAGAAGTTCTTAATGTCAAATTTTGGAGCCTGACTTGCCCCCCTATCTCAATACAACCCACCATTTAGATGGCTGGCTTGAGGAAAGATGAAAATTACTGCATTTTGAAATAATCTCTGCGATTCTCATCAGAAATACAGTTGGTCATAGACCACATTCTGAACACCACTAGAATCTGCATAAACTTTGAGGTAGATATCATTAGGTTTAGAGATCTTAAGAACATTTTGCAGCAAACAATAAGATGAGATTGAAGAGAAATAATTTCAAATCTTTGTGCCACATCTTGCTTCCCAGATCACAATGAGTAAAAGTTATGCCAAACATTCCAAAATTCAACTAAAATCTTTGCTCTTTAAAAAGCAATCTCTTGTAGAGATAAAGGTTAATCTCATTATATTTTATTTTCAAGTAACAGCACCATGACTTTTAGAGTTTTTACTACTTCTGAAATGGCATCAGAATATTAAAAAATCTTTCCTTTCTCAATAATTTCACTACTATTATTTCACTTTGCTGTGTCTAGCTTCTTATTATATCTACTGTATTTGCTTGTATATTCCTAGTTAAAGTAAATTTCTATAATTTTATATTTCAGACTAAAAATTAGGAACCAAATTTATATTGGTTATTATAATTGCAGGACCTGATAGTTACTTCTATAAATTCAATAAAAATGCTAATTTGTAGATTTTCCATTCGTATTTACTAAAGTATTTCTGATCAGAGAAGATACTATAAATCTAGGCTCTGATCCACCAGTTAAGGATCTGCCCTTAGTTTTCTGTTTTTAATTTATGATAGACATTCCTGAAAAACAGGATATGTTTGTGCTCATAAAAAAAGTGCTATTCTCTGTCAACTTTGGGGATTTAAGGTGTTCTTCAATTATTCTCCAGAAGTAAAATCTGCCTGAGGCTCTGAGTTTTTCAGCCTTTTGGTATGGATATCAGACATATTCTAGTATTCTGCCTTGCTTCTCAATCTCTCTCTCTCCCCACCCCCTGCCCCTTCTCCCTCTCCTTCTCTTTCTCTTTCTTCCTCTACTTCTCTCTTCTTTCTTCTGATAACATATTCATCATCTCTGTCTTGTTTCACATAGTTACAGATGCAGGCTATGTCTTCCTCCAAACTGTATTAACTAGAAAATATAACATAAAGAGTCTGATTCAAGAATAGCCATTGATTGGAGGTGTTGTCAGTAAAACAGTGGAGCAGGAAGCCCCAAACCCTCCATCTCTCATGGAGACATAGATTCAAAACCAATACATGGACCAATTCCCTTTTGGCAGTTCTATAAATGAGGTAAGATGATTCTGCATCCCAGGCTATTACAAAACTATTAGTAGCTGCATCAACATTTGTAAGAAATGTCATGGCACTCACTCACCAATGCCCCTCCCTCTGGCTCAGAATTGAGCCAGGGGAGAAGACTCAACACCGATCTTCTGCCTCATGAAGGAGAAGAAGGAAAGAATGCAGCATGTGTCCAACATTCCAGCTTTTTGAAGGCTATCCAAGGGACTATTTTCTATCTCATCTGTCATTACTGATGAGATCCAGTATACTCCAGATGACTGTGGGCCACTGAAAACAAAAAAGAGCTAGGTGGCTTGCTGCTGCTCAGAGGACCTATCACACAGCAGACAGCTTGGCAGCTTCTCCCAGGGGTAGATGGGGAGGGAAGAGTGGGAAAAGGGAAAAGGAGATTGTCCAAAATTGCAGCTTTTCGGAGGGCATCCTGATCCTGAGGGATTGGTTTCTGTCACACCTATCTTGAAGCACTGATGGGACTTAGCACACTCCCCATGCTTGGGGGCTGAGAAGAAGAAAGATGAGTTGGGAGACTACAGCAGGTCCAGGGAGCCTACAGTCCTACAGACAGATACCTGAGGAAGCAAGAAATATGAGCACCTGAAGAAAGAAAGAGTAAAATCTTCTGTAATTGGGAATGTGCATACACAAGTCCAGAAAAAACACATCCACAGAAAAGGCTTGAGAGGCCCTCAGAATCTCCAGCTGGGCTGGTTGGTGAAAGTCTTTCCCTGTATGAAGTTGGTTCACAAAGACTGGGAGAGTTGGTGGTTCTTTCAAATGCATGGCTCTCAACACAAACTAACAAGGCACACGAAAAAACAGAGAACACAGCCCAGACAAAGGCACAAAATAAATTTCCCAAAAATGATCCTAAAGAAATTCAAATATTTTACCCAAAATAAAACCAACTATATAGTCAATCAATAGATGTAAGGGATTAAATAATCAGTGGTAAAACTCAAGTATTCTTATTTTAAATCTTAAATTTTAGTTCTTGGCTGGGTGCAGTGGCTCATGCCTATAATGCTAGCATTTTGGGAGGCCAAGGTGGGAGGATCACTTCTTGAGGCCAGGAGTTCAAGACCAACCTGAGCAACATAGCAAGACCGTGTCTCTACAAAAAATAGAAAAATTAGCTGAGCATGGTGACATGTGCCTGTAGTCCCAGCTACCTGGGAGGCTGAGTCAGGAGGATTAACTTGAACCCAAGAATTTGATGTTGCAGTGAACTATGATGACACCACTGCACTCTAGCTCAGGCAACAGAGTGATATCTTGTCTCAAAAAACAAACAAACAAACAAAAATCTTGGTTCTTTACAAATAATCTAAAAACAAATACTTTCAGCAAAATTATCTAAAGATCGTCATTGCATTATTATCTACCAGAAAATGGCAATAGAATCAAGCTTTTAAACTGCAGGTGTCATTTTCATTTTCATTTTCATGGAGAAAATCTTAGAGACCCAAGAAATACAGTGACTACAGCATTGTTTTAGAATTTGTTTATATTTCAGGGCTTTACATTCTATTGAGATTTTGCAAAGAAAAAACACACCTTCTTTTCTTACCAGACTTAGATACCTAGACAAATTTAAGCATAATTATTTAATGTCACAAAATCTCAATAAAATTCAAGAAATTTAATATATTTAATGCAATTGAAAATCAACAATAGGAAATCAAGAAGATAAAATCAGCGTAAATAAAATTTTAAAAAATCAGTATAAATAAATATTTATGGTAAAAATTTATGGTAAAAATTAATTAGAACTATATGATAAACTATAATGTAGTCAAAGCTATATGAAGAGAAAAGGTATTTTATATATATATATGTATATACAGATGTGAATGTATATGTAAGAAAAATAAAGATAAAAAAGAACAGTCTAAACACCCTACCATAAAATGGAAAAAGAACCACATAACAAATAGATGACAGTGTGAGCAGTAAAAAAATATATATATTTCAAATGCTAGAGATAGTTCTTTAAAACACCTATTGAAATAATGAAATTAATAAATATGCTCAAAAAAGAAACAATTGTTTAATGAGAAGAGAGAATATAACATTATTTATCGATATTTAAACTCCTAAAGTGTTTAACTGATGAAGTAAAAAGAGTTTAATGTTTTAATTGAATCAAATAATGACAATTTTAAGTTTAAATGATAAAATTCATAGAAACAATCGGATGACAGAATGATTCTTTGTCAATGAGTAATATTAAAACATTCTTGTTCAAAATGTACAATATAGTTTTAATACTTGTCTTAATAAACATATTAAAGAAACTAAATAAATAGATTTGTAAAAATATATGAGGAAAATATTAACATCTGTCAGGGACAATATGTTGGAAAACAATCTCTCGGTGAAATTACTTTGCTTTTGATTTCTACAAAATGGCTCTGCATAATCCATTACAAGGATTTTATTTACCTAGACCTAATCAATCATCATTAATAATTTATTAGTTAATGCATAAACCAAAGGATTAATTAAATAATATTTTCTAAAATACTCATGGAAAATCAACTCTTTTTAGAGGAAATATGAAGTTAAAATAATGCTTTAAGATAACCCTTGGTTGTTGACAAGGAGTTGCAGAAACAGGACTGACAAGATGCTAAGGAAAAACTTTTCAGGCCGGGCGTGGTGGCTCACGCCTGTAATCCTAGCACTCTGGGAGGCCGAGGCGGGTGGATTGCTCAAGGTCAGGAGTTCGAGACCAGCCTGAGCGAGACCCCGTCTCTACTAAAAAAATGGAAAGACATTATATGGACAACTAAAAATCTATATAGAAAAAATTAGCCGGGCATAGTGGCGCATGCCTGTAGTCCCAGCTACTCGGGAGGCTGAGGCAGTAGGATCGCTTAAGCCGAGGAGTCTGAGGTTGCTGTGAGCTAAGCTGACGCCACGGCACTCACTCTAGCCTGGGCAACAAAGTGAGACTCTGTCTCAACAAAAAAAAAAAAAAAAAAAAAAAAGGAAAAACTTTTCAGTGAGGCTACCCATATTCCTTTACTGGGCAATACTGATAAATCCTAGTAATAACAATGTTTACTACTGAATTTTACAATTGTTTCCTGTTTATCCCAGTAAGTTATTTTTTGGATATTGAAAAATTGATTCCAAAGGTTATATGGAAATTGAAAAGACCCAGAATATTTGAAACAATGTTGAAAAAGAAGAATAAAATCAGAGGACTGACACTACTTGACTTGAAAATTTATAATAAATCTACAGTAATCAAGATAGTGTGGTATTGGTAAAAGAATAGACAAATATATCAATGGAACAAGATATAAGACCCAGAAACATTCAAAAAATAAATTTTATCTTTTTCCTGTGCTGTGCCATGCAGCTTTATTAAGCTTTATTCTACTTGGTAAGAATTTTCATTGTTATTGCCTACATTCTTCCTTGTCTCCAAAATAATAAAACAATTCCATGAAATTATGCTTATTTTGTCTCTCTCTTCCAGAGTCTGGCGACTCTATGCAGTATCTTCTGACTTTACTGACTCCATTCCCTGATTCTGTGCCCTCCACCAATACAAAAGATTATCCCTCTTAACTCTTCTGTTTGTTAATTACTTCGACTCAAAAAGAGCTAAATACAATAGTTAACCATTACAAAGGCTTAGTATGTTCCAGGTAAAATTCCAAAAACTTTCTGTACCCTAATAATTAACAGTCACAAAAGACCAGCATGATAGATACTATCATTATCTCCATTTTTATTTATGGAGGAGACTGAATGATAGAGTATCCATAAATTACTGAGATTGCACAATTTCTTCAGTAACAAAGCTGGATTGCTCTTCACTCATTTGTTATACTTTTGACTAACTCGATATGGAGAATAAAAGTGAATTTAGGAGGGGATAAGGAGTTATGGATTATACTTTCTTACATATGTGAAAATCATGGATTGTTTACACATTAGAATAATTGTATATGTATATAAATATCCAAACATATAAATGTATTTATGTGAAAATGTCCGAGTGTTTCGAGATTTATAAAAACATATTTACAAATGTTTCATTTTTTTTTCAAACATCTATATTAACTTGGTTGATCTCATTGGTTCAGGGTTTGGTTTTTTGTTGTTGTTGTTGTTAGAGATTTCTAAATGTTTTACAATGTTTGAGCTCTGTTTGATGTCATATTACTGCAGTCCCCAACCCCAGGGCTGCAGACTGGTACAGGTCCATGGCCCATTATGAACTGGGCCACATAGCAGGAGATGAGCAGAGAGTGAGCCAGCAAAGCTTCATCTGTATTTGCTGCTGGTCCCCATTGCTGACATCACCACTTGAGCTCTGCCTCCTGTCAGATCAGCGGCAACATTAGATTCTCATAGGAGCGTGAACCCTACTGCAAACTGCATATGTGAGGTATCTAGGTTGCTCACTCCTTACGAGAATCTAATGCCTGATGATATGAGGTGGAGCTGAGACAGTGATGCTGGTGCTGGGGAGCGGCTGCATTAAAAGAAAGGTTTGACTACTCAATAAATGGAGCCATCCTCCCTCCCCAGCCTATGGAAAAATTGTCTTTCATGAAACTGGTCCCTGGTGCCAAAAATGTTGGGGACCACTGATATAGTAGATGGTAATAAAATACTCAAACACTTACATCTTCGTAGAATTGCTTTTCATTTAGTAGTTCTCTTTAGATGAGCAAGAATTTCTTGATCATTCAGTTTTATCATCTTCCAAACAATAGATCATTCATTTCTTTTATAAGCATTATGCTACTTTATAGAATAGCACACATTACTGTTATGAAATATGATGAGATTATATTGTGAAGAAAGTTTAACCCAGGGGTGGAGAACCTGCTGCCTTGGGGACACATGTTGCCTTCTGGATCCTTGAGTATGACCTTTTGACTGAATCCAAACAAATCCAAGGATTTCTTCTGTGAAATTTAGTTTCAGTCAAAACTTAACCTCTCTGTATTAATTAACGGAGGGAGAAAAATCTATCTATCTATATATGAGGAAAAAAGTGAAAATGCAACTATATACAACATTAAAACATTCAAAGTATTCTGTTTAAAGAGGCTATTCGATGATTCAGAATGCCCTATTCTTATATCATAAAAAGTCTTAGAGAAAGAGCAATGTGAACATATATTGTGAATTAATATGTTTAGCTCGTTCATTCTCAAATAGCCTTCACTCTCACATATCCTTTGAAATAAAGAGCCTCAATATAGGGAAGAAAAAAAAATCTGTCGTTGCTGTGAACTTAGAACAGTTTCATTGACAGCTTAGAAATAAAAGTGCTCTCTCCTTGACATAATAGAGATGGTCCAGATAATATGCCAAAGCTCAATTCACAGCTGCTTTTTAATAAGAATGTACAGTGACTCAGAAATAAAATAGTAGAGGAGCTATGACTGAATCCAGTCATTAAATGAATCCATATTAATGTGGTTTATTTTGGGTGAAAAAAAAAAACTGATGAAGTTTGCAGTATAAGAAGAAATGTCTGCTTATGCACAGATATCTACAGATAAATTTCCTTATAATTAGAACAAAGAAGTGAGACTATTTTCATGCTAGAATTTTGAAGATTTTTTTTCTTTTTCTTTCTATTCATGGACATATTCTCAGTAATGCTGGGAATTTTTTCAGGGAAACTGTGGCCAATGTGGATATAAAATGAGTTAAGGTGTACACTGTTTTCGTATGTTCTGCAGCATTATGACCAAGGTTGGCTCATTATACTTAATAGGTATTTACTATATGAATAGGAAATGATACTCACACCTATATGTTTTCTCGATGCCAGAATAACAAAGTTCAAATTTATCAGAAGCCAGAATTACATTCTTCTTTAATGGTATGAAAGCTATGAATTCTCTGAAGTCTTTATGGGTTTTATGGTTTCAAATAAAAAAACTTTAAAATGTAAAGGAAAGAATGTCTCAAACTGGTTTGGCTAAATTAATCCTTAAAAATATCAGATTTACCATTAAATCTCTGCTAAAAAAAAAAAAACTTAGAGAAAAACCTGTGGACTTAGGAGATCACATTCTCTTTGCATTACTTGGCTAACAGCTTGATTTTTTTCTATACCCTTTTTTCATTGACTCACCATACAACATCATAAAACAAGGTCAACCCATCATACAATAAGGTCAATCTGGGAAATGTTAGTTGACCATTCCTGGAGGATGCACTTATTAAACCGTTGCTACATTTTAAAGGCAATTTCCACTAATTTATCATTAATAAAAGCTAATACAGATATATTAGTTATTAGGATCTATTTCTCACCAACAATTCTGCTCACAAATTTTATATATAGAACATTCTATTTCTGAGAATCATTAATCAAGAATATCTTTCACTTAATATCACTGAATAACAAACACAAAATTAGCAGTAGAATTTAATAGGCTTTTGTAAGACTTTTATAGGATAACCATGGACGTACATTTTAAAGTGATTGATATTGATTTTTTAAATACTAAAATATTGATGCAAAATGATATTTGCATATTTTGACATTTCAATTTATTGTGACATTTTTCTCTTAGGTTTTATCATTTATTTATTTGCTTATGACTGCTATTTATGATCAAAGCAGGAAAAATTTTTTAATGATAGCAAACAAAATGTTTTTATTTTGTTGCTTTCAAACTTTTTAAAATACTTATTTTAAATTAGCATTATATTTTAACTCTATTCTTTCCTTGATTTTCATTTGTAGGAGACAATCATGTTAAATTATGGAGAAATGTGCCTTATAATTCTTTTGGCTGTCTCCATTTATATTCAACCTACAATACTAATCTTTGTTCCTAATTAGAAAGAAAAGTTATCAGCCAATTGAAGCAGCAAGGATAGAAAAAATGAAGATGAATTTATCACAAATATATTTATTATGAAACTTAAAGTTAAATTAAAAAATAATTTCTGTGGAAAAATACAAACCATCTGAGTAAGGCAAAATTACGGCAATCTTCTGTTCTCTGCAGGTATTTGATCAGAAGTAGCTGGTTTTAATTGGGGTAGAACATATTGAATGAACCTCCTACAATTATTTATCCTTTCAATCATAAGTGATAAATTTTTTCCAAGGCTAATTATTTTTCCTCATTCAAAATGAATTGTCTGTGGCATTTAGAAAACTCTGATCAGTTTGTCTTCTGAAGTGTTGGTGTGTATTTGATGTGAATTCAAAGTATTATTTGAATTTTTCTTTACATTCATCGTTAGGGTTCAAAAGCTGACACTTACATCAAATATCCTTTGAGCACAAAAAGATGTGATAATGAAGGGAAGATGTGCTTACCAAATGCACAGGATATAATAGAGTTTGCTCCCTGACCTGCATCAAACAAAGAAACTAGACAAGAGGAGGAATGAATAGAAACTGCCAGACATTGGATCAAGCGAGTCAGTTTCCTTACCAAATAAACAATTTAGAACTTCTCAGTGCATGTTCTATCATCTCCGGTAACAGTTCAAAACTGATTTTGTGATTTCTCTGACTAGGTATCATAGTTTCAAACATTACCTTCTTTCTTTCTTAAAGTACTTAGACTATGGATAAATCTGTTGGGCATAAACCATGCTGCAGCTTTTTGAATTTATGATACAGAGGTTTTATCAAGCCTACACATCTTACACACACGTCCTCAAAATGATGTCTTACAGAGTTACAGAACGAATCATTTTTTCTCATTTTTTCAATTTCAATGTCAGAGTCAATGCCTAAGTAAACCTTTATATTATCCTTGAAGTTAGTTAAGCAGTTTTCCTTTCAAGTCTGGTATGTTGTACACAGAACACAAGGGGAGAAGGGCAAGCTGGTTGGATTTTTGTTCTTTTATGTATTTTATTCATGAACTTCTACTTGGTCTTTTTATCTTATCTGATTACCACTTCCATATTTCTGAATTTTGTTGTAAAATTTTCATTTGCAGCAGCTGCTCTACTGTGGATCAGCAAATTGTCATTCTTTATACCTCTTTCCTTTTTCAGTTTTATCTGCCAGTTGTAATCAGAATCACTATTCTAAGAATGTTTTAATTAAAATAATTAAGAAACATACACACCTGTTCAGATTATTAGCATTCCACATATGCTTAAATACATTTAAAATGTTTTTAATATACAAATATATATAACCCTTTGGATTCCAGTTCCTCCATTTATAGTCACCTTGTCCTCTTAATCCAAATAAAATAGCCCCTGCTTCTATCCCAGGTCCTATTGAAAATCTCCTATTATCATTACCAATATTTCAGATGATGCCTGAACAGTTAGTTATGTTCATCTATGATTTTTCACCGCTGATATCTGCTCCTAGACCTAGTCTCAATTATCACCTGTCAGAGCTGTTTTCTCTGCCTTCTGATCTGTCTGTATGTATATATTTCATCTTAAATTTTTCAGACAAAAGTCAATACAAATCTACAGCAGTGGCACTTTTATTGAAGGTTTGAGACAGCAGGACTATGGTGGGAAGGTAGAGATCAGAGTCCAAAAAAGAACAAGGAAAAAATTAAATACATTTTACCCTTGAGCAACGTGAGGGTTAGAGATGCCAATCCACTGCAGTTGGAAATCCAAGGATAACTCTTGACTCCCCAAGGTCATAGCTACTAACAGCCTCCTCTTGACCAAGAGCCTTACTAATAACATGACTAGTCAATTAACACATATATTGTATGTTATATGTATTATATACTACATTCTTATAATACAGTAAGTATGTACTACAGTTAATTTTATGCAGTCATAATTTAATACTTAGTATATCTTACTCTCCTATCCAAATGAATGAAAATGAATTATAAAGAAATAAGCGAAGGCCATTAACTATGCTGATCTAAATTACTGCTTCTACAAGTCGGTCTACAGATCATGCTTATAAGAATCATTTAAGGTTCAAAACGTAGGTCCCTGGACCTTATCCCAGACTTATTTATTTGGAATAGTTGAAATGTTGGCACAGTAATGAAAGGAAAACATGACTTTCAACAAGTTTGCAAGGCAATGTTCAAAATCTCTTAGGGTTTGAGAGTCATCTGTTGTAATGGTTAATTTTATGTGTCAGTTTGAATGGGCCACAGGTTGCCCAGATTAAACATTGGTTTTGAATGTGTCTATGAAGGTGTTTCCAGATGAGATTATCATTTGAATCAGTGGACTCAGTAAAGCACACTGCCCTTCCTAATAAGCTTGGGCATATTCCAGTCTTTTGAAAACCTGACTAAAACAAAAGATGGAAGAAAGAATAATTTTTCTTTTATATCTTGCCTCACTGCTTGAGCTGTGACATCTTGTCTCTTTTCTTACTCTTGGACTTGGCTTTACAATAATTGGCTCTCCTTGTTTTCAAGGCTGTGAACTCAGAGAGAAATATGCCACCAGCTTTCCTAGATCTCCAGCTTGCAAATGACAGATAATGAGACTTCACAGCCTCCATAATCACATGAGCCAGTGTGTATGTTTGTGTGTCTGTGTGTGTGTGTGTGTATCTCCTATTGGTTCTGCTTTTCTGAAGAACCTTGTCTAATGCACCTATGTAAAAACAAGAGCATTTTTCTCTGAAGAAAATTGCAGTATCTCCTTAAATCTCCTGTTTAACTAAATATTGCTAATCTTTTACGGTTACCAATCTTTTGAAACATAGAACTTTAAAAATATGTGTCTTTTACTATTTCATAAAAAATAATGACATATATTAAATTATATGAAATTTTTTACAGTCACATTTATAATAGTGAATTTTTGTGGTAACAATAATTATACAACAGTGATATCTCCATTATTTGTATATTTGTAATTCACAAGATATGCATTATTATTTCCAAAAATTTAATATGTTTGCTCTATGCAGATCATTTTGCTAGACTTAACAAGAAGATAAAACTACCCTCCTGACACTTACAGTCTAATGGATATATTACATATATACACACATACAAATTGATATCAAACCAATAGAATTCTATACTAATTATAGAAATAGCATACAATGACAATTTTGTAGAGAGAGAAGTCTTTTTTTTTTTTTTTTTGAGACAGAGTCTCACTCTGTTGCCCAGACTAGAGTGAGTGCCATGGCGTCAGCCTAGCTCACAGCAACCTCAAACTCCTGGGCTCAAGGGATTCTCCTGTCTCAGCCTCCCAAGTAGTTGGGACTATAGGCATGCACCCCCATGCCCGGCTAATTTTTTCTATATATATATTTAGCTGTCCATATAATTTCTTTCTATTTTTTTAGTAGAGATGGGGTCTCGCTCTTGTCAGGCTGGTCTCGAACTCCTGAGCTCAAACGATCCGCCCACCTCGGCCTCCCAGAGTGCTAGGATTACAGGCGTGAGCCACCGCACCCGGCCAGAAGTCTTTTTTTAATTTAAAAATAATAAAGAAGTAGAAATGTTTTTGTTACAGGGATACACTGTACAATGCTGGAGTCAGAGCTTTCAGTGTGCCTGTCCCCAGGATAGCATCCATTGTACCTGATAGGTCAGTTTTTATCCCTTACACCTCTCCTAACCTCTCCACTTCTTAATTTTCAATTTCCTTTACATCTCTTTGTGCCTGTGACTACTCGTTGCTTAGCTCCCACTTATTAGTGAGAACGTGGTGTTTGCTTTTCCATTCCTGAGACACTTCCCTTAGGATAATGGTCTCCAGTTGCATCCAAGTTGCTATGAAAGACATTATTTCATTCCTTTTTATGGATGAGTAGTATTCCGTGGTGTACTTCTCTCTACATTTTCTCTGTCCACTCAAGAATTGACAGCACTCAGGTTGATTTCATCTCTTTGCAATTATGAATTGTGCTGCAATAAACATTTAAGTGGTCTCTAGATTGTACATTTGTGCCCTATTCTGGAAGATGGATCTAGCAGAAGAGAAGTAGATGCAATGAGAGCCTGTAATGTAGCTATTCTTCATTGTCCCACTCCCCTGTCATTGTTACAGTCCAAACCAGTGCTGGAGGATCTTCATGTGGAGTGGTGGATTGGTCCCTAGGCCACTGTGGGAAGCCTGGGCAGGTGGCTGGGTTAGTTTTTCTCCACAGAGCTGCGTGTTGTGGGAGATTGCTCTTCCTGGGTTTCCCGATGGTGGTGCAGTGGCTGCTGGGCAAAGGTATATAGTCAGTGGCCATGGGTGTCAGGGCTGTAAGCATTCACTTCACCCAGGTCCAGGTGCAATAGTGGCTTCCAGTGGGGGATGGCTCATGGCTAGCAGGTCTATGACAGCTGGTGGACCACAGGTGTAGTGCCATGGAGTGCTATGGGAGCTGGACTGCTGGATGGGTAGGGCACTCTCCCCACGTGGGTCCCACTGAGGTTATTACCATGGGACTTCTCAAGTGGCATCAGTTCCTGCTCTATTTGAATTCCTGGGTTGGGGGGGTTCACTCGGCTCCCAGTCACAGTGTGTATGAGAGCATCGGTTCTCCCTGCTCCTTCCCCAGCCTGGCAGGCGCAATGTGGATGCAGTTGCAGTGAGGCCAATCCCTGTGAAGACCAAGCACTCCAGACCCAGGTGCTCAGAATGGCATCATTTGGAAAGACCTGGGAACAGAAGCCAACGGATCCCTCCTGAAACCACTCTCCAGTCCATTGCTACTGCACAGTCTCAAGACAATTCCCTAATCAGTACAGAGGACTATGGTGGTTGTAAGGGACTCCTCCCAGCTCAGGCACAGTGTCTGCATGGGGTGTGTGGAGCTCCTGGGTTCTCTCCAATGTCCCTTCCCTGTCTATTGACACCTCCTCCAGGTACATTCTGATTTTGGCAATTGGATCTGCCTGTCTCCTCCTTCACTCTAAGTCGTCTCCCATCACTTCTCTGATGATTTACAATGCTCACTCCAAGAAGGTTCACCCATCAGTTAGCATCTACTTGCAAGTCCTCTCCTTGAAAGCAGCATGTGTGGGCTGCTTCTAGTCTGCCATCTTCAAGAAGTCATTTTAGCTGTAAGTTTCTTCATGCTGCATACCTGTTTTTTAAGCTGTTGTTGAGTTAAATGTTTCTGGACATTTACAGATAACAGTGGAAAACAAATAATGGAAGATGTAAAAGATGATGTTTGGTTAACAATTGGTTAGGAAACAGACTTCACTGTTGAAGATTAAATGAGAATGTTTATCATAGAACTTAAGAAATTAAGAGATGCTTAAGTAAATACCATTTCATATTATAATATTAAGGTAAAAAAATGAGTATATGACTGATAATAGGGTAATATATCTAAACAAACAAACTAATGATTTTGGTTTGAATATAAGAAAATTTATAAAATAAATATTAGATTTAATAAATGCTAAAAATATAAAAGTGATAGCATGAAATATATTGTAGTGTTTAGTAAATTCAATGACTGTATTTTTATAAAAAAATTTAAATGTTAGACTAAGTACAATGGTGTGTGCCTGTGGTCCCAACTACTTGGAAGGCTAAGTCAGGAGAACTGCTTGAGCCCAAGAGTTCGAGGTCAGCCTGGGCAACATAGCAAGACCCCATCTGTAAGATAAATTAATAAATAAAAGCTTTAAAAATTAGAAAATAGATATATAAGCAATGAAATTCTAAATGTAAATTATAGATAAAATTTTGTCAATTCTAAGAAGAAATGTCTCAAAATGATAGTCACAAATGAGAAATGTCTCCCAATAAAGTTTTTATTCAATTTAAAAAAAAATGGCAAATGTATAGAGATATTGATTTTATCAAAGTAACAACTGTCATCTACAATTACAGAAGTGCTTGCAATTATTTATGGTTTATAAAAAATTATAATCAATTATAGAAACAAACTATAATCCGTAAAGTCTTTGGCATGCCATTTATAACTGCATGATTTTTTTTGGATAAGGTATAGTGATGACTCCATCCTCCACAGAAATGAAAAATTGAGAATAAAAAAGACATAAAATGATTTCCAACACCTCAGATGGTCTCTATAGAACATCAGTAAAATTGAGTGTTTTCTAAGCACTGTCACCAAATGTGGCATTCAGGATGATGGAACTGAGGAACTGACAGTCAGTTAGAAGTTCAGGGACATCATGGTAGTATACATCCTGCTGATTACGTGGGGGCTTAACACTAATGCAGAATAAGTGGTTTCTATCAAAATGTGATAGAATGACAAAAGAAATATCAAAGAAAGTATCTTCAAGAGACACTACACTGAAAGGAAATTTTCAGTTTAGTCTTCTATTTTTATCAATACAATAAGAAGAGAAACACTGGGAATTCTTTAAAGTACAGAGTCTTGTAGGACTTACATTAACTGCCTGATTGGACAGAAAAGATAGAAAATTCAGTACCTCCAATGGTATCAGACATACTTGCCCAAATTTTACTTATAGTTTTGTTTTTATTAAAGCACTGCAAATGCTGACAATTTAACTGCATATAGGGTTATATTAAAAAAAAAAAAAGAATGAATCTTACCAAATTAACTAACTTGAAGGCAATGGAGGCATTGGGAAGAAAAAAAGTAAGAGGCTTCTAAAAATTAATAGAAGATATCATTGCCTCAATGATCATATGTAATTACTCTTTAAGGTACCATGTTATTTATTCCTGTCTAATATGATCCACCTACAGTTACAGGTGATAATATATTAACTGGCACTTGAAGAAAAAGTATGCTAGTCAAACACACAATTGTATTAAATTTAGGGAATTCTCAGCAGAAGAAACAGCATTTACAAAGACAGAAGGTATGGAATCAACTGGCATATTTTGAAGTCGTTGGAATATAAGATGAAAGAATTAGATATCAAATTTAGAAATGTGCTCTATATAGGCTAGGATTTAATTATAATGGATTTTGTTTTCATGTACCAAGATACAACATGATTTTCCTTTAAAAGTAGCCAAGAAAAGTATCAAGAAATAAAATAAATTTTAAGAAATATTTAATATCTATCATAATGATTACAATATAGAAATATATTTCTAGAAGTTTTGGACTATTTTGAAGTGGCACTGGAAGATCATTTAAACCAAATCTTATTAATAAATCTGATGCCCTTTTCAGGCACAGTAGTTCTTTGTGAAGCTTTTGAGCAAGTACTATACAGCATGATTCAAAATTTACCAATTCACATAATCCAATTAACTATTTTTCTGCTTACAAACAGGTGATGGCTGATTCCTCTCTCCTATATAATAAATAACTGCTCTACAACATGAAACATAAGAATTTCATGAACATCAGTTACATTTAATTTATATTTAAACATTTTTTCAAGATGTAAGAATCAAGTTACTAAATGTAGTTTTTAACAATCTGAGAAAAATAATTTTCTTACACAATTACTTTTTGTCATATTTTCTATTTTTTATTTATTTTTTTATTTCAGAATATTATGGGGTACAAAAATTTAGGTTACATATGTTGCCTTTGCAGCACCTGAATCCGAGCTACAAGTGTGCTCATTTCCCAGTGTGCACTGCACCCTTTAGGTGTGAATATACCCATCCATACTATTTTTAATGAAACTAATAATGCCATTAATTCCAAGAAGCATCATTATTTTTTTGCACAGTGTAGAAAAAAATTTTAAAGTATCCAATGAAATTGTGGCATAGCATTAATTATAAAAGTGCTTTTATTTTACTGATGTTAAAATGTGAAAAAATTAACCCTAAAATTGATAATTTTATTATTAATTTATTCTACTTAGTATAATAAAATGAGATATATATCCAGAACCTTAGAGAAATGTCTAATTAATTTCTCCAAGGGTATGTTGTAATATTGTTCATGAAATGAGATAAACATCTACACATTTACAAGAATGAAAATTATTCAAAAAACATATTTGAATTTGGATAATGTTCTTGGTTACTTCTTTATAAACATTTTGTATCTTTCATAGAGAAATTCTATATTTTACTTATCCTTCCTATTTCATTTAGAATTTAAAGAACAGAAAATTAGTCCTTTAATAGTAATTACCTGTATGCAGAAAGTATGATAAATAAAACATTTAATACTGTTTGCCTGATATTTGATTTGACAGAACTTCATAACTGATTTTTATATTTTGTTATGCACCTCTTAGGTAGATAGTGAGGGATTCCGGGACTCCTAGGGAAGAAAGTGGGTGCTGTTGCCGCCATCTTGGTCCTGCCCAACCCTAATTCTCCATACCTGGGAAGGATGGAATACCATAGGTATCTGACATTCAGAACTTGGAGTGCCAGCTGCAAAAGAATCCAGAGGACTCTCTAGCCCATGAGTCAAGCTGCATGAGTACCATAAAGTCCGGAAAGTGACCTAGAACAACCTGCATGCATAGTTAAGACTCAGGTCATGTGACTCCCAAGTGTCTAATCAAAATGGTTCCATAATGACCTCTGAACCACAAGGGAGGTCCCTATCCAGACACTATAAAATAAGACACAGACCATAGCCAACTGCTCTCTCTTGGCCCTTCCTCTTGCTTGTCCTGCTGAGACAATGGGTCCAGTCGTCATCTGTGGCATATGTACCATTCTATGTAAACCTATATTTTGCCCTTGCTCTATAATCCTATCTTTCTCTCCTCAGTAAACTCCATTTTCATGCTTGCCTAACTTTGGTGTATCTGGCCATTCTTCAACCATGGCCACACCAGGAACCAATGGTTTCAGACTGAAACCTAGCACACTCTGTTGAGAGAATGCCACCAACTACTTTTTTCTATCCTGTGTACTTCTAATTTAAAGAAGTATTTCTCAAGAAAAAAAAAAACACATCTCTGATACTTTTTTTTCTAATTATTATTGCCATAGAATTCCTTTGAAGTTGACAGCAAAAGATTGTATTTTTAATGTTATTTTCAGTCTGGCAATTATTGAATCATTGAAGAAAGCTAGTTAGAACTATTTGCCAAGAGAAAATGTAAATATAATGAAGAAACAAAAATAGTATTTGATCATCTATCTGCATGTCAGTAAGGCAATTTCTTACTCAAAATGCTCTCTTGGTGTCTATCTTACAGTAAATGTCTATTATAGAGATAAAAATACCCAAGTTTACATCTCAGCCAGTTCCAGGGAAAAGATAAACAAGTGTGTTTGCCTTCATTCAGATTTGTTTTTACATTCTTTGATAAATTCATCATCTAGGAAGGTAATCTAATTAATTTTCTTGAGTTAACTATTTAAATCAATATGCTTCTTTTATCCCTGAAGATAAAGAATGGCAGAGCAGATGGAATCTAAACTTTTCTTAGAGTTAATTTTTTCCCCAAATACAAGCTTCTACATGTATAAAAATTCCACCAATTTATCCAGTGGAATAAAATTCCAATGAAATAAATATCCCCCCAAATATATCCAATGCATACATTTGTAATAGGTATATTTAAATGTCTCCAACTCTCTCTAATTAAAATTGAGTTGCCCCTTGAGTTAACCATGAGGTTAGCTCCTGATAAGGCCATCATAAGTCACAGATATTGTAAGTCAATAATGCATTTAATACCCCGATAAATCCATCATAAATCAGAGAAATCATTAAGTTGAACCATTGTAAGCTGAAGACCATCTGTATTCTTCTCACTCCATTTCTCCTGGTGGGTTTCCAGAGGATTCACTATTAATGTTGACATTCAGTTTCTCAGAAACAATTCAGTCTTCCAGGAAGTAAAATGCAGATAGATAGATAGGCAGACAAAGAATCAGGCACGCAAACCAACATAAAACTATCATAAAACAGTCATGATTATCCAAGCAGTTAGCATGGATCTTCAACCTGCTAATTTAAATACTATCTCAGGACAGGAAAGAAAAGGAGCAATATCTGTCTATCCTATGAGCTAAAGAGGTTAGGAGTGGCCCTCAAATATACAGGCAGTCCCCAGATTATGGAAGACCCAATTTATTGCATTCCATACTTAGGAATGGGCTCTCAAGGCTCCCCAAAGGATAATTTGGGAACTACTTTCTTCATTACATGGTGTCAGCGGTTCCTTGGCACAGCATCTTTACCCTAGGCTCATTGTTTATACAGTCGCTTAAGCAGAGCATCACTTTAGTCAATTTTTTAATTTGATTTTGTGAGTCTGTGTTTCCCTTTATGGCCAGGCCTCCAAAGCAAAAGTCCACTGTAAGTCCAGATGATGCTGCAGCAAAGAGAAAAGTGATTACAATGGAATGAAAGCAGAAATAATTAAGCATTCAGAGAAAAGCCAGATGCCGTTGTTCATTGGGAAAGCATTAGGCTTCAGCTGCTTGACTATCAGAACAATTATAAAGGATAGAGTAGGAATAATTGTAATAGAGGGAATGAACTGAAAAAAATGCCAAAATATTTTCTCTCTTTAACACATCCTGTACTCCTTTTTCAAAACTAAAACCTGCATCCCTGCCTCAGGCCAGTGGTTGGGAAGGGCAGGGTAACTCATTTGTTATTTGTGCTAAAAGAGATGGCTCAGCTGGACCTGGTAAAGGGAGGTCCTGGGTAGAGGTCAAGAGATTGTCTTCAGCAGAGATGGGAAGATCAGAATCATCAACTGTAATTAAATAGTAATTGCCTGAAGCTGAGAACCCATCCTTTAAAAGCTCTATATTTCTGATTATTATTAGGACAATGGCATTTCAGACAGGAGCCTCCATCCTCCTCCTTTTGCTGGCAAAGTAACAAAATGTCTCCTTCCTTCCTTCTCAAACCACTTATCCTCTTTCTTCTGATTCGTCCTCGTGGACAAGTGGCCGAGCTTTTGGTAACAATGGAACATGTGAAAGGCAGTGATCCAATGAAAGCATCAATTATTATTAAGCAGCATAGTGGATTAATTATTGCAATGGAAAGATTATTATTGATTTGTTTAGAAGATTTAAATAAACATAATATTCCTATTAGCCTAGCATTGATCAATATTAGTTGAATGTTAACCTTCAGTACTCTTTTTTGAAATTTCTCGTATCTCCTATCTAAACTTTTTGTATGAATTTGTTTCTGTGTTCTGATTGCTTGAATTAAAAGAAAGGGCAAAATAGTTTCTGTAATTTACTGTTACAGTACAGGAGTATTATTGTTAATATTATTATAGTATTATGCTACATTATTGTCATATATAAGCCATTATAATATTGTTGGTATTGTTATTATATGATACAATAATTATTATTACTGTATATGTATTAGGTAGATAGCAAGGGATTCCAGGTCTCCTAAGGATGAAAGTGGGTGCTGTTGTCCCCATCTTGTTCCTGCCCCAGCCTAATCTTCCTAGTGACTGCCATACGTGGGGAAGGAGGGAATACCCTACAAATCTGCCAATCATAACTTAGCATGCCAGCTGCAAAAGAATGCAGATGACTCTCTAGCTCATGGGCCAAGGAGCATAGGTACCATAGAATTCGGAAATTGACTTAGAACAACCTGCATGCATACTTAACACTAAGGTCATGTGACTCCCAACTGTCCAATCAAAGTAGTTCCATGGTGACTTCCAAGCCATGAGGGAGGTCCCAGTCTGGGCACTATAAAACTAGAGGCAGACCATAACCAGGCCCTTTTTGCACCCTTCCTTTGGCTCTCCCTTTGCTGTGACAATGGGTCCAGTCGCCATCCATGGCATATATGTCATGCTCTGTAAACCCATTATCTTGCTCTTGCTCTATAATCCTATCTTGCTTCCCCTCAGTAAACTTCATCTCATGCTTGCCTTACTTTGTGCATCTGGTCCTTCTTCAGCGGTGAGAGCACTAAGAACTGACATTCCAGACTAAAACTGGACATGTGCACTGTTTATCAGGTATCTGAGTTACATAAAAATCCAACCTAAAGACTTTGTCAGGAACATACCTTGTCTATAACCTAGAGACTGCCGGTGTAGAGATCAGAGAAAACAGGCTACTCTTACTATGGCCAAAAAAATGTTTTCCATTATTGCCAGATAAAAAATTTAAAGCAAGTAAAATAAAGTGTTAAGTATAAGGGAATAAATATTATAAACTTCAGTTCACTTGCTACCATATGATAAACATCTATAAGAAAATTCAAAATAATTACTTTATTTAAGATCTTAAGAGAGAAATTTTAGAGAGAAATTTCTCTCTTTAGAGAGAAATTAGGTAGCTTATTTCAGTAAATCTGTCACAGGAGGGAGAGCACAAATGTTGTCACCTGCTTAGCATACTCTAAAACTTCAGCAGAGCAAATTTGATGGAAGTATACCTCAATTGTGCAACAAGTAGCACAACTTTCTATTGTATATAGGGTATAGGATATTTTTCTCCAGTTACCTAGCTGAGGATGGGCTCACTGCTTAATTATTTACACACACACACACACACACACAAACACACACACACAAACACACACACTTTGCCTAAATGATTGATTTTTATTTATGTCATCCTTATGTGCCATTTTTTCATAATAGTTACACATATTTGTTCCTAAAAAAAGAAATCTACATGAAAGAATATAAATGTATATATACATAGATATTTTGCTCCATATATTATATATACATTATGCACATAGTTTAATAGTATTTACCCCTTCAGGAGTCACCAAGATATATCACGTGGTTCAAGAGCTGTCTTAGACAGGAAGAACACCTCCTCTATTGAAGCAGTACCCGTGGAAAAATTGTGTGCTAATGAATTAAGTTTTTAGTTGGAGTAGTATGATATTTCAGGGGCAGTTTCTCAGTTTTTTTCTCAGTTTATGAGATTCTTGCTACCCCAGTCCTTTGAATTCTTCATACCGAGTTTCTGTAGGATAGAATTTGTGAGAGGCGGCCAGTGGCACATGCTACTTTGACTTATTTTAGGAGAGAGTGTCTTCCAGTCAGGGGTGAGGGCCCAGTTGAGGGCCTAGTTTATAAATCTGAATCTAAGTATGAATCTAATATTCAGAATTATAAATTAGACTTAAAATGAGATACCACTGTACACCCATAAAAATACCCAAAATTATATATACAGAAAACATCACTCATGTGCAAGAATGCAGAGCAACTATAATTCTTTCTTTTTTTTTTTTTTATTTTAGCTTATCATCATGGGGGTACAAAAGTTCAGGCCACATACACCGCCCATGTCCTGCCCATCCCCCCCAAGTCAGAACTTCAAGCGTGTCCATTCCCCAGACAGTGCGCATCGCACTCATCATGTAGTTATACCCCCATCCCCTCCCCCCACCCCCATCCCCCTGAGTCAGAACATTCAAGCATGACCATTCCCCAGACAGTAATTCTTATCTATTGTTAGTGGTGATGTAAAACGCTATAACCTTTTTTGAAAAGGAATGGAAATTTCTTCTAAAGTAAGAAATATACTTATCACACTACCTAGCAATTCTGCATCTAGTTATTTAACAACAATAAGTAAACACATGCTCACACAAGGACTCACATACACAGGATGTTCATGGAAATTATATTCATCATAGTCAAAACCTGGACACAACACAAATGTGACTCAAACTATTTCTTATTTATACAAAGTAATACCATTCAGCATAAAAAGGATGGAGCTAATGATATACACAGCATAGATTTCCTTCATTTCTCTTTCTCTGTGAAAGAAAAAAGCTGCACACAAAACAATACTCTGATTGCCTCAGAGTAAGAGTAGGTTGTTGCATGAGAAGTGTCATAAGGGAAAATTTTTGAGTATTTAAATGCATTATGTTTTCACAGGGGTGTGGGTTATATGAATTAATGTACTTGTAAAAACTTACCAAATAATGTGCATAGGATTTGTAGATACCACTATGTACACATTTTACATAAAATACAGAACTGCAAATAAAACTTGTCTAGGCTCAGGCCATTTTTCTCCCCACTCTATTTATCCGTTAAGTAAAGGAGCATCAAAGGCAAAAAGCAGAATTAATTCAGAATCAGGGTTTGTCAGAGACAGAAAGAGAACAAGAGAAAGAAGTTGAAATTATTAGAACGAGCCAGTTAATGTTAAAGGCCAAGTGGGTTGACTGCAGGGAAAGAACTCAACACTGGGAGGAAATCAATGGGTAAATGTAGAGAAGTCAAGTCAGGTCAAAGAAGTAGTTTAGGGAGAGTAGCCAAGGAACAATGCTGGAATCATCTCACGTTGCAGTCAGAAAGTTCAAAGGTAAAATTTAAGATTTTTAGCTAATTCAACAAATCTAAGTTTGACAAGCTCCAGGGTTTGTTGATATGAGTGATAGATTGACCTACCATGATAAACTCATTTCCCAGGGCTGCTATAACAAAGTTTTGCTAACTATTCATAGATGGCTTAGCACAGCAGAAATTGATTGTTTTATGGCCTTGACACTAGGAGTCCAAAATCAAGGTGCTACCTGGACCTTGTTCCCTGTGAAGGCACCAGGGAAGGGTCTGCATCTGGCCTCCCTCCTAGCTTACAGTAGCTTCCAGCATTTTGGGGTTCGTAGATGGTTTTTTCTGTCTTCACATGGTTTTCCTTCTGGGTGTGCCTCTGTCTCTTCAAACGGCATTCTCCCTGTGTGTGTCTCTGTGTCCAAATTTCCCATTTTCGTAAGTGCATAGTCATATTGGATTAGGACCCATAGAGATGACGGCCTCTTAACCAATTGCATCTGCTACAACCCTATTGCCAAATAAAACCTCATTCTAAGGCACTGAGGTGTAGGACTTTAACATATGAATTTGGGGAGGACATAATTCAACATGTAACATATGGAACATGGCTATGGAACTGGGTTATTGATGAACTGAGAAGACGGTGATGAACACTGAGAATGCTGAGGGAGGAGCCTGTGGGGATATGACAGGAGTCAGAGGAAAGGGCAGAGGGACAAGGGTCTAGATGTGGCATAGAGAACAGAGCAGGTTGGCACTGGGAAGTCAATATGTATAAAAAAAAGACTAATAATTTTGAGGGAAAGCCAAGTTGACCTGATGTGCAGCCTGAGCATGCAGAAGAATTGATTGTCGTGAGAGGCGGCCCAGTGGCACGGCTGAGTGGAACCAGAGGGATCACAGCGAGTAGGACGGGAAGGCAAGTGCAGGTGTGACAGCCAGCCCTGCCGACACAGGCCTCTGAGCTGGACACTTCCTCACTCGTTGCCCTCGCCATATTTACTTAAAATGACATTACACCTTATGTCTTTTGGTGCTTAGGAGGAAAAGGCCAAACTCTTTTCCCTGAAGGCCTTTGCAGTAGCTGTTACCTCTGTGTGAAACATGATATTTACATGGCTGGGTCATTAAAGTTATCCATCTCCCAGCTTAAATGTCACCAGCTCAGAGAAGCCTTCCCTGCCAAAGCAATCAGAAATGGCTATCTGGCTATTATCCGTCACATCACAACTGATTTTAACTATTTGCATAGAAGGCATCACTATCGGACAAATTTCTAATGTATTAACCTTGTATCTATTTCATCACACAATATGTAAGCTTGAAATGAAAAGGAATCTTAACTCTTGATCACTTCTGTGTTCCCAAAAACTAGAGCAGTGACTGGCATAGGGAAGCACTTACAATACATTTGTGGAATGAAACTTGATGTCTGTTTGGTTCATCCTCAATGTTCCCAGCATGTAGCACAGACCCTGCCATATATAGGTGCTCAATGAATAATTTTGAATGCATTAATAAATAATTTGATAGATAAACAAACATAACAACATTTTCAACAATTGTCAAAAGTGACACACACAGATGGAGGGACAGGATGAAATTTTTCCAGCTGAAAGTTTTTAGAATGAATTACTTCCATCAAAATTTTGGAAGATACAGAAAATGTGGTAGGTTGAATAATGGCCCTGAGAGATGTTCAGTCCGAATCCTCAGAAACTGGGAATAGGTTACCCTATGTGGTAAAAGAGACTTAGCAAATGTGATTAAGTCAAGGATCCTGAGTTGGGGAGATTATCCTGGATTATCTGTGTGGGCCCCTTGTAATCACCAGGGTCCTTATAAAAAGCAGGCAGGAGGATGAGAGTTGGAAGGTGACGTGAGGAGAGAAACAGAAGGCAGCAAGTCAGGGAGAAATTTGAAGATGCTACAACGGCTGGCTTCAAAGGTGGAGGAAGAGGCCACAGTCCAAAGAATGTAGAAAATGTCTAAGAGCTGGAAATAACAAAGATTCTCCCCAATGTCTCCCTAACATGTCCAGAAGGAATGCTGGCCTAGGTACCCATTTTAGATTCCTGACTTCCAAAGTTATAGGGGTATAAATGTGTGTGTTTTAAGTGACTTAAGTTGTCGTAATTTATTACAGCAGCAATAGGAAACACATACAGTGGGTGAGGGGCAGAGATGGGAAGTTTGGATTCATGGATTCATTGAACATCTGAAGATATCTTTGGATGGTAAGATTGACTTGCCACATTATATTTATAAAGCAGTTACTATATTTTAATATGTAATTGAACATATATAAATGTGTGTACACATGTATTTTATATGGCTTTCCTACATGATACTAATTCACAGAATATAATGAAATTGCTATTACTTAATTCCTGTGTATATGTATGAAAATGGTTTTGTCCCTTAGCCTTATTAGAAACATGATCGGCCTCTTCATTCACTGTCCTTTGAATTATGCACACTTCTCTCTTACAAAAACAAAAGCCCTATAAATGGGCTGCTTTGATGCTGCCTTATAAGAGACCAAATCTAAGTCATTAAATGGCAATAGAAAAGCAGTATTGTACAGCGCAGAGAAATTTTTAAGTGCTGACTCCTTAAATTATGATCCATGGATCAGCAGCATCGGCAGCACCTGGGCATTTACTGGAAATGCAGAACCTTTCTCCACTCCAACACTACAGAATCATGGGAATCTGGAACCTGCATTTTAATAACATCAACAGGCAATTCATATGCACATTAAAGTTTGAAGAACAATGGTTTGTGTCATCCAATCAAATTTTGTTTTATGAATAAAAACTTATTCGCTGAGAAATTAACAATCAGGGTTAGGACAAGAAAACAAATCTCACACTTTTCAACCAGGAGCTCTTTCTGCAAGGATTTTTTTTCTACATAGTCTTAATAATACTTTTTCAAAATTCTTTTTTTTTTCTTTTTTAGGGAAAAATTGAAACACATCTTTGACATAAGTCTGAAAATATACAGAGATCATCACTGCTGTCAAGTCAATATGATCAACCACTTTATGTTACTATATTTTAAGTATTTAATCCTTAAAATTGAAACCAACAACTACTAATTTTGAATGAGCATTTTATCTCTAATTATGATGACCAATTTAGGGCCAGCGGTGCAAGGTGGAAAACATGCTGCTCTATATGTGACTATCTGCTGTGTTGTCTTCCTAGTGGATTAGTTATTTCAGTCTCTCACCTCTGGGGGTAACTGACTGTAAGTGGTAGAAGAAATGCTTATAATAGAAGAAAAATGAATCCATAAAGTTGGGGAAGTAATCAAGTCCTGAGTATTAACAAGGGACTCAACCTAATACTCCACCTATATAAAAAGGACCAAACATTTTTGTTTTCAATAGAGTTGATTTGTTGAATGTGTTCAATTGTAAATTAGATTATATTTATTTTGCTACCAATTTTGCTGATTTTTAAAAAATATCACCAAGGCATTGATTAAATTGTCTTGCAAAATATTATATATTTATTATACATAAGATCCCCAAATATTTCACTTAAAATAAATGCCTTATATTCTGAAGAGAAAGATCAGAAATAAATCTTTCTAGAATATCACTTAAATATAAGTCATAAAAATGTCAATCTAAACAGGTTCCTCTGCTATATTGATTATAATAAATCAACTAGTGACATAGATGACACAAACTTAAAATCAGAACACAGTAAAAAAGAAAAAATATGACCATTTAACATGAAAATGAAACAATAGATTTATAAGAAACTTTTTAATTATATTTATTTTGTCTGCACGTTTTTGTATAATGTCAAACTGTACTCTTTAAAAATTTCATGCAGGAATGATTTATTTATATTAAGCAACCTAAAACTTCATCTTATTTATGATATTACAATTCACTGGTATTGGAAGATTTTTGGTAATCTTAGAAAAATATGTATTCATTTTTTACAGTTTGTATTGACCACAATGAATTGTCTTTTTATTCTACAATTTCTCTCCTAACCTGTCAAATCCTAACCTGTCAAAATATATTAAATATAGTGTCATTCCTTAAGGGTCTAAATGAAACTAATCACAAATTTTTGTTAAAAATATATTCAGTGTATGTCATTATTTTCTTTGTTGCTTAACGTAAGGGAAGATAAGTCATTACATGTAAAATTGAAATAATAATGAAATGCATCACAGATAATCAAGCGTACTTTTTTTCTCCATAAAATGAAACCAAAAATGACTAAATTGATTAGGAAAACTTGAATTTTCTACATTTTGGCATGAGAAATGGAAAACAAATGATTTAAAATTAATAGTAATAAGAGAGTAGACCCACATCTTAAGCAATTTTAATAATATAGATAAGAAATATTGCTGATAAATAGATGATTAATAGTCTTATATAAGAATAAATGGATTAATGACTGACAGTTACATGTAACAGTCAGAAAACACATTGCTATTTTGAATAAAATTATATAAATTATAAGACATATATTAAGAAGAGTGACAATCCCTGTCATTTCAGGTGCAGTGTTAGGTACAAGTGGCTATGTCAGGGAAACAGGCCCTGGTTCCATTACTTACTACCTGTGTAAATACACTAACTTATTGAACTTCCAAAAGCCTTTGTTTTCTTCCCTGTTGAAAGGTAGACTTATATTAGTTCACCTCCCAGGGTTAAAATTGAATGACTCTATTAATATTTAAACAGTATTGCATAAACCAAGTATAGACATCATGTGAAAATAATGAAAATGAATTTGAGTAATATCTGGATTTCTCAAATTATAACTGCATGAGTACAACAAGGTTGTCAGCATCACATGTTTATAAAATATGCATAGGTCTGTATTTAATTCAGATACACAACTGAAGCATCAAATTAATGAATCAGTCAATCGTGATATTTTTTTATATTGAACTTTTAATTCAATCATAGACCCTTTTCATTCCTTTCCAAGAACAACTAATGTATTTAAAATGAGAAATGCCACTTTTTGGAATTGATATTATAATGCAAATTTAATAGGTCTTCATAATTATATCATTTCTTTGCACATACCCACAATCATTATTAAGGTAAAAATACTAAATTTTTCATTGAACGTGATGAGTTGAAAATTAAATTTCCCTATTTTGATACAGATTCACCTTAGAAAAAATTTTCTAAAGAAGGAAAGCCTCGGCCGGGCGTGGTGGCTCACGCCTGTAATCCTAGCACTCTGGGAGGCCGAGGCGGGTGGATCGCTCGAGGTCAGGAGTTCGAGACCAGCCTGAGCAAGAGTGAGACCCCGTCTCTACTAAAAATAGAAAGAAATTATATGGACAGCTAAAAATATATATAGAAAAAATTAGCCGGGCATGGTGGCGCATGCCTGTAGTCCCAGCTACTAGGGAGGCTGAGGCAGAAGGATCGCTTAAGCCGAGGAGTTTGAGGTTGCTGTGAGCTAAGCTGATGCCACGGCACTCACTCTAGCCTGGGCAACAGAGTGAGACTCTGTCTCAAAAAAAAAAAAAAAAAAAAAAAGAAGGAAAGCCTCTTGTGTGAGCACAAGTCTTGGTTCAGATGCTTCTGATGAGGAGAGGCAGAGGTCATCATCCCTCCACCCTTCCATCTTTTTCCATCGGCACAGGTCTGACAGTGGGCAAGATCTTGTTTTTGTTATGTTTGTTGCTTTCTTTCGGTTTGATGAAGCACCAGCCAACATGAGGAACGTGAAGGGAATGTTAAAGAAGTGGAGATCATCTGTCTCTGCCCCCACCTGAGAGTGTGGATTTTAGTCATCTTGTGAAAATGACAAAAACAGGTTGAAGGAGGCATGCTCAGTGCAAGACTGAACAAAAGCAGTGCCACTGATAAAATGTGAACAAATCTGAAAAGAAGGTTACCTGTCACGCCGACCTACAAGCAGACCCAAACAGATGCTCTCAGGGAGTGAACAAGCAAAGATCTCTCCATCCAGATGAGCAAGAACACAGACCACAGGACCCTGTAGAGGAGCTTTGCTATGGAGGCCTCCATCGGAAACGTCTCCGAAGTGTTACATTGGTACTTCCCTCCAATGCACTTCCCTGAGCAGCCTCACAGAGAGTAATCTGACATGCCTGCTCCTGCCTATGTGTAAAATATTATCCCTATTAGTTTTCCAATTCCTTCCATTTCCAAATTATCCGAACCAAACACCTTGAAACGGTACACTTTTACTGTCTTGCAGTTTCTGTGAATCAGGGGTTGGGTATGGTTTAACTGAGTTTTCCATTTCAGGGTCCTCCCAGACTGCAATTTGGGTGTTAGTTGAGGTTGTTGTCTCAACAGAAACTTGACTGTGGAAAGATTCACTTCCGCGCTCCTGCAGGCTGTGGACAGAATTCACTGAGATTTCCCTTTTCTTTCTGATTCTCAGCCAGGGGATGCCCTTAGGTTCTAACCTGCTTCCAGCACCATACCATGTGTCCCATAAATAGCTGTGTTGAACACGGCCATTTGCTTCTTCAAATCCAACAGGAGAATATCTCTGACCTCGGGGGGCCCAGGCCCTCTCTTAAGGGTTTTAACTGAATGAAGTGAGGCCCACATAGGATGTTCAAGTTATTCATATAGGATAAGTTGAAATCAACTAATTTGGTATCTTAATTACATTTTAAAAATACTTTCACATTTCCATATTCTGCAGGCTACAAACAAATCACAGATTCTACCTGCACTCAAGAGGATTATACAAACTCATTGGAGAACACTTTAGGGTGTGCCCACTATACTTTCCACAGGTACGGAGATTCCCTAAAAAACTGAGTGCGGAATTAGTGAAAAGAAGGTTGCTATTATGGGAGTAGCACTGATGAGCAACATCAGAATAAATACAGACAGAGAAGCGCCAAGCACTGTTATTGACCTGGGGACATAGATATGTGTGTCTGTGTGTGTCTGTGTGTGTGTGTCCGTGTGTGTGTGTGTCCCTGCATGCACACACATGCACTATACTGATACTGCATCAGTATAAATGTCCAAATTGAAATATCAATTCCTCTAAGCACTTTCACAATTTGTGGAACTGGGACACTTTGTTTCAGTCATCCCCCAATTATTGTAAGATGTAAGAATCAACTTTCATTTCTCTCACTTTACAGAACTATTGTTCCTCCAACAACTGAAACATATTTACACTCAAGCCACTAGCTTTGGTTGGCTCTAGAGGGCAAGCCTTCTGCCAGGTGCAGATCCCACCCTCAAGGGTGGTATTTTATTTTTCACTCCATTAGCAGGTAAAAAGTACAAATCAGTCATAATTTGTGGGTATGTGTAACCATTCTAAACTTCTTTTAATTATTTGGTCTCCCAGGAAGGTATCTAGTGAAAAAGATTTACATTTGGAATATCGGGATTTCAATATTGCTATAAATGCAAATTGGATTTGGAGAAATTCTTAGGTATACAATGTTATCAATGATGGTTGATAGCCGAAAATGTTATCAAGCAGTCTATCAAAAATATCTTTCTAAATTATCATAACAAAGCCCCCATAGAGCGATCTCTGTCTTCTTTATTCATGAATAGAACAGAAGAGATTATACAGCAAAAAAATCAATTTTCAGAATAAGTTTTCAGCTAAAGGTTTTATGTAATGGCTATAGAACAAAATTTAGGGTCTATCTCCGTATTTCATCTAAATATGCTTAGAAGCTGAACATGTCTAGATAACTTAAATGCAATCCTTGGAGAAAAGGTTTATGATGTGTGTTCTCTTTCACAATAAATTACACTACTGTGGTCTCAGCATGCCTTAGAATTGTGGCTAAAAAGGTCAGCCCAATCTCCTCATTTTATAAATGAGAAAATTGTGATCAACTGATCCATACATAAGAGTGCAATTTTTGAACCCAACTAATACCATTCCTGTAGTCACGCCTTCATCGTTGCTGAAAATTTAATTTACTTTCATACATAGATGAGACAGCAGAGAGCCAGGGGGACCAAATTATTTCCTTTGCTTAACATCTAGTGGGGAGTTTTAAAGAGCATAGAATAAATATATGTTGATTTTATTGTCTATTCATTTTCTATGGCTATTTTTGAGGTATCACTCTATTACTACCTTGATTCTCCTAGAGGGTAAGGATCACGGTCTGCATTATGAATACTGCAAACAACCTCTAACAGTATTTTACATTCTAGGTATTCAATAGGTGATTATTGAAATGGTGAATAAATGAGAAGGAAATCATCAAGTCGATAAGTTAATAATATAACATAACTAATACCAAAAGATAAGAAAAGTCCAATTTTAATTATTAAATTTACTTTTACTAAGGCAAATAAAGACAAAATAATAAAGCAGGGCTTTCAAATTTGAAAGGAAAGCAAGGGTGGCTTTATAAAATAAGGCAAACTGAACCCAGTGTATAATACATACTTATCTCTAAAATATATTATTCCTGAAGCTTTTGAATTTCTGAAAATACATTATTATCAAAGCAGACATAGCACAGCTTGCCTCATATTTTGATGTTGGAAGACTAGTTCTTAAGCTATGTTCTTTTTGTAGCTAAATCCTTTGTTGAAGGGTTTGTAGCTAAGTCAAAATAAATAATAATAATAGAAAATACCAGATAACATATCTACATCACTAATAGCTAGATTAAAATGAAAAGAGATTACAAAAATGAAGTGAGGTTTAAATCTACTTTTTCAATTGAATAATGGTGGTGGTATTTGTCTTATAATATGAGAATGTTTATTTTATTCTATAACTCTGGGTTTATTCTGTAGTGACTGATCGTGTTAATTTAGCTAATACACATTTAACAAAGTCAAAGAGTAAAAAGATGCCACAATTTTGTTATAATGCACTATATTTGAAAAATATTTTAGTCTAAGTGATTGCTTATAAGGAAATATATGAACATGTTTTCATCAGTCCGTTATACAGAATAATCAAAAAATTTGAGGGGAAAATACAATTATGTAATTGGGCATTTTGTATACAAGTATATCATGGGGAAAAACAAATATATTGGCACCTGCCTGAATATCACAACTGCATAGACATTTTTTATAGTTACACCTCAGATCGGATCCCCTTGATGATGATAATGACTCAGAACAAATATAATTATATGCCAATATAACGTAAACAAATATTAACCGTGCAGACTGTTTATATGTAAAAGCACAAAAGCTATGTTTATTTATAAATTCAACAAGAACTTCCTGGCTGGCTGAAGTTTAGGCACTTTATTAGACAGTAGGAATATAGGGAGACAATCCCGTGCCTTCTATCATTGTGATTTTCAATTCTGGCTCCATTTCATTACTACTTATGGAGGTATTGAAATAAACATACCTAACCCCACATGTGGAAACTGCAATTCAGAATTTCTCAGGCAAATTCTAAAGAATTCTGTTAACACTCTATGATTCAAATGAATAAGTATTTTTGAAAAACCAGCCTTCTATGATTCACTGACTAGTGAAGAAGACATGATTAAAATAATTCTAACATCATAGACACTGGACAAAATATATAAAACAATTTTTCAGACAATGGAAATTACTCAGCATAGGCCTATAATTTCTGAGAAAAAGAAAATATGATCATTACAACAGCTCCAGTTTTCTGTATAGCAGTAATTCCTGGTCTGAAGTAGCAAGCACAAGCCAAGAAGTGCTGTACAGTCTGAACAAATTAGGAGGAAACAGAAATTGGAGTTGGGAGAAGCCAACACTGTTGGCTATGAAGGGGAGAATACAAAAGAGGAGGGAGTTATGCTTTGGCTGAATAATAATCAGTGCATATGTTGGATAAAATTCCGAAAGGCCAAGTATAAAACAACTGCCAGGGAAAGTAACACTACTCATGAGCATGTTAATGAAATACTTGGCTGGGAGATGTTGAGTTTTAACCAGCTAGAGTGGAGAAACCTCATTCTAGACACAGAATATTTAGAAGAGATACCAGAAATGTCATCCATTAGTACACTATTAAACTAGTCCTAGAGTAAACTAGTCTCACTCTAACAAAGTTTATAAACAAATCTCAAGGGAATTAAACTCACTGGGAAGCAACTTATCTATTAGATAAAATATACTTCCACATTCTTACAAAGAGCACAAGAAAAAAATTTAAAAACTCAATGATAGAGCTTTCATAATATCTAACAAATGATAAAATTATTAGACATGGAAAGAAGCAGCCAAACATAAACTATAATCAGACTAAAAGATAATCCATAGCAGTATATCAAAAAATGGCAGAGATGCTAGAAGTAGTATGTTAGAACTCAAAGCAGCTGTTATAACATGTACAAAGATTTAAAATAAAACACAAAGATGATGGGGAATGATATGACAGATATTTCGAAAAGAAACAAATGAAACCGCTAGAATTTGAGTGTAATATATTAACAATTACAAAAAAGTCACGAGATTAATTTAGTAGATTAAAATTGTAGAAGAAAATGTTAGGAAGTTTGAGTTATAACAATAGGAATTACCCGAAGTGAAGTGAGGAAAGAAAAAAAGAGTGAAAAAAATTAACATAGCCTCATTAACTTGTGTAATAATATAAAATGGTGTAGCATATATGTATTAAAGTCCCAGAAGGAAAGAGAGGAAAAAGGGCAGGCAAATATTAGATAGCTGATAAAAGCCAATGGAGACAGTCTAGTCAGGAACAGTGTAGTACTGAGAGTAGACAGGCAGTTCTTATACTAGCACACACAGTAATGTGCCTGCCATTAATGAAGTGGAGAAAATTGATCCTATGGTCACAACACAAATTAAAGTCTAATTTTTCATACAGAGACTGTTATTAAATGCTTTTTGATCACAAGCTGGTCTAGACATTAGGTAGTGGCTATCTTGAACACTTAGGGGTGCATTCCAAATGGATTTTTAGAATAGCTTAATCAGAAAAAGGATGAGGGCAGGTAAACACTTTAGGGCTGTGGTCCCCACCCCCCAGGCCATGGAGCATCCCTGTCTGTGGCCTGTTAGGAACCAGGCCACACAGCAGGAGTGAGCAGCCTCAGGCAAGCAAGGGAAGGCTTATCTGTATTTATAGCCGCTCCCCATCGCTCACATCAGCACCTGAGCTCCGTGCCCCACTCCCTGTTCCTCACCCCTGTGGAAAATTGCCTTCCATGAAACCAGTCCCTGGTGTCTAAAAGGTTGGAAACTGCTGCTTTGGGGAACATCTACTATTGTCTAGTAATGGGAGACAATGAGGGCCTGAATCCCTGGGCACTGACATACTAAACAAGAGTGTGGCCTTAAAAAGCTTTATTAAGGTAAAATAAAATTTTAGTCACTGATAAAATAAGGGAGAGGAAGAATTCGTATTACATTTGAGGTCTTAAAAAATCAGGGGAAGAAAAAATTTTGTAATTTTGTAGAAAAAGATGTTTTAATGTATATATGTAACTAATTCAAAGCACTATCAGGAACAGAAGTTAGAAATATCAAGACAATATGTTGTTGGACTAAATCATATGAGATCAGTATTATAAATCTAGATTTGGAAATTATTTTAAACTTTTCTATTTCCTTTAATGGCTAAAACTGGACTAGGTACTTAGTGAGTTTCCAGGAAAAAGTTTTCATTTAATTTATTGATTAATATGATTTGTGTATAAGTGCTTGGAGAACACAGCAGTGTTTTCCCTGGTGAATGATAAAGGAGAGGGAGCCTTCGACACTGGAAAGACTTACAACACCTACTTAGACGACTGAAGTCATAAACTGAAAGATGGCGATGAGGATGCACCGCTAGAGTGTCTTTATGATAGGATTTTATAGAAGATTCTTTATATATTATCAAAAATATTTTGAAAAAATTAAATGGTCTGGGCAGAAACTTTTGTTAAGGAGTGTGGAATCGAACTAATGAAGACACAAACTGGTTGTTTACTGAGGAAAAGGTGAGACACTGTATAGTTAACTATGTATAAAACAATGAGAATAATAGTGATCCGAGGTAATTTCTCCTCATAAAAGTAAAATCCAGCCAACATAAATATTTTCAAATGTTAATGCTTTTAGCACATAGTATAACAGTATGTGGCCATAAAGTATGCACTGCTGAAACACAGCCTAATCATCTAATGTTAAAATCATCGATTAGGAGGAAGTAAGAAATCGTGGCAAGTCTGTGGAACTGTTAATATTTCAAAGTAGTAAGTAGCACTGTAATATTTTTAATACGCTGCCTCAGGTAGCCTTTCATTGCAAAATGTTGTAAGCAATGTATGATCTGTGGCACTGCCACCATCCTCTGTCAAGCTTAACTCATCCAGATCAATGTTGGGTATCTAACGGTTAAGTCTGCTTATGAAAGTAGCACAACCAAAATCAACAGTGTTTCTTATCAGTCACATTGAGGACATTTATTTTATATTGATATGTTCAACAATTTCATATTTTTCAGTTTATTTTATTTCACTATCAGTAAATAAGAAACATGGCAAATTATTTATTTAAGTTTGTCTTCCCTAAAGCCCTCAAAAATTCTCATTGTTTTCTATAATGGTGAAACAATTACACTAGCAATGAAATTCCCCTATTCATTCCCTCTGACTTTTAGAACAATCATTATTGATTTTATACACACACCTATGCACACACACATGTGTTACACCTATATGTGTACACTTCATAGAACAAGTTTATCAAAAGAGATATATAACTTTTTAAATCAAAATCATAAAAATACCATCAAAAAGTTTTGGGTGAGTCATACAGTAGCTTTATATTGATCATGTCCTCTTGTTAAATATGGAAGAATATTTGAAAATAATATAAATTTTTTATAGTTAGTAAATGAATATACACTAGTGTGTTTATAAATGGCTATATGCATATTATTTATTATTCATTTATTGGAAAATTATTAGATGCATGATATGTCACAAGTCTCTAGGAATGTTATCAATTTCTCTTCTAAACCAAATTGTGACTCACAAATTATTATTGTATATTTAGTTAAATACAAAATCATTAATGTCTCCTTTTAAAAGAAGTTAGCTAAAGAGAAAAAAAAGACTGCCAGTTTATATTGGCAATGTAGACTTTATTTCATTCTAAATGCACAACTGGGAACTATAATTTTACAGTAACTTGGGAGAAAAGAGGAAAACAAACTCATGGAATGTAGCAACCCATTCAGTAGCTATAGATTCAGTAGTAGACATTTAGGTTCATACTGACATATTTATAACCTGTATGCCACCACTACAATCCTCTCTATCTTTGTTTAATGAATTCAGACATAAGAAGAAAATAATGACAGTGGCTAATTTTTACTTATACTCTTGTCTTACTTTTTTGATGATCCGAGGAAATGTCTACTTGAAACAATAATTGGATGCTATATCACCAAGAATCTAAAAGATTCTTGATTATCTAAGCCATACATTTGGACAACAAATATGACCCAAGTGTTAAACAAAAGCCAATTATTGGGTAAATTGGGTAGCAATTGGGTTTGAAAGGTATCTATTAAATATCAGAACAACTTAACTGCTTGAGAGAGTTCAAATGTTAGAATAAGTTGATTATAATTAACATGGTTCATTAATATAAATATGTGTTTTTCTTGACATTTTAAGTTCCATTTTTTGAGGTTTTCACTTCAATTATTATGCCTAAAGAGGATTACTTAGATTGCACACAGATTTTCATACATCAACTAACAAATATTAAACTGTTACATTGTAGCATACATTCTAGCCAATGGTTCATTTTTAGTGCTATGACAATTTATGTTATATAACATTAATATCCAAAATAATATTAATTTTATTTTACTCTTTCATCAAAATCAGGAACTAGAAAAGTAAAAAAAATCACTAATATTAATAATGAGAGTTCTAGGATTCCTGTTCTTAATGCAATTAAAATAACCTAGAAATAACTAGGTTTCCCATTGCAGCAAACTTTTAATCTCAATAAAATAGTCACTGAATTCTAAACACAGTCCCTGCATGATCTACTGTGAAATAAAAGTATAAAATTAAACGTATATAATAATGTTAGACTACATTGTCAAAAGGTGCCTAAAAGTTGAGATATCATTAGTGATTTCATAATATATTTCACTCTTTGAAGGTGTATCCTCATACCTCCAACATCTGTTATTTGACTTTGGCAATTTGAAATCTATTATGTAGTAAAGAAGGAATTTTTGGTATTTTTTGCTTAATCAAGTATACTTTATGCCATTTATGCTTATGATATCTTCTGTTTTCTTCTTTTATAAAGTAAACCAGTTACTAATTTAGTTTAAGTCCACCTTCACTTTTAGAAAAGAGATAAAAGGATAGAAGCAACAAATGGAGCTAAGTAATTCAAACAATACCCCAAAAGTTAATTAGGATATTGTACTGGCAGCAATAATATTGGCTGCCAGGATTTGGACAATGGTCTTTGTTTGTCTAATTGCAATGACATTTTCTAATACAGGAGATTTTCTGGGTAGGAAAAAAACGATCAAAATTATGAGTCCCTTTGGATGTCTCAAACAGTTATACTTGCATTTATCCATCTGTCCAGACCAGATTTTCCTCAGGACTCATATTTGTTGATTCTTAATGCTACTGATAGCTTACAAAATACAAGTTTAAGTACAAAATGAAAACAAATAACTCAAGATTCTAGTTTCCTGGCTATATTTCTTGCATATAAACACTCTTCTACCACTTTTACTTAGAATAAAATATAAAACAAAAAAACAGTGACAAATGTCAAAATTTAATGTTTTAATATATCTGCTAATTAAGATTTTAAAAAGCTGTATATTTTAAATGATCTGATATTATTGATAAAGCACCATGCATCTATATTTGGTTATTAAACTCTAAAATACTAGCATTATAACAAATGGATTTTGTCAAGATGCTAGCCTCCAAAGGAATAAAGAGAATTTGGATTACATTATTCCTGTATTGGAAACAATATCTATACAATAGAATAATTAGGTTATTATAGATAGCAGTATATAAACAAGTGCTAAAATATTACCTAAACAATGTATATATTAATAGAAAGTTTGATTAAGATAGAAATATTGTAGTGTAGAAACATTAAGGAAGGGTATATTAAACAGATATGTACTTTGTGGGACACTTTGTGTCTGAGATTGTAGCTAACTTATCGTCTTCTTTTCTGAAGCCATGCATGCTATTTTCATTCTTATGTCTCCAAAAATGAGTATCTCTCCTTCTTTAATTATCCTCAATAGAGCAAATTAAAAAAAAAATACTTGGATGACATAGAATTTATTATAGTGTGTATACAAAGGAGAGATTTTATATCATGTTTTTTTACAAAATAAATACAAAATCTCCTTAGATACATCCACTTTCCAATAGCCAATGTTCCTACTCAGATTTTGTCTAATGTATTCCCTGTGTAGTGGCAACTTTACTAGCAATGTTTTTTTTCTCCCTGATTTTCCAGAGACAGTCACATTCTTCCCTTTTTTACTGTGCAGAACATCTGTCTGAATTTATGTCTTATCTTTAACTTTGCATATCCCAATTCAAACAAAAATGCCTCCCTTTTAAAAGATGCATCCTTCACTGAATGCAGTTTTAGAGCTCATGTGTGTGTTTTTGAGCATATTCATAGTTTCATGCTCACTCAAGCTAATTTCTTGCAATTATATTGCTTTTTTAAAGGAACTTTGGGGTTAGATATATTTTACCATAGTATACATACTGAATCATAAAAGGGAGGTTTAAATGGACAAGATTAAACAAAACACAGAATAAGAAAAAATGAGCTGTGTAGCGTAATGTGGGAAGATAGAACTTTTGGAATAAAGGTATTAAGTCTGTGTATAGAGGGACATCAGTTCGAGTTCATAACAGAAATCCAAGTGACTTTTTAAAATTTTGGGGGTACCATAAATGTTTTGCTGAGGGAATTGAATCCAGCGTAAGTACCAGCAGCTTTCTTAGCCATGATGACAGAGTAGGAATGATATTTAGATGAGTAGTGTGATGGATGACAGAGTGGGTCAGAGGTGAGGAAGAATGTAGGTAGGTAGAGAATTCAGAGATAAGTAAAAACAAACAAACAAAAAGAAACAAACAAAAAAAACTTCTCTGAGCATCATTTCCTATTATACTAGATCACTTTTTCCCCAACATTTTGAATTTATTGAAAACTCCAAATCATATTTTTCTATGAATTACTTTTTCTCCAAGCCATGTCTTTATTTCTTATTCAACTTGGATTCAATGTTCCTAATTATAACAAAACCCTGGCAAACACCTTCACTCCCTTTCTCCTTCTCCATCTGTGTTACTTAACTGGAAAAGTGTGACACTCAATTAAAATCAATTTTCTGCCTTCTTTATGACTGCACATATCAGAGATGACTTGTTCCAGCCTAACTCAAGACTACCCATTTCCAATAGTCACTTCATTCTACTCAAAAATCTGACATTTTATATATTTATATTTTCTTTAATTTCTTACTATGAAAAATCTCCATTGCTTATCTTCTATGTTCCTCTCAATTTTCTTTTACTGTCTTCCTTCTTCAGTCTCAGCTAATGACTTTAGCTCATACTTTATTGAGAAAACAGAAACAATCTAAGGGGACTCATTTCATCTTATCAGGGTTTACTACACATGCATGTGCATCTGTATTTTCTGCCTTCCATCCCACTACTGTGGATAAAAGATCTCTGCACTTACCAACCAACAGGCAGTACCTCTGCTGTATTCTGGACTCTCTTCCCTCTCCTTTTCTCAAAAAGTTATTCCTGCTCTCTCTACAGCATGTTTCTTCATTTCAACTGGCTCATGAACATAGATCACACCAAATGCTATATGTTGCTGACCCCTAAGTTTATATTCTCTCAATTTCGGACTTCTTACTCAGCATGCTCATGTAGATTTCTTATAGTGATCTCAAAATTAACACGTCAAAAAACCATTTCTAGTTCCTGACACTCCCATTCCATTCTCTTTTAATCTTTCCCAGCTCAGTAAAGATTGCCAGTTCCAATCATTTGCTCAAGTCAAAAATCAAGGAGTTGTCTTTTAGTCTTACTGTTAGGTAGACAGCTAGGGACCTCCAGCCCCTCCTGGGGATAAGAGAGCATCCTAAGCCACTACCACGCCTGGGGGAGGAGGGAATGCCCTACCAATCTACCAGTCAGAACTTAATGCACCAACTTCAAAAGAATGCGGAAGACTCTAGCCAACAGGCCAAACAGCGTAAGTATGATAGGGTCTGGAAGGTGACCTAGACCAACCCAAGCCTAATTATCATGTCATTAGCTTAAATCTACATTGCAGTTCACCCTTACCCCAAATGGCCATTCAGAGGGGCTCATGGGAGATCCACATGCACAGTAAGGCACAGGTGATATAACGCCCAACTATCCATCAACCTGGTTCATGGCAACATCTGAACCACTGGGAGGACTCAATCCAGATGCTATAAATGAGACCCAGACCATAACCAAGGCCTTTTTTTGGTTAGGACAAGAGGCCTGTTCACCATTGTGTGGCAAAAGTACCTTGCTCTTACTCTGTAAACCTACATCTTGTCCGTGCTCTATAATCCTGTCTTTCTCTCCTCAATAAACCTTGTTTTCTGCTTACCTTGCTTTTGGTGTGTCTGGTCATTCTTCGGCCAAGAGCACACCTAGAACAAAGAACAGACAAGATTATAAACCCCAAACCCCAAAATTACCTTCTCTTCAACCCCCAATGTCTAATATATTGGTAACTCTTGGTTGTTTCTGTCTTAAAAATATATTCTTATATCTAACATTTCCATTTTGTACCAGCTCTGCTATCACCATGCTAACCACCATCTATTCTTGGATTATTTAAATAGCCTCCCACCTGTTCTCTCTTCTCCCATATTTAACCCCTACAAACTATTCTCCACATAGTTGCATAACTCTTCAAAGTGGATTCCCTTTGCACTTGAAATAAATTCTAAACTCTTTCTTCTAGCAAAAATAGCTCTACATCTTCTCCCTTCTTCAGAAGGCCTGAAGGGTGACCTCCCCCTCCCTCTTCTTTCTCTTAATGCTAAGGTCCAGTCACCCTGTTTTTGAGTTTCTAAAAGACTCTATCTGCATTCAAAAGAATGGGGTTGGGAGGAAGCGGGAACTATTTATTTAAATCACAAAATCAATGGCTAAGAAAAGACAAGGACTTTACATTGATAGTGTTTGAACATCTTTTAAAAAAAGTATCACTTAAAGAATATTAGAAGATGGAAGTGATAAAAGTTCTCTTCAACAGTACCTAAAGAAAACTAATGAGAGGTTAAGCCTACTCTTCTTTTTCCTGAAAGACTGCATTGTAATTTTCTTTTGTTATGCGAGTTGAAAATTTGTGATAGCTTTAGCACATTTAGCAACCGCTTTTAAGAACCCATTCTGCAGCACTGGGCACTCTATCTATTCATTTCTGTTTCCCTTGCTGTATCTCTTCCACATGCTGTTTTTTTTTCTGAGGATGTAATTTATGCTTTGGATTTGCTGTTCTCTTTGTCAACTATGTTTCCTTTTATGCATGCTGATTCCAGCAGTAGAGATCTTTTGGAAATTGCAAAGCCCCTCTATAAACCAATACTACCACAAAAGTTGTCATTGTATCACATGGAGATCTAGAATAAAAAGGACTTGAGAAAGATCATTTTCTCAATGTAAAGATAGATATGAATTTTTTATGGAATAAATTAAACTCTAGTTCATTTGAAACAAAAAAAAATTTAACTTCTAATTTTCTATGATTTACAAGAAATAATAGACTTACTAATTCCAAGCCATATAACATGAACAGTATACACGTGGATTATTTAAAATAAAATCAAATTATTTTAGCTTAACATTTCCCCAATTGTGTCAGTACATGCTATTTTACTTGAACTTATTAGTTAATAATAATAACAAAAGCCTACCTCTTTTAATAGTAAACAGATTTCTTTTAAGATTTTATAAATAGTTATTTGCTCTTGTTAAATCAAACATAGGCATACGAAACACCTCATAGTAGCTATAAGGTTATAAAGAAATCATTAGTACTATTCAAACATGATTCAGCTCTTTGAAAAAGGTTTCTAAAGAAAAGTTGCATTTAATTCTAACAAAATAATTATCAGTATAAAAAGTATTAGAATTTCATGAGCTACAACAGGAATTAAAAAAAGATCACTGGTTTGGGATCTTTGGTTCACCAGCAAGTCCTACTAGTCCTAGAGCAACTCTGCAGTCTCTGTTCATCTCAGTTTTCCCATTTGCAGAAGAGAGATTCCAGTGCCAATCTGTGGTAAATGGTAGCATGTCCTGCTACACTGAATCAAGAAATAGGTTAGTGGTGAAGCAAGAAATAAAATATATATCCCAGAAATGACTGGGCTACGTATGACACTTTGGGTAAGAGTGTCAAACTGGATTATGGGACTGGAACAGCAAGAAATTATAAACCTTAGGAGGCTGAGTTGAAAGGGGCGGCCTTGCAAAAATAACAGGAAAATACCTAATCCCACAATCTCCCCAGTAACGTTAAAGATCAATCCTGTGAGTTCTCTCACTAACAGGCACCCTGCAGGAGTTCTGTTGTTGTTCACAACTTCTGGAAAGAGCTGAATGAACAGAAAAGAGATGTAAATCTCTCTCTTTCAATTTTTTTTTTTTTTTTTTTTTTGAGAATCTGTTTTTACAGAGTTCCTAAGTAAACAGCAGAATGAGCTACAACCTCAACCATATCTCCAGGAGGGAGTCACATCCTGTGATAATCCCTTCTCCAAGGAAGGCAGGAAACCAACTCTTGGACTTTGACATCCTTACAGTTTTTTTTTGTTGTTGTTGTTATCTACCTGCTGCTGCTTTTGTTATCTACTGACAGCCATCACTGTTTTTTTTTTCTTGTCATCCCCCTTAAAATCAATGAGCTACTTGGCCTTGCTGCTGCTGGCACCCCCTTCTCTTTCTTTGGGATGCCACGGCATCTCCCTGCTCTCTTCCCCACCCAACTTTCCCTTCTCTCTCTCTCCTTCTTTTTCTCCCCCCTCTAAAAGAATAAAATAAACTTTTTTACTTTTATATATCTTAATCTCCGTGTGAGAAATATTTCTCCACCTGTGCCATGAGCACCTATTAGGCTTTCCACCCTGACAGAGTTAAGCGGAAGGACATATCTTCCACCTCAAGCTGGACTTAAATGGGAGAAAAGATAGAGAGCGGCATGCATTTCTGGACTCATCTGTCCCAGCAGGCTTCTTGCTCCTTGTCAGCTACTGAGATTATTGAATTTCAGAAGCACCTCCTCGAGAAACAAGGAGATAGTAAGGAATGGTTTTTACTTCTGCCATCATACGTATTTGATCCCTGAAGTATCCTTATCATTGCTTCCTAGATAAGGCGATGGTAAAACAAAAGTAATTTAACAAATTTATAGTATATCTTTATATATTAAACTTTCATTTAATAAATAACAATTTTTTCTCAAATGCCACAGAAGCCATGGTTTTGACTATTGTTCAGTTTAGTTGTTCTCAGTTTCAGTATTTAAGTTTAATTTTCCTCGACTGAGAAAAAACTTAGAGAGAAAGAGAATAGCAGTTTTCAGCACCATTTACTAAACATTGTGAAGATCATTGTAGTTCCTAGCATGGTGTTAAATATAACTTGCAAAATATAAAAATACATTTCATTTTTTGGTAAGATATGGAAACGCAACTCAAATTCCATTTTCTTCACAAAATTTCCTTGATTATCCCAGCTTTTATTTAGTACTGTTTTTTAAAAATATATATAATAAACATTATATGTCACTGATGTTTGAGTCATCTAAAATAAAACTCTAATGATACACTTGTAAAGCTGCCATATCTATTAACATGCTGGTCAATATATTTTTCTAACACCAAAAACTAGAATGGAGATATCTGAAAAACACTAATTGGGCTTGTAGATGACACAGACTTGAGATTATTTAAAATGTGAATGGGCAAGAAGGTGATTCAAACCCAACAAAAATAAATGCAATAAGAAGAACATTAAAATTCTCAAAATAAGTTAAAATAATTGCAAATTTCAAGACCAGGGAATCTACCCCAAATTGAGCCCTTCAATGATTATTATCACTATAGCTTGCAATTAAAAAAAGGAGAAGCAAGTTATTTGTTGCAGGTTAAATGTGGAGTGGCAATAGCCATAAAACACAAAGATTCAAATTTAGGCTGGATTTCAAAAGTATGATATCCAGTATACACACACACACACAGAGAGAGAGAGAGAGAGAACACATATCTTTATCAGTTAAAAATTCTGATTTTTCAATTATTTTATTTTTAACAGTTTTGCATCATACTGTTGCCATTGCATTCTATTCCTGTGTGACATGCCATCTAGTTACCACCATTTGGCAAATGCTGTTGCCCATAGCTTTGTGTCTCTTTCCTTTCCCTCTTTGTTACATCACATTTTCAGCTCTCAGCTTCATTACTGCAGGGGACCTTACTTAAACCAGATCAAATCCCCATATTGCATTCTGCAGAAATGAATATATTGATGTGGTTTTTTTTATTTTTATTTTTTATTCCAATAGATTTAGGGGGAACAAGTGGTTTTTTGTTATATGGGTGAACTGTATAGAGGTGAAGTCAGGGCTTTTAGTGTACCCATCCCCCACATAGTGTACATTGTACCCAATAGGTAATTTTTGATCCCTTATTGCCTCCTGTCCTCCCATGTTCTGAGTTTCTAAAGACCATTGCACCCCTCTATGTCACCATGCATACCCATAGCTTAGCTCATACATATAAGTGAGACTATGTGGTATTTGTTTTTCATTTTCTGAGACACATCACTTAGAAGAATGGCCTTCAGTTCCATCTAAGTTGCTGCAAAAGACATTATTTCATTTTCGTTTATGGCTGAGTAGGACACCATGGTGTATATATACCACATTTTCTTTATCCACTCATCAGGTGATGGACACTTACATTGATTCCATATTTTCACAATTGTGAATTGTGCTGGATAAGTGTGCAGGTATCTTTTTGATATAACCCTATTTTTCCCCCCTCTGGGTAGATATGCAGTAGTGGGATTGCAGGATTGAATGGTGGGTCTACTTTTAGTTCCTTGAGAAATCTCCATGCTGTTTTCCATAGCAGGTGTACTAGTTTACCCACTAACATTGTATATATAAGTGTTCCACCTTCATTTCATCTGCTCCAACATTTATTCTGTTTTTACTTTTTCATAATGGCCATTCTGACAGGAGTAAGGTGGTATCGCCTTGTGGTTTTAATTTGTATTTCCCCGATGATTGGTGATATTGAGCATTTTTTCACATGTTTGTTGGCCATTTGTATATCTTCTTTTGAAAAATGTTATTTTCATGTCTTTTGCACACATTTAATAGGAACTATTATTTTTTTCTTGCTGATTTGAGTTCCTTGTATATTCTGGATATTAGTCATATATCAGATGTATAGTTTGCAAACATTTTCTCCCATTCTGTAAGTTATCTTTTTACTCTTTTTTTTTTTTTTTTGATGTACAGAAAATTTTTAGTTTAATTAAGTCCCATTTATTTATTTTGTTTCTGTTATATTTGCTTGTGGGGTCTTAGTCGTAAGTTCTTTGCCTAGGTCGATGTCCAGAAGAGTTTTTCCTAAGTTTACTTCTAGAATTTTTAGGGTGTCAGGTCTTACATTTCAGTTCTCATCTGAAACCTCTTCTCTCAGTTCAAACGAGATAGCTTTTGCAGTTCACATGTTTTCCTCTGCCAGGAGCTCTGTTGCTCAGTTTAGAGAGGGAGAGGTATACTACGTTTTGGCTCATGGAGATAGGTATCCACTGTGGTGTTTCTGGCAATTTGGGTCGACTGGTACTTGGACCACTGGGACAGTGTTCAGGTGGCAGAGTGGTGTCTATGAAGGGAAGCAAGTGAGCCTCATCCTCCATGCAGAACCCAGATGCAATAAGCAGAGTACTATTGGGGTTGTATCCCCACTGCAAGGCTAGAACTGGCCATCTCACAGCACATCCATGCCAAAATCTTGGCCTTGGGAACATAGGCAGCTATGTCCACAACACTGGGTGGTTGGAGAAGGGGAGGTCCCTGCCTCCACATCCCTTCCTAGGTTCTGGTGCTACTTATTCTCTGGGATGGGGATACTCTCCTCCCCTATGGACTCCTCTCCAGTGGGAGGATGCAGACAACTTTGGATTGTGAGCCAGGGGCTCTCAGGTGCAGGAAAGCATGCCTTCTGCTGCCTTCTGTCCTACAAAGCATTCGTGGCACTTCCCAGTCCCCTTGGGGCAGCTCACCCTATGGGTCATAACTCTAGGAATACTGCCACTCTCCTGTGTCTCCCTGCTCCTGTGTGGTTGTCATAGTCCCAAGTGGGTGCTAGGGAATGTTCCTGTGGGATCCCATTTCAAGGAGACGAAGGGGCTGTGACTTCCCTGGCAGGATAAAGGGACCCAGCGTGTGAGTAGGCAATATAGAGCCTGATGTCTCAGCTTGGTTCTGTGGTGGGGGAAAGTGACCCAACTTGGGCCTGCAACCTATTGCTCTGTTCCCAAGAAGCTCTCAGTTCACCAATGGCAGCAGTGACTGAATTTGTCAGGGTAGAAGGAATCTCCAACAGACCGGGAGCTGGCAGACTGACTCAGGTATGAGGGAAGAAAAAGTAAACGTTCCCACCTATCCTTTCTGTCAGATTCCAAATCCCTCAGGGGTTGGTCTGTGCCAACATCTTGCTCCTTCTTATTCTGCTCCACAACTTCTTCCCATAGGATTTCAAATAAGGGTAAGTTCTGGCACCTTCCTCTCAGTATTGTGCCTGGGCTATGCTTTTTCACCTGAAACGTTTTCTTCTTTTTGGGACAATCTGGCTACCAGTGTCTCTAGTCAGCTGTCTTGCCCACTCCCTCTTGTATATTGATGTGTTTTGAAGCATATAATAAAAGCCATTATGGAAAAGGGAGAAAAATTTCATTGAATGCATTATGTGAAATGGACTGACGAGGATATTTAAATACAGATTAACATGATATAGACATAGCATGTTACAAGTATAATTAAATTATCATGTTATTTTCCATTAAGAAATTTGTAATAATGAAGTGGAGCTAAAATAATAATTTTTAAAGTAAAGGTCATGACAGAATATATATTATTTTTCAGTAATTGTGAGTGTACATATTGATCAGGTGCTTAGCTTTTGAGGCTATCTTTTAGAGATCATAATTAAACATTTGGATGTAATCCATTAATTTTATTTGATGTCATGATTAACTTTTTCTAAAATAAACAATAAAATCATTAGAAAGTCTATGTATTCTCAGGCATATATCTACCCCAGTTTAGAGTCTACTGCTCTGGTAAAAATTATCCTCACCTTGCATATTAAGTACATTTTATTTTACATAATTTTATTCATCTTCTATAGTATAGTTAGGGATTTTTTTTTAATTATGTGTGTAGGTGGATTATATTCCCTATGGATACCATTTCAAGATAATAAAGTACTTTCTTTATGTTTGGTAGGATTAAAAATCGCTATATTATGCTGATGTGAATGACCTGGCTTAATCTGGAATGCTCAGCATGTACTTATTTCTCAGCTGACCTTAGGAACTGAGATCAGAGTTCTTACTCTTCTGATCATCAGATATGCTTTAGATGCGGCTTGAGTGCTTTGGAATCTGTCTTGCATAAAAAGTTACATCCCTTATCATCCATTGCTGCTGTAATTCCTGACTTTGCACAGGGTGCCAGTATTTTCCTCTTGGTTAGGATGCTTTTTACATTTCCCTTTATTCTACTTTTCTCTGAATTGTGCGTTGTGAGTTATAATATACCAATAAATGTAAAAATAAGAAAGCTGGTGACAGTGGAAGGTAGATAAAGTATGACATTAGGTTAAACAAACTCAGCAAATTAGAACTGAAGATGGTTCCCAATTTGTTTAGATGATTTTCTTCACATTTCAGTCACTGTGTGCTCAAGTGAAAGGAGTAGAGGAGTGGAATGGGGACAGTCTGACAGTTTCTACCTGTCCAGTTTGAGTTCAGCATAAAGAATATGTTTAGTCAAAAATTGTGCTTTCTAATCCACCTATATTATTGCACAATTAGTGGAAAATCCCTCTAGAATCTGGTTTATGGTCTTCTATAATTAAGAATAGGGAAGTGATGTCAATTTTGATATATCTGTGTTTATCTACAGAGCTATTTTCATCGAGAATAGAAGTAAACCATAATAGATATTACTTGTCAGTTTTTGGTGTGACTTGGGAATCACTTCTGCTATTAAGAGACCAAAATTATTCTTGTTTTCCAAACTCTGTACAGCTGTGGCTGTGCTTGGTCATTGGCAGATTGTTTCTTCTTTTAGTGAAGCTCTCCTGCATGTTATCTCATCTTTATTCTAACTTCGGTTCACTGGAGTTCAGCTCTAATCCTCTGAGGGCTGATTTAATACAAGGGCAAACACATATTTCTAAATACTAATTTCATTTCTAGCACTCTATTCTAATACATATGAAGTAAACTGTGTATCAGAACTAATGCTTTCAGCCTTCCCTGGATAGCTTCCAAATTATCCACTTCTCACATCACATGTGCCGTCTGATCATTTCAAATTCTGAAAAGATGAATCAACTTGATATTCTTCCTGTCTTCACTGAATCTGAGTGCTACTTTTGATTTTTTAGTGTTTTCCGTTTTTAATAAATGTTCAAATGTCTTAAAATACCTGATGCAAAACCTTTATCCAATAAATTTTGCCTATATCCTTTCTTAGAATATAAATTAATATTATTTTGCTTAGCTATATATGGTGTCAGTTATAAAATAATGTCATGTTTTTATATTAAAATAAATGTTTGGTAGTTCTGAATGACTTTGAGTAATGTATTACTTCATCAGTCTCACAAGGAAACTGGCGCCATATCCTTAACTCATCATATCTGGAAACCAAAGTTATGAGAATTGAAGTATTATAGTTATAGTAAAAAAAATTATAAGTGAAATCACTGATATTAAAAACTTTGAACATGTCAGATGGATTTAAATTAATTTATTGTGTTTCAAATTATTATTATTTTTCCTTCTCTTGGCCTATAAGGTACTCTTTCTCATAAAGTAATACACATATATACCTCTTGAAATTCCAGAGATACCACAGCACTCAGTAAGTTTATTTTTCTAAACTCAAAACATTTTTGTCTTAGTCAATGCTGAACTTCACACTTTATTTGTATTTGATTTTTAGATTAAAAAATTCAGGTCTTAAAACATTTTAGTTATATTTATTTCATATTATTTTTATTTCATGCATAACTCTTATCTAACAACTAAAGGTTTTAAGAACTAGCAAATAGTCAATGCAGTCTTTTCCATCTTCTGCATCATGATGGAACTATAAATATGAAAATTAATATGTTGTTAATTAATTTCTCGAGGAATACTAAAAAAATTAAAGAGAACCCAATATTTAGGGGAAGCAAACTTTCCTAGATACCCCATTCTCTGTTACACGGTCATTCTCAAGATGCCTTTTTTTCCATTTCAGTAACTTCATTAGCCACAAATTGGTAGAAACAATGAGACATACTAGGAATAATTGGCATTGCAAGATTTGAAAATATCATTACACGGTGAATATTTATGTTATAAGAGATACAATGGAAATATGGTCAAAGGACTTGAACAGTTTTCAGAAAAAAAGTAAATGAAAAGACCTTCCACCTCATTCATAGTAATAAAAATACGAATTAAATAACATGTCATTTATCTATACAAGGACACAGAGTGGTCTTATGGATGTTGGAGACCCAAAAGGAGGGAGCATGGGGGGCAGTGAGGGAAGAAAAATCACCCATCAGCTACACTGCACACCATCTGGGCAACGGGCACACTAAAAACCCAGACCTCACCACCATACAATATATACTAATACAGGCAATGGAATTCAACTTTGTATTAGATTTGTACCCCCTAAATCTATTGATGTAAAAAAAAGTCCAGCATAATGACTATACTTTATAATATAGTATTGCATAATGGAAATTTTCTAAGAGAGTAGATTTTATGCCTCTTAACAGAGAAAAAGGTATAATAACTTTGTGAGTTGACAGATATGTTAAATTGCTTACCTATCGTAATCATTTCACTATGTATATTTGTATCAAAACATCATGCTGTACACCTTGAATGTATTGAATAGAAAATAAAGCATGTATAAAGGGATCTCTAAAAAAACATGCCACTTATAGCTAGCAGATTAATGGCCATGCAATTTCAATTCCTGTTATTGTTCCCTGTTGTTTCTTATTTTAGTTCCAATGCTCCGAAAGAAAAAAAAGGAAGAAAGATGTATTTGGAACATTTAGTGTACAATGGCTAAATTATTGTTAAGTGCTATGAATAGGGAATCATCAAAGGAAAAATTAAGTAGACCTTCAAAAAGATAGCATCTGAAATCTTGCCATTAGCTTCTACTGTTGTATGGGTTGCCATGAGATTCCATCTCTGCAGGAGATGGAATTAGGAGGAGACTGAGGTACTTAAAGAAAGGTGAGAATTTATATAAATTTAATGCTGTTTCAAAGATTCAACTTGGGCATGGACATTTTTTGAATCCCATGGTAAAATAAATGTGTCTCTCGATCTTAGTCTAATTTTTTTTTAGGCTCCAAAGGGCCCAAACATCTGTGTGTGACAAATGGAGTGGGAAGAGCTACCAGTAGTGATAGTTGTTTATGTCACTTTATTAGTAGTCCATTTTTCCTAAGTAGTTTCATGATTAGCTCCTAAATCTTTGGATTACATAAGTAACTTCTAGCATCTTCAGTTCCATCTAGAAGAGTCACCCAGGCAAGTGGGGGTGAGGGAGGGGCATGCTGTCAGAGAAGGGCTGCTCTTCCCTGACAGGTATGAATTATTCACATCAGTCTGAAGCTGGCCATGATACTGTGTCACTGACAATTTGATACCTGTTGAAGTAAGGAGGCCAGCTTCTTAATCTGCACGTTTGACACTAGCTCATATATTTCTTATTCAACTGCTCAATTTTCTAGTCTTAGAGACACAGAATCATTTTCTCGTTTAATTTTGGGTTTTAAGAAGACTGAAAGAATCTATGACTAAGTCACTTTTTAGATGTATTTATTGGTTGCATTGCCTAAACTAAGTAGTTTATATATATTATTACCTGTGCACGTGTATGTCACCAGCATGTAACATTCAGGACGCTGCCCACTACGTCACAGTAACAGACCAGCAGGAATGTAGAAACAGGCAAGCATGTCCGAAAAATAGCACTTTCTGTCGGCCAACTAGATAATACCTCTGCAAAATCAGAGTGTAGACTTTTTCTTTATTTTTTATTTTTATCTTATTTTTTCTATTTCAGAGTATAGATTTTAAACTCAAACAATATCTCCCAGAGTCTATGGTAAGTATATCTACATAGTATTAAATTTTTAAAACTCTCTCAAAAAGTCATTTTAAACCATCCTCATACACTGTTTAGCTGTTGCAAAAGATCATCAGCAAATATTTTGACCAAACATACTTTCTTGATGTGACTGCATATGCCATGTTAAATTAAATACTTTTAATAACCATTTCATATGAAACAAATAGTTGAAATGTGAAGGCATTGCTGCCTATGACCATATGCACGACTTCTTTTTTCCTGCCAAAGTAATTGTGGTTATATAACTTCAACCTCTGTTTGGGCAAGATGTTTATCTTTCTCTGCTTTAATCTGTCCTAATTACTTTGGTTTCTTTACCACCATCACTCAGAAAGAACCTAATTGCTTTCTTTGAGATGCCAGCCCTACTTGAAATCACCAATATGCTCTGTCACTGAGGGAGAAGCTGAGCATCTGTTACCACATCATCACCTCTTCTTCTCAGGAAAAAGCAGCTGCAGCTGTTTTTAGTGAGCTTCCTCATTTCATGCTCAGGGTTATGGAGAGGTTGATGTCTCTTTTCTATGAGGTATAATCTACTGTAGGAAGGCTGGGTTTTTAGGAAGCTTCCCCAATATTCAAACCATGTTGCACGCTATATTTTCTGTTGTGGAATCACCCACGATTTTGTGCTAGCCTTCCATGAAGTGATGTGCAACTTTTATTGACTATTTCTCAATGAATTTTATTATTTATGTTCTTCTGTGTCATTCCAAGCCCACGCTAACAGCACAAATGTAAAAGACATTCTATTCTTGCACTTTCATATCAGTTGTGATATTATTCTTCATCTCTTTGATAAGTCATGAAATGGAAGCGTTTGTCCCTCTGTTTTCTATGTATATAAAAGTTAATCATAAAGAGGTGCAGGCCTAGGTAATGAATTCTTATTACATCAAATATATAAACATGCTTTGTAAAGGAAGATTAATTACTATCAAAGTCTCTTTAATCATCATTTTATAGTGTTTAAAATATTAATACTTTCCTTTGTATTGTCTTAGCAATATAATAGTTGAATAACAAGAAAACAAAAAACTTAAAAAAAGCATAGGTGATTCATTTTCATATCAAATGGCTTATCTGTACAAGCATTATCCGGCCCATGGCATATTCTACTCAGAGACCCTGGAGCCCTCTGCCTGTATATGCATTGCTAGTGACTTTGATCTTAGGTTAGAAGCTAAATCTCTTTTGCCCACATTTCCACCACAAAAATAATACCACTAGTGGCAATTGTTTGGGGCAGATATAAAGGTTTAAAATATTTTGTCCTCCTTTGACTTCTTAGTATTAACTGAGGACAAAAATACTACCTTTGTATCAGAGAATGGGCCAGTATGATTGTACTTACCCACAAATGGCACTGGAGAGTTTCCTCCTTTGGTCGCCTCACATGGGACAATCAGAAGTTTCAAGATAAACCAAAAGATGCAAGCAATGCTCTTAAGCCAGCCCCTTTTTGACAATAGGATTTTTTTTTAAATCTTTTCCTTTGCAGAAACCTAATTCCATCCAATGACAATTCTATATTTTTACCACTGAATTCAAGAATTCAAGTCCTAGGTCCCCACCACAGATGACTTTTTTTTTTTTTTACCAAGTTAACTTATAAAAATGGGATGATCGCTTTGAACACTCAACCCTGCATCACTACAGCTTTATAAACCCTTAATTCTGCTTTCTGTGACTAAGTCTTAGCCCACTAACCTCTTTCTTTCTCTTTGCAGAGTCACCTGTGACCTCTCTAATTCTAAATTGTTGGAAATTTACTTATCAAACACTTCCATGGTGTTCTTTATGTACAGGTTACTGTTCTAAGAGCATCACAAATATTACTTAGTAAGATAATACAGACAGGAATCAGGTTGGTGGAAAAATATCATTCACAAACATTTGTAGTCTATATTCATAATTCATTGCTGCATTTGGCATTGCTGTACATTACTCCTTTGTAAAAATTCCCCTCTCTTGACTACCACTATGAAACTATCTCTAGGATTTCCTTAACTCAGCACACCTCCTTGATCCCTTTCTTAGGCTCTTTTAAGAATCTTGGTGTGCTATTCCACAACTCTTTTTCCTTCATGTCCTTTACCTTGGGTGGTCCAAACACAGTGAGGGCTGCAATGCATCTCACCTGTAGTTTTCTTTTCTTGGCTTCAATCTCACATTTTTCAATGCTTATTGAATATCTCCATTTGATCGCAGTCCTTAAAAGCCAAGAATTACAAAATGAAACAGTATTTACTGCAAAACTTATCTCGCTCAAGCTTCCCAATTTGCAGGAAATGTGTTACCACTAATCTCACTGCCAAAGCCAGGTAGGAGCCCCCTAAATTAATCCACAGGAATTTTGATTCCATGTCTTCCATATCTCTAAAATGTGGACTAAAATTTGCAACAGTGTATACTATATGACTGTTTGCTTATTTGTCCCAGTCATTTTGAGAAAAATAAATTTTAAAAAGGCAAACAGCATGAACCTGGTGTGTTTTCCGTCACATGAATCTTTTTAGAAACCTATTTTTAATGTTCAAAACTACATATTACTCTTTCTGTGCAAAATAGATTTAGATTTAGAACCTATTCTATAAATACTGTTGTTTCATCATGAAATACTTGAAGGCTTATAATCACAGGAACAAATAAGAACACTAAAGCTCAACCTACAGGGGAGAATCTATTCATGTTGTACAATGGTATTTTAATTATTTCTCCATTTCATTAAATATTTAATCTAAAATGTAAACGATTTCCTTTATACCATTATATAAGCAGCATTCTACAATAGAGATCATAAAATGGCTATTAAATTTGAAACAATATTAAGTAAATAATTTAGAATAGTGAAAATGCTTTTAGGGTAGTCATTACAAAATCATTATACACATTTTCTAAGAGAGATGTAAATAGAATGTACATCATTACCATGTTCTAATTTATTTAACAGGAACACTAAGTCTTTTCCCCAGAAATAAGTTTCTTTGTCAGGTGAATTAGATACAGAAATTTTCTTACAAAAAATGTGATGTGTTTCAAAATAATATAAAGAACCAGATAGGCAGTCCTTGGAATATCTCCTCAAAGACTATTTTGGATTTTTAAATGACTGAGAATATAAAAACCCAGTTTTTATGAAAGATGGACACAATTAGGGGTGAAGTGAGATAATCATCTTTTTTTAAAAAAACACAATTTATTTTATCATTATAAACACAATATTTTATCATATTTAAGTTTTCAAATTTTGGGAAAAGCATAGGAATATATTAGAAGGCTCTTTACTATAACTATCCTCATTATAAGTTCTTACAGGTAATCAGTTTCCAACTTTAAAATTTATATTTAAATTTGCAATCATTAATTTTAGTAAGTTATTGATTATTATTTGGATACATGTAGGATTATTTTAAACACTCTGTTCTACACAGTGCATATATTATAAAGAGCATCTCATGTTAATTGCATATGAAGTGCCTTTAATTTTTTGGATTATATATTACTTAATCTTATGGGTGCCTTATAATTTATTTAGCAATTTTGTATTAGCAGGTATTTATTTCATTTCAGTTATATTTTCATTCTACTACTATGAATCCTACAAAGAATTTTTATACGTACATCCTCCCATCATCTGCTGTACACTTGTAATATATATCCTGAGGAAGTAAAATTTCTTATTCTATTTCATATTGCTTATTCTGTTAATCCCATACCCACCACATGTCTCAAATTGATATTTTTTTCCTCTGGTATATATATATTGAAATATCAGTTTCAGATTCTAAAAATATATTCAACTTAACTTATTCATAAAGTTCTCCCCCAATAGTCACTTACAGTTATCCATTTGAACTATTTCTAGGCTAATAACTGAAATTCACAACTACTGAGAATTTCCTTTAAGAAGTATTTGTTGTATTTATTACTTATTCTATTTGTCAACTTTTTTATTATTCTGGGACATAAACTGCAGTACATATTCGTTCCAAGGTACATATGTAAATAATTAGGTGTTAATTCAAGTCTGAGTGACTAATAACAAAACATCTGTTTTATTTTAATATAAGCTGGAATTATTTCAGAAATCTTTCTTATTTAACAAAAATCACATGACAGCATATGTTATGGATCTTTATTAAAAATATAGCTATATTTTATGGCACAATTGTATATAGTTCAATTATGATGGGTGGTGCATTATTTTTTAGGAGGCTATTTTAATGCTATGCATAACTTATGCTTTTAAATCACAATATAGTGAGAAAGTTTATAGAAGAATATATGACAGTGCCCTCTCCATTGTTTCCTTTCTGATCACACTTGGTTCTTTAAGATTACATGAATGATAACTAGAAATCTTTAAATTGACTAAGTTTATAGTCATATACCAACCTAGAAAGTGGTGGAAAACAAAGTTTAAGGTCACACCAACCCCCTTTCTTCCTCATATCAATTAAGGAGCAACACGGATTTTTCTTTTTTTTAATGCCAATCTTTTATTCCCTCTCCATTTTATGCTGATTTTCATTCTTTTATACTGCAGCTGAATTCTGATGAGGATACAATGTCTAGTCCAATCTGTTCAGCCTTCAGGTGATTACTTTGTGTACTTAAACTCTCATTCCGCTGAAATAAGATAAATAAAATGCCAGGATGCACAGTGGCCATTTGAGCAGCAACCAGAGGTAATTGTCAGTTTTAACCTTTGCCAACCCAACTGATATTGTTTGATAACGTAGTTGTCAAGGACGTTTCTCCAACGGCATTTTTGCCTGGTTAGGCATTGTGTTTTTAAGGCTTAAATTCTGACATTATAATACCCTTTTTTATAATTAATTCTGGATTATACAGATTTCAAATTGGAGAGCTCTGAATAGAAAATAAGATTAGATAAATAAAACATTTTAGATCAGACAGAAATTATTAAAATAGCCAAATGGTGATTTCAAAGAGCAATTTAATATGTGTGATGCAAGAAAATAATTAAAAGTAGCAGTAAATTAAATATTAAGAAAATGGATGGTCAGATTGAAAGAATGAGATTACAGAAAGAATTAATTACTTATTTTGATTAACCTACAAAGTCAGTAGGCACACGCAGACTCTCACATAAAAACATGTTTTTCTTTACCTTTCCCCCCTGCTAGCTAGCACAATGTAGAAAATAAGTTGTTCCTAAATGCTTTTCTGTAAAATAAAATGTGGAAATGATGCAGACAACTTTCTCAAAACAAAAATTAAATATGACTGTTAATTCAACTGATGCTGCTTTCACGCTATGATGTGTAACTCAAAACTCAAGAGATCAGTTTCTTTCAACTCACAAAGAGAACTTCAATACTGCACTCTCCCATCCTGTTAAACGTGTCTGTCAGCCCTATGCTGGTCACTCATTTAAATTGGACTTGTGATAAAACGCACCACATTTATACAGTAATATATAACGTGTGTTTACATGTACTATCTCGTTTAATTGATAATCTGACAATCTCTAAAATAATTCCTATGTTTAAAAATGACAATATTGAAGCTAAAAGACAGATGCGGCTAGCATTACATTAGTAAGTCTTAGAACCAGACTTGAACTTCGGGTTTTTTTCTCTTCAAAGATGATAACTTGACTCTGCTCCTGGGAGATGCACAGACCCCGAGCTAATGCTCTAGCATGCAATCCTTTCAGTGCTTAAAAAATACTACATAAATGACATGTTGTGGACACTATTGTTCTTAGTGTAAATATGTTATCAATGTTTTCTTCTTTTTCTACTTTCCCAGGCCCAAGCTTTCACTCTATAACTGGAAAATACATAAATAAATTGGCTATGTCCCAAAGTCTTATACTTACACTTAAACTAGAAGCAATTTTCTAATAATGTATCCTCTAGAACCACCCTTCTGAGGATATTTTTACTATTCTTATGGTGATTCTGTCTTTGTAGAGAATCAGGTAAAATTAAAAATTAGAGAAGAGTAGGTCTTGATTCAATTTTCATAATAGTGCCCTTGAGAAATTTATCCTAGTTCCTTCACATCCTAAAAATACAGAAGAAAGCATACTATTTCAGTTAAATTCTCCCTGTTGAATTCCCTTTTTGACTTTCTATTTTGTCAGTGGCAGTATTATTCTCCCATTTAACTAGTCTCAAAAACTTAATAATCTTTAATCTTTAATAGCTCCCTCTCCTACACAACTTATTAAGCTACCATGACTCTCCATTCCCTACTGAGAAAATTCAAACACTTTGTCTCTTAATACCTGTGTGACCTTGGGCAAGTCAAACTCTGGGCTTTAGTTTCATCAATTATAAAAGGGGATAACAAAAGTAACTATCTCATATGGCTCTTGTAAGTATAAAATGTGTTATTATTTCTTATATGTACAACCTCTCAAAGAGTATCTGGCATATATTAAGCAACACAGGAGATTTAGCAACCTTAGCTAAGTGCACAAAATCCTCCGAAAACCTCATTCCTAAATTCTACCAATTTCCTGCCATTGCACTCACCACTTCCCTACTGCCAACTGGTCTTGTCAATATTTTCTAAATGATATCATCACAAATCTGTTGCCACATCTTTTCCTAAAACTATGTTCTTTATTTATCATGCCCTCTTCTACACTTTGGAATGATAAAAATTTCAGGTACTAATAGCCAGACACTTAACACAGTTCAAATTTTCTACCTTTTCAAAAGTATATTTAAGCCTTTCATTACAAGGAAATCTCTCTAAACTCTGGGATAGAACTTATTACATAATTTGTAAGAGTTTTCAGGAGGGTAAAATGATATTAAGAACTTAGTCCAGTGACTGGTAAACAGTATGTTTTCAATAAATATAAAATGTCATATATTAAAATATATATATGAGATATATAGTATCATTACTTTTAATTATATACACCTTCACCTTGGCTACTATGTGCTGTCTTTTGACAAATTCTGTTTTCCTTTATTGCCTTTTAAAAATATATGAATATATAAATTTTATACCCATGTTCACCATGTTTTCCCTATTCAACTATAGATTATTTTGATTAGATAAATATTATATCTTCAAAGCTTAGTAAATATGTGCCACATTATGATAAAATGTCATAATGGTACTTTAAAATATGGTATGTATTTGATGTCCTACATATAACATATAGTTTCCAATAGCATATTAAAGCTGCAGAATTTTGTGAGAGAAGCATTTCCAGAGAAAATGAACAACTTTTGGATCCCTAAGACAAAAATGAAAGAATTATCATTCAAAGCATATCAGCCATGTGTTTATTTTTCCCTGTCAATAACTTGTAACGACTATGTGATTAGAGTTACAGTTGCTAGAATGTGATCAGACTTATTTTGGTAGCATTGGTACCATGAATTCTTGACTAATGACATGCTTGGCTTCAGTCCTCTTTTCATTTGGATGAATTGGATGAAAGATAACATTAAGGCTGAGTTTAAAATCATTAATAAACTATTTAGAGAGGAAAAATGTTATGGGAAGCCATGTCTACCTGAACTTAAGTGTGTAGGGGATGTGTGGTGTGTCTCTGTACACCTTCTCCAACCCATAGATTTGAATAGACAGAGAAAAGTTTCCTCACATAACCCTTTTAAAATATCAAACATATGGGAATCTCAAAATTGCTACAATTTCTCTAACTTTTTTTCAATCCTTGATGTTTAGAAAGATTTTCTTCATAGAAGGATGTGTAGAAGACAGATTATATTTTTGAGGCTTTTTCTCACCCTTCAATTTGCACCCATGGCAGTGGGCCCAGCTCTCATTGACATGCAAGGCCATTTGCTGGCCAAGTCACTCCCTTTGTTCAACAGTTTTAATTACAAAAGCCATTGAGAGAGCAGGACTATACTCCAACCCACTAACACATCTGTGCATAGTTTGTTTTACTGTTGTCTTTTTTTTTTTTTTTTTTTTTTTTTTTTTGAGACAGAGTCTCACTCTGTTGCCCGGGCTAGAGTGCCGTGGCATCAGCCTAGCTCACAGCAACCTCAAACTCCTGGGCTCAAGTGATCCTACTGCCTCAGCCTCCCAAGTAGCTGGGACTACAGGCATGCGCCACCATGCCCGGCTAATTTTTTCTATATATATTTTTAGCTGTCCATATAATTTCTTTCTATTTTTAGTAGAGATGGGGTCTCGCTCTTGCTCAGGCTGGTCTCGAACTCCTGAGCTCAAACGATCCGCCCACCTCGGCCTCCCAGAGTGCTAGGATTACAGGCGTGAGCCACCGCGCCCGGCCTACTGTTGTCTTTAACACTTAAGGATGGTATTCATTAATTTTTAACATTTGAACTCCCTCACAGAGTAAAGAAAACTAAATCAACAATGGTTTGTGATGATTCTTTTATGTTATTTTCTCCTCTCAGATTACAGGTAAATCCCAACCCTTTCATCTTTCATTGTATCTCCTTCTACCTGTAAGGGGAAGATAAATATATTCTTAGCTATTAAACAATAGTAGCATTAATATGTATTTGATTTCTAGCCTCTCTTTGAGTTCTTCACCACATGGAATAATTTATGTTGCATATAAACTATAAATGGGTTTGTAAAATTTGATACATGCTTTTTTATTTTTCAGAATCAGTGGTGATATAATGAAAACTATTAGCAACAAAGAACACTGTAAGGAAATGTTAGACATATGCATTAAGAACACTCATTTAGGCTGTGTAAAAAACAATGTTGATAAAATCCTTTATCAGTGTTAAAGATAATAGAAGAGAAACAAGATGAAAGCACACATGAATGAAATTAAAGATAAGGCAAATACAATTATTTCTACAATATTCAAAATGATAAAGAAAAGCAGAGCATAAATATATTTAAAAGTAAATAATAAAACAGAACCTTCCCCAACCATTTTTATTTGGATTCAGAATGCAGACAAGGATTTTTTTTTACATACATACATTGATAGTTATACTTTGTTATACCATATTAAATTAGTATATGGTTGGCTTATAGTAGCCTAGAATTATTTTGGTTGATAGGAGAAATTTTAATATAAAATATGCTACAGATATTAAGCTGTCTACAGATGAATCAGCATTGACTATACTGCACAAAATTCAGAAAACAGCAAAAGTTTTGAACTACATGGGGTAATAATGTATTTTATTTGAAGTACTTGGGCAAAAATAGATATTTTATCTTTTTGAAAATAAAGTCGTCTAAGTATTAGATTTAGGAAAATTAAAAGAATGTGATAAATGATCTCTAAAAGCAATATTTTCCAATAAATTGTATATTACATATTAATGGGTATCTAAGTAAATGTAAATATCCCTTTAAGTGACCAGGAGGTCCCCTTTAATACATGTGAGGTAGCGTGAAGCCTAGAAAAAGGAGCTCTAAATTTATCACCATTTTCCAACATTGGCCACAAGCAAATTTGGTATTCTTAGTAGCTATATTCTAAAGCACAGTGGTCGTTATAAGATAATGACAGCATTAGATTTTGTGATTATCTACTAAACTTCACTTTTTCTGAATGTGTATCACTAAGGACCAAATTGAAATAAAATTTTCTTCCATTTAGACAAGAGTAGCTTCTTTATATTTAGAAATTGCAAAAAAAAAAAAAAATTAGTCTTGAGCATAGAATGTACTGTTAAAACAAGATATTAGCATGTTCTACTGAAATTAGTTGTTTATGAGGTTATCTCCCTGCTGAACTCTGGTGTGTGGAGGACAGACTATTTCATCGTTCTCCTTGTGTACACTTAACCTAGCAGGGGCCCTGGTATCTAAGGATCACTTAATGAGTGTTTGTTGAATAAAACCCTCAATCTCTTGTTTCTATTACAAAATTAAAATATTTCATTTTTTTGCATGGATTATAACATTCGTTTGGTAAAAATCAAGTTCAAGGTGTGACTTTTTATAGAATCAGAATAATATATCTAAGGTTTAAGATCTCTATATAATGTTATATGTCACCTTTTACTTTGCCCTCTTTTTTTTAATTAAGAGTATATTTAATCACAATCTACTCTAGAGAAAGTGCTTAGTCCAACAGTTATTTAATGTTGAAGCCTGTATATTCTTAAAACTGGAATTTGGCATACATACAGTGTGAGCAGATGTTTATTAGAGTTCCAGAATAGGATAGACACTTAAAGATATTGAGTGATTCAGTGCACTGGTTCTGCAAGCTGCTGTCAGAAAGCTAAAAGGCTCTATGGCCTTTCTGTGTATTGCTGTTTTCAGCAATAAAATTTGCATTTTAATCTGCAGGGATGTTCATATGTTTCTGCCAGCTAGTATCAGCATCCTGTCCAGAATCATCAAACTAGAAGCATGATGGCCTTGACAAATATTTTCATTTCACTTAGCAAATATTTCTTCCATCACTGAAAAGTTAACGCCTCCATAACCAGAACTTATATTACTTTGGAGGGGTCTAAAACTTCATTTAAACAAACGAAAGTGATTTCATAAGGAATTATATTGCCATGACAAATCAACAGTTTGAATAAGGGAATAATCATAGGACTTTCCATAGCATCTGGAGTGCATAGAATTCAAAGTGCTCAAAGGGGAAAACATTGCCCTTAGTTATGCTTGCTCACTTTAGTGGAAATTACACATGCATATCCGAGTAGAAGCAATTTCTGTTCAACTTACTGAAAATTCTAATTAGATAGACCCACACAGCGCTCATCCAATTATACCTATGGACTTGCTGAAACCACTTATACAAGCAGGAATATAAATTAACATGGATTGCCCAAAAATATATACAAAAATACATCATAACATTGAAGTTAGAAGGAAGACTAGCTGTTAAATCACTAATGGTTTAAGTTTCTGGAGGACTATTTAAAAAGAAATGAAAAAGGGAGAACAAATGAGGTTCTCTGCTTCACTTTCTCAAAATAAATAAATAAATATACGTTTTCCTCAAAGAGGCTTGGCAAAATATCCTCAAAAGAAGCTCTTCTAAATTTCATAAATTTGTTGAAGTTATCCTTTCACTTTCTATTATGTACAGAAAAAAAGAAAAAATTGCACAAAATATAAACTTGAAATTTTATAGTGAATGTTAGGATTGTATTATACGAATAAAATATTATCGCTTTAGTTCTTATATCACAGCCATGCCCTGTTTCTTTTTCTGCAATTCTCCACTTATTTCTTACTTCCTCTCTTCTCACACCATCATATGTACATATTTATAACACTAGACTGTAGCAGAGGCTGCATGACATATTATTTCAGAGCCCAACTCTTGAATAAGGGCTAAATGGTTATTACTATTGGCTATGCCTATTATTATCGCTGTAATAGTGATGCTGAAAGTTAGTAATTGTGTGAGTTGGCAAAATCAAAACGAGTGTTTGCCATCTCAGCTTTGGCTGCCTTTCTCCTGACTTGCAGCTCCAAACCATGGACAGAAGGCAGCACCCTTGGGGGATTCAGAGGACCACTTTTCACTGCTGACTTCGTAGCACCTAGCCAGACTGGTCGAACGGAAGCACAGGCTATGATTTGCTCTGTTAGATTCATATCAATACTCCATTTTCTATACTTTCATTTTTTGTCACTTTATTTTATGAAAATATTGATCACAGATATTCATTTCTATGCTGTATGACCCTTGAAGCTAGAATTATATATTTATTCATCTTTGTTCACCTCAGAAAAAAGTTAGCTCACAGCCCTATAAACAGGAAGTGCTTATTGAATTTTCATTGAGTTAAAGAAAACATAGAATAAGTTACTTGAATTTCTTATTTAATTATTTACCTATGATTACAAATATTTATACTATATATCACATATACTTTATTAAATATTATGTTTCCACATTCACAAATGTCTTGGTATCAAGACAGGAATAGCTTTTTAATATGCTTTTTATAGAAAAATAATATTAAAGGTATATCATTTTAATTTTCAACTAATTGCTCAGAAGACAACACATTGCATTCAGAGTGTCTATATTTGTTCCTATAAAGCAGTTCTTCAGCACTTTAAGATATTAGTATTATAAACCAGGTTTTGAATATTTTTGTACAGAATCTTTCACCTACAGTATTTGTTGTGGTTATTATTTCTATGGAGTATTGTCTACTGATCAATAATTCTGAACCTGACTTGGATCTTATTTTTTATTAATTAATGCTGTTTCTCATATTTTCCTATGATCATGTTTACTCAAAGCCCTGCTTAAGGAATAAATCCTCATTATTGAATACACTGCCAGGTTGTGACTTCTTTCACCAATTTTTGTCAACAAGCCAGAGCTTGGCTGTCTTATTTACATAAGGATTTCATATGTTTTAATGTCTTCTACTTCTACTTGTCATCATACTACGTCATATTTGCACACAGATTCTTGAATATGCCATTGTTATCACTTCTCCACCTCTGCCATCAATGTGCTTTTTAGTTTGGGGGTTATTTATGTTACTTACATATACTTTTGTAAATGAGTACTGCTTCAGCAACCGTAAACCATCTTCTAGGACTGTAGTCTCCAACCCAGGGTCACTGACAGCTTCTGGTGGGCAGCCTGTTAGAAACCAGGACACACAGCAGGAGGTGAATGGAGGGTGAGCAAGCGAAGCTTCATCTGTGTTTACTGCTGCTCCCCATCGCTCACATCACCACCTGAGCTCTGCCTCCTGTCAGAACAGCAGACATTAGAGTTTCATAGAGTGCGAACCTACTGTAAACTGCGCATGCGAGGGATCTAGATTGTGCTCCTTATGAGAATCTAATGCCCGATGACCTGAGGTGGGGCTGAGGCAGTGATGCTAGCACTGAGGAGCAGCTGCAAATACAGATTATCATTAGCAGACAGGTTTGACTGCTCAATAAATATAATGTGCTATAGTTACCATACTGAAATAATATCATTGACAGAAATGTAGATACATGAGTTTTGGTATTTGAAATGAAACCATCCCTAAATACTTCATTTATTAAGTAATAAATATAAAAAGTTGCTATTTAATTTCAGATACATATAGTATCAACATGTATATAATATATATAAAATATAGTATATATAATATTTCCCATATTCTCCCTAGGAGGATTGATACCTGCCACATTCTCAAACTAAAATGCTAATTTTTTTTCCCCTGGAAGTCACAAAGAATTCCTAACCAATATCTTCTCAACCAATATGTCATAGTCGTGACTGTATGTCTGCTGTATGTCTGTCCAACTCCTCCTTTTCTATTCCAGTTCCCATTTTTGTTTTGTTTTGTTTTGTTTGGTTTTTTTTTATATCTGCTTGTTTATAAAACTTCTTGAATATGTCTCTCTGGCCCTGGTGAAGAGAATGCACTTTCCATGATAATAATGTAATTCATTGCTAACCCCATAGCTTTATTTCCTTGGGGTCCTAAAAAAATAATGGGTTCTATGCTGAACTAGAGAGGAAAGAAATCCTTCATAATTTCATTTTAAGCCTCATTTCTGAGCCTAGATTCTCCCCAAAATTTTCCATTATCTTCTGCTTTGGAAAGGGTTTCCTGTAATCCTTTATTAGCATGGGCTCAAGTCAAAATCAAATGATTCTGTGGGGAACAGAGCCCATTCATTCTTTATCCTCTTCAACCCTTCCATGCTTTTTTTGCCCCAGAAATATTCCTCTTTGCTCCAGGAATTTCATAACTAAATAATCCATACATATACATAAGAGCATATTTCTGTGATTATTAGGATATGCTTCCCTTAGTAAAAGCTATGCCATCTAAAACAGTGGACACTAGACACATAATGCTATCAAACTTGAAATATGCCTAGTCTGAATTGAGAGGTGCTGTGTGAAATAAACCATGGATTTAGAAGTCCTAGTACAAAAAAAGTGTGAAATCTCTAACATTTTATGCTGACTGTACTTTAATAGGAACATATGTTGGATATATTGGGTTAAATAAAATGTGTTAATACTAATATATAATTTATTTTACATTTTAATGTGGCTACTAAAAAGTTTAAAATTCCATATGTTTTTCACACATGTGGCTGACACTATATTTCTGTTGGACAGTGCTGAGCTGATATAAACAATAATATTAAAGTAAAATTGATGGTTACATTACCTTTTGCTAATAGTCACATTTTCCAATGATAACGTTAATTTTCTAATAACCCAGTGTTTAATGGTAATTGAAAAGATTCCATATTCTCCATGTGGTATATTACATAATGGCATTTAATTCCTAATATTATTTAAAATTTGTTATAATATAAATAAGGATGCCACAGCCCAATTATTCAAAAATGTTTGGAATAAAATTATGTTCAAAATAATTCCCCTCATTTGATGTGGCCATATATCAAGTGTTTTGTTCTTCTTTCAATACTTCATTGAATTCCTAATTACAATCTACTGGTAATAGAGATCAATTAGCAAAATGTTTATTCATGTTTAGGATGTAAAATAAAAATATTTGCCAGCAGGATTTTTTATTTTATTTTAAATTGAATTTTTTTCTGTCCAAATGTTGTATTTGGATATGCTAAATTAGACAAGATAAATAGTTTAAGAATTCCCCAGGTAAAACTATTTCTGACATTCTTTCCTTTGACCTGTACCTTGGCTTCTCTGGTCACTTATAATACGTGTGTATGGTATTCTTCAGGTTCTACTATAAAATACGCATTTATAGTTTTTATCTATAAGACGGCAACAAAGGTACCATGTGACAAAATTTATATGGCAAAATATAAATATAATAAAACTTTCTTCACCATATATTCCAAAAATTATAAAATGTTTTTATAAGACATGACTAGGCAGATTGAATATGATTCCTGAGCCTGAGTTAAATCTATTGAAAGTGAAGTAGCTAGTGGCTAAGGCACCATTTCATTCAACTCTCTTTTTCAAAGCATTCAGTGCTAATTCCTGCAAAAATGCCTGTGATTGGTGAAACCTATCTTACCTTCAAGGAAGTCATGATAAGATAGTTTTCTGGCTTTAACTTTGAGATGATATACATAATGTAGAAAATACCAAACATAGGGGTAAGTAGTCAAAAATTTTGTATGGCCACCAATAGGACAAATGATCATTATGATAGGCATTTGCAAATGTTTATTTTCCCATACTTTCTATGTCTATTGCTATCCTCAGAATGGGGTTTACATTTCTGGCCACAATGGGTTCTTCAATTCTGTTTCCACTGGTTTAAAAGAGAAAACCTAGAACATTATCTATATGTAACTTAGTCTTGATATTCAGTACCAATGAAAAGTGTCAATTTTGTTAGATAATTCATTATTAACTGAATAATTGAAGGCATATCTGTACAAAACTGTACTATTCATGGCAAAATAGTATATGTACATGTAAAATCAAATTTCATTGTGCATGCTATCTGTTTAATTCATACAATAATTTTTAGAATAGATAAGTTAAATAATATCTTCAGTGGTATACATATGTTCTTATAAAATAAGAAAAGTATAAAACTACAATAAAATGAGGATTCTTTTGAATGTAAGTATATATATTTTTCCAAAAGTGTTCTATAAATTGTTTTTGTTGTCTGTTTATAGTTTCTCTCCTGGTAGCACAGCATTTTGAGTAGCTTTAATAGCATTACAGGTAGATGGCAAGCATACAGAAAATGGAAGTCAGGTCTAAGAAATATTATGAAAATCTAACAGTAAATTTCAGAGTATTGCTTCCAATATATTAATGAAGTTTTCATAGCAGTAGTAGCAGCGGACATTTAGCTCACGGCTTGTAAACATATATAGGAACAAAGATGGTATGTTCTTTCATAAAATAGCTAACAATTTTTTATTAATATGACATCAAGCTACAGAACACATTTGTTTTTATCATTTTAAATATTTGTGAGAACTATTACAGACTACTGAATGCAAAGTTTCCTGAAATTTATGTGGGTGCTTAGTCATATAAATATTGTTTCTTTTCATGTATGTTACCCATGTTACTTTCCTATAAATAAAATTTATAAATGTGTAATTTATTTTAGAAACATGGATTTTAATACATGAAATTTTAAAAATGATCCTGTTGTAAAAGATAATTTATTTATTATTCTAAGCAGGAATAAGCATTTTGCTAAATGATCTCAACTTGCCTATAGATTGCAATTAGAAATTCAATGACTTGTAAGAAAAACAAAATGTTAACATCGGACTATGTCAAACACACAAAGAATTGATTTAAGAATATTAACTATTTTATAAGAATTTAATTTATTAATTAAACTCTGACACTCATTAAAATTCTAGCAATTATATTAATGAATTTAGTTAAAAATCCAATGTGCTATGTGGCATGTCATGTTAAGAATATGGAAACTCTTCAGTGACCCTTGAAAATTAGATTATCCAAGATATTAGAAAATTAACATTATTACTGAAAAAAGGTTATTAATTTAAAAAACAGCTATAAATGTTGGCTCAGTATTATTTTCTATATTGACACTATCAAATAGGAATATAATGGGAGCCATAAATGAGAATTGCATATGTAATTTTAAATTTTATGGTAGGCATATTAAAAAGAGAGTAAAAAGAATGGTGAAATTACTTTTAATAACATATTTTATTTAATTCAATATATCTAAATATTTGTGTTTTAATATGCAATCAATGTAATATATTAAATTCATATATGGCATTTTTGCCCATACTTATCTGTAAAAACTGGTTTGTGTTTTACTTTTAAAGCACATCTCCATTTGAACTAGCTGTATTTCAAGTCCTCAGAAGCATCTTTGTGTTAGTGACTAACGTATTGGACAGTAGAGCTTTATATTTTAGATATCGAAATGAATAAAGTATCTAATGTTTAGCATATAAATGTTTCCATTATGATCCATCATGCAAATTCACTCTAGATTTTCCCTTTTTAACCCAGCAGAGGTCTGGGAGAATATTCCTTGCCATGTATAATCATGATAAAATCTCAGGACTATTTCCCCTCCGGCTGTCAACTTTTAACCAGCAGTAAGCAGATAATGCAAGACAATGTGCTGGACATTAGAACTATGAGTATGAATAAAGGGCCTTACTATTATCAGCTGAGATAAGACATAAAGAATTATGTCTAATACACTGTGGAAAGTGCTACAGTGTTAAAGACAAAATGTAGAGTAAAAATAAAAGAGGAAAGAACAAGTTTAGTAGCAATGAAGACTTGGATCAGATAATTCCTTATAGAGAATTCTTATTTGAAATGGTTCTCCAAAGTTAAAAATTTCTGTGGCCTTGATCTAACTCTATTCTCATCCAACCCTGGGCTACTGAGCATACATGGAAAAAGTCATATGATATTACATATGGTACCAGTCTATTTAAAGTCAATGCCTGAAATTTCACATGGACTCTCAATGACATACGAAATCCATTTATGTTTCTGGAATCAGCAACCTATTCTCCACACGATCTTTTATGCTTTCAACTTCCTGAACCTCCAACTCATTTATAAATCCATCAGGAAGAACACTTCCTTCTTTTGAGAGAAAACAAGCCATGGGCAGGTGTTACTTCACACAAATCTACAAATATCTCTGTAACACACATTCATCTGTTTTATGATAATTTTCTACATTTTTACTGTTGAAAATATGTGCCGTTTTCTGATCAAAACTCTGCTCTCCAACTTTGCTGTTCTGAATTGTTTCACCTTTCATATCGTAGAGTCAGGATCTAACAATTGTCATTTCTTACTCGATCTGCTTTATGTATCAATGTCTTTTCCCTTTTCTGTCTTCTCCCCATGTACATTTAAACATGTGAATGTTTGTCACATCTCAAAAACAAATGAATAAAATACCAACAACACAAAATCATTGGTTTGGTTCCACACCCTTTCTTGCATGCAACATTCTTAATAACCAATATTTTAAAATGTGTTTATTTTCAATTTTCACTGCCCTGCAATGCTTGCCAGATTCTATTCCACCCTCTTACTCCTTATATGATGTTCTTGCTAGCGTCACAAATTACTTCTCTTCCCTTAATTTCAGTGGAGACAATTCATTATCCTCATCATCTTCTTTCCTAAAGGCAGCACTTCTCTTTTTCTTCCATTCAGCCATTATTTTGACCATTCTTCCTCAGCTCTCCTTGCTGGATCCCAAATATGTTTCTGCACTTCAGGAGTTCTTGAGAGAACTATCTTCTCCCTCACGTTTCCTCACAGTCTTTATCAGGAATACACACAATCGCATGCTCCACGTACCATAGCTTCTAAATCTGTATTCCTAATGCAAATCTTATTCTCCAAATTTAGACCATGTATCAAATTATCTACTGTATCACACTCCGGATTCCCTATAGTCAACTAAACTTTAACATATTCCAACCATAGCTTATTATCTTTTCCTCAAATTGTTCATCCTCCTATATTCTCGAACTGACTTCATAGAATCATAGTTTAGCCAGTTTTTTTTTAAATCAGAAAACCATGTGTGACCTTGATTTTGCACTTTACATTCTGATCAACATTCACTACCCTGCATTCCTGGTTATTAACTGCACACTTCTCTTTCTGCCTCCTCTGTGTCTACCATTATTATTCAGTTTATTTATTTACAATGCCACTTTTATTGTTGTTTTTTTTTTTAAGACAAAGTTTTATGTTATTTATTACAAATCATAATTTTTAGAAAATTTGATGATATAGGAAAATGTTCACATTATAATGTGAAAAAACTAAAAGAAAAATCTCTATTTGGAGAATGATCCTGATTTTGTAGTAAAATAACAATAATGAAAACATGTACTTTATAGTTATATGCAAAATAAGACTTTAAAGATGTAATTTATGGATAATTATAATATTCATCTGTATTCTTATTTATTTTCCATATTTCTGCAATTAACATTCATTATTTCTCCAATAAGAGAGAAAAAATGCTAATATTTTTTCTTCCTCTTTTTTTTTTTTTTTTTTGAGGGAGTGAGAGAAAGTATTTTTCTGAACAAGCATTTCTATAAAATTAGAAATTACATTTTTTTTCTTGTTAGATACAGTATGTCCTCATAATGTATACATTATTTCTTGTACAATGATATGAAATAATATGGGAAATATTCATGATAAATTATTAAGTGAACAGTGCAAGTTAAAAACAATAGTTTCATATTTTTTCCCCACCCCCCCTTTCCCGAGTCAGCACCTTCAAGTGTTACCACTCCCCAAACGGTGCGCTGCAAACTAGTGCAACCCCTGTGGAAAGCATTATGGAGGTATCTTAAACAGATTCAAGTAGACCTGCCATTTGACCCAGCAATCCCATTACTGGGCATATACCCAAAGGAAAAAAGGTCACTCTGTAACAAAGGCACATGTACCCAAATGTTTATAGCAGCACAATTCACAATAGCAAAGATGTGGAAACAACCCAAATGCCCACTTTTATTGTTTAGGCAGACAGAGTCAGATTCGTAACTTAAAAATGGCTGTGATGTGGAGAGTTCTCTGGAGAAGTCCAGTATTATAGGTAAGTGTGGTTGCTATTATGAAAATTCAAATAAGAGATGACAACATGGTGCCCACCTATATTTCATTTTCCAGAAATGTCACATGGCCATTCTTGGCTGAAGGATGATAAGGACAATGGGGCAGTAAATGTGAATAGAGTGCCAGGAAAAAGTTTCTCCAAGTTTGTGTTTTTGTGTGTATGGCTGTGTGTTTGTGTTTGTGTATAGTTTCATATAAAAGTATAAAAAAATAATAGTATGACATGAGGAATAAATGAGCATAAATCTGGTGGTCTACTTCACACAATTATGTGGCAATTTTATTGTCATATATTTTATATGTATTCAAGTAATACCAAATGGTAGAAATAAAAAATCTAGTTTCACCATGTGTCATCTTCAAAGACTGAAAAGTTGGTGCAAAAATAATAGATAGATAATAAAGTCACATTGTCAATGTCTATTTTTAGTAAGGAATAATTCTGTCTGTTTTTACTATCCTCTTTCTAGTTGATATTTTAATTACTTTCTCCTCTTTAATAAAGGCTCCAGAGCTCATGCACGATCTCCTTCACCCTGTTCTTTGGCAATATTTTTCAAAATATAAAAATAATAAAGATGATCATAACAGTGATTGTAATGGTTATAATACCAGATTTTTTAAAAATTTCTATATTTCAGTATTGCCTGTAGTTTATACAGTATCTATAATTTCTAGTATAATATTCCATTATTTCTATATATTCAAAACATATGAAATGTGAAAATTAACCATTTGAAAAGTACATATTAAAATTGTGTTAGGCAAATGTACATTACCTTATAATTCCATAATTTTCAAAAGGAAGATGAAAAGATAAACACAATATGTAATACCAGAATAATCCTTTTTCTGGTGTAGAGACTTCCTTAACTGAAAAATTAACATGATGGTATTAAAATAACATAATTAATTCTACTTTGAAATATTCATCTATACATAATGAATCTAGAGATCTCAAAAGTATCAAGCCAAAGATGGAATTGTTTGAAGATGAAGGAGTCAAGGGGACAGTATTTGGAATAAGATTATAACAAATTCTTCATCACTCATGTAGAGTGAAAAAGAACTTTTGCAGCAGCTGGAAAATTAGTAAAAGAATATTCTCCAGATGTAATTATGACACAAATGACAGATTTATCTCCAAGGTTCACAATAAGATTGCATCTCATTTTATTTTAAATTTTGTGACTGATTATTTTCTTACATAGGATTTACATTTTGTCTGTTTTGCTGCTAGTAACTCATATGAGAATGATAATGCATGTTGAAGTTTATATTTCATAATTACACTTCTAGTTCACTTTCTACAATTTTTTTATAGTTATTTTCAAAACATAATTAATAGTACATGTTAAACCATCAAATTATACATGGGGATTAATACTGGTAATATTAGTATTGTTACTTTGCTCTGGCAATGCAATAATTAAATAATAATACTGACAATATAATTGAAAAACAGAGAAGATATAAAAGCAAACAAGAAGAGGAAAAAGATGGATTTAAATAATTTTATATTTATATATTATTTTAAAATTTATAAGCATTTTTAAAAATAATTTTCTTGATCATACCCTTAAAATAAAATTATTCAGTATCTAATCCACCTCAGCAACCTTCTGTCAGGGTCATGCATTAAACCTCCATATCATAGGAATTATATTTATTAAATAGAAGACCTCAGAACCTGACTTACTACATCAGATTGAAAGTTTTTTTTCTTTTAGCTCTCTCATTCTTTTATTATAAATTCATATGTTTATTTATAATATTTTTATTTCTTGTTCTTGATATTTGTCTAGAGTTACTATATTAAACGGTACTTTGTTTCACTAGCCTCTATGTTTATGGTCAGCTATTTTAATAATTTGTTTTTTTCCTTTTTTTTAATTTCAGCACATTATGGGGGTACAAAAGTTTAGCTTACTTATATTGCCCTTGCCCCTCACCCCCAAGTCAGAGCTTTAAGCGTGTCCATCCCCTAGACGGTGAGCATCGCTCTCATTATGTATGTATACACCCATCCCCTCCTCCTCCCTCTCATCTGCCCAACACCCCATTAATGTTATTCCTAAATGTACTCTTAGGTGATGATCAGTGAAACCAATTTGATGGTGAGTACATGTGGTGCTTATTTTTCCATTCTTGGGATACTTCACTTAGTAGAATGGGTTTCAGCTCTATCCATGAAAATATAAGAGGTGCTGCATCACCATTGTTTCTTGTAGTTGAATAGTACTCCATGGTATACATATACCACATTTTATTAATCCACTCATGTATTGATGGGCACTTGGGCTGTTTCCACAACTTTGCAATTGTGAATTATCCTGCTATAAAATTAGCAAGAAAAAATCAAGCAAACCTATCAAAAAGTGGGCAAAGGATATGAACAGAAACTTTTCAAAAGAAGAGAGAATAATGGCCAAGAAACATATAAAAAAAATGCTCTACATCTCTAATTATCAGGGAAATGCAAATCAAAACCACAATGAGATACCACTTATTCCCAGTGAGAATGGCCTTTATCAAAAAGTCCCAAAACAATAAATGTTGTCGTGGATGTGGAGAGATAGGAGCACTCATACTGCTGGTGGGACTGCAAACTAGTACAGCCCCTGTGGAAAGTAATATGGAGATACCTCAAAGAGATACAAGTAGATCTACCATTTGATCCAGCAATCCCATTACTGGGCATCTACCCAAAAGAACAAAAGAGACATTCTATATAAAAGACATCTGCACTCAAATGTTAATAATTTGTTTTAAAATTGAATACAAAAGAGAGGAAGCAGTGATGAGCAATGAATCCTGCTACCAATCTATCCAACTACCGTGGAATCCACATGGACAACAATATGCCCCCTAAGATTGGGTCACATAAGTGCCAAATAGGATTCTTTAAGACAAACCTATCTATTATTTCATTTAAATGATTGGACTCTCTTGGAATGTATAATACAAGCACTAAACACTGATCCTGGAGATAAAAGTACTTCACTGTCTTGAATTTCCTCAAACCATGACAACAAGCATAAGAAAACAACATCATAATACCATCATCATCATCATGATCAAAAATAACACCATCATATTACAGATGGTGGATTGAGAAAATAGTGTCTGGTCCTTGATTTCATAGTTTTTACCCCTGCCCTAGCCTTTGCCTGACTACTTCCATACAATTTTTGTGAAATAATTTTATGTCTCTATTTTTTAAACCACTATTAGTTTTGCTATGTGCAAAATTATAAAATGTAGCCTAAGGATTTTCAAAAATTCTTTATATTTTTTTATGTTTGCATTATGGATTCCCTACTTGAATATAAACTGAATGAGGGCAAAGAAAAAGACTGTTTGGGGCATTGTTATGTCCCTGATGCATACACAGTACCTAGAATGTGGTAGACACTCAATAAACCTCAATATTGTTCAGTATTTAATAATATATTTTAATTCTATAACAAGAAATTTGGAAATTTAAAGTTACTGGAACAGTTTTATAAAGCATCGCTTATCAATTATCCCAGGAAATAATAAACTTGAATAGACTAGTATAGAAAAAATTATTTTAAAAGTTTAAATATTGAATAATATCAAAATAAAAACTTCTGGTTGCAGCAACCTGTTAACTAGACAGCCAGAAACTCTTCCACTGCAAATACATAGAAATGGCACATACAATGTTAGCATTTAATGAAATGCATAGGTTCAAATCAAATTAAATTAGATTAAAACTCTTCCAGTAATAGAGAAGAGCAAAAATCAGTTCACTCAAGCACATAGTTAAGAGGATGCACTGGCCACTCTGGAATGATACACAGGATACTCGCTAGTAACCAAAGGGTCTGACCTTTAACATCTTTATGGAGGAAGGACATGAGATCTAAGCCTATGGAAGATGAAAGTGGAATGTAGACCCACACAAATGCAGGAATCCTCAAAGGGCTCTATCATTAGTAAAAGGATGAGCAGGGAAAACACAGAACCTACCTACAGGCAAAGGAAGATGACAAAGAAGCCTTTCATTACCACCTGGTCTTTAGGTTGAAAAAAAAAATCCTATTTAGATAATTTGTAACACACATGGCTTTAAAGTTGATATTTATGCCCTACCTATTGGTACTGAATACCTACCTTGAAAATTTATACTATCTGTCCCTGAATATTGACACTCCTTGAGCTCCCAGGAAAACAAATGCAAAACCATTCTGCAGAGTCAAGTCCCTCACGGGCTGCACAGGATCCATTAGTTAGCTCCTCAGATAAAACTGCTCATTTTGTAATATTAGAAAGCAATTTTTTAAAAATCGGCATTCCCAACAGAGTAAATTTAGATTCATATGTGTTTCGTGTTTGTGATATATATATATATGTATATGATTAAATGATTTGTATATGAACTTTAGTATTCTAAAGCTCCCAGAGAAAAAGTTAAATGATTTTTGTAACTTAGAATTCAATAAAGTAAAATTTCATTTTATTAAATTGAAGGAATTTTTAAATGTTTCATTTGGAACCCAAAGAAATTAGAGCCCAAATCAAAATTTTTCCTTTTTGAACTAAAGCCCAAAGAAATTGAAGCCCAGCATCAATTCTCATCCTCAGCAGTGCTAATTCAGCTTGATCTTAGCTCCTGGTAGCCCTTGTAGATTCCCCCAGGGAATAAAGTTACTTCCACACTTATAGTCTTGGCTGTCTTTTCCTGGAATGGAAATGGTTTCTTTAAGACAGAGAAAGTTGAATTAGTTCAACAGTAAGTCTTCCATGTTTTATTCTTAGGAAAAAAAGTCCAAAATTGTAACAATATCTGCAAGATTTTACTGGTCCCACACCTACAAAATTTAGAAAGAGGAGCAAATCCACGGCTGTTAGAAAAGTCATCCTAGGACAAATTTTGTTCACCCAACCTGATATCATATTCACTTGGGCAGACATCAGGGCAGAAGTAGTTTTATGTAGTAAATGTTTCTTCTCAGGAGTGTAGTTACAGGAAATCTTGGTTTCAGCTTTGCAGGGATAATAGTGTCCATCATTTTCATTTCTTTGTCTCTTTATTCTTCCTGCCCTTTTGATTCCATACCAAGTTAAACTTCACCATCTGCTTTCTCCTTTTGCTTCTGAACTGCTAGGGTCTTTTGGAGAAATTCACAAAACTGTACCAATAGCGTCTGCTACATTTTCATGGTTTTTAACCTCTAGTGACTCATTACAGCGCCATCTGCCAAACTTTCATTCACTCCTGATACTCTTTCTGTATGTTCCTCAAAACATTAATCTATACATTTCCTCCATATTCAAGCTTGAAATCTCATGTCGGTCCATTTTTCACACTGGATGACATTGTATTTTACAAGAAATCACACAAACAAAACAAGCAAAAATAAAATACTTAGGAATCAATCCACGTACTTGCAATTTTTTTGAGAAAAAATCTTCAAATAACACAGATTTTTCTTGGACTTTAAACATCACAAAAATTGGAAAGAATTTAGAGACAATGAATGATTTATCACGATTTAAATATTAAAAATTAGAACTTTAAACACTCAAAGCCATTTCTATTGGTTGAATTGAGCAGATATAACATTTCATTTATATTAATTTGTACTTAACTAATTTCATAATCTTACCAATGATCCTTAACCAGACATCACTATATTAGTTAAATAGTTTTAATAAAAATGCCCTTAGTTTATTTCAGTATCATTTTCCTCTACCTTCCTTAGAGGGCTCCTGTACTCTGTATTCCTGCTCCAGAACATGTGCTCACACATACCCACACACACAAGCACTTTTTCTGCGTTATGATATCTCTTCACTAAAAAACAGAGCAGTCATAGGGAAAGGAAGTGGGCCCCACTATATGACCGGGGTAAATTAGTGTACTGAAAGTCTGCTGTTACTAGCTGTTTCTGACATTGTGAATCTATGCCAAACCTTAGAGTTTAAAACTACCAGGATCAATACCCATAACGTCCCTGTGGTATCAAGTGTATCCATCTGTAAAGCAAGCTTGCAAAGGACCAGCAACAACTTCCAGATAATAAAACTGTCCATGCAACAACCTCCTGGGGGAAACAAAACTAGTAACTTCTATTATTCTATCTATAATTGCTCAGGTCTCTATAGTAAAAGGAAGCAGGGAGAAGGAAACTGGAATGTGTATTGAATGAGTCCACCTCTGACGTTAGCTGCAGAGGTAAAAGTTCCAACTTAGTCAAAGGCTACCTATTGCTAATATTTTTTTCTTGTCTGGAAACCCACGCAAATCCTTGGTTTTTCTGGGATCTTTCTACCTGAAGACAATCCTCTATTCCCAAGACTTATATTTTTGCACCTAAGGGAGAGAGGAGGGAGGCAAAGAAATGTCTGCTGCTCTCTTGATACTGGAGTAGTTTATCCTCTACAAATATTTTCCTAAATCGTAATGTCTGATTTTGAATCAAAAGTGTAGTTTATTATATCTCAAACAGGAAGCCTCTGTATTTCTCAGGAAAATTATCAGAGGAGATTACATGAAGACATTAAGATATAGGGTCTAAAATTGTTATACATATTTAAGTGGCATTTTTTTATTATTGATAGATTTATTGTATAGTTTTCAGAGTATGTCCAAAATAGGAACTATCTTAAAAATATCTTGAATCTACTCAATACTCATTGCATTGACTTGATTTTGTTGATTAACTGTTTTTTGCAAGAAAAACCACCAAACTAATCCCCAAGGATCTTTTCAATTGTGTCTGTTAGATATCAACCCAGATAATTAATGTTATTCTTAATTCATATTTATCTTATCAACTCTTCTTACATTTCTGAAATTTGTTATGATGTGACATTCATTAATATTAAAACAATCTCAGAAATCATATAATTTCATGCTGAAGGAACACTGAGAGATCATGGTAAAAATCGTTTTGTAGTTAAGGAAACTAAAAAAAAATAAGTCAAGAAGCAAGTTAATCAATGGCAAAACTCTGTTTCCTGATACTTTGCCAAATGTTATTTCCAGTATATACTGTTACTTTAAGCTTACTTTTTATCTCCTAATTCCCTAACTACCACAATATAAGTATGTATGTGTGCTTACAATAAAAGTACGATTTCAGTAAAATATCAGCATCCTTTAGAATGAGCCCAACTCAAACCTTCAAATCAATTGGTGAAGTGTTTATGTAGAATCTAATCATGTTCATTTTCAATGTTTTCTCAAGTCATCCATAAATACTCTGCCATGAAGGACCTGATTAATTTCAAAACTATATTTTCCAGGACTGGTATTGTTAGAAGCTTTAAATTTTAATTTAAATTTTAGGCAAAGTCTGTATTTAGAAGGAATCATCCTATTTCCAGTGACAGTGTCCATATTGCTTTGTTTTGGTTTGGTTTGGCTTTTTGTCTCAGTGACTCCTATTGCTTGTACATGAGCTAAATGTATTCATGTTGTCCTCCTGTCAAAGTCCATTACTGTCTTCTGATAGCATGTTTGAATATCTTATTGTCATCTGCATGTAGAGATTATCTGGGCCAGCATGGTTGCTTTACAATTATCATTACTCTAAGATGTTGAACTCCTTCTGGTGACCTTTCCTTCCACCAAATATTAACTCTTCAGAGATCTCTCCTGTGAGAATTTAGGAGAAAGCTTTTAATCCCAATTTGCCTTAAACTAGCTCACAGCTTGGATGTTATTTATCTCATTTGTATTTGTAAAATGAGAAATTGAATGCTAGCTAAGTACTATCAAAGGCCATTCATAAGTTAGTTTCCCTCAGGATGTAAGAAAAGAAAAATTTAACAAAACTTGTTTAAGCAATAAGAATAAAAACGTGTCTATCTTTGATTTAACTATTCTTTCAATGTTTCTCTGTAGAATGACGTTATACACATTTCCCAACACCCAAGGACAATTTGGAAATTTTGATTTGCCTCTTTAACTTGTTGATCAATTTCCCACAAAATATTGTGCCGAACAACCAGAGACGATTCACTGATTAAAAAGTAAAGCTTATGGTACTGTCTAAAATCTATGTCTTTTTTGTGTGTTTCCATGGTGAAAAACTAATCTAAGGATTCTTTCTCATTACAAGAGTTCTATGAAACCATCCATGATCGTGTTGGGAACAGCTATGAGGGGCCCAATCATCAATGTGAAATAGTTCTTTATTGACTATGTCTATGATATTTTGACAGCATCTTTGTTTATCCTTTTTAAAGACTGGCTAAGATATATAAATACAATTTCAGAGGAGGTTATCTGATTTTGTGTTGGAATAGTTGGTAAGTTTCTGCAATATAAAAATGTCTGCACTCATGTGTGTGTTTGTTTACAGAAATTGCACGGGTATATGAAAGTGGCTGGCATCAAAACAGTCATTAAATAAGAAGTTCTAGGATAATATCTGAAAACCTGATGAAATATCTACTCAAGGAAATGACAGAATAATATGTAACGTTATTATATAGACTACAGAAATTTATTGTAAACCTCAATTTCTATCGGAACATAGTGACAGATTGTTAAGATTTAAGAGAAATAATAATACATTAAAAATATGGAAAATAAGACACAATCTTTGTGATTTATTTTGGATGAAGTTCAAACAACTTAATCCAACCTTACATAAGTGTCTTGAATAAAAATGTGAAACTGAGTTGATTACTGTTTTGAAGTCAGTTTCCATTAGAAGCATGTGAAGGTCATTAAAGTTGGTTTTATATTTTTAACATTTAAAAAATATTGTTATATAAATACATGCTCATCCTGAAGAAAAAGATCAAGATTAAAGGCAGACGGAAAATGAGAAAAAAAGAGAGGTAGAGAGAGGAAAAGGGAGAAGAAAGAGAGATATTATGTCATAGGAATTTGAACTACAAATAGCACAGATTTTTAAATAGAATTTTTTTATTAAAATATAATTCTTCTAACATTAGTTTTTTTTTTAAAAGAATAAAATTACAAATAAGGAATAAATACTGGCTCAAATACACTTAAGGATTTGGGTAGTTAGCGTTTTCAAGCAGGTTTCTAAAATGATATATGATAAATTGAATAATCATTAATGAAAAATTAAGTGGAAAATAAATCATAATAGTCAGTTAATAGCTACCAAATTTCACAACTTGTTAAATCAAAACTATCAAATATCTATGTGCCTGATATTTCAGAAATAATTGTAGTGACCTCGGTATTTCTAAGATAAATTTGCTGTTCATCATGTCTCATTCATATTAATGATAAAGAAGAACATGCAGAGCTCTGGGTTTTGAATTCATTATAAATTCCTTTCCATGAGGATAATGAAACATTTCTGGCAATATAATTCATAGTCATTTCAGTTTTTGTGTGTTCTCAAAGTCACACTCTGCTATATAGAAGCAGAGCTTATTAGATCTTGCTTGAGTGCTTGTTGCAAGAGTACTATTCTCTTGTGTCAGGTCTATGGAGCTCAATTGTATTTAATTATTTGAACCATATTGTCCTTATATACCTTATTATTCTACATGTAGCACAACAAACTGATTCAAAATTTCAGCTAACGTGTTACTTAGAACACATAGTTCACATACAGAGAAAAACACCAAATAAGTATGCATGTGCATGTGTTATTTAAATGGAAAAACACATTGAAATATTATCTGTACTATCTAGAATAACCTTTTTTACTGTATGTGTGTCATACCACATTCTAAACCTAACCATGATGAAAGAATTGGCTTTTTTCACAAAAAATATCATTAAATTGTTATAGTAAAAATTAATTCAGATCAAATAATTTTACTACAATTTTCTTTTGAGTAGAAAAAAATGATAAGATAAACCACATAGTACTTTGTTTCCCATATAGAATTATTTCCACTAAAGCACATGCAAGAGAAGAAAGAAAAAAATAATACTTTAGTACTTTGAATTTCCCTGCCTTAGGGAAAAACAAAAGAATAAAAAATAAACATGTACCGAGTGTTTATCTTATTGCATTTTACTTCACTTAATCCTCAGGGCGATAGTGAGAGGTAGGTGGTAGCCCTAGTACAAGGATGAAAAAACAGAAAAAACTAAACTAAAAACAATGAGCCACCAAAAAATAAACAACAAATCCAAGTTATCTATCTGTAGAGTAACAGACATAGAATATTAAATTGGAATATTTTATGACTCAAAAGTCCTATATTTTTTTACTCTATAGGCTTAGTTACTAGCAAATTCTCAAGGGAAAAGTTCAGAAAAGAAAAAACAGCTGTAATATGAGAATTGTAATCTAGTATTTTAAGGAAAAAAAGTGCCATTTACTACCTGATTGACTTAGTCCATTTGGGCTGCTATAGCAAAATGTCATAGACTGGGTAATTTATTTATTTATTTAAATTAACTTATTAACAACAGAAATTTATTGCTCACAGTTTTGGAGGCTGGACAGTTCAAGATCTAGACACCAGCAGATTCAGTGTCTGATGAGGGCTCCGTGCTTCATAGTTGGCACCTGGCTGCTGCATCCTCACATGGGTGAAGGGACTGATAAGCTTTCTCTACCCTCTTTTATAATGGCATTAATCCCATTAGTTACCTAATGAGATGACCCTCTTCACAAGGTCACTTCCCAAAGGGCCTACCTCTGAAAAACCATCACATTGGGGGTTAAGATTTGAACATATGAATTTTGAGAGGACACAAACATCCAGACCAGACTGATTATTTCATTTGATTTTTCTACTTCTGAAAATATATTCTAAGTGTTTATAAATATATATGTATATATTTAAGTTTTGGCCAACTAAAAAGCAGTAAACTCTCTATGTGTTTTAGTATAACATAAGAAAGGTATTGCCACTTAAGATATTTAAAATGTGTCAAATTTATTATAATTCGAAACAGAACGAGTATAACAGTGCTTAACTGCCTGTTTCTTGGAGTCATAGAGTTCTGTGATAGAGCCGAGTTCTAATATTAGTGGATATGAGTCTTTGGGAAGTTATTAAACTTCTTTAAATCAATTTTTTAATCTGTAAAATCAAATTAATAAAGACTATTTTCTAAAGTTGCTCACAGAGTCAAGATTAAATATATATAAGGTATCCAAAATGCCAGTTATTCTTTTCATTCATATTAATATCAGAATAAACAGCCAACTGTTATAAATATATTTATTTAATTAATATGCAAAAATACAATAGGTTCAACCTGAATTAGACAAGCTTAATGAAAAACTTAATGTATTTCTTCTCCATATGGACTACTATTAATATACATGAGTATGTTGAAATGAATTTTTAAATTATATTAAAGAACCCCAAACATATATATTCAAAGGAATATATTATCTTAATAAAGTTGCTAAATATTTGGAATTTCATCACAAGAATCACTCTGGAATTTTATTTTTATTAATATTTTATTATATTTCTGAAACTATAAGGTTTCATTTGTAGAAAATATTCTCTATCATTTCATGCCAAAAAAGGTACAATAAAGGCTACAAAAGGAAATCATTTCTTTAGACAATGGAAGTTTATGGATAGAATTGATCTATATTTTAAAAATTCTATTTTGGATATTATAAATTCATATACTTTTTATTGAAATATTATAATTTTTCAAACCCTTTGTCAAAAATATATCTATATTTATTTATGTTTATTTGGCAGTCACTCCCTTTAGCTAAAATATTATTAACTTTTAAGGTAATTTAATTCAGAAACTTTTCTGCATGCATAAATATTTCCAAATATGTTACATCATATATTATACATTTTAAACCTTTGAATCAAAATAACTTTAAACCACAAATGCAGTGCTCTCTGTAAATGCGTTATTTTAAGGACAATAATATTTGGCATACTTATGCTTTTGATATATTAGATACATTAGAATGAGGATAATAAACAAATTATTCAGCCTCTGCTTATAAATGGCCCATGGAAAGCATAAACATTGTAAATAAATGCAAGTTAAAATGCAATTACAAAAGATGGAGATGCAATCCACAAAGAATAGATGAAAGATCCTGAATCCAAGAGGTAATTATGAAGATTTATCTCTTGGTCAAGGTAGAGAAAGTAAAGAGATTTACATTAAAATTTTTCAAGCTTTTTGCAGTATGAACACTGAATGGATTATGAATCTAAATTGATAAATAGAGGCATGTACTTCGGGTTACTTGCACCAAATTCAAAATTTATTACTTTTTCTTCTTTTTTTGAGCTGCTAATTCAATGGTAACAAAAACCTGGATTAGCTAAATGTGGACATTCACGTGACTGTCTCTGAGCATTTAGATTTGCTCCGTTAAGGTATGACCATAAGTGTGAATTTTGAAGACCCAGAGTAGAATTTCAACCACAGCTGAATCATGAATTCATCAGAGGGCAGTCGGTGTGTGTGGAAGAGAAAAAAAAATAATAGTGAATTTTATGGCTTTTGATTTTAGCTCAGACATGTAAAGAACTTTGAAGTTTTCACACTTGTCTTTATACCAAGACAAAAGCTGAAACTAAGTGACTCTTCTAAAAACCATTGGAAAATTTCAGTTACAGGGCAAACCAACACCTCGGCAATCTGAGACCCAGGAAAAGAGAGAGAATCATGAATCACATCTGAGATAGATTACCTGGAGTAGAAACCTCTAGAACGATAAGCTGGACTAGTGCGAGAATGCGAATTTTCTGAGACTCAGTTTTAGGCTGCTCTCTCCAACACTTCATGGGCTTTTCCCCTAGCTACCCATCAGTCTCCCAAAGTGAAGAGCCAAGAAAATCTGTGGGAGGAGTAACCATTTAGAATACGCCCAGAGCAGTCTCACTAACAAAGGCTTACTCAGCAAAAGAAGAGGCATTACAGGAGCCTTCTTCAATTTCAACCCCTCTAAGATTTGCTTTCTCAACTAAGGCAGGGAAAGATGCTGAAAAATACTTGTAAAGGTTATAGCCTAGGAGCATAGGCTCACTACAGAGGAAGATTTATCACAGGATTGTGTGGTAAGAGATAAGATATAATGCAATCATATAAAATGCACAATTACAGCCAGAAAGAAAAAGAAGGAAGAAAAAAAAAGAGCAAGCATAATGAATAAAAAACCTTTACAAAGATAAGATGATAAATATTAAATCAACTATGGCAATAATCAATTTAAATATGTTAAAAGAAAATAAAAATCTCAGGACCACCTTCCTCAATTCCTATGCAAAGAAGAAAGTAAGGACCTCAGGCCCCTGTGAAGGACTAGCCCAACAGATCTTTCTTTAAGGAAATTCCTTACTGACCTCCTATGAGCAAGGACACACAAATTGCAACTTTAGGTCTGCAGGTTACAGTCTAGCTCCTAAAACTAAAGTCTGTGGGATTCCATACTAATAATGAATTACATGTTTGCAGGTGCAGAACAGAGACAAGACAGAATCAGATGTTCTTCTACCTCCCCACAGACGTCCACATAATTGATGTTTCCTTCACTCTTTTTTCTGTCCTAACATTCACCTTACCTTATGTAAAATGTAGATTTTCCTGGTCCCACAAGAATGTGACCATGTTGTCTCACTGCTCACCCCATCCGTCTTTTTTTCCTTTCTGCATGTCCTATACCTTTTTAAATGCTGAAGCTTCCAAATTTGCCTTCAGAAAAATAGCCACAGATTTGTTTGAGGTTTATGTTTATCCTGAGTAACTCCTCAACTTTGGCTTAATCAATATTCATTGATTGATATCTTTAGCTCAGTCACTAATTTTGGGCCAACAGATATGAATGGTCTAAATGTATTAATTATATGACAGAGACAGGAAAAGTAGATTTTTAAAAAATATCCAACTATATATTGTCTATAGGAAACAAATTTTAAATATAAAAATCACAAATAGGTTCAAAGTAAGGAGATGAAGGAAGATACGTCATGCTAATATTAAATTTTTTATAAAGTCTAGAGTAGCTGTGTTGATTTCAGACAAAGCAGACTTCTTCAGAAAAATAAAAATTATCAAGTATAAGAGGGATGTTATACAATCAAAAAGTAGTCAGTTCTCCAAAAAGACATCACAACTCTTAATGTGAATTAACTATCAACAAAGTATTGAAATAATGTAAGGCCAAAACTAATAAAACTACAAGGAGAAATAAATAAATCCTTTATTATACTTTTGGTTTCAACAACCCCTTTTCAATAATTGATACATTGATACATTGAGCAAGCAGGAGATCAGTAAATATATAGTTGACAGGAATTGCTCCTTTGATAAACTTGATCTAATTGACATTTATAGACTACTTCATTCAACAGCAGCAGCACAATATACATTTCTCAAGATCACGAGACATTTGCAAAGAAAGACCACATTCTGGGCCATAAAACATACCTTAAAAAATGGAAAGAATAGAAATTATGTAAATTATATTGTCAGATCACAATGGAATTAAACTAGAAATCAATGACAGAAAAATAGCTGTCAAATCCCCAAATATTTGAAGATTAAACCACCCACTACTAAATAAAACACAAATCAAAAAAGTCTCAGGAAATTTAAAAATATTTGAATGTAAATGAAATAAAAATATTAATATAACTTATCAAATGTGGGATACAGTGAAAGCAGCATTTAGGGCATAATTAAAGCACTGAGTACAGGTATTAATGTTTTTTATTATACAGGTAATATGTCATTTTGGAAGGTTGACTTATAAAAAACAATTGGTGAAGTATTTAAGCCCGAGTCTAAGAAATAGATTTAAAAGATTTGTTCCCAAAATAATATTTCTCTAAAAGGTAGATTTGTTTAGGGACTCAAGAGAAAACAAGACTTGTTTTAAAAATTGGATTAGTGGAAAAGAAAAACAAAGTAAAATCAAATTAAAATTTTATAATTATATGTAATTATTATGTATAATAATAATTACATATAATTATAAAATTACATATTCTCATCAAGGTGATGAAGGAGATGTAGTAATATTTGGTGAAATGTTGGAAACATATAAAACATAAGAATAGATCTTGATGTTCATTCTAGGGACCTAAATGAAAGATGCGAGTGTAAGTGTGGAAGATGTTTTGGTGTAAATAGAACAGAGAGAATTATTGGGACTCAAATATATATAACAGAGGGAAGAGACAATTCCTGAGAGAATGTCCCAGAGTAAGTTCCAGAGTAACAACTTAAATTCCAAATTTTATTGAGAGCATCTCTTAAAGCAACAGATGAAGCATTGATAATAAGAGCTAGTAGAACATCACCATTTGAAGTATCCAAAATTTGGAAATACTTGAGAAAAAGAGACTACATAATCAGCAGGAGGTACTTAGCCATTCTTGATTAAATGATATTTTCACTGTTTGAAGTATAATGTACAATACTGTAGGTTTAATATATTAACAGATAACTTGTGTGCTCTTCATGTACATGCCCATGCAATTGATGAACTTAAGATCTGAACTGTCTAGTTCAGCAGATTCAAGCTTGTATGCAAACCATAATAAGAAATAATGTTACAACCATTCATGGGCAGATGCAAATCTAAGCACAACTATTAAAATTTGAGATTTAATTCTTTTGAAGTTTCTTCTTTGCATGAAAAAGAAAAAAATTCTTTGCTTTAAAATATTAATTGTTTTATAAAACTGAAAATAGTACGCATGGATCTTGGGATTTTTGACTTAAATATCAAACCAAATAGTATAATCAATAATATGCTTAGGTTTTAACTAGTTCAACTTAATTATTTCTAGTCATTAAATTAATACAAAAATTGTGAAAACTGAAACTTAGTAAAAAATGACTTTCTATTACAATTTATGAGTAATTTTTATTTTAATATAAACTACATAATGAAAATTTCATATGCCTATAACCTGTTTAAATAGATTATAACACAATACCTTGTTTGTTCTACAACATAATTTCTACATTTTGTAGTATTTTGTGTAAATTACTAATCATGAGAAAATGCTTGCCTAAGGTACAAAAGAGATTTGAAAATTGTTTTACTATTCCAAAAGAATTTTAATTAAATATGGTGTTTTCTGATGCACAAAATATATTTCTCAATCTATATTTTATACCAACTTCACTTGAGTTCCAAAAAGTTATATTTTATTTCTCAAAAAAATTGTCATATTTTGATTTTTACAGTGCTCATAGCAATCATGAAATATTAATATCTTCAAAAAATATTTAACTCTCAAAGTATTGCCCATTTTACAAAGTAAATACAAAGGAAGATGTGATTATAGTGAGTCCAACTACTGAGAAGGAAATTTTTTGTAAGAATTTTAATATTTTTATTAGAGTTGTATTCATAGTGTAAGCTGTAGTAATGTTTTAGAAAATAAAGTATGAGAGATACATAAATAGAATTTCTATAATTAGGGCTAGAGAATAAAGAAAATTTTTCATAAAGTTCTTTAAGAAAATAAATATATTTATAAATATCTTAATAGAAATCAATTACTTAAATATTTGAGTTTACAGGTAATTAATTATACATTAGCATTAAAACTGTAGTGAATTGAATATTAAATGTTAAAAGAGTTCTCTGAAGTTGTTATAGATCCTCTTCATACTGAAAAGAATATATTTACTAAAAGATAATGGAAACAAATCTCAATGTGTGTTCTTATTTAAGTTGAATTAGTTAATAATCATGTGACATCTTATAGTGTAGAACTTTTCATAATACCACAAGTCAGAAAAAAAAGCTGATAATCTTGAAAGGGAGAGTAAATTAATAAATTGTATCATATTCATAAAATATACATCAGTAATAACAAATGAATGTAAATGATTCACATTAATATGGATGGAACTTTGTAATATAAATACAGGTGAAAAATGCTACACAAAAGAGTACTTATATATGCTATTTATGTTATAAATTTAAAAACAACTAAAGTATACATGTGCAATTTAGGAGTAAATTAAAAATTCAGAAAACCCACATAAACTATAAACTTGTTTAATGCATGGTCAGCAAACTTCCTTAAAGGGCCAGATTGTAACTAATTTATCTTGTGGACCAAGTGGTCTCTATTGCAATTACTCAACTCTGAATGTAGCCACAAATAATACATAAATAAAACTTTATTTACAAAAGCAGATGATCAACCCTTAAATTGTAATCTGAAAACTCCTGGTCTAAAAGTTGAGAGGAAGCAGGGGATGTGTTGGTGGTAATAAAATATATTGTATTTTCAATATCCTATATGGTATTTTGGATGTAGTCTTTGGGTGCTATTTTATTATTAAACTTACATACTTAATTAACTAACTAAACACGAGTGTCCCATGCAAAAACTAATTAAAAGAATGGGTCATGAACAAAGGATTATAAATAATCCAATTCTATGCATGTGAAGTTCATTTTTTAAAATGTCATCACATAAAAAAATTGAAAAGGAAAAGCAAACTGCCTCTTAAGATAATATTATGAAAAAATATATATATGGATATATTATATGTTACAGTTATTTTCCAAAGAATTAAAAAGAACTAAATGAATAAGATTCAATTATGAATCAACAACACAAAACAGAAAGAAAAGTTCAGAGACATAGAATAAATACAGAAAAGAAGAGGAAAATGTTTTTTAGAAAAAGAGTAAAAAACAAACCTAAAAAGTTCAGGAAAAACAGGAAGCAAAAAATAAAATATTTATAAAATGTAGGTGGAATTAGAAAGAGCAAAAACAGGGTAGAATCCTACTGAAAACAAAGTGAGGACAAGAAAACTGAAACATCAAAGAGAAAAATGAAATAAAAAGAGTTTCCTGTTTCAGTAACGATTAGGTTGATCCCATCTGACCCTTCCAAAGGTAACAACTAAAATTCTGGAAAAAGAACAAGAAAAATGTAATGGCTTTTTTCCATATGTCCACTTGGCTTCTCTTCAGTCCCCAGTTATTCAATTAAAAATCAAACTTTAGGTGTTCATTGAATGTGTTTTACAAATGTGATTAAAGCCTGTAATCAGGCAATTTTGAGGAAGAGAGACTGTACTGTGTAACCTGGGTGGGCCCAATCCAATCAGTAAAAAGGATTTAAAAGCAACCTGAGGATTCTTCAAATAGGAGAAATTGTGCCTCCGAGCAGCAGGTTTGGCCTATGCCTGTGAATTTCTTCCTCCTTATGAACTTCCATACTTCGACTACCCTACTTGCTTAGTCATCTCCCACAATCACATAAACCCATTTTTTTGTATGAAATCTCTGAATATCTCCTACTGATTTTGCCTCTCTGATGGAATCCTGACTGATACATACAACTACAATATTAACAAAATATATATGACATGTCTAAAAATGTTGGAGATTGAACAATAGCAGACAATTGTTGTAAGAGTGTCAAAACTTGAACACATAAACAATAAACAACCTCATGATGACCCAGATTTTGAATTAGCAGTCACTTTAAGTAAGCTACTAAAAGTATGCCAAAGCTCATAAAGGAAACTATGATCATAAGAAATGAAAGATAAGAAACCCTAGAATCAAATGAAAAATTACAGTTGAAAATTGAGTTTAAAAATGCAATATGTGTATTTTTAAAATCACTGATTAAACTTTACAGCCTACTGGAGATGAAGAAAGAATATAATGAATTTGAAGATAGGCTTAAAAGAGATTATCCAAACTAATATTCAGAAATAAAAACAAAACAAACACAAATGAAGAGATTTAACAGCATTTAGAACAATATCATATGGGTAATTGAACATATGGGTAATTGGAAACTCAGGAGAAAAGACAGAGATTATAGAACGTTATTTGAAAAAAACTAATCAAAAATTTCTGAAATTTAGTGAAAGGTATAAATTCAAAAATTCAAAAAACTCAGTAATCATTATATGGAGAATTTGAAAAGAAATCAACAAGCAAACAAAAATAACTCTCCATAATTAGACGGCCACACCAAAGATGATGAGAAAATTGTGAAAGCAAAGAATTATGATATATTACCTACAAAAAAATAAATTTTAGTAACAACTGACTTCTCATCAGAAACCACAAAGGACAAAAAACTGTGCAACAGTGATTTCATAGTGCCGAGTGGAAAAAGCAATAATAATAATAATAAGAAAATCCTGTTAAATAAAAATTCTACATCCAATAAAATATCCTTACAGAATTAAATGGATTTTCTAATAAAATAAAACAAAAATAACTAATAATGAGCAGATTTTAACTATAAGAACTTTATAATAAAGATAGCTTTGCATAAAAAATGAGGATAAACTCAACTCTATTGTTGAAAATTTATTTTTGCATGAGGAAGTACAATAGTACTTCTAATTAGACTGTGAAAAGCAAGCATGTATACAGTAATTACTAGAAGAAATTGTTTTAAAAATTATAGTGTAAATAAGTATATCTAAAAATCCAATGGGTAAATTAAAAACAATAATTAACCCAGTATAAGACAGGAAAGAAGAACAGAGGAACTGAAACCAGAAGGAGTAAACCAAAAAATACATAGTAAATTGGTAGATTAAATACAACAGTTAGAAAATACATTACATATTATTAGAGCACAACAATTAAAATGCAGAAGAGCAAGACCCAAGTAACTGCTACCTAAAGAAATGTATTTTAAATATGAAAATATGGATGGGATGAAAAAAAAAGGTGGAGTTGTTATACTGTACAAATAGTAGAGTCATGATACCTACAGTGACTATATTATTAACATAAAAACTATATTTAAAAAGGAATACTATCTGAGATAAGAGAAGCATTTTATGAAAATTATAGTTCAGTTCATCATGAAGACTTAACAAACATAATTGTATATGAATCTGATAACAGATTTAAACTACAAGAAAAAAAATAAAACCTAGGCAGAATTGAAGGGAGAAAGAGATATTTCCACAAACACAGTTGAAGATTTTACACATGCCATCTCCTGGAAATTGATAGAACTAGACAAAAACATCAAAAAATACAAAGAGGAACATTATCAACTACACTGACCAAATTGACATTCAAGGAATACTATACTGTACAATCACACGAGGTCTATTCTCTCTAGACTAAAAGGGATGATCACCATAGAAACAATATATCCAGTTTTAGTGTAGCCCCCAATTAATTTAAAAACATAATAATACAATAATGTAGTGTTCCATGGATTGGTAGATTCAACATCATTAAAATATCCATTTCCATCTGGAACATAGAAATCTTGATGGAGTACCCTCTCAATCAAATGAGGCAGAAAAGACATATACTATAGATTCGTAACTTTCTTGAACTCTTGAGCTGATGTTGTAGGGTAACATATAAACATAGTAATATGTGGGATGCTGTGAAGATGATACTTAAAATAAATTTGTAGTTGTTAATGCTCCTATTAGAAAATGTTGAAAATGTCTAAATCAATAAGTTTTTATCTTAAGAAGCTAAATAAGGAAGAACACAGTATATACAAAATGAGTAGGATGAAAGAAACAATAAAGAATACAGCAAAAAAAAAAAAAGAGAGAGAGAAGGAAATGGAAATAAGACAGTAGAGAGTAACAATGCTGAAAGTTGGCTTTTTGAAAACTTATGAACCCATGACTCTACTGATTAAGAATTTAAAAGAAGAGGGAATGCAATTTTAAAATAACAGGAAAGAATAGTATTTGTTACATACCAAATAGATATTAAAAACTTTAAATATAGATGTAATAAAAATATTTATTTCAATAAATAGGGCAACTTTGAAAACTAAAAGTTACCAAAACAAACACTAGAAGAAACAAAATGCTGGGATAGAGCTATATCTAGTTAAGAAAATGAGGCTGGGTGTATTGGTTCACACCTGTAATCCCAGCACTTCAGGAGGCTGAGGCAGGAGGATTGGTTAAGGCCAGGAGTTTAAGACCAGCATAAGCAACACAGCAAGACCCTGTCTCTAAGAAAAATTAAAAATTAAAAATAGCCGGCCATGGCGGCATGCACCTGTAGTCATAGCTACTTGGGAGGCTGAGGCAGGAGGATCCCTGAGCCCAAGACTTCAGTGATCAAAGCCATGATGATGCCACTGCAATCTAGCCTGGACAACAGAGTAATGCCTTGTCTCAAAAAAATGTTATCAATTTTATCAAATTACCCACAGGTAATTTCTAGCCATGATGGAGTAATAACCAGTATCATAATTGCTCTCCTTCCTTAAACAATTAGAAATCCAAATAAATGGCAATGATGTACAGACCTTGGACAATAGGTGGCACAAGACATCCCTGAGAGTAAACACAAATGAAGTAAATCCAACAAATGATTGTTTGGGAGCAGATTCCAAACCCAAATGAGTCCAGATTGTCTTACTCAGTTCAAAAACAGAGATGAATGACCAATGAGGAAGAAACAGTTAGAATTTCCAGGGTGCAGAAATGAAAAAGAAACAGCTTCACAAAGGGAGCACTGGCAATATTTAAAGGGGTAACCACAAGTTTTAGAGAGAATAATGATCTATTTGTACCAGCAAAAGAACCATTAGAAAGTAATAAGGCCACAATTTATGACTATCACAAAGGGATAGGTATATTTCATGTTTAGATAAGCCAGAGTGGAAGCATCTTATAATACCTGAGGCATCCAACAGAGTCCTAAAAGGCCTTAAAAGTTCTAGCATAGAGATTGCTCTAAAATCACCTTACAAAGCTTAACAGAAAATTTCAAAAGAATTAAACTGATTCTAAGTAAACTACATGAACATGTAGTAATTTCATGATCTATATAGCAAATTTTTACTTCTTTGAAAGCTTATAACAAAATCCAGAACCTGACAATGTGAAATCCACAATGTCTGTCATTCAGTGAAAAATTACTAGGCACTCAAAGAAACAGGAAAATATGACCCAAAATAAGAATAATCAATCAACAAAAATAGATTCAAAAATGACAAAATTAGCATAAAAAGAGGTTGAAAGAGCTAGATAAGTTCCATGTATTTTAAAAGGAATAGGAAAAGATGAACATGTCAAAAGAGAAATGAAAAATGGAGAAAGACTAAAATCTAACTTCTAGAGATTAAAAATACACTATTTGAAATAGAAAATAAATACACTAGATGGGACTAACAGGTATTTTGGCATTGCAAAAGGGACACATTAATTTAAAAAAGGTATTCAAAATGAAGCATAGAGAGAAAAGAGACTGGAAAAAAAAATTAACGGATCATCATTAACCTGTGATATATTACCAAGAAATCTAACCATACATGTAACTGGAGTTTCAGCATGGAGGAGAAAGAGTTATAGAAAATGTATTTGAAATATCAATGGCTGAAATACTTTTAAAATTAATAAAAACTATTAATCAATAAATACAAGAACTTTAATTAATTGCTAGTAGAAGAAACTTAAAGAAACACAGCAAATCATGATCAAATTATTTTAAAGGAACTCTTAGAAGAAAACATCTTAAAAGCAGAGAATAGGAGATTATGTAAAAGTCAAAGCAATAACAAACATCATATACTTCTACAATACTATGCAAATTATAAGACAATAAACAGATAATTATAATTCTGAAAGAAAATTTAAAAAAATTCAAAAAAACCTCTAAATCTACCATTTTAATTCCCACTCCCAAATAATTAAAAAAAAGCATGGTGATATTACTATTTCAGATACCCGAAAATGAAGGCAATGCATTGTCACCTGATTTGTACTATGGGAAATGTTAAAGGATCTTAACATATTCAAGCAGAAGAAAATTAATAATACATAGATTAATCTACCTGAAAAAAAAATAGACAGTAACAAAAATGGTAAATATGTCATTAAAAGTAAATGAGTTGTTTTGTCAAATCTAATATTTTTAAAAGGAAGTTGACAGTCTAGAGCAAATATAATAACATATTGGTTCATGCAATATTTAGAATAAAGTACATGACCAAAGCACAAAAGTTGAAACATAAATAGAAAATAATGTTATAAGGTTCTTTAAGTTAAAGTGAGATTTTATAATATTTTTAAGATAGACTATGATAATTTAAAATTGTGTATAGTAAAATATAGCATGAACACTAAAATATGTATATCTAAAGAGGCACTACTAAAGATAAGGTGGAGTAAAAATAATAGACCAAACTGAGGTTAAAAAAGAGAAAGAAAAGTAAAAAGTTTATGTGACAAATAGAAAAATGGAGGATGGTTGTTTTAAATCTAATCAATTCAATAATTGCATTAATTATAAATGTCACAAACACTCCATTTAAAAGGAGAGATGGTTAGATTCAAAAACAAATCAAGAACCTAGCACATGAAACCTACTAAAAATCTACAAAAATTATTTTAAACAAAAATGCTTTAAAAGCTGGCTAGAAGTAAATATGGGAAAAAATTATAGCACACTAACACTAAACAAAAGACAGATGAAATGAAATGAGTATATTAATATGAGACAAAGCAGATTTCAGAAAAAAGAATATTGATACAGATAAGGAGGGGAAGGACATTTCATGACAATACAAGGGGACAATCCATCAAAAGGACATAACAGTGCTTCAAAATATATGAAGCAAAACTGATAAAACTAAAAAGAGAAATTTAAAAATCAATAATTACATTAAGAAATTGTGACACTTTTTCTCACAGTATAAGATAGAAAATATATAAAAATACAATGATGACATAGAATAGAGAACAACACTATTAATTAGCTTAAATTAATTGATATTTATAGAACACTACACTAAACAAAATCATAATACACATTGTTTTCAAGTACACCTGACATCTTCACCACAATAGATATTTTAGTCCATAAAATAGTCTCGATAAAATTAAACAGATTGAAATCATGCAAAATTTGACATGAATAAATAAACTAGAAAGCAATACAAGATACATATCTTGTAAAATATCTAGTATTTGAAAGTAAAAAATCACATGTCTAATTAACCCACAGATTAAAGAAAAAATCAAGAGGAAAATTAGAAAATATTTTTAACTGAATGAAATGAAAACACAACATATCTAAATTTATAGGGGGCAGTTAAAGAAGTAACTAGTGATACATTTAGAATTAAATGTGTATATTAGAAAAGACAAAAATCTCAAATCAATGATCTAAGCTTATACCTTAAGAAACTGCTGGAGGCAGCTGAAAGTATATCCAAAGCAAGCAGGAGGAGGAAAGTAGTAAAGGTAAATAAATGAAATTGGAAACAAATTAAAAACAATAGAGAAAATCAATGACTACCAAGGAAAATTTTTAAAAGATCAATATTAAGAAGCCTCTATCCATAATAACCAAAAATATGAGAGAAGGCAAAATATACCAATATCCTACAAACAGTGGAAAACTGTGGAATGTGCGAATAATAGGCATGAAGCCGTGTGGGTAGGCTTATACAACAGACTTTGTTTTATGAGTTTATAAAGTAGTTCACACAGAGACTTAAAAATCTTAAACCAATTACCTTATGTCACAAAGTATAAGCAATAAATGGAAAATTGATTTAGCTTAACACTGTGTTCTGACTCAAGTATAACCAGACTCTAATTATTTTCAAGATTTCTATCCTAGAATTTTCACTATTCAGGAGCCCATGCCTCTTAAACATGAAAAACTTCACATGTCAAAATTATTGCACCTGAGCCAATGGAACTGTGTATTGCAAAGATATTGATTAGTCTGCAGTTTGTTCTGGAATGATAGCTAGCGGAATCTCAATTCCTGAATTTAGATCCTATTACAGATGAGACCTTGCAAGAATCAAGAAAGTGTTGATGTGATTCTCTATTTTCTCAATGAAAAAGAAACTATATCCTTCAGGATTCCTACTAGACACACATAATAATGACTGAATTAAATATAGTTTTAAAAACTGTTAACCAAATCGATATAAAATAAACAGTATATCACATAGAGTTGAGCATTTTTAAATGAATCCTGACATTCATGAATATTTCATGAATTTTGTTCATGAATCCTGACAATTGGAGTTCTGTTAAATTTTTAAAATGTGAGAAAGCCAAAGCTGTGTCCCTTGTGATAGTGGTTAGGCTCCTTTCAGCAGTATGAAGCATGGCTGGAGCCTTAGAAGGGATTAGATAAAGGTATTTTAACTGAGCTAGCTCCCCTATTAATCTATTAGAAATGCCATAACAAAAATACCCTAAGACTGGGTGGTTTAAACAACAGGAACTTATTTCTCACCATTGTACAGACTGAAAGTCCAAGATCAAGGTGCCAGCAGGTTGGTGTCTGGTGCACATGGCCGTCTACTTGCTGTGTCCTAACATGGTCTTTCTTTGGTGACTGCAGGTGAAAAAAGAGAGGGGAGAGTGGGAGAGAGGAAGAGGGGGAGAGCAGGAGAGAGGGAGAGAGGGAAATGGGGAAAGAAAGAGAGAGTGCTCTCAGGTGTCTGTCTTTATAAGAGGCTAAAGTGCTACAGCTGGTAAGGGGAAATTGAGACAGGAGTCCCATACCTGCAGGCAATTAGGGCAGGGGTCAGAAGGAGACGACCAATAGAATAGGAAAGCCACAATAAAAGACACTTAAGAGTGTGAATAGGCTTAACTAAGATAAATGTAGCCAACAGGGACCTTTCAGTTATTCTACTTTGAACATAACATCCTTATCTGAAGCAGAGGGGCAATTCCTTTCATTGGAGCACATGCACAGTTGAGGCAACCCTGTCTCTAAATGAACTGACCTCATTAGCATGATAAAAAACACACTTGCCAGCACCACTACAGTTTGCAAATACCGTGGCAACCCCTGGAAATGACCCTATATAAAAGAAAGGGGGAAGAGCCCTCAGTTTCAGGAACTCTCCACCCCTTTCCCAGAAAACCATGAATATTCCACCTCCAGCTTAGCATATTATTAGAGATTAGCATAAAAAGGGAAAACCCGAACCTGTGTGGGCTGCTGCCTCCTTTGGAGGGGCCCGCTCTCTTCTATGAGAAAGCGTGCTATACTTTCTATACTCTGTCTTTAATAAATGCTTCTCATGGGACCCTGTGTTTGAATTCCTTCTTGTGCAGAGGACAAGAACCTTCTCTGCCTACTTGGGCAGTGGTCCACACCAATATCAAAATGAGAGCAGAAATTTGGAGAAAAAAGTGACAAAAGGTAGGTATCCTATTGGAAAGGACTGTGGCCCAGAGACTGAGAGGGCTGGATGATAATTATTCTTGAGAGTATAAAGGAAGGTAGGCTAGAGCCTATAACATAAAGCCTTGTCAATATTAACTATCCATGCATAATTTTCTTATTGATTCTCGTTTTCAGGGGTCAGGGTCCCTTCCCATGTTGTCTGTCTCTCTTTGTCATGATATTTTATTTACTGTAAAAACAATTTCAAACACACACCTGCAAATCTTAGGTAGATTTGAATGTGTTAACCACTAGACATATCTGACACAGTATTTGAAGAAAGAAGAATTGTTCAGGGAGTAACTACAATCCCAGAGTGGTGTCTTCTAAGAGAACAAGTAGTCAGAGATAGCCCTATGTAGACAATGATGGCCAAAACTAATCAGCAGGTCTCAGTCCTCTCAGTGTGGTGACCCCAATGAGAGAAGCAATGTGTTTTACATTTTAGAATCCAGACAATATCAGAGACCTCATTATCAGGAGTCTATCAATGACAGATGAGAGGCTCATTAGTAGATTAATCATCCAATCAAAGAAATGTAAAAGTAGAAATGCCCTTCCCTTGCTGATTAGTTTTATTATGTTTCCTAAAATAAATATCTAATATGTATGCTTATATCTTTCACTGAAGGAATTAGAAGTTACAAAATATACCTCTTAAGTAGACATTTGGGAAGTCTTGGCAAAGTCATCACAGAACACAAGATAAAGGCATTAAATACAGGACATGTTCTGTCAATACAGGATTCCTGGCACTCCTGCCTGTGTCTTGCTCTTCAGCTGTGCTCTCTGTAACATTCCAATCCCAAAGTTAATCATTATCATTAATTTTAAAACTAGGAAACAAAATTCAGAAGCGTTGTGTTCTCCAATTGAACAAGAATAGCTGTTTTGAAAACATTTTGTTATTTATGCACTCCCCATATGAATGTGAAACTGTAGGAAACTAAAATAAAGCACTTAGAAAAACTTGCTGATCCCCAGGAAGAAAGGAAATATTCTTGTCACCAATTATATTTCTGAATTTTTATTGTTTTTTTTAGATTTTGAGTAGGATAAATTGAAGGGATATGGGTGAAATAGAAAGGAGAAAAAAAAGAAAAACAGAATTGGCATAGTCCAAGCAATTCTGATTATATGAATTATAAAATCAAAAATATGCTTGGTTTTAAATCTTGCCTGTGAGAGAGTGAGGCAACATGACAAATAGATCTGACATTATTTGTTTTGTAAGCCATCGTGCATGTCAGAATTCCTGTGGCGAAAGCATAAAAGCTGAAGTGGACTTGGGACCACAAAAGAAAATAAAATGTGCCTTTAGCATTTACAGTAAGTGAAAAGCAGACTTCCATCTACCCTTTGTTCCCCACTTGGGAAATAAGGCTGAAGGCACTTTATTCTTGGGGTGATATGAGAGCCTTCCCAATGAGGGAGTCTCTTTTCTAATTACTCAACACATCTGGGTGTTATAGGGTGTCTTAAAGGTCAAGCTAATATTGGTCATAAAGGTTAAGAAACCAACATTGCTGGAGGTGGGAGGAATACAGGAAAAATGTTTGCCATTAAGGAAAATGAAGCATTGAAACAAAAATATATACTACAGAACAAAGTGAAAGGGTACTTAAGAGAAAAAAAATGACCATACAAAACATGTATAATAACATTAGAAAATGTGCATTCATTTTCCATGTGAATCACTTTAAGTAAGGGCAGTTGAAATATCACTGTGTTAAGAGCTGGAAGGCATATTATGCGGACTGATTCTATCATTTCATTGTATTTACAAGTAAAGGCCCAATTATCTGTAAATATGTGTTTCAAAAATAATGCATGTTCACAGTAGAAAAGTTTGAAAATAAAAGGAGCATAAGAACAGAAATAAATGTCACATTTAAAACAGCTTTCACTGGCCACATAGTATTATCATACTAATCAGTTCTTTGATTTTTATAGATTCAATTATCATAAATTATACTATAATTATTGTACTTTAAACATTAATATTTTTGAGAGCTTACTATGTAGTACTAACAATAATCCTATGAGTCAGTACTATTATCAGCAACTCCATTTTATAGAGCAAGAAACTGAGGTTTAGAGTTGAAATTTAAACCTAAAATACCTGATTTCTGTTCCTGTACTCTTCATATTTATAGTATTGCCTTGAAGGTTAATTTAGGATAACTTCCAGTGCATGGGATTACTGACTCAAATATATGAAGAACTGTAAGAGTCTTGACAGATTTTCCCAATATTTCTTTACAGATGCCATACCTATTTAATCGCTAAGTTTATGATAGTGTGTTAGGGTTCATTTTTCTCTTCTACTAGTGGAAATTAAGAAAAAATTAATTTTGCTCAAAAAAGTCACAAAGTAGTTCATTATTATGTTTTTATTTCTTTGGTTATTAACTTGGTTAGTCATTTTCCATGTATATAATCTCCAGTATATCTAGATATATAGATTATCTAGATATATAGATTATCTAAATCTAGGAGAGATAGAGATTATACACATGTCTACATACACACTGCACCTGGAGCGGAACTTGAAAGAGCTGCTCAACACAGAAAATGGCATCTAGCTCATCATCTAGGGTGATGCACGGTCATAGAAGAAGAAAAAAGGCCAGGACTATGGTGAAGTCCCAACAAGAAACATCATACCCTGTAAAGGTATACAACTATTATGTACCCATAATAATTAAAAAGAAAAAAAAAAGAAAGATAGGCTAGAAGACCTGGTGGGGGAGGACATAAAACCATTGGAGTTCACATTGCCCGAGATTTTGTCTTTCAAAAGGAATTAGCCAACAAAAGTTCCAACTTCCGCTTTCAGATATTAACAAGGACAGCAGCGGGTTTTCTGCAGGCAACACCGGTGGTCTTAAAGCTCTGAAATCACTTCCTGACATCTACCTCATGACCACCGACTGAATAACACAAGCCTGCAGGGGGAACCAGGGACGAGATTTTCATCCAGAGGAACCCCGGCAGCTCCTGGGCCATTGGAAGCCCAGCTACACAAGGAGAACACTTATGTTGTTCTGAAGAATGTGGACATTCGCATGCCCCTAACTCAGGTTTCCATGGGGCAATAGAGGGGTGGGGAAATGCCTACAAGGGGGTAGGGGGTGTGGCTGGGCTGCCCTTTCCCTTAGCCCCTGGTGGCATATTTAATTTTAGTTTGTTTTTAAAGACTAAAACTACCTTTCTCATTGTCAAAAAAGACATGTTATATGCATGTGTGAGTGTGTGGTTTATGTATATGTGATTTGTGTCTATGTGTTTGTTAGTGTTTGCATGTGTATTTGCTTGAGTTGTTGGCTGAGTCTGACTCATACTAGCTCAAGAATACTAATAATTAACTTTTTGGTAATTTGTACAAGTCTATTGATTGATCCTTTGAAATCAGCCATCTTGGGAGTATTTACATAATGGAAAAGACCAAACTCTATAAATCAGCAAATGCTACAGATCAGGATTGTTTCATCATCTTGGAGAGTCCCTGTCTATTACTTTTGCTCATTATTTTACAGATGAAGTAATTGACTTTCAAGTTACGTTGACATGCTTATGGTCACATACCTATAGAGTGGCAGAGAACTGAGCCATCAAATATTGTCTCTTAACATGGGTCAGAGGTTTCATCTGGGACAATTGAGTTAGATTAACTATGAGATTCAAAGTCATTGACTATTTTTTCCCTGAATATCAGTTCATACCTGTAGCAATGAACACAACCAGTGTCTATGTCTTGGTTTCTGATACCATTGTCCAGTTAAAGGATCCAGGGTTCCTTGGAGAAATGGCTCATTTTGGGGCTGGGGCAAAGAATGTACAAGATGGGCCTGAAGTAGTGCCAGAAAGTAATTGCTAACAAAACAAAAGAATGAAGGCTCCTGGAACACAGGAGCCAACTCTAAGAGCTTTCAATGGCCAAAGCTAGAGGAGTTTGAACAACAAAATAAATAACAGAGTTAGATTAAATCCAAAGTTTGAAATAAATATTGAGTCCATCCCTTGTTGATTGAATACATAAATAGGAGAGAATAGATAAATATCACATACAAAAGAATTCCAAACAATTTATGTAAATACTCCCCTCTCAAGGAAGTGGAGCAATACTTAATTGTGAGCTGCTCCTAGTGACTTCTTTTTAAATAGTACAATACTGAAAGAAGGAAAAAGTAACTTTACAATGAAGAAAAATGAGAACTACCACCTCAGCCATGTGATCAAGGTTAACATTCTTAGTGATAAGACATGTCCGTTTGACATGATGTGATGAGAATGGCACTTTGCCTCTGCCGTCTTCCTCCCACTGCCAACAACAAAAAAATCACCATAGTCTAACCATGAAAAACACATAAGACAAACTCAAATTGAGAAACATTGTACAAAACAGCTGGCCAACACTCCCCAAGCTGTTAAGGTCATCTGAAAAAAGGTAAGTTTGAGAAATTTTCACAGGCCAGAGACACCTAAAGGAGTCATAACAACTAACCGTAATGTATTCTGAAACAGAGAAAGGACCTTAGATAAAAACTAAGGAACTCTAAATATGTGTGAACTTTGGGTAATAACAATGTATTATTAGTTGGAACAAATATACCATATTGATGCAAGATGTTTATAATAAAGGAGAGTGTTTATAAGTACTCTCTGTACTAATTTTGCAACTTTTATGTGAATCTATATTATTGTAAATAAAAAATTTATTTAAAATATCTGTTTATGGTTTACCATTATATTGGATATTTTAGATTTGATTTCTACCTGGAGTTTTGACTTTGAATGGAACCACTTCATTCTTTATTGAAGAAAATCAGACCGATCCATCTGTCAGCATCTTCTATAGAACTGAGTCATGGTTGGAACAGCAAATGAAAATCACAATAAGATTTTCAGACACTGGTCAGGGAATTTTAAAATCTACATGAGAAACTAAGCATAAATGTATCCACTCAACTGAATATATGGAAATAAACTCCACAAAGCAATAGCACATTATTTGAGTCTTTGGATGAAAGTCATAATGAACTGTTTAAAATATTCTATTTTGTTTTGTCTACTTTAAATATTCAACACTTGTTTTTTTTTTCAAGTTAATTTAAGCCATTTTTTGTATTATTTACCAATACTTATCTCATCTTTCCTTATCACATTCATATTTGGCTAGACAGTTGCTTATTAATAAATGCATTTAAAGGCCAGTATATAATAAAGAAAAGAAGGAAACCAACTCAGTTATAGCTACTGGATTTATTCAATTTCATGTATTTATTTTTTTCATCACATTAGAATACAAAAAGTGAGAGTAGATTCCTTAAAAATATAACTTTGCTAATATTTCTCAAGTATGGCAACTTTAAATAATTTTAATAAATATCAAATTCAAAAGCTAAATTCTCACCTCCACTGTTATTTGTGAAATAAGAAGGAAAACACTAAAAATGAATCATGAAAAATAAGTACTAAGAGTTGGATTAATTGGAAGGTTTTATCCAATTATACATGGATATCTAAGCATCTTTTCATGATAGGTACTCAACTGGATTCTTTTCAGTTAAAAGACTGGAGGAAATTGTTAAAATCAAAATAAAATTTTTTGAAGTAGGGTATTTAGTTAAGAATTTATATTCATCTAATGATAGTAACAGATATCTAGAATAACCTATAAATCTATAATAATCAAATTAAAATATATATAAGATAAAATATCATATTTATCCAAAAAAATTTTCAAATGACATCTAATGAGCTGATAATTGCAAATCTTTCCTAACCTGAAAATTCAAAGAGGAGTCATTTATGCTGTGATAGACATTGCTCAGAAGAGATCTAGTTATCTCTGTTTTTAAATGAGGGTCCTTTGATTATCTGAAATAGAAAACTGGACATAACTATGTTATAATGATTTCAGTTTGAAATTATATATTCCAGTTTCATTTATATTACTTCTCCAGAAACTGCAAAGTGTAATCAGTCAATGGAAGTAAGATATTATTAATTGAATTAATAGTGCTCAGTAAAAATGGAGTTCAACAAGACTGGCAGCTTAAAGGAGTTTAATTTAGACTTCAGTCAATTATCACAAGAGAGAGAAAGGGCATATTGGTGACATAGACACTAAGTATCATTATCCTCTAATAGCTGAAAAGAATTCAGGAAGGGAATTTTTATTATACATTATTCAATATGCCAGAATGATTGGACCTTCTTTTGTTCTTGTTGCAAACTAGTATACCAATTAAAATATTGACACAATGACTCAAGATTCAAGAAATTCTCATTCAATAGTATATATTCTAGAGCACATGTAACAAAGTTTTGGTTATTTTATATTTTCAATCTGGACAGTTTAGTCATAAATTTGTTATTTATTATAGTGATTGCTAAATGTTTGCTTTATCAGTCCCTTTACAAACATTGGAAATAAATCCATTCATTTCTATCAACAAAGTTAAGAACTATCTGGTCGGTGGAAGGATATCAAAGGTCTCATAAAATATTTTTGTTTTCTAGATTCTACATTAAAATTGAAAAAAAGGTTGCAGGTGGCTCAGTTACTTCTGAATAGAAAGATATCAAACACCAATGTAGTTATCCTTCTTTGGAAGAAATCTTGGACAAAGATAATGTTTAGAAGTAATATTCTCTGACATGGATGAAGTTCTTCTTAGAATTGTGGAAGGTCAGAATTCCATGAGAAGACTTTTTCAGTATGTCTCTGTGTGTCTTTCAAAATTTAATAAAATAGTAAAGGCAATCTTAAAACCCCAAATGTAAGTATAAAAACAAATCTCTGTTTACTAAATGTATCAGACAGGTCCAAATTGATATGATAACATCAGTGCTAAAATTTAAAATAATTAGTAGAATTAGTAAAGGTCAGTTTGGTGAAGTGCCGAATGCTGCATTTTATACAAGATTTATTAAACTCCAAGCCACTCAGACTGGGAGGGTAATCCCAAAGCTTCTAGTCATAAATGTCATCTCAGATTGTAAGTTAAATCAGATTCTTCTTTGGTTCTGTTATTTTTAAGAAATATTAACTACACATAATACATGAATCGAACCATCTATCCTTTCAATTACATAGGATGATAAAAATTTCAGAATATTTTTATAGGGATCCTAGTATCCAGTGATCTAATTTCACAAATGAAACATTTGAGGCTTAGAGAAGGAACTAAAAAAACAAGAAGAAAATACTCAAGATCTTTAGAAGGTTTTTATATTCTTGCTACAGCTGTAGAGATATAGCCAAGAAAATAAGCAGAGTCCAGCAAGATGGAGCCTTATGCTCAGAAAATATTAAACTAGAGTCGGTATAACACAGTGATTCAGGGCTTGTGCTCTGGAAACACGCACCGACTGTGTTTGACATCCATTTCTGCCACCTACTGCTGTGACATTTGGTGTTTTATTTATAATTTAATGTCTCAGTTTGCTCATCTATAAAATGAGATAAAATACCCTATAGGGTCACTATGAAAAATTACATACATGTAATATACTGAAGACAGTGCTTAGCACATCATGAGTCTTCAAAAGAATTAGTTATTATTATCATTACTTTTTGTTAATTTCCTTGCCAACAATGTCCTATGCTAATGACATTATGATGAAAATCACAAGCAAGTACAGTAAATATTAATTAGAGGCATACAGAAGGTATTCTACTTTCCTATATTGAAAGGCTTCTAAACAAAACACTTGCATGACTTTTTGCAACTAAGGTTCCAAAAGAGGTGTAAATTATCAATCAGATGCAAGAGAATAAGACTTGAAAGTATCTAATGTACAGCATGGTGAATGCTGTAGTATATACTTGAAAATTACTGAGAGTAAACCATAAATATGCACAGTTTTTGTCAATTATACCTCAATAAAGCTAGGGGAGAGCAGAATAGAGGTAGAGATCGCTGCATGTGAGAATGTGAAATAGATAGATCTAGACTTGATTATCTACTTACTTAGCTTTATGGGTGTCAGAGGCAGTGTTAACAGTGAGAGTCTCAGAAATAGCAGCAGTGGCTGTGGTACTTAATGACCTTTCCATTATAGCAACACAGTTGGGAACTTGAGGTCTACACTCCAGCCACAGTCCCTTGTGACTTTTTAAGTACCTAACTGCTTGTATTTAATTACATTTTGCTAGAAAACCTAGATCAGTTTGTATTTTCTGTATCCAACTTGAAGGATACTATACTTGCAACCATCAGTAACTATATAGCAAGTAACCACAAGAGGCAGAATAGGTATAGTTTCTGTCCTGAAAGGCAAGGTCAGCTCTGTAATCAAAATGGTTCGAACTACAGGTTCTTCCTGGTGGTGCAGGGGGCAATTGATAATGGTGCCCCTAGGACTAAAATAGATGAACATCCTATTGGACTTGTGATTTTTAAAAAATTTTAAAAATCACTTTTACAACAAAACAAAACAAAACACCTCCTGGTCTAGAGAAAGTGGCCTGATTGAAGTCATTACAATAGAAAGGCAGGATTCTTTACCCAGTTTCTAGACCTTAGTCAGTACATAAACACAAAGCCCCTTGAATGAAAGAGAAACAACATGCCTTTGAGGAAGAATATTCTGACATTATCACAAATGTCACGTGTGACTTGTGGCCACCTACTGATGTAAATGTGTAGAGAAAAGGAAATACTCAGTTTGCATGGAATGTGGTTCACGGACTTTGAGCCAATGTGAATCTCTTGGGTTATAGAAAGTCACTGTGGTTTGGCAGAAGATGAATTGAGTTTTGGCTCAACTATATCTCATGAAAGTGTAGTGTACATTTGTGATTCCACCCTGTGATTATTTCTGCATTTCTCACATGCAAATATGAATTAAACATACTTGGAACGTGACAGAATGTCCACATTGGCTCTTTGCAATAAGAGAGTTACAGTGCAGTCCCTTTTATTATTTTACTAAAATAATATAAAAAACATAGAATACCACATTTATACTGGATTTTAGAGATTAATGACACTACAGCCTGAGTATCTCTTGTTCTAAATGCTTGGGACCAGAAGTGGTATGGATTTCAGATTTTTTTGGATTTTGGATTATTTACATACACATAATGAGATATCTTGGCAATGGGATCCATTTCTACACATGAAGTGTATTCATGTTCATATATGCCTTATATGCACAGTCTGAAGGTAATTTTATACTATATTTTAAATAATTTTGTGCATAAACAAAGTTTTGACTGTATTTTGACTACGATCAGTCGCATGAAATCAGGTGCAGAATTTTTCACTTGTGGCTTCATGCTGGCACTCAAAAAGTTTCATATATTGGATTATTTCTAATTTCAGATTTTAGATGCTTAACCTGTATCAAGGACCTAAAATATGGAGGATTAGTGATTCCTGTTACTTCCCTGATTTTTTTAGTTTATTTACCCTATATAGAAGGTAAATGAATCATGGAGGATATAATTATTACACTCCACAAGGTTATTATAATGTAGTTTCCCTATGTAGTTTCTTTACATGCTCAGATCAACATAGTTCCTGTCATTTTTACAAAGCTTTAAAGCTAACCATTTATTTTCTGTCCCAGGGACCCATAATACTACAAACAATTTGTTTTAAACTGACTGTAGCAGAATTACTTCTTACTGTCTTACTTTGCTTTCTATCACAATCTAGTCTGCAGAATCATTGTGTACCTCCCATCTTGGACCATCATCCAAATTCACCATATTAATTGTATATCCTGCTGATGACCCTGGAAAACCAGGGCAGGTACCATAGCTAACCTGATCATACATTTATGTGCCAGGTCATGGGAGAAATAAAATACAAACTTTGGGGTACAGTGTAGCTTCTGTAATATAGTGCTCTGGGACATAGAAAAATACTGCCCCCCAAACTTAAGTTATGATAGCAGAATTGTTACACTCTCTCTACCCTTTCAAAAGAGGTCCTGCATTTGGCTGACGTTTTTGGATTTTAGAGATAAGAAATACCACACATTGGCATGTATTTCTAATGTATTTTTATAGACATATTTAAATCTATAAATTTTGAATAGGGCTTGGGCAAGAGAAGACCTCAGCTGGTCCAGGCTACAGTGCAAGCCCTGGGACATGAGCCGTATGACCCAGCAGATCCGGATTATTTTCTGTAGAAGATGCTTTGTTTTAAAGATAAGAGACACAAAAACTCATATACTTGTGCTGATCCTCATAGATCCACAAGCTTTTTCCCAAGATTTTCTTGTCAGTGAAATTATGATTTTCCTACTTCAAGATCCAGACGGAGCAGTCAAGGCATTTTTACCTGCACATGAGTCTATATACAACCTTACCTCTAACTACCTCTTCCTCCATACAAACCTGAAGACCAGGTGTACTGCTTAAAAATCTGTATGTCATTTCTCCTCAACATCGCCTTTCAGTGTGGTACTACCATTGGCAGCAGCCAATTTTTGGCTTGTATTGACATATTGAACGGACCAAACCTTGAACTTGACCTAATTTTTTTTTTTTAATCATAAAGAAACCCTAATGAACTAATAGGTGTGAGCTGATGGAGAGATGTTGATGTGGCTGACATGGAATTCCGAGACACTTGTTTGGGTCATTTATTTACACTATCTGAACCTACTGAGAGGCCAGATTTCAAAAATATATATTTTGACTTAACTCACTGACACTAATATAGCCTCATTTCTGGCTTGCCAGAGTCTGCCCTTTTTACTTATAAATTTTTCTCCAAGTATTAGAAAGAATAATTTTTATTAAAAGATAAATTATAGAGGATATTGTACTAAATCTCTCCAAACTATTTCCATAATATTGAAATTGAGTCCCAACTCCTTAACGGGACCTACAATATGGTACCTCATCTGGTTCATGCATCCCTAACTCATTTCCTTCCTCTCAATCACTGCTGTACAAACCTACTAGTTTATTTGCTGTTCTACATAGCTTATGTGATATTTTGGGGTAAAAATATATATTTGTTTGTAGGACTAACAATTTGCATTAAAGTTCAACACCAACTTGACTAGCCCTGTAAGTTTTATAAGCTATTGTAGACTAATTTTGCAAAGACAATTTTGAAAGTATAGCGTGAGAATTTTTTTTAAAAGTCACAGGTGGAAATGAGAATTTGTGGTTTGCACACAAGCCTACTGTTGTATAAATTTATTCATGTGCTGATTTTAACATCTCTGAACATAACTACTTTTTCATTCTTGAAAACCTCAGAGATTTAACACATATCTCTAATCAGGGAATTATTTTTATTCCTGAAATAGTTTTCATATCTCAGTATAGTGTTCCATGATTTTATGTGGCTGCATGTCTTGCATCCTAATTAAAGTAGATACTGTTCCATATATAACCAATGAATATCAAGAAATAAATGCTAAGAACTTAGAAAATGCCTGAGTTAAGGCTCCTTAGATCAATGTTAACCTCAAACATCCACTGTGTGGTCAATCTGATACATTTAAGAATAAATAAACACTATGATTACTGTGCAATATAGTAAATAAAAAAGAGATTTTTTAGAACCTGAACCTAAATAGTGTGTGATTATAAACAGTGGATTTTATATTTTAGTACTGAAATTAATTTAAAGCAACTTTTGGAGACTTAAAAATTTATGGAATGCCAAGTGTTCTAACATAAGTAAGAGATAAAACAATAGATTTGCTGAACTAGGAAAAGAAAGTAATTTGTTATTTTCTGGTATCTTGGAAATCATGAGACAGTTGGAATAATTAAGAAGGACTCTCAAAAAATTCAAAAAAATTATCTTTGAATTAACATATCTCTGCTGCTAATATATTATTCTCAGTGTTTCATTGCATAATAATAGCACATTATAGTAAAATCTAATGAAAGTAATGTGTTACAAGATAAAGAATGTCTCATTTTAGCAGAGAGTCCAGATGTTTTTTAGAAATGTCTTACACTTCTGTGAGAAGGGATGGTGGGTAAAAGATGTTTCATCAAATAAATTAGTGAAGAATTCTTTTCAGCAATATCACAACAGATGTGGATTTGAGTTTTGATGGTAGCTACCAGCTGTGCTTCTCCCTAATCCACCAGAAATCATACACATGTATCATCTAGGGATAATATGGAATGAAGGAAAATGGAAAAATGTCCTCTTATAGGTATTGCTAGGAAGATTCCCTCTTTCTTTTTCTTGGAAGATGTAGGGCCCGTGATAAAGTATGTGAATTTTTTACATAAACAAACATAATTATAATTATCTTGAGTCTGTTGTGTATACTCAAAGCTTGTAACTATCTTCATAAGATCAAGTTTCTATCTAATGGGTCATTCTTTTCTGTTATGCACACGTGTAAGGCAGAATAATTTTTAACATATTGTGAAAGTTATTTCTGAAATGATCTAAAACTTTTACTATGTTAAATATTAAAATTTTACTTTGGGGGTCCTCAGTGCATTTGCAAGGAAGTGATAATCTAGACCTCTCATTTTATGAGCAATTTTAGGTTTACAGAAAAATTAATCAGATAATGCAAAGTTCTGACAGAAACCTTTTTCATAGTTCCCCTTTTTTTTAACATCTTACATTGTTACATCTTACAATGCAGTACATTGGTTTCAGTTGATGAACCACAATATTGATACACTATTATTAAATATCATCGACTATAGTAGGGTGTACCCTTGTTCTTCTATGGTTCTGTGGGTTTTGACAAATGAATAATGTCATATGTCCACCACCATTCATCTCACAGTGCAGTTGCACCAGCCTAAAAATCCCCTGTGCTTCACCTGTTCTTCCATCTGCTTCCAGCCTCTTTGGAAATCACTGAACTTTTCATTATCTTACAGTTTTGCCTTTTCCAGAATCTCATATAACTGGAATCATAGTCTGTGGCCCTTTCAGACTGGCTATTAAATACTTTCACTTAGCAACACACATTTAAGTTTCCTGCATGTCTTTTTGTGATAGCTCATTTTTTTATTGCTGAATAATTTTCCACTGTATGATTGTACCAAAAATTGTTTACACAATCACTTATTGAAGACCATGTTACTTGCTTCTAACTTTTGGAAATCATGAAGAAAGCTGCTATAAATTTTAATGTACAGAATTTTGTTTGGACATAAGTCTTCAACTCAGGTAAATACCTAGGAGTGCAATTGCTGGATTATATGCTAAGACTCTGCGCAGCTTCATCATAAACTGCCTAACTTTTTCAAAGTGGTTGTATCATTTTATATTCCCACTAGGAATGAATGAAGGTTTCTGTTGTTCCAAATACTTGTGTGCATATTCTCTGTATTTTTGATTTATTTATTTATTTATTATTCATTTATTAGTATTTTAGATTTAGGCCATTCCAATAAGTGAGTAGTGGTATTTCAATAATGTTTTAATTTGCAGTTCCTTAATAATGTATCATGTTGAGCATCTTTTCATATGCTTGTCTGCTATCTCTTTATATTTTTAGTTAAGTGACTCTTGAGATATTTTGTCTATTTTTTAGTTTGTTATTTTTTTTTCTTATTCTCTTCAGAGGCCTATAGATGTTTTAAATACAAGTCCTTTGTGATATATGTGTTTTGAAAAGATTTTCTTTGGAAGCGTGGTACAAACATACAGTTAGAAGGAATAAGTTCTAATGTTCAATAGCAAAGTAGGGTAACTATAGTTAATAACAACATGCTATATATTTCAAAGTAGCTAGAGGAGAGGACTTGAAATGTTCCCAACACATAGAAATAATAAATGCTCAAGGTGACAGATACCCCAAATACCCTGACTTGATCTTTACACATTCTATGCAAATACTGAAATATCACCTGTATCCTATAAATATGTGCAAATATCATGTATCAATAAAAAATCATGTGCAGAAATCCAACCTATCATTTTTTTCTTTCATAGATTGTGCTTTTGGTGTGGAATCCAAAAATTCCTTGTCAATCTATGATCACCTGGATTTTCTCCTCTGGTAAACTCTTCTAGAGTTTTATAGTTTTCCATTTTACTTTTGTTCTGTGATCTCTTTTGAGTTAATTTTTCTGAAAGGTGTAATAACTGTATGTGGATTACTTTTTTTCAAGGGGATATTCAGTTTTTCGAGAATCATTCTTTCTTTGTTGCATTGTCTTTGCTTTTTTACCAAAGATCAGTTGGATATATTTGCGTGGCTGCATTTCTTGGATCTCTATTGTCATCCGTTGATCTATTTGTGTATTCTTTCACCAGCAGCACCTTGTCTTAATTACTGTAACTTCACTAATAATTCATGAAGAAGAATAGTGCCATTTTTTGAACTATTCTCTTTTTCAGTATTTTATTAGCTATTCTTGGGTCTTTTGCCTTTCATATAAGTTTTAAAGTTATTTTTGTGGATATCCACAAAATATCTTGCTGATATTTTAATTGGAATTGAATTAAATTTTCAGATCAGTTTTGAAAGAGCTGACTACTTAACAATATTGTCATCCTATCCATGAATATGAATATCTCTTCATTTATTTAGATCTTCTTTAATTTCTTTCATCAGAGGTGTTTTGTTTTCCTCGTGTAGATCTTGCAATATTTTGTTAGATTTGTACCTAAGTATTTCTTTTTTTGATACAAATGAAAGCAATACTATGTTTTAAATTTTACATCCAAATTGTTAATTGTTGGCATATAGGAAATCAGTTGACTTTCATACGTTAACCTTGTATCCTGTAACCTTTTTCTAACTGCTTTATAGTTGAGTTTTGTTGTCCTTGTTGATGATGATGATTCTTTGGGAATTTCTTATAGGTAATTATGTCATCTACAAACAAAAACAGTTTTATTTTTTCTCCTGATGAACTACATATTTTCTTTCTTTTTCTTTTTATACATCACTAGCTAAGACTTCCAGTATCATATTGAATAGGAGTGATGAGGAGACAGCTTTGCCTTGTTCTCAATCTTAGGAAGAGATCACATCGCTTTTAACTATTAAGTATAATATACAAGCTGTCGATTTTTTGTAGATGTTCTTTAACAAATTGAGAAAGTTCCCTCTATTCCTACTTTGCTGAGAGTTTCTATCATGAATAAGTGTTGGATTTTGTCAAATTATTTTTATACATGTATTAATATGATGAATACAAAAATACAAATTGTTTTTTCTTCTCCTCTCACACTGCAACAGCCAACACAGAAGACCAAATGTGTATGTGTGTTGGGGATGTGGGGGTTATTTCTCCCAAATACCAGCCAATCAATTCTTCAGCATACACCAGCTGGGTGTCCTCCAATTTAATTCTGACACTATTTATGCAGAGATACTGTAGGATCCCACAGGTTGAAAGCTTAGTCCCATATGACTTACCCCCACTCAGATGCCAATCCAAAGCCCAAGGTTGTTTTACCTGTGCTTCTGACTGACTGGCTATGAATTAAGGATCCCATGACCCCAAGTTTGGTTGATTTGCCATAGTGTCTTACAGAACTCAGAGAAACACATTTACTGGTTTATTACAAAGCATATTACGAAAGATACAGATGAAGAGATGTATAGGGTAAGGCATGGGGAAGAGACAAGGAGCTTCTATCCCCTCCTTAGGCACAACACACTCTGGGACCATTCACATGTTCAGCTGTCTGGAAGCTCTCCATACCCTGTCCTCTTGGGCCTTTTATGGAGACCTCATCGGACAGACATGATTGAAGCATGGATAACTTTGTAGATGTGTGACTGGACAAAGAGGGTATGATGTAACACTAATAGATTAAGTGGGGAATCCCAGCCAGGCCTGTCTGCTCAGTTTCTTTTAGGCCTTCTAGGCGATCCTTCCTCTGAGGCATAGGGCAGAACGTTTTCTGAAATGGGGGTATTATGACCACCAATAGACAATTTCTTTAAGGCCAGCTCCAAAACAGAAGAGCATGAGAAGATTAGAGTATGTTTTTAGTTTCTACGTTCTGCCTTGGGGAGAAAAAGGAGCAGGTGAAAGGAGAGCAGGAAAATGTCAGAAAGAGAAAAAGAAATTCAGATTTTGGAGGCCTGCTGCTGAGGCCTAAACCAACACAACATTATAACACAAGACTGTCTTTCACTTTTTTTGCTCCAAAGCTGTTTCAAAGCTGCATCAGAAACAAGGACAAAAGACCAAATATTTTAACAAAAGATATGCTTATTATTTTAGTCACTTAGAAAATAACAAGGGCTATGCGAGTTATAAGCTAAGAACTGTGGAGGAAAATCAATACATATATCACATATGGTTATATGGTTTTTCTTCTTTAGCCTATAAAGGTGATGGATTGCATTAATTGGCTTTCAAATGTAGAAAAAGTCTTGCTGTCTTAGTCAGTTTGGGCTGTCATACCAAAATACTATAAATTGGGTAGCTTATAAAGAATATAAATTTATTTCTCATAGTTCTGTTGACTAGAAAGGTGAAGATAAAGGCACCAGCAGATTCAATGTCTGGTGAGGGCCCGTTTTCTGGTTCATAGATGAATGACTTCGAGCTAAGTCTTCACATGGTGGAAGAGGCAAGGAAGTTTTCTGGGACCTCTTTTTAAGGGCACTAATCCCATTCATGAGGGCTCTGCCTTCATGACCTAATCACCTTCTTATAGCCCCACCTCCTAATACCATCACAATCGTGATGAAGTCCCAACATCTGAATTTTGGGACGACACAAACATTGAGATCATAGCACTAATATACCTAGAATAAATTCTACCTGTTATGTATAATTATTTTTAAGCATTATAGGATTATATTTCCTGATATTTTCAGAAGATTTTAAAATCTTTGTTCATGAGAGACATTGATCTGTAGTTTTCTTGTCATGTATTTTTCTAATTTGAGTATTAAAATGATGTTTCATAGAATGAGTTAAATATCATTCAATTTGTTTCATTTCTGGAAGAGACTATAGAGAGTTAGTCTAATTTCTTCCTTAAATGTTTGGCAGAATTCATTAGTGAACCCATCTGCGCCTAGGGATTTTGTTTTGGGTGGTTACTGATTATTGATTCAATTTCTTTAATAGAGGTAAGCCTGTTCAGATGATCTATTTCTCCTTGTTTGAGTTTTAGAAGATTGCCTCTTTTAAGGAATTGTTTCATTTCATGTAACAAATTTGTGGCCATAGAGTTGTTCATAATATTCTTTTATTAGCCTTTTGATGTCCATAGGAAAAGCAGTAATAGCCCCTCTTTCCATTCTGATATTGATAAGTTATTTCTTCTCCTTTTTTTCCCCTTAGCTTGGCTACAAGATTTATCCATGTAATTTATCATTTTGAAGAACTAACTTTTGCTTTAATTGATTTTCTCTAATGTTCACCTGTTTTAATTTCATTAATTTCACTTTGATGTTTATAATTTATTTTCTTCTGCTTCCTTTAGATTTATATTACTCATTTCTATCCAGATTTTAAGGTTGTTGATTTTAGATCTTCATTCTGTTTTTTAACAGCAGAGAAAGAGTTTAACATCACAGGCACCATGCGAGAAGACAGGAGGAATGTCCCAAATCTGTCTCCCCGAGAATTGGAGAGAAAAGGTTTTTAAAGATATTTTGGCAGGCAAAGGGCTAGAGAATTGGGTCTACTGATTGGTGGAGGATGAACTCATAGGGTTGGGAAGCAGAGATTATCTTCTCAGTTGGGAGATTTCCTCGGTAGAGGGTCTCGAGGCTGTTGGGTTTGTTCCCACTCCTATCCACGGGTCCAGTGGGCATCAGTGGGTCCCCCAGAAGGCAGAGTCTGAAAAATGCTTCAAAGACAAGTCTTAAGCTTTATAATAGTAATGTTATCTACATAAGCACAAGTCTTTGAGCTTTACAATAGCAATGTTATCTATAGAAGTGGTAGGGGGACGTCACAAATCTTGCACCTGTTGGGGAAGATCATGCTGTTAAGAAGTAACCTATTACAGCAGTAAGGAAGTTAGGGAACAATGGCTGGTTAACTTCTGGCTATACCAATACTCTTATAAAAATCAGACTTTGATTACTATTATATTTATACCTTATAACTCTACATTGGTTTAACATAGATGGTTTCATTAGTGTCGGGGCTTCCTCCACTGAAGAGAGGAAAGGGACAGAAATAACCAGATATGAAGCCTCAGGCAGAGCCCAGGGCCACTGGGCATCAGAGCTGCCTCTTGGGAAAAGGTATATTGACACTAGGAGGCAAATGGGCCAATGCCCAGGACCTCCAGAAGACAGTGGGGCTCATTCATGGGGTCAATGCAAGGAAAGGAAGGCCACCCAGGGAGGAATCAGGGCCCAGGCCAAGTGGAGCCCCAACTCACCCCATACTGTCATTACAGCCGCCCCCCATCCCTGAGCAAAGCAGAGGGCTGAGGCCTGCACCTCTCAGCTTTCTCATAGACCAAGTGCTCCAAGCAATAGGAAGGTCACAAGCAAGGTATGAAAAACCAAGCAAACTGCAGTTCCAGGATGAACAACTGTTCTGTTCCCAAGCTTCCCAGGGAACTTTGTCGCCAACCAGGCACTGAGAGCCTGGGCCCAGAGTGGCAGGTCCGTGGACCATCCTCATACCTGCCCCAGCATCTGTCTCTGTGTGGCAGTTCCCTCAGGACAACAAGAAAGTAGTCCTCCATTCCCCAATGCTAGAAAATTTTTTCCAAAGAAACATTTCCATACAATTGGAGAAGATCAATTGGATCTCACATTATACCTCCCCTGACGAGGATAGACTTTGTCTCACACAACCAGCTACACTATTCTTTCCAAATGTATGCATTTCTTCAGAAGGGGTGGGGTGGTTTTTTCCTTCTAGATTTTCATTCTAATGTCTGCATTCAATGTTATAATTTCCCTGTAAACACTGCTATCATCTTATCCCGTGAATTTGGATAATTGCATTTTCATTTTCATTCAGTGTAAAATATGTTTTCAAAATTTTATTTGAGACTTCTCTAACTCAAGTGTAATTTAGAAGTATGTTGTTTTATCATCAAATATTTGGTGGCTTTCCATCTATCTTTCTGTTATTGATGTCTGGTTTAATTCCATTGTGGTTTGAGAAAAACTTTGTGTGATTTCTATCCTTTTAAATTTGTTAATGTGTGTTATGGCCTGGAACGCAGTCTATCTTAGTGAATGCTTCATATGCACTTAAGAATGTATGCTCTGATGTAGTTGACTAAAGTATTCTATAGACGTCCACTTGATCCAGTTAATCGGTGATAGCCTTTAAGTTCAGTTTTAACACTTCCATTTTTCTGCCTGCCGCTTCTGTTAATTACTGAAAGAGGAGTGTTGAAGTCTGTCACTATAATTGTGGAATTATTATTTATAAATAATTAATATAATTGTAAATTTGTTTATTTCCTTTTACCATTTTATAGTTTTCTCTCTCCTCCCTCCTCTTTCCCACTGTCTGTCTAAATCTAGCTAGCTAGCTTTCATGTAAAAAAGGATCCATTTATTTTTATTAGAATGAAATTTAGAGAATTTGCTGAATTACTTTAAATTTTATAGAAACAAAACAATATTATTCTCTTCTTTCATTAATAAAAAATATGAAATCAGAAATATAAGTATCCATTTAATCAGATAAAATCAATATTAATTTTTAAATAGTGTTGTATTTCACTTAGATATAAAAATACATTGCTCAAACTCTGCTATTTAAATCATTTCCTTTAGCTGTTCAGAAAAGCTAAAGATCAGAGTACTTATAAACCACAGAGGAATATAATTAGAGCTTGCCTGCTGTCTAATGAGGTTGAGACAAACAATTAACTTTAAAATTGACCATGGTCAGTTATATAAGTGGCAGAGTGCCTGCATTGTATTTTCCACTTATTCAATGTAAAAGAGAAGAATAATATTTCTTCCAGGTGATTTTATTACTGAACCTATCTTCAGTCATCTGAAATATAAACTTAGCATTGAGGTTTATATTAACTTCAACAGTTTTTATTGTTTTATTGGAGAAAGTTTTCAAGGTCATATATTTGGGAGATAGGGGTGGTAGCAAAATGTGATTTAATACAATATGTATCTGCTATTGTTTCCTTAATTTGTAAATGAAATTACTGGGTTATTTTTTCCTTTTCTTTCCTTGTGCTAAACAAAAGCTAAAATGACCCTCTAACATTTGTTTATGTGTGTGTGTGTGTGTGTGTGTGTGTGTGCGTGCATGCATTTTGAGATGACTACAATATTGTGCTTCTTTTCTTTATCAAAAGCTGAAAACAAAGCAATAAACAGTCTTTTTGAAAGCCTCTGAACTTAAAAATATGTGAGCTTAGTTTATATTTTATACTGCAAATGTAAGAATTACTCAGAGCTCAGGACTTGGCCCAATTACTGTTTCTGTGGACTAATTCTCTCTAAGTTATCCCATATAATTCCTTGGCTTGGAACACCATTTGTAAACTGATGATCTTAAAATGTCAATCTGGCCCTGCTCTCTCTTCTGCATTCCAGACTAACACATTCAATTTCTTATTCATTATCTCAACATGGATATTTAATGACAATCTTAAATTTAATTTGGCTGAAACAAAATGTTTGATACGCTGCCCCCTGACCAGCAGCAATGAGATGTTTCTTTATCAGCATTACTCTATCATCCAACTAGTTGCTCAGCATAAAAACCCCAGGATCAAGCATCATATGTACTGACCATCAAACTGGTATTAATTGATCAACATATATGTGCACATATGGTAACGTCCATTGGGTATAGGGCAGGTGGGAGGGAGGAGGAGGGGATGGGAATATTCACACCTAACGGGTGCGGTGTGCACTGTTTGGGGGATGGACACACTTGTAGCTCTGACTCAAGTGGGGCAAAGGCAATATATGTAACTTAAACATTTGTACCCCCATAATATTCTGAAATAAAAGAAATATATGTAAATAAATTAATTTAAAAAAAAAAGGATCATCCTCAATTCTAATCCCTAGGTACTTGCTACCCAGAGTGTGATTCCAGACCACCATCACCTGGGAACTTGTTAGAAACACAAAAACACATTTCCCACTTCAAACCTGCTGATTCAGAATCTGCATTTTAACAGGATCCCTAAATGATTCATATAGATATTAAATTTTGAGAAACACTGCCTCAAATTGTCCCCTACATCTAATCTGTTAGTCATTAATTATTGCCTTTACAACCAAAATAAATTCAGAAGAAAATATTTTTTATCATCTCCATTGTTACCACTCTAATTCTTCATCGCCTCTCAATTGATCTACTTAGTAGCCTTCATGTCTCCCAATAAATGAATCTGAACAGTATACCTATAGGTAAAAGGTGTTATCTTCACAGACAAAAGAAATCCACCGGGCACTTCCTTCTCTGTAGTAAGAAAATGCGGGGTGTGGCAATTTTTATATCCTTGCATATCTCTGACCATCAGGCCCTAAAATCTTTGTTGAGTGGCAGGTTCCTGAAACTCCATAGAATTTGTCTTTCAGTATCTGGAGCACATGTGTTACCAAGTCTGTTGGCATCCTGGCCACTTATTTCTGTCATGTACAAACAGCATGATGTCATTGATGTGACACATCAGTGTCATGTTCAGAGGGATGCCTAGATGATCCAGATCTTTATGGACTATACTGTTACTGAGGGAAGGAAGGTTAATAGAGCCTCATGGGATATTTATAAATTAATATTGGTGCCCATTTCCTATATAGTTCAACTTTCTGATCCTTTATGCTGATGAGAAGAGGAAAAAAACCATATTTACCAAACCGATAGCTACCATATCGTATATCTGAGGCCTTCTTAATCTGTTCTGGCAATGATAGCACCTAAACACAGGTACTCTAATGGCTCTTGTTTCATTGTCTCTATTCATTCTCAAGGATCAATTCCATTTCTGTCAGGGCTAAACTGGTGAATTAAGCTAAAATATGATAGCAACTTCTTCCACTACAAACTTTGTATCTTCAATGGTGTCACTAATCTCCATCATCCTTCTAAGAATGCGATACGACTTTTTTATTCATTCTTTTGGCTACAAGGTAAGGAAGACAAGGGAGGGCAGCCTCAGAGGCTTCCATTCAGCCTTCCCCACTACAATAGCTCCTACACAGGCTAAGGATCCCATGTGAAGTTATTTTAACTCTCAAATACATCATTTCCAATTATTAATATATACTCAAACGAGTGGGAATGACCATAGATTGCTTTCATGGACGTAGTAAACTTATCATCACCTGGCCCCTGTTACTTTAGGCTCATCAGCTCTATTTTTATTAAAGACGCTGCTCTGGGACCACCTCTCCTATCCTCAGCCCCAGCTTTCAGAGGAGATCGACCACTGAACTGTAGTAATGTTAGTTCCCCTCTTCCCAGAACCTTTGTGATAGTCTTTGGTAATAATACTGTGTCTTCCAGCCCTACCATAGAATATAATCTTCTGTCAGTATTCTGGTCTTATATAATACATCCATCTCAGCATGCCCACTCCCTTCAGCTTTTGTATTCCTCCCTCTACCATCTGCTAGGACAACACAGGCATTTCCCACTTTCCTTTGTATGGGCCGTTGCTTCCTCCAGGCTTTTCTGGGCCATTCTAGCTACAAGTTTGCCCCATCCCGGGGAGATCTCACAGGATGTTAAATCTCACATTTTCTAAAAAAGTGCCCCAAAGTCAATGAATTCTTACTTATTCAGGTTCTGATTGCCTTCATCAATCACTCACAAAATCCAATCCCAGGGTTACCTCACACCCCCTTCTTGCTTCCTAGATCTCCTTTGTCAAGTCCAGAGCTGCATTGTTCTGGGGTTTATCTCTTGTTCTTAGCCTGACATCCAGGAGAGGGTATGTGGGAATCTCCTGGGGGTAATACATTTTTTCCTTTTGTGGAGAGGCCTCAGTAGATTCTTCCCACAAAAGGAAGGGTTAGATATTGCCAGGGAATAAATAGTCCACTCTCAAAAGTCTGCAGGACTCAGGAGGATCGAAAGAGCCCAAATCCTTGAAGACATCCAACCAGATGCTCTAATACCACATTTCAGGGCCCCAACTTTTCTCAACTAGAGTCTTGACCTTAGACTTTATAGGTGTTTAATCACTGCTGAAGCTCCCTGGCTCAAACTACCAAATCCTATGGCTATTTCTCAGTTGAACATTTCTATTGCAAGGAGATCTGGGTCTTTTGAAAGATACAAAAGAGTTCTTCTGGTTCTCATACTCACCTTTAATTGGTAGTTAATCTCCTCAGTTTCTCATTATCTCTCCACAAACTGTGAAACTTAGCAATAACCAGCCAAGTCTGCTGTCTTTTGAGGAATTTCTTCCTCATTTATTTTAAATGCCTGAATCGTTACACCAGCAAGGAGATTCTCCTCACATGTGAATTTTCCTAGGTTACTGCCAGTAAAATTTTCAGCAATTGAGCCATCAAATTATGCCAGGGATTTTTCATGCCACACATTCCATTCAGGATGGAGTTCTCCTAGCCAGATGCGTGGTAGGTGGCTAGTCACTAAACCCTATCTTAATGCCAATTGCTCCATCACTCTGACTATCATACATGTAGCTTATGTTCCTTTGAGAAGTATATGCCAAGATTAGATCTGCATGAAATTAATCAATAGAAAAGTGGGTAATGCAAAAAAGGAAGAAGCAAGAGTAGTTAGGGACAGGCTTATGACCACAGTGTATATTTGACATACAGGAAAGAAGAGAAGGAAGAGTGAGTAAAAGGAGCCACAAACCACTACGTAATTATGAAAAAAAAAAAAAATTGGCCAGGCCAATGGGGGTCCATGCGCAGAGAGTACCCTTTGGAATGGTACCTCATTGGGCAAAAATGGGCTGGCCCTAGGGCCCTATCATGCTCAGTCATTGGCGGGGAGCAGCTCAGGGAGTGTATGGTCTTTGGTACAATAAAATGATGGATCCAAAAGGACAGCAGCTATGGCTATTAGTTATCTATGTTTCTAGATTCTCTTAAAGGATTTTTGAAGGTCAGATGTTCATGACCACCAGACCTCCCAACTAAACTACTTGAACTCAAGTACTTCTTTCCAAGTCTGCTTTAAGGGGAAAGAAAATTAAGAGAGCATTCCTACTCCCTTTCCCTCCCCACCCATTTTCAGTGAATTTATATAATAGTGGTATAATCCATGAGAATATGAACTTTCAAGGACTGACTTGCTCTTAGTATTTTCTTAGTGGGAAAATTTAGATTATTAATTTCATTTTTTTAATGATTATAGAACTACTCAGATTTTTTTTTTTTTTTTTTTTTTTTTTTTTGAGATGAAGTTTTGCTCTGTCACCTGGGCTAGAGTGCTGTGGCATCAGCCTAGCTCACAGCAACCTCAAACTCCTGGGCTCAAGGGATCCTCCTTCCTCAGCTTACTGAGGAGCTGGGACTACAGGCATGCTCTACCATGCCCAGCTAATTTTTCTATTTTTAGTAGAGACAGGGTCTCACTCTTGCTCAGACTTGTCTGGAACTCCTGACCTCAAGCGATCCTCCCACCTCAGCCTCCCAGAGTGCTAGGATTACAGGTGTGAGCCACCGTGCCTGGCCATGGTTAGTTTAATTTTTAACCAAATTTATGGAGATATAATGTACACACCATAATATTCAGCCACTTAAAGTATTCAGTTCTATAAATTTGGGCTAATGTAGATAGCTGTGTTAACATCACAATAATCAAAATTTCTTCTCCATCACACCCAAAATCTCCTAATTCTCCTTCATATTTCATCTCCTCTTCCTCCTCACTACCTCATGGCAACCAATAATCTCCTTCTTGCTGCTATAATATTTAGATATTTCTTTTCAGTATTGCATGTCATTCACCTGGAAGATCTAATTTTACCTGGGATTGCACCCTGTCCTGCTTTCTAAAAATATATATTTTTATTGTCTCTTTTGTTTTCAATACTGCTGACAATTACTGCTAGATATATCTATCAAACTTCTTTTTAGCTGACAGCCACCAAATGATTGAGAGTCAGAATTTATTTCCTGCTTTGAATGGGTACAAAAGTGATAAGAAGAGAATGTTCGCTCTTTTGATCTGCCTCTGCAAGTGTGTGTGTGTGTGTGTGTGTGTGTATTGGATTAAAAATAGGATTTTTTTTTTACTTACCTTTAATTTTTATATCTTTTACATGAAGAACAGAGATAGGAGATCTGGAACCTGTACAGATTCAAATGAAAGAGACTTTTAAAAATGTAAAATTGTCTCTTTCATTGAACATTGCTTTCACCAAGAAAAGAACGAGACTTAGCATTTTTTGTTTGAGTGCTGTTGTGTTTTTCTGGCTCAATTTTTTGTTTACTATTTTTTATTCTAAATATTAGTTTATATAAGAGGCAAATGCAGAAGTCTAGCTTGACTCCAGCAAACTCCCTGCAAATTTTAATTCAGTAGATTTAAAATGACACATACTGAAGTAGAAGTATTGTTGTCTCCAGGAAATGATGTATTTTTAAATAATTGCCATGGAAAGTCTTTTAAATGATCCTTGGATCAGAAGGTTTAGTGTTCTTATTTTGTCAGAAGATATTATTAAAATACCCTCACCTTAGTAATCTAAAATAAAATGACATACAGAGACATTTTAAATATTTTGTCTTCATATATTCTCTAATTCATCTATAGGCCTATCTCAATATTATTCTGTAATTTCCTTAAAATATTTCTCCTTTGCAGCCCCACGACTTAGCAATGTGTGTAGTATGTAGTGTATGTTTATTAAAAACTTTTTTATAGAATGAATGTAATATTGTAATTTAAAATAAAGTTAAAGTTAAAGTCACATATTTTGAAATTATTGCCATACCCATTAAAAGGAATGTAGTTTCTGTTAAATAAAGACTAAGATCTAAATTCTATATGATAGAAATAGCAATTCTTTGCAATTTGTATATCATCGCTGACAAGGAAATTGCCAGTTTAATCAACACTAGAAAGTCTGATTATGCCAGAAAATATAACACAGGATTTGAAAATTGAACAACACATCACACCAAACTAGGAAAATGACAGAAGCGGCAATAGGACAAACATTATACAGATATATGGGTAAGATTTTCCTTCTGAGTTTGGATAAGATCGTCCTACTGAGGATGAATGGATATTTAAAAAATAGAGACGCCTTATTATCACATGTATGCAATATTTGCAGATGTATTAAATGTATTTAATGTTTACTAGTCCGTGTGGATTGCAGTATTCACCACTAATATGTTTGTAGCATTTACAAAGCCTGCATATTGATAAGACCTTAAAGGAAGATACCTAAAAAGAGACTGCTGGCTGATAACCAAATTGATTTTTGTCTTCTTTATAAGCCTAGAGCCAGACTATGTGAGTAGAAAGGATGGTACCACCTTCACACCTGGCCCTTGGAAGCCTCTATGTGCCTGTCACCAGCTTTTTCAAATTCCTTATGACTGGGATGGATTCTACCCTCAGGGAACATCCAAAAACATGTGTTGAAGATACTGGAGTTCCTGGATCCTAACATAAACAAAAGGCTCCTCATGCCTTTCCCCCAGTGTATCAACCAAAAATAAACGTGCTGGTTTTGAAGCATTATTCATTATCCTACTCTACCTTAACTAATATTATTTCTGATCCTAATGGTACCAACTAAAGCGAGGATGTGCCATCTTGCATTAACAAAATCTGAATTATATCAACTTCTATTAGGGTGTATTAATCCATACAGACATGCTATCTTTCTGGTCTCCTTTTTTATATTATAAATGAGCAACATATTAGTATTTATACATTCATATATTCCACATAGCCATTATTTCAATACAGATAAATGTAATACTTTAAAAGAAAGAGAAGTGGAGATGAAAAATACTTTTCTGTTCTTTTCACCTATAATTATATATAATATAATTCTTAGAATAAACTAGAAAACTTTGTCGTTACTTCTTACACAAGTGAATTGACATGTGGAATATGCTGCATCAAATTTAAAAAGCAAACACATTGTGGTTTTTAAATTTTTTTTGAACAAATATGTTTTTTCCAATATTAAAACTTATCATAGAGTTTTAATGAATTGATGAGTTGGTTAAATTCTTAGGCCAACCACCTTTGCTCCAGCTGAGGGATAAAAAGCAGTTTTTTTGTAATACTTTACAAATCCTTATGTAATAAAGATGTGTCAAAAATTCAAAAGGTAGAAAATTGAGACTGTAAGAATAGGCATTGTCACTAAACAGTTTTGATACATCCATGTAGCTGTGCTCCCTGTGGGGCAGCAACAAGACATTCAGCAGGAAATTGTATCATTATAAAGGTATTACGGATACGGTCATTAAAGGCAGCAGAGGACTCGTGCTCTGTGGAGGAGTGCTAGCCAAGATGTTCTCAGCAGTTTTTATGGTACTTTTTAAAGAGGAACATGTAAAATGACATGTGTGCACCTTGACAACTTGCCTACAGGGGCTTCATTAGAAGCATTTACCATGAAAAATCTTGATAACAGTCTTTTGTTGGAAAAGGTAGCTGAAAGCTGTCAAATTCTGGTCTTTTACAGTGCATAATGAGCGACTGCCATTGCCGTATCGTCCTGACTAAAGCTGGGTTTTAAATGATTCTTTAGGAATAGACTCCTACATTGGGCACATTTGTATGTAATTTGGAAATTTTGTGCAGAATGTTTATAATATCTCTCACCTAATCTCTGTAAGCTGTTCTTCCATAGCTTATCCTTAGATGAAAAGAAAAAGACAGCACAACATAGACAAAAAACGCTCTTCCAAAAGTACACTAGACTCAGCCATGGCTCTTGTTTGAGCTGGTGATTTGCTCCATATGTCCTAATTCCTATTGCTATAGAATTTGAGTTTAAATTGTTCCGTTTTCTTTGGAATTACCAGTTTCTTTATATTTTTATTGTACTTATTCTTATATATTCAAAACTAACACCCCACTCTCCCAAAAATCAAATGTGTTTTTCCCTTTAAAATAAAAATTAAAATATTCTATTTTAATCCTCAGGCTATGGCAGTTGGTATATACTTAAAATGGAATACATAGTTTGAAACTAATTATATGTCCTCAGATATGTGTGTGCGCGCATGTGTGTGTGTCTGTGTGTATGTGTGTGTATATCTTATTTGATGTATGAAAATTTAAAGATAAATGTATTCTGATATTTTATGTTGTAAAGTCCAAATTATGGATTTTTAATGCTAAGGTATAACCAGGCAAAATTATTTTCTTATTCCATAAATATTCTTTCTAGTCCCTCATTTTTTTCTTGGCCATTTTCTTAAAATTGGCCTTATTTTCTGTGCTTTGCTTTCCCTGGTGACAACTATTTGGAGCTCAATCATGCCTTGCAGTGCCTTGACTCTAATATTACTTGGCCCCACAGGAATGGACAATACATCGATCCTGCCACCTGTGTTCCAGTCCTCATACCTATCCTAGTCTCGCTGTTCTCCACATCCAGATTAGAATCCATGGCCTGCCATTATTATCACCCCCTTGAAACATCCTCAGCAGCTTCTTAATGTATTTTGCCCATAAAACTGACTAGAGAATACTCAATCTGGGAATTTCCTATCAACTCTGTGCTTGGAGAAAAATACTCAAACTTGTTGACTGGGCCTTTTTTAAATCATGATCACTAACCTCAGGCGAGCCCTTAATTGTGGTCTGGCACTCCTCTTACAATTTCCCAGTCCATTACCTCTCCTAATATCTTCAAGAAGAGATTTTACACTTTTTTTCCTTTCTTTAAAAGGTAACACCATCACCACTTTTATCCCACTCTTAGCTTTCTTCCCTGGCACTGAAAAATAGAACAATCACAGGAAAGAAATTCTAGATATACCCAATATCCCACTTCCAACTTACCCACCACTGTTCTCATATATCCTGTCCTTCCTTTTGCTGATAGGAATGGATTGCTCACTAGATCTCATTCCTTTTCTGTATTCGGGAACATAATTCCAGGAATCACTCCCTTAGTCATTGTTCTATTCTTTTCTCTTTTCTCGCTGCCCATTTTATATTTTTCCCATAAAATATTCATGTTTTTACACCATAATTGTCCTACCTGTTGTACCACTTTACAGAAAAACTGTTTGCTATCTTCTTGTCTTCTTTTAGTCTTTTCTTCAACTCACTAATTTTCACTCTTATTACCTAACAATAAAATCTTAACTTTTATCCAGTTTGCTAAATTTAATGGGCAATCTTCTGTTCATATTTTACTTAATCTATCAGCTGCACTCAATCTGACAGGCTTTAAATACCATTTATTTGTGGATGATTGACAAATACTTCTAGTTGGGATACCTACCCAGAGTTCTGGACTGGAATACTAAATTAGTTACTTGACATCTTCATACAAATACATTAAACTTTGCAAGTATGGAGCTTTACTCTGATTTCCACCTTAAAACTTAATTCTTTCACAATTTTCTCCATGTTAGGAAATGGAAAGTTCATCGTTTAAGTTACTTAGGTAAAATAAATCTTGAATTTATTTAGAATCCATTCGTCATATCCAAACCATCATCAAATCTTTTCTCTACACTAAAAAACATGCAAAATATGTCCTCTTCACACAGTCTCCATCAATAACAATTTGATCCAACCTCCCAAGTTATGGTCATAACCTCCCAAGAAGTCTTCCTACTTTCACCCTCATCATTCTATGTTTCTTTTCAATGCAAAGTCAGGGAGAATGATGCAAGCCAAACCATTACACCCCTTCGCACAAAACATTTCAATAGATTTTTATCTCACTTAAAGTAAAATTCAAAATCCTTAACTCTGCCTTTACAGCCCTGCAAGGTATGGCCCTGCTTCCACTCTGACTTGGACATGACTTCCCTCAGCGTTGTTCATTGTGTATAGTCACACAGGCCTCCTTGCTGTTCTCCAACCATGTTCAGTCCTCATACTTCTGCCTTGGCAGTTGCCTTTCTGTCTTTCCTGAGTGTCCTTGGTCCCTATGGAATTCATACCCTTTCTTCCTTCAGTTCTTTGCTCTCAGGCCTTCTTTACAGTCCTATATAGTATAGAAATCCCATTCATTTTTCTGCTTACTCCTGTCCCTCTCTTTCCTGTTCTCCATATAATTTATTACCAGATGTTGGAGCACATATTTTACTTGTTTATCATTGATCTGCCCAAACTAGAACCTAAGTTCCTTGGGAGTAACATGCCTATTGTGTTCCCAGCTGCTACAACATTGTCTGACACACATTAGATGGTCAGTATTTCTGGAATGATTCAATTAATGTGTTTTCTTACAAACAAATTTCAACAATTATACCCTTAACTGGCATATAGGACATACACCTCAACTTACATTTCATTCACCAACCGTGATGGGGGAATAAGTCAAGTCTTTTATTATGCAGATTTCAGATAAACTTGGCACCATATTGAGAATCAGCATTTGGCTTCTCTTATGTTTCTGATTACCTCACTCATATAAATTTAAGTGCTACTCTCTCCCTATTTCAAAGCCTTTTGCTATTTTATATACAAACTGCTATGGATTCATAAATCTCTGAAACATATTGACATTTTTTCAGATCATCTATGTCCTTATTCTATTTTTGCATATGATATGATGTATACTAATGGCAGTAAATATAAATTGAAAATATTAATATATATTTGATTCTGTCAACTTTCATTTTTATATTAAGGTTTTTCATTTATATTTACTTGGTGAATGTCTTTTGGCACATTATGATTCATGATCTCAGTGCCCTCATTGTTTATTAGCTTTGATATAAAATTACCTATTTTGTTACATGTAAGGTACTTCACTTTAAATTTTGCTTTTGTGTATTTTTTATTTTACCTATTTTTTATTTTTTATTTGCCTGGTATGTTTTTCTAGTTATAATCATTAACTTCCTTCCATCTGTTATTTTTTAAAAACTTTTATGTGAGAATCATATATTTAATTATATCTTGTTTTAAATAATTCTGTGATTATTTACATATATTATTATCATGACTGATATAGAGCTGTTTTGTTTACTTGAAATTTTTCTCACACCTTGAAATGTGAATATTTGTTCTTATTTTATATTATTTTCAAATTAAGAATTATAATTTAAATTCCATTGGTTAACTTTAAATTTATCAAATGTAAATATGACATCCTATTTCTCTAATTATCATAAACAAGAAAATATATTTTCTGATTTTTAACAAGTAATATGGATTATATTCATAATTTTTTATCTTGGTCCCAGTTTTCATGATTATTAATTTATTTCTGGAGTTTTAAATAGGATATTATTTTTACTACAAAGAATCTTAACACAATATGTGTGTAAAAAATAAATATGAATATACTAACCCATAATATTTTGATTTTCTGTATGGTATACATACATGAGAAATATCTTTTTTTTAACCAGTCACTATTAACTTGCAACATAAATTGTTTAAATGTCAACATAGGTTAAAATTTATCTTACAAGTAAGATAGAACTGTTGAGCTATTCATAATTAGAATTTGGTTTCTCCGAGTAGCTGTAGGAATTTATCAGAATGTCAAAGATAAATTTTCATTTATCATGATACAGACATAAAAAACACAGATTGTTGGAAAGCCAGCCTGATATGATATATTATAGAAGCTATTGAAGGCAGAGATGTAGAGCCACAGTGAAAAAGATTTGAATGACCCACCTTGCCACTTCAATTTTCCATGTATAGGATGAATACATATCAGTAAAGTCAAAGGCCAAGTGGGGTCACTCGTGGTCATGAATATATCATTCCTTATTAGTGGATGTGCAAATATAGGGGAAATGAAGAATTTATGGCACTTTCTTCTTTCTCCAGACATTCAATGAATAGTTCTAAATTTCCTAAGTTTGAATAGTCAGTTAAATTAAACTATGTGTATGAATTAGAACTATAAGCTGGACTGAATTTTATTTCTGTGGCTAGCTTGTGTACTAGGAAGAAAATACATATAATTTATTGTTTATCTGTTCGTAAACACATATATATTTGTATTCATGCTCCTAATATTTTTATTCTGTACATTTTCTATTCCTCATTTACTGAGCTTGCTATTTCTCTCACTTGCCTTGAATCTGCTTTTGGGTAGTTTACTCAGGAAAGTATATATTATCTTTGTGTTTGCAGTCCTGTTGCTTTTTAAAATTATCTCACCATATAGACGTCATTGCTTGCCTGCAGTGACCTTTCAACAATCATCTTCTATTTCTTGAAACTATTAAAGACTTAGAGCCTCTTAACATGTGTAGAGCAAAAGGTAAAAAAGTTCAGGTTTGTCCTCATTCTTGGTTTCAAAGGGAGATCCTGAAATATTTGCTGATAGCTTCGTATTTTGTAGTTGGTTCATCCCCTATGTCTTAAAGTAATAACTAAATCAAACCTGTTTCATATTGTTTTCTTATTCTTAAAAACATTAACTTCCCAATTCTGTTTAAGTTGGTGGAATTTTCCTTCTTATGTAGTCCGTCAGTGATGAAACTGATGGATAAGAAAGAGATTACATATGTTTGAAATAAGGATTGTTTTCATGTGTGCAAGAGATAAATTGCATAGTTAGAAATACATGTAATTAAGTTTCCAAAGTCTAATATTAAAAAAATTGGAACAGATAAACAACAAAAAAATCTCTGGTTGGTGGTCCTCTTTGTCTAGTATCTGATAGTAACTCCTAAAAGTATCTTTAAATTACTTTTAATTAATATATTTACATAATGGTTTTTCTCTTATTCCTGAAATTTATCTGCTGCCCTGTTTAGTTGCTTTAGTGATCATCTCCTATGAGATCTTATCTCACTAATATTTAGATAAGTTCTTCTTCAAAGAATAATGATGATAATGACAATTCTATTGGTATATATTAAGAAATAACAGAAGACATATAGCTCTCAGATAAGATAGTATAAAAAAATTCTTATCTCACTCTGCCTCATGTGTTTTACTTTCCTTGATACATCTTTTCCCTTTGATTCAATGTTGAACCAGGACTTTGCCTTCCTTCTATAGAATTATGAATGTTATTTAATATAATTCTTATAAGACATGGATATTAGGAATTTGCAGAAAAGAAACAACCAATATGAGAGGTGTGTGTGTGTGTGTGTGTGTGTGTGTGTGTGTTAAGAGATTTAAGGAATTGAAAATGGATTCACATGATTTTGGGGGCTGTCAAGTCCAAAATCCACAGGCAAGAGATCAGGCTGGAAATTCAAGCAAGAGTCAATGTTATAGTTCTGATATAATATTTGTAGGGGAAGCTGGTAGGCTAAAGACACAGGTAGTATTTCTATTTCAGTAATGAAGTAGAATTCCTCACTCTTGTAAATGTTAAACACATCTGCAAAATGTCATCAAAGCAAGATATACACTAGTGTTTGACCAAAAAAACTAGTTCCCGTAGCCTATCCAAGTTGTCACATAAAATTTGGCCAACATGCTTTGTCCAGCAAAATCTCTGGGTAAGTAGACTACGGCGCTTCAAAAGACCATAACTGCCAAAAATGAATAAAATATGTATAATGTTAAAAATATATTTATTTATGTAAAATAATCATTGTAATGTTATCTATATTATTAAAATATAGTAAAAACCATAATCAATCAATAAAGTAAAAAATAAGTTATGATACAGTCACACAGTGCATTACTATGCTTGTTTTGGATATCCCACCAGCAGAGAAACATTTAAAAATCAGGATATAACAGTTTTTAAAAAAATCAACTTACAATTGATTTTTATCAAGAGAATTATTAGTTATCGAGAGAGTGGAAAAGGTGAAACATCATAACATCTGGAGAAATAAAGGTCTTTTATGGTACTAAGTCAAGTGGATATCCAAGTCACAAAAAAAAGTAAATGGACCCCTAATTCACACTGATAATAATTGTGGATTATAATTCACAATTATAATTCACATTGTAGATTTAAATGTAAAAGTAAAGAAATAAAATTTCTAGAAAATTACTGAGAGTAATATCTTCATGAACTTGAGGTGAGGAAAGCACATACCATAAAGAAAAAGACTATGCTAATATTAAGGATGTCTATTCATCAGAAGACACATGCAAGATATAAACAGGCAAACCAAAGACTGTGAAAATATAATTGCAACACATCAAAAAAAGAGGTTCTTATCTAGAATAGTAATACTTTCTACAAAACAATGAGAAAAAGCCAATTCAATAAACACTAGAACAAGATTTTCATAAAAGACTTTCCATATGGCCAAAAACATGAAAATGTATTTAAACTCATTAGTCACTAGGGAAATGCAAATGAAAATTACAAGTGATATACTTCTAGAGAACCATCAGAAGTGCTTAACCAAAAAACACTGAAAATACCTGGTGTTAATGAGGAATTGGAACTAATTCTGATACATTGCTGGTGTAGTAAATTAATGCAAACACTGAAAAAAAAGTTTGGGCTGTATGAAAAGATTTAAAATGTTAAGATTTAAAATATTAATTCATTGGGCAACTTAAACATGTATTTTCTGTGTGATTTCATATGAACTGAAGTAGTTACTAAAACACAAAATAAAAAGAAAGTGGTAATCAGTTCTATATGGGGTGAAAAACACTACATTTTACAAAAAAATGTAAAAGATATAAATATATGTATTATATTGTCTCATTTGTGTATGCAAAATTGATAGACATTTTATGGGAGAAAATATAAGAAAATTTTTAGTATTTGGATAGTAGAAAGGTGGATGGGATTCTCCTTTCATTCTGTAAATTTCTGTTGGAACACTGTACCATGTATATGAATTACTTTTATATCAAAATAAATAAAGGGAAAAAGGAAGAGTATTGGTAATATTAATTTTTAAATTTTACAATATAAAATAATTCTGTAGTAATATAAAGGAATTCGAAAAATTGATAATTAATGAAATAAGTTTAGTTGTTAGAAGAAAATTGCAGGCAAACAGCTCAGGGTGAAGAACTAGCAATGGAGAATAAGGGGATGTTACCTGTGAAGTAGGAGGAAAGGGATAGTATGGTATCTGGAATTCAAAGAAATAAAGTGTTCCAAGTAGGCAAGTGGCATCCTAACGCTACGTGGAGCTAAATATTAATACCGACTAATGTTTATTCAGCTGTAGGAGAAAAAAGAACTGATTGCCCAATGTTTATGAGATAAAGGAGAGAGATCAGGGGAATACCAAGTATGAGCAATTCTCCCCAGATGTCTGCTATAAGGGGAACATAAACAGGAGTTTACTTGGTGGGAGAAGTGGGATCAATAGGGAAGAAATGGTAGAGTCTCTCTTCTTTTTCCTGATAAGAATGACAAAGCAGAGAGAAAAATTTGATAATGCAGAAGATAAGAAAATTAATGTAGCTTTGTCATTGGGTAGATGACAGAGGATGGGATCAATCACACAACTTGAAAGTTAGACCATAGAGAGGAGGACTATGAACAAGTAATCACAGTATCAGAAATGAAAGGTGAGTGTATATATGCATCGGGGAGATGGGGCATGGGTGTGTGGAAAATTCATTTTGTGATTCCTGCAATATTCTTAGTAAAATAAGGCACCAATCCATGAGCTGAAGTCAGGAACAGGGAGAACATATGGGGAGATTGAGGAAAGATGAGGATAAACTAACTGAACAATCGTTGAAGAGCGTGAGGGAGTGCAGGAGTTAGGGAAGTGTCATGATCATTGTCAGGTAGGTTTTAGAATCCACTTAATATTTATTTTCATGGATTTGAAGTGAGACCAATTAGTTCAGGGAACACCTAATAAGAGCTACCAGGCTAACAGAAGGGACTGATGTGAATATATCCAAAGTGAGAAGCTTACATAGAGATACAGATGCACTGTAGTTTACAGCAAACTTCACCAAGCCAACAGGCCAGCATGGACCCTGAACTCCTAGGGTTTATGGAGAACCTTCAGGAAGGGTTTCCCATCCTGATCTGTGGCATCATCACCAAGCGTGCATACTTGCATAGCAAACCTGCCGATGGCCGTGATATCCGGGACTCCCCTTGGATTAGTGACTCTGTAAGTCACGTTTTGCCTAATCACTTTTATACATGTAAATTCTTACTTTATTATGCCCTAAATTCACATTAAAATTACTTGTGTATCTTTTGTTTGTATACTTTTCTGTCAATCATTGTCACTCTTGTGACAATCATGATATCCTGACATAAATATCCAGGGTGAGTTTTTTTTAGCTATATTGAAATTACCACGCTTGTGAGTATTTTATTCATATTTTAACTGATTTGCTGTTTACCACCAGTTCTTTCATCCTATGCCTTTTTAATTTCATAGTTATTTTTAAAATACTATGAAATATTTGAGATAAAAGTTACAAAGGCCAATATAGTGAATGGACATACTCTCATACATCATAAAAATAGAATATCAATGCAGTTTAAGGTTTAAGCTATGTTTATACAACCCTATACTCATATGCCCTTTCCCATATGCAAGGTTATTACTATCCTATTCTTAGCAAATATTATAATATTCATGTGTTCTTCATATTTTAACAAAATATATTAACCTTAACATTTTACATTTCAACAACATATGTTAAAACAAGTATCTATACACTATGCTATCATTCGTATGCATTTAGTAGGATGTCAAACTTCATATGAATGAAAGTATACTGCACATGTCTTTCTTAACTTATTTGTCACCTAGTGTGCTGTGAAGGTCAATTCTGATAGTCCTGGAATTAATCTGAACTATATTGCCAAAGTTCTTATATGTCATTAATCCTGGTAATGTCATGACACATACTTGATTCATGGTATTTCCTTGTAATCAGGAATTACAAAGGAATTTCAAGGAATACAAGGAATTTCAGGGTGGTTTGTACCAGCTTGTCAGCATTACATATTGCTGCTAGTGAGACTGATAATGGTATTCACAATCCAGAAAACTTTCCCATTAAACTGGTTCCATATCAAGAGAATGCATGTGTGATTATTACTGTATAAGAAATCCTGTATAAGAAATCCATGTTGTGCTTCTTTGGTTCTGAGATACATAGAAATATATTTATATGTTTTGTCCTTATTGAGGGAAGAAGACAGGCTGGAGGCTGGCATCTCCAGATCGCTTGCTGTGAAACAGCTGTGGGCTGTGATATAAACTCTTAATTTAACTAATGTTGCGATGTTGTATCCTTTCCTGCAATCAACTGTAGATTTTCAGGCACTGTCATAGGAGACCCTGTAAGTTTTCTTTAGCAATTGAATCCTGTCTACCCACCGCTGTGCACCTAGCAGCATTGTATTTGTGAAATCAATTCAAGTTGATAGATATCACACTAATTACTTCATATTTCCTGCTGCCTGCATATTTCCACTGCAAGAAAATACCACTGTTTATTTTTCTATTATTGGTAAACATTTAGGTTGTATTTTATCTTAAAAACAATGGCTCAATTATCATTCCAGTTTATGTCTCTCCTGCATTCATACATAAAAATAGACCTACTATGGTAAGAGTACTTAACTCCAATTTCATAATTTTGCTAGACTGCTGAATTCATATCAATTTATATATTTTGAAGAAGTATATAAATGCTATCATTCACATCTTAGAAAAAGACTTTTCATGTTTTTACTTTTACATGTTGGCCAATCCATGAAACCAATGAAATATCTCATTGCCTTATTTTCAATAGTATTAAGATTGATCAAGTTTTTAGCTTGATTAATTTATTTTAAAACTACCATTAACGTTTTATCTAATTGCTTCACCATAATTGATGATCATTGTCTTGATTCATTATTACATTAAATGTGGTGAAATGATTTCATAATTTAAAAAAAAATTTTTTTTTATTTCAGCATATAATGGAGATACAAATGTTTAGGTTACATATATTGCCTTTGCCCCCCCCGACCCCAAGTCAGAGCTTCAAGCATGTCCATCCTCCAGACAGCACAGCACACACCACACTAATTAGGTGTGAATATACCCAACTCCTCCTTCCCCCATGACCTACCTGACAACTGATGAATATTCACTACTATCTGTGAACATAAGTGTCGATAAAGTAGTACCAATTTGATGGTGAGTACATGTGGTGCTTGTTTTTCCATTCTTGTGATACTTAGTAGAATGAGCTCTAGCTCCATCCAGGGTAATACAAGAAGTGCTAGATCACCATTGTTTTTTGTGGCTGAGTAGCATACCATGATACATATATACCACATTTTATTCCTAGCTCCATAGATGAGTGTGTGAACAAACAACTAGGCACTATAGCCTACCCAGGTTGATGCATAAAATTAACCATCCTTATGGAATGTGGAGTTGTAGGGGTTACAGAGAAAGAAATGGTGATTCCAGATAAATCACAAAAGTAAAGTAGCATTGCTTTAGTGGGAGAGGAAGACAAACTGTCCTGGGAGAATATAGAAATGAAGAATTTTATTTTACTCTAGTTTGTATAATATTTCCGGTGCTAGGCATAGCACATAGCACATAGTAGATACTCAGCTTGCGAAATAAAAATAGCAAGTTTCTCAAAGACATTTTTGATTTGTCTATTGGACTCTGGGATAAAATAATGTAAACGTACTACTTTAATGAATTTGCACTTAGAATACCAAGTCTTTTTTCTAAGATATATAAATATAAACGAAAGTTAAGAAAAAAGTTCTTATCTTCCCACTGTAGTCTGCACCATATTGTAGACTATCTGCCAATTTGGAAGACTGCATTACATTATTTGAGAACTTAGCTGTTATGATTATATGCCTGAACAATATGAAATGCCAAATTAGTACTTCATTGAAAATGAGCCATTAATATAAATTTTCTATAGAGTAATACTTATATTCTCATGGTAATGCACATTCTGAGTGTATTAGTGAAAACACGTGTCACCCCCAACCTCTCTCTCTCTTTCTCTCTTTGGAAATTAAGTCTCAGAATTGACCTCTATGAAAAACAATGATAAGCTTAGAAGAACACTACCAATCTTGTCCTTGCCTCACTTTTTTTTTTGGGGGGGTGGGGTTTACTAGATCTTTTATCCTTAGAATAGAGAATAATGAGGCAAGTCATAACCTTCATGTATTTTTTAAAAGATTCTATATGCTTTTTAAATAAATTCTTTACTGACAATGCCAACATATTCATTTATTCACACCACAGATATTTATAAAATGTCTATCATGTGTCAGGTGTTCTTCTGAGTGCTGGGATATGGCAGTGAATAACACAGTCAAAATTCACTGCTCTTATGGAAATTAGGTTCTAATTGGGGAGGGTAGAGACATACTGAATAGACGATAAAATTCATGATATGTAAGATGATGATAAACTAACTCTATGGAGAAAGTAAATATAGACAAGGCCTAATGAAGTGCCAGGGAATTGTTATTTACTTAGGATGGTCAGTGAAGAGATATAAGGAAGATACACAGGAATATTTAAGATCATCTAGAGAAAGATTATTTCAGCCAGATAAAAAACAGGGTTTTTAAAGGCTTTGAGGAAAAAGTATACCTAACCTGCCTGTAGTTTGAGCACAGTGCATGAGCGTATGGAGAGAGGAGACCACAGCAGGAGATTAACTGAGAGGGGTAGCCAGGGGAAGAAATGAAGATGTATTGGGGTCTTACATGTGTTTAAAAGGATTTTGCTTTCATGAGAGAGAGATAAGAATCTATCAATGGGTTTTGAATCATATTTGATCCCCTTAGAAAATAAAATTAAATAATGATTGTTTTATATCATTTAATTTTATTACACCATCTACATGAAAATCTTATTGTATACATAGCTAGCTAATGATGTTTAAAAAAAGATGGAGTGATGGGTTATAGGAAAAGGAAAAATTAATAAAATAACAAATATATGCCCAGTGTGGAATTAGATATTTAAATATTATTACCTTTATTTATAACAAAATTATAGTCAAGTTATTATCTCCATTTTACAATGAAGAGGTGATTCAGAGAAACAATGTAAATTGCCCACTGGAAAAGGGGAGAGCTGGGCTTGAAATACAAGCACATCTAGTTTATTCTTAATTTTGGATCACAGAAGAACTTATTATATTCACTGTACCACAGACTAACATTTTTCAGGACTATGGTAAAATATTATATTTATTTATTCATTTTTTTATACATGTGTAAATTCATCTACTATTAACAAATGATGACCCACATAATCATATTGCCTGATGGAGAGGTAGAATATAAAGGTGTTTAGAACACAGTCTCTACTCTGGCAGTTCTTAATACAGAGTAAATGGCTCTTTCAACAAACCATGAATTTATTCTATTGCTAGCACTCCACTAAAAACCATGGACATGTAGGTTGATGAGTCATACTCATGTCTCAGGGAGCTCACTGTTTGCTGGCCCTGTTTAAACAAGCAAACTATCCGAGCTATCTGAAGTATAGGACAATAGTGAATAGTCTATTTAGATGTGGTTTGAGACTTCTGCAGGGACTATGTTTCCACACAGAAAACTTAAGAGAAATAATCTATCTTATTTGTTCCAGTTGAATGATCCCATTAATGCTGCAAAATGTTACGAACATAATTTAATATATAACAAAAATCTTACAGGTATTTTATATTTTGCGCTCTTCTGGTATTAACACTAACATTCAAAAATTATTAACATTAAATGAACTGACTTCTGGTTTTAGCTACAAAATGTAGAGTACTTGTAATTCATCATTCCCTGCCTCACAAAAGAAAAAGCTGATCAAGCTGAAAATCGACAAATTTCTTAGATCCATCAGAGACTTGAGGTTGTAAGGCAAACTACTACTTTGACAGCTGGAGAGACAGAAAAACAGAGAAACACAGCTTGGATCAGCTCTCCGGGAGCCATAAACTGGAAGGAACACTTAAAAGGTAATTGATGAGTTGCTAGAGTTGAGGTCTCCAACCCCTGGGCAGCGTACAAGTACCAGTCTGTGGCCTGTTAGGAACTGGGCCACACAGCAGGAGATGAGTGGCCAGTGAGTGAGCAAACCTTCCTCTGTATTTACAGCTGCTCCCCATGGCTCCCATCACCGCATAAGCTCCAGCTCATGTCAGATCAGCAGCGGCATTAGATTCCCATAGGATCATGAACCCTACTGTGAACTGCACATGCGAGGGACCTAGGTTGCACGCTCCTTATGAGAATCTAATGCCTGATGATCTGAGGTGGAGCTGAGGTGGTGATGCTAGCACTGGGAAGTGGCTACAAGTATAGATTATCAATAACAGAGAGGTTTGACTGCACAATAAATGTAATGCACTGGAATCATCCCCAAACGATCCACCCACACCCTGGCCAGGGGAAAAATTGTCTTCCATGAAACCGGTCCCTGGTGCCAAAAAGGTTGGGGCCGACTGTGCTAGAGGATGAGTGTAGATCGCTGAAGAGTGTAAAGCTCTTGTGGACATAGTCTTAGGGCCCTGGCACTTTCCTGGATTTTGTGACCATGAGCCCCACCAGGTTCTCACAGTGAATATGGGAGAAGAATTCCCTCTTGCTTCAGTGCATGGGGAGAAAAAAAATAAACATTTTGAAATATAACCAGGTGTGATCCTTTTGTAGTTCATAAGCACGATGGTTGGGTTTTCACGCTCATGCGTGAGATGTGCCTCCCTCCAATCTTTGTTATGACGTTGGCACATTACCTGTCTGACATGGAAAAAAACATATAACCAGGTGAAAGTAGCCATGTTTAAATACATCCCAGAATTCTTCAAAACAAAGGCCAGCATTCAAGGAAAACTACTTTATCTGAGCCTCATCTGACTTGGAGGAAGGGCAATTAGACAACCACAGCACCCTCTAGCCTCCCTGTCAGACAAACGGGAGAAACGAGTAAAAATGCCATAAAATGCTCCTGAAGGTCACAGCCCAAGGACCAAGGCCAATAAAAAAATAAACTCAGATTTAATAACAAGACTATAGTATGTTTCCCCTCTCCAATACATTAACACTATCAAAATAGGGCTCTAATATAACAACAGTAGATTACAACACTCCACCCCTGAGTCTTCATCGCTGCCATTGGACCCGCAGAAATGTCCCAAGGTTCAACACCCCATCAGGGACCGCCCATGCTTGAACCACTATTACACCTGGACCTGGTTCAAGCAAATGCCCACAGCCTGGGCACCCACAACCACCACCTAAATAGCCCCAGCCAGCTGCCACTGTCACCTCTGTGGGTAGACCATGGGCAGATCAATCCCACAATGCCAGCCTCTGTGAGGAGAATTTCACCCAGCCCCAACTCAAACTTTTTACAGTGATCTGGGGAACAACCTACCACTTTGCACAAAAATCATCTAGCATCAGTTTGAACTGTGGCAGTCACAGGTGAACGGGACAAACCACTACAGCTGCACTATAGGCAGTTTGTGCACATGCTCCTCACCTGCCTCATCAACAATTCAGAGTAGGAAAGAAGCTCCATCTAGCAACCTCTCCTTCTTCTAATTAAGGTTTGGAAACCAGGAGCACCAAAGCAGGAGAAGATCATTGCCCCAGCTTAGGTAAGAAAGCAAATTCATTCCTCCTCCAACTTTTTGCTTTCTTTAGACCCTCAACAGATTGGATGATGCCCACCCACATCTGGGAGAGTGATCTACTTTACTTAGTCCACCAATTCAAATATTAACTTCTTCCCAAAACCATTTTTTTATAATCTCTTCTAGAAAATAGAACAGTTCCTAGCTCATATGATAAAGACTGCATTACTAGATAATAACATTACAAGAATAGAAAACTACAGACCAATATCTCTCATGAAAATACATGCAAAAATTATCAACACAATATTAGTGTTTCAAATCCAATAATGTCTGTAAAGAACTACTTTCCATGACTGAGTGGAATTGATTCCAAGTATACAAGACTGTTTCATTATTTGAAAATCAAGGCAGGTAATCTATTGCATCAAACACGATGAGTCATATGATCATATCAATAGATGTGGAAAATGCATTTGTCAAATTCCGACAAACTAAGAATGAAGGAAACTTCTTCAACTTGATAAAGAATATCTACAAAAAACCTATGGCTCACATAATTCTTAATGTTTAGAAATGAGATGTTTTCCCCTATGAATGAGAACAAGGCAGTGATATCCCTTCTCAATACGCTTCCTTAACATTTTTCTGGAAGTCCTAGATAATGCAATGAAACAAGGAAAGGAAATAAAATGCATACTGATTAGATTAGAAGATATCAAGCTGTCATTATTCACAGATGACATAATTGCCAATGTAGAAAATCCTAAAGAATCACCAAAAAAATTGTGAAACTAATAAACAATTATAACAAGGTTGCCACATGCAAGGTTAATACACAAAACTCAATTGCTTTCCCATACACGCAATGAACAATTTAAATTTGAAATTACAAACACAGTACTAGTTACATTAGCACAATAATAAAATAAATACTTAGAGGTAAGTTTAACAAAATAGGCACAGGGTCCAATAATAGGAAAATTACAAAAGTCTAACAAAAGATAGCAAAGGTAGAAACAAATTGACGTATATTCGATGTTCATTGATAGATTCAAAATCACTAAAATAGCAGTTTTTCTAACACAATCTCGGAATAAATGCTAGTAAAAATCTCAGCAAGTTATTTTGTGAAAATCAACAAACTGATTCTAAAGGTTATGTGGAAAAGCAAAAGAAGCAATATGGTCAACAAAATTCTGAAGAAAAAAATTAAAGTTGGAGGACTGACACTACTTGACCTCAAAACTACTTATAATGCTATGGAAATCAAGACAGATTGGTATTGACACAAGAATAGACAAATAGATCAGTGGAATAGAATGAGAGTTAAGATATAGGTGCACAAAAATATAGTCAACTAATTTTTCACAAAGGAGCAAAACAAGAGTTTCTCAGCCTGCACTGCACTCTGGGTCTCTTCCTACTCAATTGTCCTTTTCCTGTCTCTTTTCACTCACAGGTGTCAAATCTGCAATATGGTCTTAGGCTTTCCCCAGCTACTCCAGTTCCTTCACTGTTTTATTCTCCAACATATTCTTGTGCTTCTTACCATCTGCTTTTGGAGGACCTGAACTGATACATACCGCTTGAAATTGTGTTGTGCAAATAGTAGATTATCAAATATTTGTTAAATGATTAAATAAGTTGTTGGTTTGCTAAATACCCTGGAGAATGTTTTGGTTTTGCAATCATAAAGCAATCAGCCTCAATTTTTCTGCAAATATGAGAGGAGTCCCAATGCTGTGAAAGCAAAGCTGAAAAGTTCATTGTAGTTATCAAGCTACATCAAAGCCATTCTATCCCAAATGTTATATAAAATAATCTGTTTTGCTTAAGCAATTTTTGGCTGGGTTCCACTTTCAATTAAAAATTCTTAGCATTCAATTTTATTTCATTGAAAAGAAAAAGTTAAGTCAGATCAATGAAGTTATATGCAAGAAGCAATGGTAGCCAAGGATGTTGAATATTCACATAGTAAATTTAACAAGCATTCAATGTAACTATGTTGTATTGAAAAACAAGGCATCAAAGGGATATCTATACCTGCCTCTCCCAATGTTTATTGCAAGCATGATTCACAATAGCAAAGATATGGAATCAACCCAAATGTCCATCAATGGATGATTGGATAAGGGAACTCTGGCATATCTACACAATGAAACACTATTTGACCATAAAAAAAGAATGAAATCCTTTTGTTTGTGGCATTATCGACAGAACCAGAGGTCATTACATTAAGTGAAATAAGCCAAGAACAGAAAAACAAAAATTGCATGTTCTGTTTCATGCATAGAAGCTAAAAAAGTTGCTCTCACAGAGGGAGAGCATAGAATGATAATTATCAGAGCCTAGAAAGGGTGCATGTGTGGGGTGGATGAAGAGAGATTAGTTAATGAGTACAAATGCATAATTAGATAGAAAGAATAAGTTCTAATATTATTAATAGATGCACAGTAGGAGGACCATAGTGAACAATAACAGCTAGAAGAGAGGATTTGAAATGTGCCCAACACAAAGAAATAATAAATGCTTGTGGGGATGGATATTCTAAATACCCTGATTTGATCATTACATATTCTATGCATGTATCAAAATATCACATATACCCCATAAATATATACAGATATTATGTATCAATAACAAATTTTTAAAGAGTATGTGTATGGTTTTAGAATTATGATATCAATCTTTTTCACATTATGGCATAAACAGAAAATCATAATACTTCAAGCAAAACTAAGATAAAATGACAAGACTTCTCATAGCCACAAATCTGGGTACTCCAGCTCCCTAGTACTTGCCTAAGTACCTCCAATGGATGAAGGGATTACCATCTTATTCACACCTGTAATTCATTCATACCATAGCTTCATGGAGTGGTACAGATTCAGGAAGTTATATTTTATAAAACTGTAACATAGGAGGATTTAGGCACAGAGGGAAAGATAAAACATGCAAATGGTCCTGTGTCATGCATGAGAACAGAAACACTAAATAACACCTTTGTAGGAAAAACAAGACAATCATGTAAGTTAAGATTAATTTGTAGGTAGCTACTAAAGATTATAACTGGAATTCATACTTTCCAATGGACTGAAATAATTTATAATAAGGAAAAAAATAGGCCGGGCGCGGTGGCTCACGCCTGTAATCCTAGCTCTCTGGGAGGCCGAGGTGGGCGGATCGTTTGAGCTCAGGAGTTCGAGACCAGCCTGAGCAAGAGCGAGACCCCATCTCTACTAAAAATAGAAAGAAATTATATGGACAGCTAAAAATATATATAGAAAAAATTAGCCGGGCATGGTGGTGCATGCCTGTAGTCCCAACTACTCGGGAGGCTGAGACAGGAGGATCCCTTGAGCTCAGGAGTTTGAGGTTGCTGTGAGCTAGGCTGACGCCATGGCACTCACTCTAGCCTGGGCAACAAAGTGAGACTCTGTCTCAAAAAAAAAAAAAAAAAAAAAAAGGAAAAAAATAAATAACAGTTGATTACTTCAAAGAAGAGGGGTAAGAAAGACAATGGAAAAAATAAAGCAAAGAGAAAATGTAAAATAAGATGGCAGAAATCAGTTGATATAAATAAGTAGTTACATAATTGTCAATAAGTTAACTGTATTGATATTAAAGGACTAAAATTTTCATATGGTCCATAAAAAACCCACTTACATGTATATACTAGATCATTTTTGAAATGGGATAAAATAGATTGAAAATGAAGAGAATACAGGAGGCATATTCTGGCTAAATATCAACATGACACAATATAAAAAGACTCAAGAGAGGAAGAAAGATACTACATTATAAGAAAAAATCCACAAAATACATAAAATAATTACTATTTCTGTACCTAATAATAGGCTCAAATTTTCAAAAGATATAAACAACAGAATTATAAGGAAAAATTAAAAATCAGCAATATAATGAGTGTGATATTAACACAATTTTCAAGGGAAATTAAATCCCAAGCAGGCAAGAAATAAGTAAGTATATAGAAGATCAGAGAAACATGATTAGTCTGATATAACAGGTACAAAGAAAACATTTATCCCAACAGAGAAATGTATGCATTTAAAATAGACATGAAACATTTGTAAATATTGGCATCCTATAGTCAAGAAAGAATGGCTCCAAAAATTCTGGAGATTTGCTGGTATTTCCTCTGATCTCAATGCAATAAAATTAGAAATCATTAAAATTATATTGTTAAAACATAGTCATTCCACATTTAAAAACTGAAAATATAGCTATAAATCATCTACAATTTATAACAGCAATTAAGATATATTTAGAACTAAGTCACAATGAAATCATTACATAACAAAATGTATGGGAAGCAGGCAAATTGTTACTTATAAATAATTTATAGCCTTTCATACAAATAGAGAAAGCCAAAAATTTTAAAATAAGGAAAGTAAAAATTCAAATGAACTACTTGTGGTAAGTTGTATGCATAAATTTAATGAGTTAAGGAATAAAAATGTTTGCCCTCTAAGGTAGAACAAAACTAAAATGTAATTCTTTGAAAATCATAACAGGAAAAAAAAAATCATTGAATAAACTAATCAAAGCCAAAACAAAACATAACAAGCAAACAAATACCATAAAAGATACCATCAAAATTCAATACTGAGTATAAAGTAAAGACATTAAATCAATCTATGTGTACATTTGGAATTTAAAAGTCATACAAAAATTTTATTAAATAATTCAGCAATCTAAATTTGAAAATATAAACAAAATGGTTACATTTCAAGACAAATATAAATGACTAAATTAGTTTTAAAAAATGGCAAGATTTTAAAATAGACCAAGAAGCTGAAGTTGCAGAAGTAAGCAAAATTCTACAAATGCACACAACCAAATTTCACTAAAACTTCTAAGAACAGCTAACTCTTAATCCTTATCTTGCACAATTTTTTGCAGAGAATATAAGAAAGAATAGCTACCAGATTCATTTATGCAGTTTACATAGTCTTTATAACAAAATTGGAAGATGTACAAGAAAACAAAATTACATAGAACATTCTTGCCTTATTAAAATAAATGCAATTCATTTTTATAACTTAGCAAATTAAATCCAGCACCTTATCCAAGATAAATCACAATCTCCAAGCCTGTAGAATTTTAGAATGGCTTATCAAGATAACTAATAAAAAAATTAACCTTAATAACAAATTAAGGGAGAAAAATAGACATGATTTTCTCATAGGCAGAAAAAATATTTTGTAGAGTCACAGATTTAGTGAGTATCCAAGCTTGGGTATGTGAGTTTAATTCCAGACTTGCTTTACTGTGCTTCCAATACACCTTGGAAGATAAGAGAAAAGCATGCAAATCCTTCCATTCTTATGTTGTCATGTATTATTATTTTTGTACTTGAATAAAATATACTAATTAAAATGAATCCCTAAGTTTTCTACACTTTGCTCTTTTAATCATCTAACTTAACCTTCCTTTCTACTTCCACCTTGTAGGACACAATCTTTTGCCTTATTCTGATGTCAGTCGTATTCCACCTGCCAGGCCTCTGAGCCTACACACAGACCCAGTATGTGATATTCACACTCTAAAACTATTTCAGGATTACGTCTAGAAAATGATATGACATCAAACTTAAACATATTTTATAGTTTTGTTAATTTATAGAAATAATTCCACAAAAATGGATTAAAACTACTAGAAATTAAACATAGTAAAAATTATCCATGATATAAATATAATCAAATCCTTCATACTTCAAAGCAAATTGAGTAACTTTATAGTTACTATGTAGGTTTTGATATGAATTAAAGTTTATATACAGATACTTCTGAGTTCTTTAGAAAGCGTTTAGTGTAGACTCTGTTGGACATTTATACTTTAGAATTAATAATCACCTATTTCAGTATAAAATTACAAACAACCTGTTTTTTGGAAACAAACCAACCAACGAATTACAACAGAAAATAATACCCCCATTTCTCTCACTGCATTTCTCACTACGGAAATATACCCAGAAACAGGAAACACAATATTTTATGTTGCTGAATTAGCAGGGAGAGGGTACAACAGTGCCTAAAGCCATAATTTGTAATAGCATACTAAAAAATATTCATCAACCACAGATGGAGCTCAAATTATCTGCAGAACAAAACTGGAAATACCTGTAACTTAGAGGTAGTTCAGAAAGTAATAAAGGCAGTTGGCAGATTCTTCACCAAATGTTCCTTCTGGAGCTCCTGTCAACTCTCTTCAAAGATAACATCCTAGGATTACCAGATTTGGCATGCTGATTTGTAGTGAGATAAAACATCTTGGTGTATTTTTCTGTACTGATAGTAGTTTAGAAATGACCATACACTTTCCAAAACCATGTAGTTTTGCTTACATTGCCATTAATGCTCCAATGCAGATTGTCTTTTTTTTCTCTAAGGGGTAAATATAAATACGTATCTGTGAAAAAAAAATTTGGCCAACTTTTATATTTGTTTGCTTTCAGGGAGTTATTTTTTTTGAAAATATATTAAAATCCATTCAGTTTGGATTTAAAAAGTAATATGTAACTTATGAATTATGATATATGAAAAAATTCATAATTATTGCATCATCATTTGCAAAATTAATTTAAAAGATTGAGAAGTAGTCTACTAAATAAAGTACGGGCCAGGAGAGACTGGTAAGCATGACAGGGAGGTTGTTATTATTTTTTCCTGCCATTTTATAATTATGCCATATGGGTTATGTGTTCATCTCAAATCCTTTAGGGGAAATTGTGGAGAATTTCAAAAAGATTAACATTAATTTATGAATGAATAAGTGAATAAATTAATAAATATATGAAATGCAGAGAAATGTTCCCAGAGAATAATAGCACAAGATAGGCACAAAAAAAAAAAAAGAGATGACATAGCCTTAGGCTATCTTAAGAGAGTGGGTCTCCAAGTGCTATTGCTGGAGCGGTAGCATAAGCATCACCTAGGAAATTATTAGGAATGTGAATTCTCAGGATCCTCCCCAAACCTACTTGAATTCAGAACTCTAAGGAAATGTTCCTGGAATTTCTGTTTTGAAGATGTCTGCAGGAGATTCTGATATATGTTAAAGTTTGAAAACCACTGTTCTAAGATCTTAGCTTCACAATTCTACTGTATAACCTAGCCTTTCACTCTTCTGTTCTCCTAGACTATTCCATGCCTTCTCACTCCATACACCTCTAAATCTTCTCCCTCATTCTCATTCTAATTGAATAACTGTGTTTCCTATTTTACTGAATAGGAAAATTTTACAGCAGTTATCAGAACGGAGTTTCTACGTGATGACACCACCATACTTGACAACTAACTCACATCTGCCCATTTACTCTGCTGTTGCTCCTGTTGCCATGGAAGAACGGTACACACTCTGGTATAAGGCCAGTGGCCACTCCTGTACGTGTGGTCCTATCCACTCTCACCTGATCAAGGACAGAACCCAAAAACCACCCCCTCTCTCTTGCATCATCATTTTGTTTTCCTATTTACTGGAATATATTTAGCACCATGGAAACATCTTATAAATTCTTCCATTAAAAAATCTGCTCTTGACTCCACATGATCTGATCTCCAGCTCCTAAAAATTTTATTCTCATCTCTTTTTTCTTTCTTTCTTGCTCACTTTGCTCCAGTCTTTGTGGTTCCTGAAGCACTCCAGGCACATTCCAAAAAAGACCTCTGCTCTTAGCTGTCTCCTCAGTCTGGAATTTTCTTTGTGCAGACTATTGCTTACTTTCTCATCTTCGTTAAGGTTAAATTTCAGTCTCACTTTATCAGTGAGACCTACCTCAAAACTGGATAACCAGGCTCTCACCCTGATCCTCGGTATTTTTTTGTCTTATACACATTTTTGCTGTTTCTGTAACTTTTCCCATGCTTCAAAAACTATGTAATTTACTTATTTATTATTCTATTTTTTTCATTTCAAATATTTCATTTTTAATTATTATGGATACATAGTAGTTGTATATATTTATAAGGTTATTATACTATTGTTTATTTTCTTTGTTGCAGTGACAGAATATAAGGTCTGGAATACCAAATATCTCCATTTTATTTCCTCAGTCATTCCTTATCTAGAACAAGTCCTGAACTCCTGATAGATTAACAAGTATTCAGTAAGTAAATTAATGAGAAGATATGAAATACACTAGTTTGAGAGTCCTTTTTAACACTTAACATTAACTGAAAAAAGGAGTCAATACAGAATTATTGAGTTGAAACTAGAGGTGGAGACTGCCATATAGCCTCTTTGGATTTTTCACTCCAGTAAGTAAACAGGCATAGAAATGAGTTACTGTAGTGAAACAGGGAAATATATCCTGTTATGGACTGAATGTTTATATTCCCCCTAAATTTGTATTTTGAAATACTAACCCCCAATGTGATGGCATTTGAATTACATGAGTTGAAACACATGTTTGAGGAATAAGAGTTTTCTATTCAGCAATGTTCAGGTCCAGAGTTGACAATGACTTCCTGATTTTGCCAGGCCATGCAGTGATTCATCACACCTTTTTGGATCTGCCCGAGCCTTCCTTTGCCTTTGTAATTATTTCCACAACCACACAGGAAGGGAGGTTCTGGGTAATGTAGTTCAAATTTATCTAAGTTAATATAGTACAAAACATTCACAGTCCACCTCTTAATCAACGAGGTATGCGTACTAGATATGCTCTGTTAACTATTCTCCAATTCCATAATAGACACTATTTGCTATCATAACTTACATAACCAAAAACATGCTGTCTCACTTCCCAAAAGAGTATACAAAGTCCCATGTATCATTTATTTATCTTTGGTTGAGATTTGAGTCTACTTCCACTGTCACAAACCCTTTTATATCCTTAAGTACTAATGTATAATTTTAACCATTATTGAAACATTTTATTTCAGCTAATGGGTGAATAGATGGGGGCAAAAAATAATTACTTAATATATAAACAGATGTTTTTATATAAAAATAAAGAAGGAACTATCATAACTATTACATTCCTTATTTCTTCAACTGGTCATATTTTATAGTTGCTGAAATATTCTTCTTCCACTATCCACTCAATATCCCTTTTACCCTCAGCAAGTAACTTGCCTATTCATGACTGCTTGCCTTGCAGAGTGGCCAAAATTTTGTTCTGAGAGGCATGCATCATAGAAGTCTTGTCTGTTCTGGATCATTAGAGTTTTTCATTAATTTTTATCACAAAACATGAGATTCCAGAGAGGTTTCTTACGGGTTATTCTTCATTGTAGACATATAACTCCTTACTCCTATAGTAATAGTAGCAACTCAATTTCTTTTTGAAAGTGAGGATATACTTTGGTCAGTTCAGGCTACAATAAAAAAATATCATAGACTGGGTCCCTTAAACAACAAATATGTATTTATATTTTTATTTATTTATTAGAGATAGGGCCTCACTCATTGCCCAGGCTGGAGTGTAGTGGCACAATCATAGCTCACTGTAACCTCAAATTCCTGAGCTCAAAAGATCCTCCACCCCTATCCTCCATATTAGCTGGGCCTACAGGCATGCACCATAATGCCTGGCTAATGTTTTTCACTCTTGCAGTGGGTGGGAGTCTCACTATATTGACTAGGCTGGTCTTGAACTCCTGGCATCAAATGATCCTCCTATCCTCAGTGATCTTCCCAAATCTGTCTCCCACAGTGCTGGGATTACAGGCATGAGCTACTGCACCCAGCTGACAAACATTCATTAATCACATCTCTAGAGTCTGGGAAGTCCAAGATCAGGGCTCTGTATTTCTTCTTATAAGGGAATTAATCCCATACACAAGGGCTCCACCCTCATGACTTACCTATATACCAAAGGCCATATCTTCAAATACCATCACATTGGGGGTTAGGATTTCCAAATACAAATTTAGGGGGAACATAAACATTCAGTCCATAACAGGATATATTACCCTATTTCACTACAGTAACTCACTTCTATATCTGTTTACTTACTAGAATGAAGAGTCCAAAGAGGCTATATGGCAACATCAACCTCTAGTTTAATGGAACCATTGCTTTGTCCCCTGCTGGAAGCATTCCTTGCAATGAAACTACAACATGGATATGTGCAGAGACCAAAGTTATGGAGATGGAAAAAAAATGTTTACTGTTCAATAATATAGGAATAATAATGAAATAAGCTTATGCCACTTCACCTCCTTGAATTATGGACCTCTGAACACTAGTTTTGGGACAAAGAGCATATACATGCTCTTTGGTTTATTTAGAGCATATACATATGCAGAATTACATTATCCTAACCGCAGCATACTGTCCCCAGCTTGCACTATATATGAGTTTCTGAAAGGTCACTCACTATTCTTTTTTTTCAACATTATTGAGATATGATTCACAAATGAAATTATATAAATTTAAAATGTGCAATGTGAGGATTTGATACACATATGTATTATAAAATGCTTATCAGAGCAAACTTATCACCTCACTAAATTACCATTTGTATGAGAATGTATTAAGAACATTTAAGATCTTTGATGAGGGGTTAGTAATCAAAATATATAAGAAGCTCATAACTCAATAGCAAAAATCCAAATAATTCAATTTAAAAATTGGCAAAGGACTTGAACTGACTTTTTTCTGTTAGTAGACATTTTTACAAAGAAGACATACAAATGGCAAAGGGGTACATTAAAAGATGCTTGCTCAGTGAAATCCAAATCAAAATCATGAGCTATCACCCCACACTTGTTAGGATGGCTATCATGAAAAAGACAAGAGCTATGTATTAGTGAGGATGTAGAGAAAAGAGAACCATCATACACTGTTGGTTGCAAAGGAAATTAGTACAGTCATTATGGAAAACAGTATGAAGGGCCCTCAAAAAAAAAAAAAAATAGAACTATTGTAAGATACAGCAATCCCACTTCTGGATATATATCCAAAGAAACAAAATCAATAGCTCAAATAGCTCTCTACACTCCTATGTTCATTGCAGCATTTTTCACAATAGCCAAGACATGGAAACAAACCAAGTGTCCGTGGATAGATGAATGGATAAAAAAATTGTGAGATTTTATATAAATATATATACACACACATATATACATACACATACCCCATTATTTATAATTATATATTACATTTTATATATTTTTATATATTATGGAATATTATTCAGCTATGGAAAAAGAGAAATCTTGACCCTTATGACAACATAGATGAATGTCTGGGGAATTTTGCTAAGTGAAATAAGACAGACAGAGGAAGATAAGAAAGATAAGGAGGGTCTCACTTATATGTGGAATCTAAAAAAGTCAATCTCATAGAAACAGAGAGTAGAATGGTGGTTGCCTAGGGCTGGGCATTGAAGAAAATGGGGAGATGTTGGTCAAAATGTACAAAGTTTCAGTTATAAGCTGAATAAATTCTGGGAATCTAATGTACAGATTTGTGACTATAGTTAACAATAAAGACATGCACTAGTCTACTAAAACAGCTATTTCAGGGTGCGGCTAATTGTAGCAAGACCAGTAAATTCCACAAGCATGCATTCATTGTTAAATTTCATCTTACATAAAGTGAGTTACTTGATCAGAAGCAATAAAGTATAGAAATACATGATAGTGAATAAGTTATTCTGTGACTATACAAATAGTGGCTTGGACAGAAGCATTGCAGGCAGGGAAGGTAAAGTCACATATGGGGTAAAATATTTCTTCTGTGATGGGAGTACTCAGCGGAGGCAAACTGCCATGGTTAGCTAGATGAATCCCTTAGAGAATAGCACCATATTGGAATCTCTGTGTGCCAGCTGAGTGTGCACTCAGCAAGGGCCAACATGCTGTTGGCAAGTCAGACACTCAGCAAAAGGTTTTGTTTAGTGAGCTCATGCATAACTTAATCCCTGCTGTCACAGTCACTGTGTTTGCAAGGACAGAGTGGTTAGGGAAAAGGTTGAATGATTCATCCTAAAGAGCAGAGTATTTTATCCACCTAATTACTAAGATTATCCTCTGTTGAGGTTTCTCCTAGGTTAGCATTTATGTTGGACACAGATATCTTCACATTCTGTGTCAACTTGAAGATGTCTATCCATATATTAATATTTATTCACCAAAAATCTTTTCCTCAAATTTCCCCATTATATCTTTTCCAAGTTACCCACCATCCATCCAAATTTTCACTGCTCATCCATCAATGTAGAGCTATGTATTTACCAATCTCTCCTTCTAGGAAAAATGAATAACTTAGTGCACTGCTCAAAATTCTTCCCACGAGGAAGATTTTCCTTCACGTTTGTTCTTTATAAGCCCCCTTGTGTGGGGTTGTGGCAATGCAGCCATCCACTTCAGATGGTGCCAAGGTATCTTCAAAATCATGTGTAGAAACTTCACCAAGGCAAAAAGCCCCTTGTATTTTGAGATTTATTTCCCTCCCTCTGGAATACATGTCCCTTACCACAATTTCTAATATGATTGCTCTTTCCCTTTGACTCAGCTAAGCAGCAGAAATGCTGGTGAATCTAATGAACCAGAAGGATGCTCCATTAGTAGATAGCCTGTGTAGGATAGTTTGTGTTGGAGATTTGACATGGTTTTGCAGTTAAACCATGGAGATACATACCTAACCACCTGGCTTAAAGTCAGCTTATTCTGATGGTCTTTGTTAATAGCTATGGGTGGTGGTGATGGGAAATTCACTGCATCAGTAACTATATACCAAATGTGTCAAAGAATGTGTTGCTTTGCTTTAGCTATAAAGCCAAATCTGGCTTAACTGTGGAAGTCAGAGTCCCTATATGATTAAGTTTATGATAATCCATTCTCATTCTTCATGATTCATCTATCTTCTGCATCAGTCTGTAGAACAGGAAGGAGAACAGGAGTGACTCCATGACAGACTGGACCTCCTGGAATAGGCCTAAGTTTTGGTTTCCCCGACGCTGGTCCTCCCCTTCCCAGGAATGCCGCTGGTAACAACTAAAAGGTCCCGGGACTTGGAACCAACCAATCGGGAGCCAACATGTTCAGCCACTTTTGAAGGAGCAAATGAACTAAGGGAGGGAGGGGGATGGTGTGCCCAGTGCATGTAACCTACTGAAAAGTATAAAAGCTTAGTTTTTACCCTAGGGCAGGGTCCTGGTTCGTGGAGAGGCCACTGCATTGGCGCTCTGGGACTTGGACCCTAGCTTGAGCTAGCCAATAAACTCCTTTGCCTTTTGCAGCCTCAGTGACTCTGCCTCTCTGTTCCTGGGGCCAAGGGGAACCAGTTCTAACAAGTCAAATAGACAAGTTGAAAGAGGTTGTGGTAGGAATCACCAGCCTTTATCATTCATATCCTTAATGCTGGCGATTATCTCTGCCATCTCTCCAGGAATGTGGCAATGAAGAGCCAGTTCTGTTTTCTATTTGGCCTTTTAATTGAAATAACACTCACATCAGGGGTCAAGGACACAATGTGATTATTTCAGATGACAATATGTCTATTCCATACTAGGGAAATATTGACAAAACTTTTCATGACACATTAGGCCCACGGAGAGATGAACCTGAACAAATTCTCAGTTTTATCACCTGCCCTTCATAAGCATCTGCTCTCACAGGGGGACCAAAGGCATTTTGGATTTCTAGGAAACTGTGTCAGTTAAGAGCCAGTATCTAATTATGTCCCCAAAGTCTAGTTATGTCCCTTTATCCAATGCTCCATCACCCCGGTAAATGGCTGCATGTACTGTTGAAAAAAAGCTACAATTTTATAGTAACTTATTTAACAGTGTAGCAGGATGATCCCTGAAGAATCAACTAGCCAAAATCAGTGGTCTCTGCTGGTCATACTATTTTGATTACTGCCTCTACTCTGCCACCTATACAGATAACAATGCACATTTTGTTTCCAGCAATGAAATCCTTCAGTGTGGTCACTGACACCCTAAAATACCATCGTCTCCAATGGATTACAGGAAGCCAGTGATCTGACAGAGATTCCCATACTATTTTTCACTCTACAGAGAATACCCACCACAGAACAGTTGAACAATAACTGGCTCCGGCACGTTTGTGTTTCTTATAGCCTCAGTGAAGGGAATAGCATCTAGATGCTCTCACATGTCCTTAGTTAGGGAAGGATTGAGCAGTTTTCAAATGAAAATTCTGCTCTAGCATTTAAACCTCCCTAAACCTTTGGATACCTTCTTTTACAGTATGCCATGGAAGTTCTGGGTTTTTTTTTTTTTTTCCATTTTATGCAATATAGGTCACATTTGGGTTCACGTTTCAGTCAAATGGCCTAAAAAAAATTGTCATAGAGTCTCTTCCAACTGCTACAGTGATAATATGGACAGTACAGAATCCACAATATGTAACAACACATATGACTTGGTCTAACATTATTTTATTCCACCCTTAGAAAGTATTAATATAAAATAAGAAAATCTTACATTCTTTTCACTCTCTTTACAGGATATAATTTATATTTTACCACTTGGGGTGTAGGGATCATCCCTGAGCAAGAATTGGCTTGAGCTCAGAGTCAGCAAACCTGGACGTACTTCATGGGTCCAAAGGTCAATGGGTCCAGAAAGCTCCTTGAGGCCAGAAGTCAATGGGTCCAGACACAGCCCATTGACTGCTGAATGCTTCTTGGAGCTAAAGGTCAATGGCCTATTGAAACAGACAAACTGTTTCCTATGGCAAATAGCCAAGGTGTGTCTCATTGTCCTGCATGCGGGTAATGAGGTCCAAAGGTTAAGATGCAAACGTTTGCCTTCCCTTGAGCGATTTCCATAAGAAATGGAACATGTCGCCTCAGGGCTCTAAAGATAGTCATGTACCAGGAAGTAGCTGCTGGACAAAAGGAGTATAAAAATAAAGCGACTGGTGCTTTACTGCACTGCAGTCTTTACCGTCTTTGTGTGTCTGCGTGTTTCTTTGTGTTGTCTGTATGTATGTTTATGTGTTCATCCTCCGTTCTGTAATTGGGCCACAATATGGGGCCTTCAGCTTTGAATCTAATTTAGCTCTAGAAGCAATGAAAGGTAGTGAGGATAGTCCTCAGAAACATCAGCAGTTCCCTTCATGTGATTGTTTCTTCAGGCAAGGGGAGACCACGCCTCTCAAGGGGGGAAGGGTGCTTCTACTGGCAGAGGAGGCTCAGCAGAATTTGTAAAATCAAGATCCCTAGTTTTATAAGACTTCAGACATAATGACTCCATCTCAATTTTCAGTGTCCCATTCCTGTCTAATCAATGCCTTAATTTAACATGAGACCTTGTGAGACTGTAAATTCAATTTGCATTGCAATTAAATCACCCATAAGACTAAGCTGCAGGTTTGAGTTTTATAATCTTGGCTCTGTGTCTATAGGGACTACAGGTTTATTTTAGAATCATCACAAACTTTTTCTGATCACTTTCCTAAATCTGTAGTTGTGAATTTAAAGCTCTGAACCACTAATTGTTTTTTTCTCTCCTCTGAGTACTGTAGCACAATTAAATGCAACCAATCAACTAAATCATGCTACTTATTTTCACTAAGATATTACTGGCAGCAACAGCAACTACTTTGTCTTCTGAGACATTTTATTACAAGAGTCTAATGGTAGTATAATAATTTAAGTGACTGTTTGCCACAGATTGCCACGGGCTACCTGCCCCCTTTACCACTGGGAACAATGACATTAATTCCATTAATACTAATCATATCAGATAAATTTTTCAGGGAACCCATCCTGAAAGTTGTGAATATTGGAACTGCTTATAAGACTGGTCTCTTAATCAGTCAGGGATTGATCAAGGAAGAAAAAACAATATGAGTGAAGCAAAGGTAGGGATGTATTAATGTAATTAGCCTTTTCACAATTGTGGAAGCATGTGACAATTTGTACATAAAGCTCTTATCTATGTAACTAATGGTGGGTAAGACATTGTTAAAAAAAAATAAGCTATACCTGAAGTAGAAGAGAGCAAGGACACAGTAGAACGCACAAGGACTACCTGGACTCTATGAGTATAAACCTTCAACCTTGATGATGTGGATGACCTGACAAAGAACCGACACCTTTGTAATAACCCTGCCTGCACACATGGCCCAGAATTGGAATATATGAAGCAGGAGTTCAGGAAGGAGCTGAGGACCTGTGGGGCTGGGTGCAGGACCATGCCAATCAAGTGACCCAGCAGGTAAGTGACAATGTACACGAGATACAGTGCCAGTAGATGCCCTTCATTAATCTTCACAGTGCTGCCACACTTCCACCTTCCATATTTCTTTTGTTGAAAACCCTAATTCAGACCCATACAGGAAAGTGATTTCTGAAAAATGTACTTCCAATGGAGCTAAGTTGGGAGCAAAAATTCACCACAAGCCACGTCAGATATCATTGCAATTGCATGCTTAATGTCCACATTCCTTTCTAGGCAATATCTTTAAAGGCAAAGGCAATATCTTGTCTATTAGTTTATTTCTAGCATATAGTCCAATGGTTAAAACATAGAAGAACCCAAAAAGATACATGTAGTATAAGCAAATATATACATAATCTTAATAAGTGAATAGAATGGGAGTAGCCAGTGTTAAGGGGGTACATTTTTAAGCAGATAAATTGAGGTAAGTAAAGAGGGTTAACAATAACAAAATGCAAGGTGTGTTTAGGAATCAATGAGCATATCAGTTCAATTAAGATAGATTTAATATAGGAAAAAAGGAGAAGTTATTTTGGAAATACAGTTAAAAACAGATTTCAAAAGAGCTTTAATGACAAACTGTGAAATGTGAAACCTGATATATGTTACAGTTCAATGAAAATGTAATGTCTTTAAAAGACACTTTAAACGTTCCTATATTCATGAATAAATGTGTCTTCTTAATCAAAAGACATTAGAAGTTACATTATAAAATATTACTTAAGACTTAGAGATTTGTTTTTATGTGTCTCTTAAATCGCAATGTGATTTATATGCCTTTTATATATGCTCTGGGCTTTTGGCTTTGCTGCTACACTAATAAGAGTTGTTAAATTCTTCCTCATTTTTTCTAACCATCATTGGATAGGTTATAATTTAATTTCAAGTTCTAAGAATCAATTTAGAATGTACTTTATATCTAAGGAATGTTCTGTATTTGTATCGAGTGCATTATATATATATACACACATATATATAGTTCAGATATTTCAATTAACATACTGATATGCCAATAAATAATATAGTTTAATTCACAACTGTTTGAGCCTACACCCATATTAGTAACATAAATCAGCTTATTTTAAAGGTTCCTATAGCTTTGTATTATAGATCTATATGTAATAGACTTTTTCATGTGTTCTCCAGGACAGAAGCCCAATATTCTTTCATTTTGGAATCCTTGTTAAGCCAGTTTTCAACCCAAAATTTAATGTAGAATCATTCTCCAAAGGATATCACCACTAACACTGCCATACCAACCTCACAAAGGCCTACAGATCTTCACGTAAATCTTCCTAGCTAACTAAGGAGGCTTTCCTTGATTATACTGGAAATATCTAAGATCAGGCTGAAACTTTTAAAAATGCTTTTGTGAGAGTATAGAAGATGTCTTCCTAGGTTTGCCAATCACCTATTTACTTCCAGATCCATTTCTTATCCTTCTCTTGCAAGTTACATTTCCCAGGCTCTCTTGCCCTCTGGCTTCTCTATAGATTTGGTTACTGGAAGGCAATTGTGGATGATTTGAGGGAAGGAAGGAGGAAAGAAGTGAAAATGGGATGAATTAAGAGAAATCAGAGTCTTTCTTCTGATTTTTTTGTGCCTCCAGTGATAGATCTAGTAGTGGCCTTGTATGCTCTTTGATTGTGTGACATTGATCTAACACTCTTTTTGTGCCACTGGCTCTTGTAGGAGCAGCATTGCGTTGGCTCAAACTCAGTCTACAATGTTGTGCTTTCTGGTCTCCTTCCTTGTACCTCCTGGCCTAGGCATAGTGGCGTCTTCTATTGCTAATCTCTAGATTATATCACCATTTATTGCTATAATCCTCAGCCTTTCCATCAATCTGTTTAACCATTTTCTTGAATAAAATTCCCTAGGCTTAAAATACCTGGAATAGTCTCTATTTTCCTAAATAAACCCTCACTGATACACACTCTAATCTGACAAAAATCAGAATAAATTATAGATTTTTCCAGCCAAGAACTACTCCTTCATCATTTGTAGTCAAGCTCTGCATCTTCCGAAACCTTTACTTGCTAACAGCAAGCAAAATTTAACAGAAATGGATACTACATTAGAGACATGGTTTAGCCCAAATCCAGATGTACAAAATAATGACTTTCTAATGAGTACCACAATTTGGAAAGGCACACTTTATATTATTAAACAGAATATTCATCTTTGTTCTTGGGTTACTTTATGCAACTCTTTACAAACGGTAGGCACTTCCCTTATATGCGCATAATAAAGAGTTCACTAAAATGTTTGTGTGTTTTAGATCACTTTGAAAAGAAAATTACTCCTAAGATAAAATCTTATTCCTTTCCAAAAAAGAAGAAACATATGACAATTTTTATTAAGTTTCTGACCTGCCACTTAAACAAAGCAGCAAAACAGAAACATTGTGTTGTATACATAATTTTGGGCAAAACATATGAAAACATTTATAAATAAATATAAACACAGATATAGAAAAAAATACTTATGTCTAGACATTCTTGCCATTTGTTATAATAGTTTCAAAAATATTAAGAAAAGATTAAATAATAAAAATTAAATATCATGAGAATTTGCAACTGTTTTGACTTAGTTGCAAAAAATTTAGTGGAAAAAATTTAATTTTTGTAGTAATTAATGCAACTGCTTTCCTTTTATTACATTCATGCTAAGCATATTGTTGTAAATAATCTTCTTAGAGATATTTTTAAATGCCTTCATATGCTATTTACCTTACTACCTGCATCCTGTTTCTACACACAGCCCTGCTTTCTCACATACTTTTCTTGTTCCTCCAGATACTGTTCTTGCTGTCTTCTCAGTCCACTCAGTACACTCACCCACTTTCACAACTCAGCTGTAAAATGCATAACTCCTTTAAATATGTTAGCTCTCAAAGATGAAAAAATATAAAATTAAAAGTCCTTTTTATATTACTTTCGTATATAGAGAGAGGAAAATAATGTTTTTTCCTTCTAAAATTCTTATTTCAAGAACATCATCAAGCCTTAGTAATTTCTTCATGAATAGGCTAAAATATTAACTTATTCAATTTGTAAGCCACCATCTATAAGTGCTAGTACTATGGATCCAAGATCTTAATGAAGTGTATGTTCTAGTTCTGAGAGACAGAAATTATAAGGGAGTAATATTATTTCAGAATATAGTAAATTCAAAATAAGACACAAATATGCTGTAAGATTTGATACAGAATACTTAAAGATGATGAAAAGGGCAGCTAAGACAAGGTATCTTTGAATAGTGACATTAGCAAAATGGTAAAACAGCAAGTCCAGACCCTTACACCCCCATAGAAACACTGATTTAGCAATGATATATGAACACAACAATTTTATAAGAGGTCCAAAATCCATGTAACAGTTGTAGTACCCTGGACAAGCACATAACCAATAACAGCCACACTGAGATGAATAAGAACATCTTTACCTTACTCATGCCAGCTCCTCCCACAAGCCAGCACAGCTCGGGGCTAAGAGAGATCAATTCAGCCACAATTTTTCCCTCAGGAGAAAAGAGAATTGAGCATGCATCCAACTTCCTTGGCCTATCAGGGTGCTGCCTGAGAGACATGTTTCTGTTTCACTTTACCCAGAGTGCTGAAGGAATGAGTGAGAACAGCTTGAACACCTGGGGGTAGTTAAGAACAAAGACAAGATCAGGTGATTAACTGCAGCTGGAACAACTCTGTGAAATTCACAGAAGGTACACAGCTGTGAAACTCTCCCTTATGAGGAAGAAAGAGAAATTGAGCATGAATACTCATAGAAAATGTTTGAGAAGCTCCCAGAATCTCTAGCTCATCAAATTGGTGAAGGTCTTTCCCTGTCAAATCCAATCTGTAAAGACTGATAGAGGTGACTGTTTCTTCAAATTTGCAGACACCAGTATAAAGCTACAAGGAACATGAAAGACCAGGAAAATATGTCACAACCAAGGGAAAAAATAAACCTCCAGTAACTAACCCTAAAGAAAAGAAGATATATATAAATTGCCTGATGAAGAATTCATCTGACTGGTCAGAATGATATCAGCAAGATATCATTCTGGAAATAGGAAATTCCAACCCTCATATTGCCACAAAAATGTCAATTTTTAACAAGCACAGACAACAGTAATTCTGTGGGGACCTGCAAGAACAGTGGAGATGTTCCATTACACAGTTGGAGCAAAAGTTCTAAGTATAGATGCATTGAAGAAGGTAAGAAGAATAGTTTCACTTTACCTTCCTTACCTCTCCCCCAAGGAAGCAAAATTTAGTATACAGAAAGAATCACTAAGGCTATGATTTCCATTGTAGTCAGTGTCTAGCTTCCCCATTCTTTCAGGATATTGTTCAAGAGGCTTACTTCTGCCTCATCAAACACAGATCACTGAGGGGATCAATAGAGCTGAATATTTAGGGAGAGATAAGAGCAGGGAAAAGAGAAAGGGGTTTATAGCAAACACCACGAGAACCTCCAATCTCCATGGCTGAAGATTGTACTAACTGGCTTGTGGATTCTTCCAAGAGACCTATGCATGAGTACTCAGGACATCTCATCTGCAGAGCCCCCAACTACCTGACAAATGCCCCAGAATTATGCACACAACCCTGAAATGGCAAGCATGAGAATCTGCAAATGGAATGCTCAATCCCCTGCAGACAGCACAAAAATGTCAGCAGTTGGCTTGACCCTATAGGATTGGGAGAAGGTACACAACCTTGAAGATTTTGTGGTATTACCCTGGGGAAAAACAGAGGGGGAGGATCTCAGAACCTAGCTTGGCTTTTCAGAATTGAGAGAAGAAACAGAATCATAAACCTTCCCTCCATTAAAGAGGGAAAAAGGGAAATGGGTCAGGTATATCCATAGGAAAGACCTGAGAGACCACCAAAACCTCTATCTTGGCTGATTGGTAAAAGTCTTTTTCTCCTGGAGACAGTCAGTGAAGACTGGAGGAGTGAAATTCTTCCCCAAATGCAAAGACAGCTATTCAAGACTTCAAGAAACATGAATAATCAAGGAAACATAACACCAACAATGGAACAAAACAAAGTCCTTTGACTAACAGCAAAGAAATGGAGATCTACAAATTGCCTGACAAAGAATTCAAAATAATCACCTTAAAAATGGTCAGTGAGCTACAAGAAAATACAAATAAGTAACTAAACAAAATCAGAAAAGCAATATGTAAACAAAATTAGAATATCAATAAAGATATTACCTCCATTGTGGAATAGTCATCTAATTTCCCCTTGGTAGTTCAGATCAGTCACTCCAATCAATCCGTATAACTCCCATCTCGGCCTTTTGACTCAGTGGCATGAGTATCTGAAAATGGCCAGGTAATAGTCTTAACTTCTGTTCAATTGAATTGTTGTGTCTCCTGGTGGCAGTATTCCTTCCTCTGTAACTAAGACCTCTGGACCAGTAGTGTATAACATCACAAGAACAGGAATCAAAAATTTTGCTACTGGGTCACTAGGGATAATGGTGTGTGGTACCACTCCAATTTCCACCCTTTGATTCCTGGACCTGTAAATCCTGGCTATGGGAGAAAAAGTGCCTATATTGAACAACGATTGAGAGCATATGCAGCATTCTGAACCTTGCTCTAGCCCTACAAGCTATTGTCACCTAGCTGATGCCCTAACTATATTTTCAAAAGGCCATCCCCCTGTTCTACCAAGTCAGCTGCTTCTAGATGAAAGGAAACATGGTAAGATCAGGGAATTCTATGAGCATGAGCTCATTGTCACACTTCTTTGACTATGAAGGGAGTTCTTGATTAGAAGAAATGCTGTGTGGAATACCATGATAGCGAATAAGGCATTCTGTAAGTCCACAAATGGTAGTATCCTGCTTTACTTAAAGTCTACTGATTTAATCTCATCTTTAAAATGCTTTCACAGCAACATCTAGATCAGTATTTGCTCAAATGCCTGGCAATTATGGCCTAGCCATATTGATACATAAAATTAACCATCACAACAATTTTGATGAAAAGCAAACTTAAATATAAGAAAAGAATAAGTTACACATGTGGAAAATTATTTGTGTTAAGCAGAACGTCTGAGAATCCTGGTGAACTGGGTCAACTCTCATATTTTGTAGTAGTTTATCTAGAATTTTTCATCCTATATTTAGATTGTATAAGTATTAGCAGTGGATGAAACCCCCCAACATAAATCCTTGCAAAATTAGAGTCTAAATGAATGAAAAAATTTAAAACCCACTTTCTTCAGTATTAAGGCTCAGTATAACTGTATTCAGTATAACTATGTTTGAAAGGGTGATTTGAATCCTTCTCCACTTTTAGTTGGGTTATTTGTCCCTGTTGTTGTGTTGTAGAAGCTCTTTATATATTTGGGATACTAGATACATCAGATGTATTATTGGCAAATATTTTCTCCCATTCTTTGAGTTGTCTTTTCATTCTATAGATATTTCTTTAAAGAAAGATATACAAGTGGCCCAATAAGCACACAAAAAGTTGCTCAATAGCATTGGTAATAGAAATGCAAATTAGAAACACAATCAAATACCCTTTCAAAGTCACTAGATTACCTCTAATTAAAAACAAAACTAAAAAATGAAAAATAATAAATATCGATGAAAATGTGGTGAAATTAGAACCTCATCCATTTCTAATGAGAATGTACAGTGGTTTAGCCAAAGTAAAAACAGTTTGATGGCTTCTCAAAAAGTTAAACATAGATTTACTATACAATCCAGCAATTCTATCCCTAGGTATATACCCCAGATAATTTTAAACAGGTATTCAAACAAATATTTGTACACAAATGTTTGTGGTAATACTATTTATAATAACCAAAATATAAAAACAACTCAAATGTCCATCATCTGATAAATGTATAAGCAAAATATGGTATATCCATACAATGGAATATTATTCTGCCATAGAAAGAAATGAAGTACTGATACATGCTACAACATGGCTGAATCTTGAAAATATCACATATTGTATTATTTATATGAAACAGTGTAGGTAAATCCATAAAGACAGAAAGCAAATTTTACCTGGGAAAGGAATGGAGAGTAAATGTTTAATTAATGTTTAATTGGTAAGGGTATTTTTTTGAGGGGGAATGAAAATGTCCTAAGAGTAGATAGAGGTAGTGATTGCACAATACTATGAATGTACTAAATGTCACTGAATTATACACGTAAAGTGGGTTTTGATTTCATGCTATGTGAATTTTACCTGAATACCAAAAAAAAGGTAATTTAAACACCTAAAGTAATGTGAAGCTGTATAAAGATAATATGCTATAATAGAAATAGAAACAAAGATTTGTGATCACACAGAGAATATGGCAATTAATACCAATAAAAATGAAGAAGAATGGAGAAGTATCTCAGTTCAGATTTGAAGCATAAACAGAATGTAAATGATAGAGAAGTTCAAGTGGCTTTCATCCTCTGTGGTCAATATGAGCAAGACATAGAAATATATGACAGTATGTAGCACATTCCAAGCACTATTCAGCATTTGGGAGGATTTGAGGATAGAGTAAATGGGCAACATGGTTAGAAATGACTATCAAATAAGCAAAAGCCAGATAGTGAAAACAGATAAATGTATGACATGGTATTTTGCCTTCCTTCTGTAGATACTGGTGGATTGAGTGTATTTGGGGGAAAAAATGTAAATTTGAGTCGATCTATATAGAGCTTGATTGCTTTCTTGGTCAATTGGAAAGAAGAGATATTATGTGAATTTAAACTATTGGAAATAGTGCAGGCAGAATATTATAAAACCTTGTCATGAAGAAGAAAAACAGACAAGAAAAGAAAGAAAGAAAATGGTTTTCAAGCATAGCAGTGATTATATTTGGTCTTTAAGTGACTATATTGGGACTGGGATAAGGAAATATGCTTTGGAGATTTCTAGTTATATTTTCCGAGTGAAAGGTAGTACCACTAACTGAGAACAGGAAGAGGGAGAAAGAATAGTAGACAGGACACTAATTTTGATCACTTAGGAGCATACAGGATATTTAGAGTGTGTTCTACTTATTATTGCAAATGGCACCAGCTCTCGCCATTCATAGATGAGTAAAGTGCAGTAAAGTAGCATGACATTTAAATATTCATGCAAGATCTTTAAGATTGCCTTCTTACTCCCAACTCAGTTATTTTTGACATTTCCTAAATCAGTTTTTCATGTATATCAAAAACCATTGCTACGTATCATCCCCAGGAAACAGTCACCATGAGCTTTCTTTTTCAATTTCACGACCCTACTGCTACAGTTTATTTCCCATAGATTAATATTTATTTATAGAGCTTCATCTTATTGAGAGAATGCTGTCGTACTATTTCTTGAAGTTTCCAATCCAGTAGATGCCAGAGCATGGCTGGGTTAAAACTAGAGATGGAGAGGTTATCCTCCTCCCCTGCACAGTGCTGGGCTCTGTCACCTCAGAACTAAATGGCTGTGATTGTTCTCATTACAAAAGTTCCTTCAACTTTCATTTCTCCTCAGTCTTTCATAGAAGTTCCAATGTTGTTCCAGGGTCAAAGGAGACATAGGTACTTTACTATTTTCCTTGCACCTAACGCACTCTGCCAATTCTCATTCAGTACTTCTCTTCTGTCTTGAAGCAAAGGGCTCCTTTCCTTGAATACTAAACTTGCAACACATAAGTGCTTGGGAGACTTTAATACTTTGTGAGGTAACAAAATTTAAAGCATTTGCTCACTGCTATAGAATAAACAACTTTTTCTCTTTGTTTGAAAAAGTCATTTTAAACTCCTCAAATTTAAAGGAACAATAAATCCTTTTAGTGTTAAAAAAAAAAATAATAAATGTACTAATGTGATATAGTGTGGGTGTTTTGTCTCCTCTAAGTCTCAAGTTGAAATTTAATTGCCAGTATTGGGGGTGGGGCATAGTGAAAGGTGTTTGGGTCATGGGGTCAGATCCCTCATGAATGACTTGGTGCCCTTGCCTTTGGTAATGTGTGATTTCTAGCTCTATTATTGCACCCCAGAGCTGGTTGTTTAAAAGATCCTGTCACCTCCTCCTCCTCTTTTGCTCCTTCTCTAGCTGCATAACATGACTGCTCCCCCTCAACTTCCCCATGAGTAAAAGCTTCCTGAGGCACTCATCAGAAACAGGTGCCAGCCCCATGCTTCTTGTTCAGCCTGCAGAACCATGAGCCAAACAAAACCTCTTTTCTTTATAAATTACCCAGCCTCAGGTATTCCTTCATAGCAATGCAAAACAGATTAAGACAAAATGTGTCTGCATTTTCCTTCCCTGAGTATTGGATAAAATCCCGTCAAGTCTTGGCTCCAGTCCTGAGGAGCAGAGCTTGAGGATCCCTGCAATGGAAAATGAGAGGACCATTTGCCCAAGAGTTCTAAAAATAGCCAGGGTCAATTAGGACACCTCACTATTAAATGTGACTATCAGTTATCTCACTCATAGATCGAAAAGGGAAGTGCATTTGAATTATCTAATACTTAAATGAAAATTTGTTTAACTTGTTGCTGCTTGTATTCGATTGCCTACACCTATGTCTCTGGATTATGAATTGCCAAGACAAGCTTTCCACATTTTTCTGGAACATGACATTTTACTAGATGATTTGACCATAAATATGGAAATGAATAGATAAATTAGATAAATTATGATTTAATGATAATTCACAGCTTTGTAGTCATAGGAAATATATGCAGGTGTTTCCTTTGATTATTCTCAGATAAACCAAGAACAGGAGTAAGGTGGGGAAGAAGTTCTAGAGGATTTTAAATCACTCTTCTTTGCCAGTAGATGTTTTCTGATGGAACCATATGAGAAACATTGCACTTAATCCCAAATAAAAAATTATATCCTCAGTTATATCTCTATAGAGAAAACTGGGGCATATCAACATTTCTATTACAGCAAGCACACCCTACAGACCTACATTGCACTTTGTAATTATAAAAGTATTTTTCCTTCTAAACCAAAATTCTTTCTAAATATAGTATATGAGTTCAATTTGTGATTTAACAATAAAAACAAAAAATATTCTGAATTTATTTAAGTATCTTATGTCTGGAATGAAAAAGATATTTTCAAAATGTTAGATCACAATATTAGTACACATTTCTTCTATAAAATTGTTTGAATTTATTCAGATAATTTAACAACTCTTTACTGTGTTGCTATTTATAACTGGGGCTTATTTTAAACTGTTGGAAATAATTTAGTTGAAGATATTTAAGTTAGTTTACTGAGTAAAGAACACTCTATCAGGCAAGATAAAAATTCCATTAGGGAATGTCCTACAACCATTTGATTGACAAACTGACAGTGCAAGGGTTGAAATTACCAAACAGACATGGTTTACAAGAGAAATTAATAGAACCTGAAAGTAGTTAGGAAAAAAACCTGTGTGTTATAGTTAAATGCCAAATAGCAGTAGTCCCCAAGTCTTTCTCTAGGTGCTGAAAAATGTAATGAAGTTTTCAGTCAAAAGAAGCACAGCTTACACTTCACAAGTGCTTACACTTTTCATATAATGCCAAATCACAATTCCTAAGTTTCTCAAAAAACCTTACTTTTATCTCCGCTTTGTATCAGAATAAAGCAACATCACTGTGAGAAATACATTTGATGAATGAAATGATCAGTATGGGGGACAGAGAGAAAGCATTTAGTTTTTGGATCTTTACCCAGAGATGTTCAATATATTATATCTACTTTGTCCATTTTATCCCAGGATACCAAAAACATTGGGTTACCAGTTAGCCACAAACATTTAAGTAGCATAAGTAATATGTAGAACATCATTTAAGTCATTTTGAGATGTATTTTAAAAACACATTTTTTTTTTTAATATTGAGGAGGAGACTGGAATCACATTTGTACTACCAACTAAATGGTATAATTAGGTAAAGTCTTGGAAAACAGAGGAAAAGTTTCTGGAAAGTACTCCTAATTTTTAGGCTTCTGTAGATCATAATGTGCCATATGATGGCTGTGGGAGGAATAAATGAACAAGACTTGCATCCACGTGGTAGAATATGATATGCCTCCCAGAGTTTTTCGCATATAAGGTTGTTTAATTCTATTCACATTAGCATGCCTCTGCACTGACAATGCCACAATAATTTCTTCTGTCATTAAACATATAAATAAACACATAAAACACAAGCCTAAGATTACAACATGATGTGGTAAATCAGAGTGAATTTCAGGGTAGGATTTTCTTTTATCAAATATATTCTAAGGTGAATTTTAGCATGACATGTTGAAAATAATTCTAGGTTGGCTGTTAGAAATTTAATTTCTTACACTATCTTATAAATTCTGTTACTTTTGGAAACTTTCTCATCGTATATTTTTTTCTTTTTGTTAAGCATCGCTTAACAAATTTCAACACTTTATTTGGAATTAAAATTAGAATAGTGATTAATATTTTGTTGGTGTTAAATAAAATTTTGTTGATTGAAAGAAAAAAGAAATACATTACTTCATAATGATAATCAATTTAATTATCTATCTGAACCTCAATTTTCATAAGTGTTTCTCATGTAGAACTTCATTTGAGAATATAAATTATATTCATGTCTACATAATGTTAATTATGCTAATAACTAGGATTAATTCAGATTTGTTTTCCCTCATTTGTAAATTTATGGCTTGGGACTAAACGGCCTCCAGTGATGTTTAAAAAATTATTTCTAATATTTTATATTTCAGAAATATGAAAAGAAGTTCAAATTCTGCAGTGGTATAAACCCACTAAAACCCAGCCTTTCCAGTGATGACACATAAAGTCTTTCTATAAAATACAAAAAGCAACTACCTGAAATCTTCAGAAATTGAAAAAAGCAGATTTGATTGTAGACAGAAGCCAAAACTTAGATAAATGACCCTTACAGAAACAAATATTCCTGTTTAGGATGGTTGTTATTATTTACCTACTCATTGCTTTACCCCAACGGTAGGAATAAATTACAGAGAAATGAAACTATGTGGAGAGAATAAAATGACAATAGAAGTTCCATCTTTTGGTCCAGAAGAACCAGAACCCTCTGTAGGCAAAGTATATAAAATAATTCCAAAGGAAACCTGGAGGAGATTTCCTACTTCTATGCATTAACCCTCACATGTAGTAGCCTAATGCCTAGGCTTACAAAGCATGGGATAGACCCCAACAACATAATGAAGGCTTTCAAAGCTGAACTGAGATGTCACCCGCCCACATTAGTTTCTGACTAAGCCCTGGATAACACATGAGTGCAGCAGACCAAAACCAACATAGCAAAGACTTATAGCAGTAAAGAGAAGATAATATAAAATTATTGTTTTTTTAAAAAAAGAAATTCTCAGTAGTAAAAATAAACTATAGAAAAAGAACTAAATGGGAAACTTGGATCTGAATAATACAGTAAGCTGGAGAATGGGGATGGGGGGAGGGAAGTCAGTGAAGGGGGTCAGCTGCAGAATGTAGATGAGCGAGAAAAGAGATAAATAACATAAGATCTACCCATAGATATTTTTCAAGTTAAAGAACAGAAGGGAAAAAAGATTGAAAAAATATTGACAAATCATAAGGCACATGTGGGAAACTATCAGAGTATAACGGACATATAACTGGAGAATCAGGAGAAAATGAGAAAGAAATTGGCTTATTTTTATGCATATATATATACACACACACATATGCAAACACACATACATATAAAAATAATGGCTAAAAATCATAAATATGATAAAAATAAATATGTTTATAGATTTCAGAACCTCAGGATTCCAGACAAGGTAAACGCAAACAAAGTCACACCTATATACATGAAATTATAATACTGAAAACCAAAGATTAAGAAAAAAATCTTGAAAGCAACTAAAAAAAATTACAAATTACAATGGCTATGAATTTTTCATTAGAAACCATTGTGGCTAGAAGACAGTGGAACAACATCTTTATAGTGCTTACATAAAACACTGTCAACCTAGAATTTTATATGCAGTAAAAATATCCTTTAGGTATAAAATGGGAATAAAGATATTCTCTGATGAAGAGAATTAATTTCTGAAAAAACTACTCTATTGATAATGGTAACAGATAAAAGTAATGGTAGAGGGAATCTCGGATCATCGAGAATAAACAGAGAACAACAGAAATAGTAAATATCTAGGCAAATATAAAAAACTTGTTTGTGCTACTTGTATTCTTTAAAATATACATGAATGTTTAAAGCAAAAACTATAAAAATGTCTGGTGGAGTTTTCAATGCATGTAAATTATAACAACTATAACATGAAAGTCAGTGGAGGAATAAAAAGACCTATATGTTTCAAGAATTCGACACTGTAAGTGAGAATTTACCCTTAGCAGACTGTGAAACTTTACGTGTATATATTGCAACCAGGAAAAAAAAAAGCTAATAGTTACAATGATCCACTAAATACACATATACAAATAACCCAAAAGAATACAGATAAGTAGAAGAGAGGTACACAAAACTGGAGAGACAAAAATGAAACAAATAATAAAATTGTATGTCTAAATCTTAACCTACCAATATTTACATTAAATGTTGTTGTTATAAAAATTCTAATTTAATGCCAAAAATAGAGTTGATTAAAAAAAGCAAGACCCTATAATATGTTGCCTAAAAAAGACTCATTTAAATATCAAGAAAAAGATAATTTGAAAATATACAGCTGAAATATAATCTCTTTAATAGTGACTTTGCAAAATATATGATTCTGTCAGAATTATTCCAATTAGAATAAACTTTCAAAAATCCTCTTTTTTTTTCCTAATTATAAATATGTGGAATAATACCAAAACTAAAATTAAAAGTGAAATTCTTAGGCCAAACACCCAACTATAATCTGAACATTTTGGGAGCCAAGGTGGGAGGATCCCTTGAGGCCAGGAATTCAAGACCAGCCTGAGCAACACAGCAAGATCCTATCTATACAAAAAATGGAAAAATTAGCTGGGTGTGGTGGTGTGAAACTGTAGTCTCAGCTACTTGGGAGGCTAAAGTGGAAGGATTGCTTGAGCCCAGGAATTTGAGGTTATAGTGAGCAGTGATTGTACCACTGCACTCCAGACTTGTCTCAAAAAATAAAAAATTCTCATATATCCATGGTGGATATGGTGGTAGTAAGAGACAGATCTACATTGTACTATTTGTCCCACTCAGCACCTCCACTCCAGGTAGGGAAACACTGGTTTATTTGTTTCACTGTATTAGAACAGGGTGACTTTGTTAAAATATTTTTGTCTATATTTAAGGTGAACAACATGATGTTTTGATATACCTATACATAATGAAATGATTACTACAATCAAGGTAATGAATATATTCACTTTCCTTAGTTACCTCTGTGTGTGTGTATGTGTGTGTGTGTGATAAGTACGCCTAAAATTTACTCTTAGCAAATTTTCAATATGAAATACACTATTATTAACTGTAGTCCTCATTCTTTATATTAGATCTCTAGATTTTTTCATCTTATATAACCACAAGTCTATACTTTTTGTCCTACATCTCCCTATTCCCTCCCCTTCTCCACCCCTGGTAACTGCCATTTGATTCGCTGTTTCTATGTATTCAACCTTTTTTTTAGATTCCACATATGTGAGATCGTGCAGTATTTTTCTTTCTGTAACTGTTTTATTTCACTTAGCATAATGTGTTGCATTACTGGTTAAAGCAGCAATCTTACATTTTGATAGGGGTATGTAAAAATTTACATCCCAAAATAATCTTGTCAAAATCTCTAAATCAAGCTATGAAAATTAATATGACATTGTGAAAAATTCAGCACAAATTAAATCAATTAAGCATAAATCTCAAAATAATTTTCACAGTGCAGAAAATGATAGCATTGACCAAATAAAATTATTGAATCATTGAGAAATAGGAATAGTCAATTTAAAATTATGAAATGTGCTCATTATGGTTTCAAATATGGTACTTAGTACTGACAAATAGAATATAAAACTCTGAATCTCCTGTATTAGAAAACCCAGGGAATAACTGACTACATGAAATCACTATTTGCAGGGCTTTATTAAAACGTGAAGAACAATCACCAAAACTATTTTGAAGCATATATGAAATATTTGTTTTCTAGAAGCAATATAAGAAAAAGTGCGATTAAATAAGCCATAAAAATGCTACCTTAAAGTTTTCTTCACGATTTGATTTGATATCACCTTAGAATTTGAAGCTTACGCAATTGATGAGAATTTATTGAAGCCATAGGCTAAAGCTATGGACAACAGTATTTCAGGTTGAAAAAAGTCAGCCAAGCTTGAAAATGTACCCTCATAAAATGACAGGGTCAAAAGATGTGTTATAAATTTCTCTAAAGCCATACTAGAACAAATGAACTGAGAAAATGATGTTAAGCTGGCAATTTTCTTTAAACGTGGTTGATTAAATTGGAAGTGGGGATGAGAATGATTCAGTCATTTCAACAACCATTTTTCCCTTCATTTATAAAGAAAATAACTCTAAAATTATTTTATTTGAAAATCATTTTATTTATGGCTGATAAAAAAATTGGTGAGAAAATTTTCTAGAAGAGATGTGAAATTACATATTTAGTTGTTATTCTTTGACGTGGTATTGGTCAGAAAAAAATATGCGAATGTGCACCCAATTTAGGGCCAGCGTCTCTGTGGGAAGGCATGAGTTCTCTGAGCAAAAGTAAGTTTCAAGAAGATAGTTACATGTATTAGTCTGGTGATCTTGGCTCAAGATACAACTTTGGAGTAGGGTAAAGAGCTCTTTATTCCTGTGTTTTAAGACCACAAGAATAAAAAATAAGCTAGAGAAAAAGATGCAAAAGGAAAAGAACACCAAAACATTTGAAATTTTAAAATTCAGGTACAGGAGAAAAGTGAAGGATAATGAAAGGATAATGAAAGCCACATGCCTGTAACACTGGTGGGAAACCAGAAGGGTGTGACAACACAAACAAAATGAGAAATTTATGAAGAAGTATATGGAGGCTTAAAGTCATATTTCAATGTCTCCTTTATTCCAAGAAAGTAAAATTATAAATATCTAAATGGTAGCATATAGAAAAATACATTATCAATGACCAAAGGGGATGGCTTGTTCAGAAACAAAAATAGGTGAAATGAAATTCTCTAATATTCTCTAGTGCTACATTTAGAACAAATCCATATAGTTACTAAATCTGATTTCCACTGAATCACTATGTAGGGAGAGGGGAATGTAAAATCTTCCCAAATATCTCACTGACACATCTCTACTTAAGGAGTGTATAACACTTAGGATTGAAAAGAGAACCACCAGAAAAACTAAAACTAAAAAGAACAAAAAATTGAACAATTCAGGGAAAGCTGAGAGGAAAAAATACATACATGTGTTAACTCTAATATACACAATTATTAAGATAACCATTAAAAGAATTAATGTGGTGGACTGTCTCCCCAGTAAACTCCATTTAGCTATAAAATTACAAAAAGCAATCATTTAAGTCTCTGGAAATTCAAAGTCTCTGGAAAAGAACATAAAGTAAATGAAGAAACATTCATTCAAGAAGATCCACTAAATCTCTGTGAAAATAGGAAGTTTATGGAATTTGAGCCAGTCTTTGACTGATGAGTATTCTTAGTGTGGGATTTTCTATGTGGGTGTGATTTTAGAAATCAGGTAATGCTTTATAATTGCCTTTTAAGCACATCTGGCAGTCTATGATTAGGTCTGTATTTCCTGGTGCCTATCTGGTTTTTTTTTTTTTGGTTTGTTTGTTTGTTTTTGTTTTATTCAGTCTGAGAGGGTTCACATGGTTGAACTGTTTCAAGGGGAAGAATGTTTGGATCTTGGATTTGGGATCTTATTCTTACATAAGCAATATTTCAGCTCCTACTTTTGGTTGTTCTTTAGTCATCTGGTAGGGTTTGATAGGCTTACTATTATAGGAGTTCTTGTGATAGCTCCAGATCATTAATTCCGGGTCTGATAACTAGATTAAAATTCAAAGCACTGAGTTCCAGTGCCTGTTTTATAGTGTTGGCTTTTGTTACTGCGGAAAATGTGAGGAACCCTTCAAATATAGGGCCCATCTTCTTGTCTATGAAATGACTAGTTGGATAAAACTGACCTCTGTTCAACCTCTTGAATTTAAAATTCAAGGGATTTATCATTTAAACATAGATTTCTATGGTAAATTTGTTGTGCAAAATTAATGTATTAAAGTTGCTGCTAAATGTAAAATTGAGCTTTTATTTCAGGATTTTCAAGCAAATTTAAATCAAGTAATCTAGGTTGTATAGTCCACTAATATTTCCTCTGAAATTTTCCACTCTGTTCAATGGTTCAACATATTTTAACTCTAATTTTATTTGCTAGAGGGTAACAAATCTTCCTAATTAGCATGTAAGTCAAGATGGTTGTATTCTTTTTATTAGCTTTGTTTATAGCTCAACTTTGAAACATTGACTTTTTTATATGCTTTCTTATTTTCACTCATTACATACTTCTAACATGAGCAAAAATGTTATAAAGACTTATTTTGCATGCTAATGAGCTACTCTAATGAGTGAATCAGTATAAGGAATATTGCCAATTTGACATCTAATTCAGTGATTCTAAATTTTCTTTTATTGAACAATGTAAAAAATTTTGTTTTTTTATAAGAGTCCCTGTTGGATCTTTCTTTTTTTTTTTTTTTTTACTGTATTTGTTACTTTTTTGGAATCTTTGTTTTGATATGAATGTTTAAATACTAGGCAATCATTTGTTATAGATTATTCAATTTATATAAAATCTTTGAATGCTTACCTTCCTTAAGAGAAAATTGACACGAAGAAGATATTCATGCTGACATTAATTTTTTTCATATTTTATAGCTGAAATATGAAACAATGTTTTCTATTTTCTATCATTTTTCCAACATTTCCTCACAACATAAAATCAGGCAGCATATAAAACTGAAGTTAATCTTTCCAACATATATTTTTAATAAAACACGTATCCTTATAATTGTAGACTTAGGTAAAATCAATCCGTTTTCACTCAGAGAAAAATGTATCCAAAGAGAACTTCAATCCACATACATTTATGAATTTTTCCCCTTTTAAGCCTACTGATCAATTATTAAAGTCAAACTAAAAAAAAAATCACCAAAGTCTTATCAAATTGAAAGCTGAAAACTTGGCATTTATATGTTAGATTTGGTTTTTGACTTCAGTGCACATTTAAGCTGCATTTTTACATTTAAGAAATAAACATGAAATGTATTGCCTTTTCAGTAAGGAAAATAAACGGGATAGTAGCTCTCAATTTTTACATTTCAGGAACTACATAATCTTGTATCATATTGAGAATCATTCACTTGGGAAATGGTTAGATATATTTAAATAGTTTGTCATAGCTTTCAATCTACAGCAATTCATCCCTAAGTGTAATTAATTCTAACCTCTAACTCTTTCAATATTTTTGATCTCTTCTATTTTCTCAACTCCTTCTTTTATTATTAAGGGATACAATGAAGGCAACACTAACTTTATAGCTGATAATCTAAGGAGGAAAGCCAATGGGATAAAAGCAACGAACTCAAAGGGTCATGAGATGGGCAAAATCATTTCATAGTTATATGATAACATGAACCCTAACATAACATACTTGGATACTCTTTAGGCAAATGTATTGATCAGCTGGTTTACATTTAATTCCTTGGTGATGTCATGAAACTTAAGCTTTCAGTGGTGATAGTACTTGTGCTTTCTTGAACCAAACTGAGCTAGTTTACCATCAAGCCATTTTATTGTTAAACCAGAATGACAGTCATTCTGTTAAAATACCAGAACATTCGTTTGTATTGGAAAAGCACATGCCTACAAAAGTGGTCTAAAAAAATCTAAGGACTGGCCATTATTTTAGACAACTATCTAAAATAAATGACTGATTTGTTTTTTAATTTTTGTAATAGAGGCAAGTTTCAGAATCTTCAATAACTTTGTTTCTGAAATGTCTCTTTCAGGCAAAGTCATAAATGATACACTTTAGAATGATGTTCTAATTTCCTCCACAGTATTTCTCTCTTATTGCTATATATTCTTTATCTTTTACTCAAAAAGAATTGTCAAAAAATGACACTTAGGATCAATTCAGTTAACGGTCATAATTCCCTAAGTTTTGATGTGACTTTAATAGATTGTGAAAATATATCTTTTCTCCATACCAAATTCAGAAATAAATGAAAGATAATCAGGAGTCAGGTAGATGGAGAGTAAAATACCAGTGAGGTTTTTTTTCTTAACAGAGATGTTTTAGAATATAGTTTAAATGTGCAGCAAAATATGGACTTGCTAATACTGAATGCCAGACTTACTGACTTTTGCACCCAGTCACAAGCAGCACCGTCAAAGGAAGGGTTTTCTCTAAAGAGTAGGGCACCTTTACTGTTAAGTTTATTGTAAGTCCAAAAACAGCCTAGATCACGTGTTCTGTGTTGACACAGATCCCCTATAAGAGAGACTGAGTCATATTTGCTGTGAAATTTGTATCATCCTCACTAATGAGATAAATCAGTACCTGAAAGTACAAAAAGAATCCAAAAGTCTTTTATGAATGAATCTCCCTCTATTTGGAAGTAATCATGAGAAATGAAGAATAAGTATACCCCTCAAAACGTCCCACCTTTTTGTTTTTTTAATCCAGTGTGCTCAACCATCAAGGTTGTGATCAAGGATGATTCAGTCTATGGGAACAGAGAAAGAAGCGGCTCAAAATAAAGCATTTCTCCTTTATAAATGCTTTTAGAAAACACTAGGGCCTGAAATGTGTTGTAATATTGCATTAATTAAGTTAGCTGCAAGGTCATTCTATACCCAAGGCTGAAATTGTATTCCTTCTTCTACCTCCATTCTAATTTTCTCTAGCTATATTGTCCAATATAGCTTTATCAAAAGCCCTTCAATGAGATCAGACTTCATAAAGATACTCCAATACAATGTACCAAAAAACATTATTCCCCATTTGAAGTGACTACCTCCCCTCATGGAGGAATTTAAGCCACAAATTAAAATCTCTTGAGAATTAAAGCCCAAATGGACTTAAGTCAAAAGTCAAACTCCTTCCATATGGATTTGAAGTTAAAGAAAAATAAGTCCAAAACATGGTTTACCTAACTTATTAACAAATTCTGTGTTATCTAGAAAGTTTATCGATCCTTGACTAGATTCTTCTATTCTCTTTATTTAGCTGCTGCTGCCTAAACTGTCTCTAAGTGATATGCATATGTATTACCAGGATCCAATGCTTAGCGATCATAGCAAAGATTCAGTGGTATCTAGATTAAGGAAGATAGACACAGAAAATTTAATTTTAGTGTGCTGTCAGTTTATGCTACTTATCCAGAATCCATATTCATGATATTTGAGAATGCACATGTATGTGTGTTTTTGTGTGTGCATGCATGTGTGTGTGTAGCAGCAGGGTTAGCACAGAGAGAGGGCACAAGGGCAATTTCGGCCTTCTTATAAAGTTTGGAAGTTTAACGTGGAGGCAATTTCAGTCATTGGGCCTTAATTGAGGCATATTTCATTTTCCTTTGTGTATATTTAAAATTCTTAACTTGCATTTTCCATTTGAACCCTGTGTTTCTGGCATTCAAGTGTTGGGTAATCTCAACATTTGTTTTAGCTTAAGAAATATCCTCAGAGGTTTCCTGAGCTGAATCTTCTATTGATGCCTGTGAAGCTTATGCCCCAGAGTCTTAAGGAGAATCAACATCCCTGCCATGTTCTCCTCAAAACACTGTTTAATTTGGGTCTTGAAATTCCAAAGCCACGGTCACAGATTATGTAACTATCCAATACAAAAACCCAATTAATTACAGGCCATGCCATAAGGGGTGAATCTTGGGCCTGTGAATAAGCCACAGAAACTAAAGTTGTCTTCCATAGTGTTGGCTCTTGTGCCTGAATACAGATTACATCATATTATAGCCCATCTAACTCTGCCTACATAGATGTGGAATTAGTAATTTGAATCTCTAAACTCACCAGTGCTCTGCTGCTCAAGCAGAAGTCAAGTATCATAACATTTGATATCCCATCTCACAGACATGGCTAATGAAAAAGGAAAGCAGATTTTTATTTTTTATTTTTACTTTTTGCCAGTGTGTATAAAATATGTAACTTCAAATTCACCCTCACTTGCAAGATACTTCAGGTTATACTTGTTCAATTTTAGGTCAAGTTGCAACAGCTTGCACTATTAGGCCCCAAGCCTTGTTTTTGACCCTTTGGCCTTTGACTCCATCCTAATACAAACTTCTCTTTATAAAAATGAACACTGGCTTACATATAAAGAGCCATAAGGTGTAGGTAACTGCCAACATCAAAATCCCATGTGGTTCACTGGCTTAAAGTCTAAAGTTTAAGGTTGCAGCAGTTAAAAGCCAACCGTGCAACTGAGAAAGCAGCCGTATGGCACAATATAGGCCACTGTCAACATTCTAGGCAAAGCAGCAACCACTCCTACTCTAACAACAAATCTCCATTGTCTTTCTTAGTTCAGTGACGTCAATACTTAAAGTCCCTTCCCTGCTATCACCAGAGCCTCAATCATGCCAAAATATTTTGATTCATGCAATTCTCCCTTTAAGTTTCAAAGTTTCTTTATCAATACATGTTACTCTTTAATAATACTTTACCTCTGATTTAAAATTATTTTCCCCAAACTGTAGGACTTCCCTGCTGAGGAGCTTTTCCTATAAAACCTAACACACTAAAGAATATAACCAAAATGAGATCAAAACAGCACATTTAATACAAGCTGAGTATGAGACAATTATGGGCTTTTAATAGTGAACTACAGAATTAGACAGACAACCCATCCAGACATAGTCCTACTGAGAACCCCCCAGGCACAGCCCAATTAGATAGAGCCTTGACTTCTAAGTCTCCTTTGGCTGGGAGCAAATCAGAGGACCTGCTCTCTGCAGGCAGGAAGCTTTACAGAATGGCCTAACTGAAGTACACAGCTCTCTGTGCCAATCTCAAAATAACACAACAATGATTCCATTTTCCTGGGGGGAGAGTTGATACGAAGTGAGGCAGCAGGGAGAATGGAAATCCTTCTACATGGAAGAAAATATCAGGGATTAGGAATAAATATTTCCTGTAATAGGACGAATGGGAAAATGTCACCAGTCAGATTTTAAATAGGGACTGCAATGTCCACAATAGGAGATTTCACTTTAAGTACCCTAGACTTCATGGAGTTATTATAATTCAATGAAAAACCAAGTCAATTAAACAATAAAGTCCCAGGTAAACTCTTACATTCGTGTACTTGATCTTACAATGTATTGTTGGGACCTGTAGGTCCAGATGAATAATAAATGGTCTTTGATTCCTGGGAGCTCATGACAAAATAAATAATGAAAAGAATCCATATGTTTGGGTCATGGGATTACACAGACAATTTTTCGTACATTTCTTTTACCAATGTGACATTTTCAAAACAATAAATAAAAGAATGAAATGGAAACAATGAGGGCGTTGAATTACCAGTGCTTCTTAACTGGGGTAGACTTTAGAATTTAGAAATGCCTAATCTTGGGTTCTACCTTGTGAGGATTCTGAGATTAAGGAGATGGTCTTTTGGAGCTCGTGACAATGATGGAGAAATATATGTAATCAAAATCAAAAAAAATACTAAGATAAAAAACAAATGTGGTAAAAGCTAATAGAAGAACCAAGGCAAGAACTCAAGTCCATGGAAAGGTAGTTACTCTCTTTGCAATAGGAAAGCTTATAATAATTTTTTAAATAATAGTACAAAAGGATATTGAATCATAGAAAAGACTCTTCCTTGCTTTACTATGAATATTCTATATTTAACATACAAATTAATTGATGCTATAATATATATATCTCGGTTATTTCATCCCCAAAAAGGCATTTACCTTCATTCCTAGTGTCATAAAAGTAGTAAATAATTTTGGAGTTCCAATGTAGTGATGGCATGGATGGGTTGTCTGCCTAATTCTGTAGTTCAGAATTAGAGGCCCATTGTAGCTTTGTACCTAAGCCATCCCTTCCAACCAAGTCAATAAAACAGACTAAAAAAAAAAAAAATAAGACGTTAGAACCCCAAATAAGAATAATAAGAATAATTTTGGAAATTTGTAGCATAATCAAGACCAGAAAATATGATAATTTGATACAGATGTTATTGTTTCATTTGTCCATTGGTCCAGAAGAATTCTCAGTACTAAAAGCACATAATAATTAAATTTTTCCATGATGTGGACTTTTATAATTCTTAATAATTCTTTTGGTAACTCTATAAGATTAAATAAAAAGAAAACAAAATAACTCTTCTGATATGCTAAACAAAATGTATATCAGATAACCATTTTTTACAGCACAGTAACACTAATTTTTCTTGTGGTTAACAAGAGAAAATCTATGTAATGCTTTAATAGAAGACAGACTTAGAAAATAGAAAATGTTTCTGTATGGGAGAAAATCAGAGGCTATTTCAACAAAAACTGCAAGAGAAAAAAAAAATGCTATCTCTGAATCTACAATCCACCATTCTGAAAGGAACTTGACAGGGTTCGTCTCTTACACATCCATTGATTCTCACTTTTTTCTGTAGCCAGGGCATTTTAGAGATATGGAAGAAATCAATATTGACATCAATCATTGAACAAATGCTTACTGAGTATTCCTTAAAGCAACAGGAGAGGGAGAAGCTGTAAAGAAATGGATACAAAATATAAATGACAACCTCCTTGCTTCCAAGATGCTTTGACCACATGATGTCATTGGGAGACGAGGTAGCACCAAAACCACATGCTTCTGTGATCCAGGCAGGCAGGTTACACAAAAGCGTGAAGCACCTGGATGTCAGACAACAAGGAACAGTAGTAAATATGATAAATTGAGAGTATGTCCCCATCCTAAATTATTAACTTTTACTTTATAATTTTGTGTTAGCTGAACAAATATATTTGGGGGCTTCTTCCAAGAAGTTACAAAGTTTCCCAAGTTAAAAACAAAGCTCTATTCACCAATGATTAGACACAGCAGCACATATTCCCATGGACAAGTTAGGTAGGCCTGCCAGCATTCTATCCGAATGAGAGATGAAAAAGACTGATGAGGAGCCCATCCTAAGAAAAGTGACAGTCAAGTTCATAAGGAAACTTAATAAAAATGCCCCGTTGTAGCCAAAAAGAAACAAATCCAAACAGAGTCTGATGTGTGTCACTTAGGTCTGTTCCTTTTCCAGTCTCGACACTGCTGACGTGCCCCACCCTATGCTCCAATCAACAAAGAGATGGAACTTAATTCTAACAGCACTCTCTAAATCCTGATTGCAAAGACCTCACGGAGACTGGGCATTTAACCCACTGTAGTCAGAATTACTCTATCTAGGACAAAATGAACTTGTATTTACTTACATATGTGAGAAGAATACTTTCCAGTATATGATTTACTTTCTAGACTTCCCTCAGACCAAGGAGAGGATTTAAGAGAACATTACTCCAATGGGTTTTTGAATTAGTGGAAGTTAAGGTATATTTTATCACCTCTATTCCACTCAGAGTAGAATGCATGAATAAAACATCCAATTCTAGCCGATAATGTACTGTATAGCATTTTAATCATGGTAAAATGATAAATTACATCACAGATGTGCAATTTCTATTGCAGATACGAATAGAGCTGGATGTTATAGACACCACACCATTTTGGTTGTTTGTTTGTTTTTTTATTGGAGCAGAATATCTTCTGCTTATTTTTGTTTTGGAGTGATCTCTTGGAGCAATGATAGTAGAATTTATACCCAAAATGCTGTAAAAATAATTTTTTTTTTCTGGGGAACTTAATGACAAGCCAACAATCAAATTAAATGTTGGCATGATTTCAAGTAGCTCAAAAGGAGTATAGTTTATTTCTTAACAAATTGACAACTCTTACCTAGCAGTATTAGTCTCCTATTGCTACCATAACTAATCACTGCAAATTTAGTGTCTCCAAAGAATACAGATTTATTCTCTTAGAGTTCTGGAGGCCAGAAGTTTAAAATCAAGGTGTCAGCAGGGCTGCATTCCATCTGGAGGCTTGTGGGGAGAATCTGTTTCCTTGCCTGTTTCAGCTTTTAGAAGCCCCATTCATTCCTTTGTTCCAGGCCCTTCCTTCACCTACAGAGCATATCACTCCAGCTCTGGTTCCACCTCTAAATCTTTTTTCTCTGACTCTGATCCTCTCACCTCCCTTTTATAGGGACCTTTGAAATTACATTGGGCCTACCAAGATAATCCAGAATTATCTCTTCATTTAAAGATTCTTTACTAAATCCCACCTGCAAAGTACCTCTTACCATGTAAGGCAACATAGTTACAGGTTCTGGGGATTAGGACATGGACGTCTTTGGGGGGCCTTTATCCAGCCGACCACACTAATACTACGGATAGCAAATCTCTTCCCTATTTTATTTTAGGGGTTCTCAGAGTGACAGACAAATTGTCAATGCTCATTAAGTATTTGCTGAGTAAATACAGTTTGTCATATCTGTGAGGGTACAATGGTTAGTATCAATGCATGGGACGGGATCCAACCAGAGGAAAGAATTGGATCAATAAGTGTCTTTCATTAGAAGACTTTGCTACATGAAGAAGAGTTGGATGGAGCCCACATCACAGCATCCTAACCAAGCTGGTACTTACTCCCTGATAATGAGAATGTAGGATGCATTTTACATAGCTAGCCTCAGGATGATGAAAAATATTAATAAATATAATGAAATAGTGTAGCCAAAGGAAGGACTATGTGGCCAATTTTTACTTTCCTTGACTCAGTTTCTTTATTAAATTTCTTTACTTTTTTATTACATAAGTTTGGAATGAGGAATATTAGAAAATAGATTCCAACTCTGCTTACTGAAAAAATGCATATCCTCTAAGATCATTTCCTTTTTTCTTTTCAATATGAACATAAATGATGATTATTTAAAATGTCAATTAGAGATATATGTAAAGTGAAAATATTATATTAAAGCCCCTTATTTTCCTCTTGCCCTCTTTCCAGTAACCAGAAAAAAAAATCACTTTTAATTATTTTGTTAGTATTCTATAAAATGTTTTCTATTTATATGTGCAGAGATCTTTCTTTTTATAACAAAAATAATAGGATGCTATAATTCATTCTATTTTAAACCTTGCATTTTGTAACAGTCAATTGATCCTGAATATATTACTTCACAAATACACTTAGGACTACTTCATTCCATTTATTAGACATCTAGAATTATACTGTATAAGTAGACAGTGATGGACCTTATTTTATGATTTTGCTTACCTTTACCACATTTTCACAACAATGGACATAATCATATTAAAATAACATATCATACACTATATTATGATTTTCACCTCATCAGAAAAAAATGTGAACTTTCTGTGTGTGTATATTCTTGTTTTCGGAATAAAATAGTATTAAATATAAGTAATATCTATACTTTATAAGTATAGATATTATGTCAAATTTAATACTTGCTGAGAATGGGATTCTTGAGAAACATAATTTTCTGGAAGCCAAAGGGCATCACAGGAAGATGGAAGTGGAAAAGCTGATGTATTGATCAAACTGTAGCTGGACTTAGCCGCCCATTATAGAGGGATCCGGAAGATGGGTGTCACCCTGACGCTGGGAGGGCTGTCCTCTAGAAGGGAGGGGAAGAGTTTGGAAGTTCTCAAAGGTGGTTTAGGGCTTTCGGAGGGCTGAGAACATTACAAGATTGTGTTGTTCTCCCCTCCAAAAGTGAGGAGAAAGTGTCCAAGAATCCCTAAAATTAGGCTTTGTGTGAGCCACCCCTATTAGTCTTGTGTGTTGTTCTTTCCTCCAGATGAGAGGAGACAGATTAAATTAAATTACTTCTCAAAGTTGAATAAGGTTTTGGGTGAAGCAGCCTCTATGTCTCTTAAACCTGAATGCAAATGGGTCACATTTATTGGTACAGAGATACCTACCTTCCCATTAATTTCTCCTTCCCCTTTTACCCTGACTTCAACTTCCTTATGGATTCAGGAGGGGGCTGAAGTCAACCTGTCCTCAAGGGACCAGTAGTGCTACACACTTTCTGATTATCCTGGGGAATGTCACGGAGGCTAGAGATTTAAAAAGTTACAGCTCTGTTGGATGCAGACTCCTAAGTACCTTTTCGCAAGGGAGGAAGGATGCTGGCCTTAGGGATAGCCCAAAGTGCTGAGAAATGTAGGGTGAAACCGTGGTGGCACTTGAGGATACAGAAAGAAAGAACTCCGTGAGCCCTGGCACTCTCCAGACAGTGGGGAGTACGCAGGTAACATAGGAGTCTTGGGGCAGGGGAGAGAGAGAGAAGGATGCACCCCTCCACCCATCCCTGTCACATGACCTCTGCTGCAGCCAGCTACCCCCTGCATTGCCAGATTCCTGGCCAGGAGATAATAGTTGGTTGTGATTTGCATCTTTGAAATGCTAAATGGGAGTTAACAGCCAGGGGTTTGAACAAATGTGTATTGAAGAAAACAAATGAAGTGTAAAAATTTTTATTAATACATTAAAAAGATTGTATGTTGTTTTGTTCCTTCTGTATATAAATCCATGGTAGAAATTGACATCCTTTGTCATAGGATTGTAATTCCCCAACTCATAATGCCTGAGAGGATCATCCCAATTGGGAAAAGCTGCAGATGGAAAAGTGTGCTGTTGGGCAAACCCCCCTGTTGTTTGTCACCTGTGGGTATGCTAGGACACAGCACAGAAGCCTCTAACTTTTGAGGTCCTGCAGTCAGAAAAAAAACTATCTTTTTGACCTTGGTATGTAAAGGGAGACAGAATATAAAAGAAAACAGCCTCCAGCTAGAGGTATCTTTTTGTAGTGTTGGACTTGGTTACTTGCTGTGCCTCTTTTGAAAAACTTGCTACCGAGCTCTCGTTGAAATCAAAGGCCTGACCCATAAAGGCCTGGTAACTCTCAGACTAAATACCACTTTTGAGTGGACTCTATGACTGACAAGGTGAAAAGCAATTAGAAACAAAACAAAACAGAATGCCTTGTTTGTAAGATGGACTTGGCATGTTAAAGAATGGAGCACTTATCTTCCAGTCCTTACCTTGACTTTACTTGAAAAAGGGTCAGCTATCCCGGTTGGGAGAAACTTTATCTTCCACTCCAAAGCCTGAAGCAAAACTAAAGTCACTGGCTATTTGAGGGCCTTTAATTCTCAGAGGTCCTGCTAAAGTCATATGTCTGTCTGTCTCAGGAATGCTCAACCAAGCTGAAACCCTCTAACGTACACTGTAGCTATTCAAGTATCCAGAACGAGCTGGGATTTGTACCTAGAGGTGCTCATCAGAAACATTCAAGCATTTAATGAAACAACTCAGATGCATATTCTGTGGGCAGTTTTACCTATAATGGGAGATATTTCATTAGAAATTTGTCCCAGACTTTAGCTGAAGTGATCAATGATGCTACTTTAGCCCTGGAAGGCATTCAAGTCAGCCTCAAGTCGCTGGCCAGGTTTGTTATGGATATAGAATTTCCCTAGACCTCCTCCTTTACAGGCCAAGACAAAGTCTGTGCAAATTATGAATGCGTCCTGCTGTACCTGGACTAGTGCCTTGGGCCAGGTGGACAGGTCAAGCCACCTGGCTTTCTAAGGTAGACTCTGATAGTTGATAGTATTTGTTTGGCTGGCTAGATACGAGACCCTGAGGAGAATGGCTGAAAGCAACATGACATTTTATCTCATCCTGCTGCTCTGAATTCTGCTAATAGGCTTGATAAGTGCTATATAGCCAAACTAAGCAAATGGGTTCTATCCCCTGTTGGTAAGAGTATTCGTAATGGCTGATCTATTGTGGTATAAATACAGTAAATTTTATCTAAGCCATACCATGAGAAACAAAGGGTAGAAGTCTAGAAAAAAAAAATCATGTTTCTTTATGGTCAGGGCTTTCTGAGCAAAAATTACTGGCAACATAGGTTAAGGGACGTTTGAATGTAAAATATACCTTGCAAGTTGGAGACCGCCAATTTACAAATTTATCTTTCCTAGAGCTTATTACTTATTTGCATCCCAAAGGGTTGCAAACATTTAGGGACCTTCCCCTACTCTCCCAGAAAGGATCCCTTGACAATGAAGACTTTCTCCTTCTCTCTGGAAGAGAGGAACTACTGTGCAGTAACTCCAGTTTAAGCTCTGAAATTCATTATTTCAGACTTCTGTAGTGCAGACGCCGTCTGTCTGTACATGTTGGGTTCATTTCCTGTCATCATGTCACCCCAAGGGGCAGAATGGGGTATGGGGAACCAATGCAGTTATTGCGGTAAGAAATAATAAATTGATCTATGATCCAGAAACTTCATGCTGCTTTTGGGATTAAATAAATGAGTATGGATTTTGAAAACTTTCCATTCAGTAATGCATTCCTGGACACTAATTTATATATTGATGAGAAGCTCTGTGAGATATCATCTTAAAATTTCTGAGGTCTTAACAGGACCTTAGAGCACACCCTAGATTTGATTTTTTGCCCTGAGACCTTTCTTACTTTGAGAAATTTTTATTGTCTAGAAAAGTTGTGAATGAGAAATTGTTTTATTTTCCAAGCTAGCAAGTTATTGAAAATCTTCTTGAATATGAAAGAGTTAATTCTTTATTTCATATTTATTTTACAATATCATATGATTCACCACTAACAAAAGCCAATTGCCATTCTCAGCATTCTGCCTGAAATTCTTAAGCAGATTTGCAAGTTCTTTGAGCAGATTTTCTATCTCCCATTCCTAAAGGCAACATTTTTGCAATTGTTCCATCAAAACATGAATAAGTCTCCCTTTCTCCAGTTTGCAAAAGTAATTTACTCAGTATATTTCCAGTCTTTTTTCATTATTCAGTCCCAAAACTAATGCTGTACTTTTATGTTTTTGGCATTGCAGAATTACATTTCCAGGTACTAATTTTTTGTTTCAGCTATTTACTGGGGTATGCAAACCACCTCAATGCCTGATGATTTAAAATAACATAAATGATTTTATTTTATTTATTTTAAATGATTTATTATTTTTCACAATTCAGTGGTGTGAATTGACTGAGCTAAGCCTCTATTCTGTTGCATGTGGTATAGACTGGAGTCACATTTCCACACTGACCCGTGATGGCCTGTCACCCTCCAGAGCTTCTCTCCTCAGGGCCTCTCATTATTTGGTAGAGTCACTTTAGGAAGTTTCTTCCCAGGACAGCAACTAACATCGGAGACAGTGAAAGTAGAAGCTGCCAGATTTCTTAAAGACTAAGCTTATAGTACCAATTTTTCACGCTCTTTGGGTGAAAGTAAGCCACAGAGCCAGCCCAGACTGGAAGGAAGGGAAGCAGAGTCCACCCTGTTGATGGGAGAAATGGCGTGCATGTACAAGGATGAGAGGAATTGCTGGATTGTTGGTGGCCAATTTAGAGACTGTATGATATTATACAAACCATTCTTTATTTTATTCAATTTTTTAAAAAGAAAATATTTTAAATATTGTTTGTTACTATTACCTCTAAAGTGGCTTTATGCTTTTGAATGGCTCCATATTATTTCTTTTTGTGGGTGGTTATACCACAATTTAATTAGTTAGGCCCTCACTGATGGAGGTTTAGGTTGTTTCCAATTTGGGGCTATTACAAACAATATCTTTGTACATGCATTCATAAACAGGAGGAATTGCTGCATGAAAAGATGTAGACATTTTTTAATGTTGACAGATATTGTCAAATTATCCCTTCTTCCAACAATATATGAATAAATTCTTTTCTCTATACCCTTGTCAGCACAGTGTATCACAGAAATTCAGTATTCTTTCTTGTAAAAATACTATTACAATTTAATTTTCATTTCCCTTTTTGTTAATGAGTTTGGACATTATGTTTATATGCTTTGGGAAGCTTTACTTTTCTCTTTTTTTGAATGATTTCTTCTTATCTTCCATCTATTTTCATACTGAGTTGTTCATTATTGTTTTTCTTAATGATTTATAGTACCTCTATTATCCTTTCTGTATATTTGCCTTATAAATGGTATTCAGAAAATAGCTTAAAAAACTATTACCCACAGGTTCAATAGCAAAGCCAACCAATCATGTTGGTTATTTCCTTAATTGGCAAGTTGACATTTAAACAAATTATTACTATCCATAATTTGTATTTTATAACATAAAAATATATTTTAGATACATTAAATAACTTTATTTTTAAAAACCAAAACATTTAAGACTATATCTCAATGTACTCCTTGCAGGATGAGAAAATGAACTTGTCACATTAGATAAACTATCTACTTCTCTTTTTGGGTGAAAATCTAGAGTTACCAAATTTTCAGTGTTAGAGCTCAAAGAGATAACAATCCTACTCACTTTTTGAATTAGAAAGATCAGTCAGCTAATATTTACATTTAACCATTCGGATTTTCTTGTGTTTATTTGTAGCACATCATCAAATATTTATTAAATTCCTTAGAACTTCAACAAATATGGATGCACACTACAAGGTACTGGTTCTTGAGAGATGAGCTCTCTAGTTTAAGGGACCAAATTAGCATCCATGTAGCAAATACACATAGACATAATGACAGGCCAGGTGCACACATTCAATTAAAGTCATAGACTGAGTCTAAAAGAAAAAGATTAAATGAAATGATAAAATGGAAAAATGATTAAAAAATGAAGATACTAAAAGTCTGAAAAACTAGGGTCACCTGTATTGCTACCTGACAAATTTCTCCGAAACTTAGCAACTTAAAACAATAAACATTCATTCTCTCACGTAGTTTCTAAGTGTCAGGAATCTGGAAGCAGCTTTGCTGGATAGTTTGCCTTACTTGTCAGATACTTGCCTTACAGATAGTTTGTGAAGCTGTAGTCACAGTGTTGGTGAGGAATGCAGCCATCTCAAGGCTTGACTGAGGCAGGAAAGTTCTCTTCCAGGCTCCTTCCCACGGGATTTGGCAGGCTTCAGTTCCTCACTGGCTGTTGGCTGGAGGCCTCGGTTCCCTGCCATATGGATCTCTCCACAGGGTATCTCACAACATGGTGGCAGGCTTCCCCTGGAGCAAGCAATACAAGAGGAAGCAAAAGTGACCTTTCATGACCTAGCATCCAAGTCACACCCCATCGCATCTGCCATACTCTATCAATTAGAAATGAATCACCAAGCCCAGCTTACCCTCAAAGAAAGAGAAGTACATGAAAAAGTAAATAATAAAAAGTATAATTTTGTGGAGATTATTGGGAGCCTACTTAGAGACAAATAAATATGTTCTTGAATTTTATAAATAATATCTGCAAAATCTTAGAGCAAAATCATATTAAATAATTAATTATGTGAAGTTTTCCCCCTGATATCAGGAATGGCACAATTATACCCTCAGTCATCACTTCTAATCATCACTTCTGCTGGAGGTTTTAACTAGTGCAATAAAGAAAAATAAAATAAATAAAATAAAGGGCACAAGGATTGGAAAGAACAAAATAAAACTGTCATTATATGCAGATAATACAAATGGGTCATTGAAAATAACAGTGAATGAATAAATATCTAGAAATTAGACTTTAAAAAGATGTGCATAATCCCTACACTAAAACATATGATCTGCTATATTTAATAGAAATAAATTAAAGGAGACCTAATATTGTAAAGATTAATTTTGGACTTAATATTGTAAAGAGATCAATTCTTTTCAAATTGATCTATCTAGTCAAAGCAATTTCAACCAAAATATCAGCAGAATTGTATTTCCTTAGAAATCAACAAGCTGATTCTATTATTTATGTATGGAAATACAGGTGATCTTGAAGAAGAAGAAGAAGGTGACTGAAATATTAATCTTACTCTATCAAGGCTTATTCTGTGATATAAATTGTACAGTGTGGTATTTGCATAAAGGTCAAGGTCCAGAATAGAGAGTCCAGAAACAAACCCATATATATGTTGTCAGCTGATGGATTATGATGGTGGCACTGCAGTGCAGTACTGTTGTGCTGGGCCAATCACATATTCATTTGAAAACAAACAAAAAACAAAGAGAATCCTGACCTCTACCACACAAGAATACATACAAAGTTATTCATAGCAGCACTACTTTAAATAGGCAAAAATGAACAAAAACAACACAAAAATCCTTGAATACTATAATAAATGAATACATTGCAATATATTAATAAGGGAGAATGTTATACTTAACAATAAATATGAACAAAGTACAACTACATCACAAACATATACTGAGCGAAAAAGTCAGAAACGAGTATGTACTGCATAATTCCACCTGCATAAAGTTCAAAAATAGACCAAATTAATCTATGATGTTAGAAATAGGATTGTGGTTATCTTCAGCCAATGGGTAGAGAATGGACAGAGGCTCAAGGTGGATTTCTGAATTTCAAGTAATTTTTGTTTAGTTTTTTTATTTAAAAAAAATTCTAGATGCATATTATAAAGTGTGTTCACCCCATACTTTTTATTGATTTATGTTTCTATGTGAGTATTATATTTTTAACAAAATTGACAAAATACACTGCTTTTGTAAAGGCTAGAAAAGGAAAAATTATTAATACAAGGAATATAGTGTGTTTTAAAGGTCCTATCTTTTGAAGCAGTGCATATTTTTGGTTTAAATTTTACATAGAAACTCTTGCTGGTAATTACACTTCGAGAAAATCTAAAACATTCATGGGCTTTCATTGGTTGTATCATCAAGTAAAATAAATAAATCAGTAATTATGAAGTAAATCCATCATTATACATCTTTGAATGACCAAAGAGGCAATCCTGAAATAATTAAAAAGGGATGACTCCTTGTCCCATTCTCATGGTTCTTCCAGACTTTTTTTTTAATATAATAAAAATCTACAGGCATTTTACAAATTGACTGCTGTCAATTCAGGTTTGAGATTAGGCTACTATAAACTTGTCTTCAAATGGCAGGAGAACATGTTTAATTTAAGTAGAACCAAAACTAGAATGCTAAATATAGAAAAAAAAAACACCAAATATACTTGCACATAATGGAGGGAAGTATACTATTTAGGAATTTTGGTGATGATCCTGCTTTTTTTCAGCATATTATGGCCTCACATCACGTGTATGAGACAATGTGAAGGTATTTGGTGGAACATACTAAAAAGGGGACACAAAATTTGAGGGAAACAGATATTCAGTGTTTGTGTCTGGTGAACACTTCTAGTTCTTAAGAGGAAGGGTGAGAGTTACTTGCAAGAATGCACTTATACATGAGTTTAGGGTAGAGAGTGTTATGAAAACTAATAGTTACAAGAACAATAGCAAAGTCCATCTGAAATTAAAATTGGTGAACACATAAAGGCTGCTTATTTTTTAAAAAACAAGAATTAGACTGGTGCAATATCTTGATGAATGGTTTATCCTAGATGTGGTAATGTGACCCTAATATCAGAGATGGGAAGTATGTGTCCAGGATTGGGATGGTGCACAGAGCTTCAAGTAGGTCATTACGTAGATGTGGGAGAATAGCTCTCTGACCAGATGCATTACTCTACTGAGAGCACAGTATTGTCTCTCACCCAAATGGAATGTGCCATCTGCAGAGATTGATTTGTTTATTTTGTAATCTTTCCAAATTGTCCTTTTAAGAAATATTTTCTATATTATATATCAGCGTTGTCTTATTTTAATGGTGGTTTATACACATTATTCACAGACTACCTCTAAGTGCTTTTATGAAATTATCAGATTTTATCATATAGTATTTTTTTTATTTTATCAATTTAATTAAGGAATACAAGTGCAGTTTTGTTACATAGATATATTGGGTAGAGGTGAATGCTGGGATTTTACTGAAACCATCACCCAAAAAGTATACATTATGCCCATTAAGTAATTTCTCATCCTGTCATTAAAAAGTGAGCAAAGGACATGAATAGATATTTTTCAAAAGGAGACATACAAATGACCAAGAAGCATATAAAAAACATTCATCATTACTAATCATCAAAAGAATGCAAATTAAAACCATATTGAGATATTATTCTATACCAGTCAGAATAGCTATTATTAAAAAGCCAAACAATAACAAATGGTGAGGATTCATCATACAGTATTAATGAGTTGTTAACAATGTTCAACAAAATGATGACATTAAAAAAATTGAGCACTTGAGAAAAGCTGTGTATTATGAACTGTTCATATTCATATACATAGAATTAATAACTAGTCTATATATTGAATTAATAATTTTCATCTTTATGTAGAGAATCATGTCTTTTCCAAAATTTTATAGCTCATATATACAAGAATAATTTCAATTAGAAATTTAGTTTGTTGTTCAATTATATTGGCCAATGAAGCAGAATAATATTGGATAACAATTGCAGTAAATCTGAATATTTTCTTCAATGAGCTTGACTTCAAATGTGCTAGGGAAGTAAGATGCATTCTTTATCCTATAGCCCAAGGCAAAACTGAGTTCACCTGACTGATTTTAAGATTAAATCAGTATATCTACTTACAAGCAACACTGCCAGAACATTGATGTGATAATAAATAATGTACCTTGTACTTGAAGGCCATGGAAGTTTCCTTTTGCAACATCTTACAAGTACAATTTTCTCAGTCCCCTAGGGAATATGATGAGCAAATTGCTCAAGTGAAGGAATTCTGAGTTAAAATGGAACTAGAATAGAAAAAGTATTTCACACATTTAATCAGTGTCTTCTTCAAGACCTGAAAATACATTTATGTGATTTCTGTAATCAGTAATTTTTTATAAATTATAAATATCATAAAAGCAAAATCTACTCTAAAAAGTATGAAGACATTGTGTATTTAGAAATTGAAGCAAGGACAATAATAATAAATTAACCTTATTGAACACCCACAGTTTATAGGCATGAGGAAAAGCCTTCATATACATATAATTCTCATGTGGTAGCGGAATTCTCAGATAACCCCAAATGACCTAATCCCCTACCCTTAGGTGTAAATGGGACCTATGAAAATGATGGGCTCCACTCCCATGATTAGGTTACATTTTATGTAGATGTAATCAAGGTGGATCGGTAATTAAGTCAATTAGTTGACTTGGAGTTAATCAAAAGAGAGATTACTCTGGTTGGGTGTGATCCATTCAACTTCTACATTGAGCTCTTAGAAGATATAAGAAGCAAAAACAAACACTCTCCTGATGGGTTAGGTACAAGCACGCAGTCTATGTTTTTCCAACATTTTCTTCTAGAATCCATATGGTTTCATGCCTTAGGTTTAAGTCTGTTAACCAACATGAACTGGTTTTTGTGAGTGGTGAGCAGTGCAGATCCTGTTTCAGTCTTCTACATCCTGCTATCCAATTTTCCCAGCACCATTATTGAATAGAGATTCTTTACCCCAGTGTATGTTTTTGTCTGCTTTGTCAAAGATCAGATGGCTATGTGAGGATGGCTTTATATCTGGGTTCTCAGTTGTGTTCCATTGGTCTATGTCTCTGTTCTTGTGCCAGTACCATGTTGTTTTGGTTACTATAGCCTTGTAGTATAGCTTGAAGTCTGGTATATTGATTCCTCCCAATTTGTTCTTTTTGCTTAAGGTTGCTTTGGCTATATGAGGTCTCCTCTGGTTCCATATGATGTGCAGAATTATTTTTTCTAGATCTGTGAAAAATGATGTTAATATTTTAATAGATATTGCATGTTGGAAAAACTCCTATAAACATTGGCCTAGGCAAAGAATTTATGAAGACCCCAAAAGCAATCACAGCAACAAAAAATAAATAAATAAATGGGAACTGTTCAAATTAAAAAGCTTCTGCACAGCCAAGGAAACTATCATTAGAATGAACAGGCAACCTATAGAATGGGGGAAAATATTTGCATGCTATACATCTGATAAAGGGCTAATAACCAGAATCTATATAGAGCGCAGGAAAATCAACAAGAAAAAAAATCAAACAACCCCATTAAAATGTAGGCAAAGGACATGAACAGAAACTTTTCAAAAAATGATAGACTAATGGCCAAGAAACATGAAAAAATGCTCAAAATCTCTAATCATCAGGGAAATGCAAATCAAAAGCACAACGAGATATCACTTAACTCCAGTGAGAATGGCTTTTGTCAAAAAGTCCCAAAACAATAAATGTTGGCATGGATGCAGAGAGATAGGAACACTCATACACTGCTGGTGGGACTGAAAACTAGTACAACCCCTGTGGAAAGTAATATATTGATACCTCAAAGAGCTACAAGTAGAACTACACTTGATCCAGCAATCCCATTACTGGGAATCTACCCAAAGGAAAAGAAGACATTCTATAAAAAAGACATGTGGGCCGGGCGCGGTGGCTCACGCCTGTAATCCTAGCACTCTGGGAGGCGGAGACGGGTGGATCGCTGGAGGTCAGGAGTTCGAGACCAGCCTGAGCAAGAGCGAGACCCCGTCTCTACTAAAAATAGAAAGAAATTATATGGACAACTAAAATATATATATACAAAAAATTAGCCGGGCATGGTGGCACATGCCTGTAGTCCCAGCTACTCGGGAGGCTGAGGCAGTAGGATCGCTTAAGCCCAGGAGTTTGAGGTTGCTGTGAGCTAGGCTGACGCCACGGCACTCACTCTAGCCCGGGCAACAGAGTGAGACTCTGTCTCAAAAAAAAAAAAAAAAAAAAAAAAAAAAAAAGACATGTGCACTAGAATGTTTATAGCAGCACAATTCACAATTGCAAAGATGTGGAAACAACCCAAGTGCCCATCAATACATGAGTGGATTAATAAAATATGGTATATGTATACCATGGAGTATCACTCAGCCATAAAAAAAAAGAATTGTGAACTACGATTGTATTAGCTGGGATAGAGCTGGAGCCCATTCTTCTACGGGAAGTATCACAAGAATGGAAAAACAAACACCACATATACTCCCTATTAAATTGGTACTACTAGATCAACACTAATATGCATATATGTGAAGTAACATTCATAGGGTGTTGGGTAGGTGGGAGTGGGGAGGGGAAGAGGGGATGGGTAAATTCACACCTAAAGGATGGAGTGCGTGCTGTCTAGGGGATGAGCATGCTTGTAGCTCTGACTTGGGTGGTGCAAAGGCAATTTATGTAACCAAAGCATTTGTATCCTTGTAATACTCTGAAATTAAAAAAAAAAAAAAAAGAGAGAGAGAGATAGAATAAAAAAAAAATCGCAATTAAAAAAAAAATAAAGCAAGAAGCCTATGTGATAAACTGCCCGTGCAAGGGGCCTGAGGGTAAGTTCTAAGAGATGAGAGTAAATGCCAACTGATAGCCTCGCAGGAACAGAGACACATCAATCCTGCAACCACAAAATATTTGATTCTGCCAACAACCCGAATAAACTTGGGAAAGAAAGCAGAGGTTCAGATAAAAATCACGACCCCAGCCAACACCTTGGTTTCAGTATCTGAGAACCCATTACACACTACGCCTAGAGTTCTGACCCACAGAAACTGTGAGATAATATATGTGTGTTGCTTTGAGACATTACGTTTGTAGTAATTTGTTACACAACAATAGAAAACTTAAACACTTCACAGAAGCCTTGCAATGCAGTATTATACTCATTTTAGGATAATAAGAAAACTGAGACTCTAAGAGGTTAAATGAAATAGGTGGGATTGTTACAAATCTGTTTGACATACACACACATATGCCTTTGCTCTCTCCATAATCACAGTATAGTTTAACTAGCTCATTAAATTTTATTTCACTCATAATGTGAACTATCATGTTACTATAATCCTGCAAATTATAAGAGCACAAAGACAACAAAAAGATCCCCTATCTTCCAAAAGACAAGGTTAATCCTACAAAGACTTCTGAAATAAGAAGTTGTTTATATAATTTGATTTCTGATTTATTTTGATATTATTGTGTTTTGCAGCTATCATTTAATATGCACTTACTATGTGCTACCTTTTTGGACATTTTTAAACCATTTGTGCATTTAATATTCATAACACTATGAGATAGCAGCTATTCCTGTTTATCAAATGTGGAACCTGAGGCACAAATAATTTCAGTCATTTGTTCAAGGGCGTATATCTCCTAAGTGGCAAAGCTGCAATGAAACTAGGTTTTATGATTTTAAAACTTGTACTTGCAGTTAATCATTATATTTTAAGAATTCTCTGTTCATCTTGACATTCTCATACTTTTCCCTTTACCCTTATTTTTCATCTCCTGTGTCTTTTTCTCTCTTCTTCAATTTATATTATTCAAACATTGTAACCCTGACCTAATGCATCACACATTTGTAGTACAAGTAATTATTGCATGTTACTAAGGGCCATGCACTTTGAGAAGTGCAAGGGATTTAGCAATGAATAAAATAAAGCTCTGCCTCCAATAAGTTTACATCTGGGACAAGAAAAAGTTATAAAAAATAAATAAGTAAACATACATGCACACATATGTAGCAGTTAATGGTAAATACTATGCAGAAAATAAAGGCAAAGACTTTGAAAAGGGAACAAAGAGATGTGATTTGCTATGTTACATGGAGTGTAAACAAAAAAACTCAGTGGTAAAGTGGTGTTTGCACAGAGACATGAGAAACTGAAACTGAGAGGTACAGAAAATCATATTTCAGGTAAAGCTCAAACGCAAAGGAAGTAGGAGGATGCTTGTGATGTTCACGTAAATTCAAAGAAGTCAGTGTGGGTACCATTCAGTGAGTGGTGGTAAGGGAAACAGAAACTAGGGTCAGATGTGAGGGTCCATATAATATAGAACTTTTGGAGCATTATAAGAAATTGACTTTTACTTTGAATGAAATAAGATGCCATTGGGGAGATTTGAACACGGAGGTGATATGATTTACTTAGACTTTTAAAGCTTCACATTTGCTGCCGTGTTAAGAATGGTTTATAGTAAAGAGAAGAAAAAAGTGTGGGGAGTATAAATTAGGAAGTTATTGTTTTAATCTAAACAAGAGATGATGATGGTTCTGGTCAAAATGATCGATAGAGGAATTTGGGTAAGAAAGCTTCAGAGTAGGCGGATATTTTAAAGGTAGCATCAACAACAGTAGACAGATTGAATGTGGGAGATGAGAGAAAGATGAGTCTCAGATGACTCACAATTGCTTGTCCTCAGTAACTAGAGGGATGACGTGTCCCATTGCTGAGGTAGGTAAGAATTTGTAGGGAGCATATTTATAAGCAGGAAATAAAAATTATTTCAGGAACATTTCTTAAGTTAGAGATACCTAGTGGGCATCAAAATAGAGATGTCAAGTAGGCAGGTAGATACACATTTGAAGTGCAAGGGAGAGGGGGATGTAATATGTGAGTCATCAGCACAAAGATGATATTTAAAGCCAAAGGACTAGATGGAAACTCCGAAGGTGTGAATGAAGAGCAAGGAGAGAAGATCTGTGGTCTAAGTCTAGAGAAGTCAGAGTGATGAAGCCAAGTCAGCAAAAAAATTTAAGAAGGAGCAGCCATTATGGTAAGGAAATTGAGAGAAACTAGTTTCCCAAAAGCCACATGAAAGAAATGTTTCAAGAAAAAGGAAAGGACTAACTTTGTCAATGAATGCAGATATATCAAGATAAAAACTAAAAATTCCCCACTGGATTTAATATCATGCTGTGGTTCTGACAAGAGCAAGGAGGTGATTGGAGAGAAACCCAACTGAGAGCTCAGTAAGAAAAGGCTGAAGAAGAGTTAGGGAGAATAAGCGTAGACAAGTCTTTCAAGAACCTCTGCTATTAAGGGAACAGGATTATAATAATACCTAGGAAGGATGCAATGTGTAGAGTGGGTTTTGTATAATCATTTTCTGGAATAAATATCTTAATATTTGTATACTGATGGGAATGTGCTTCAACCACACAGACAGTGCAGGTGCAGGACAGGTACATATTGGATTTAAACAGGGTCAGGGATTTGCCAAACAAGGACATAGCTTGACAGGTTAATGTGAGATTAAACTTTGTATGATATTTTGCTGATGATGGACTGTGAGTTATAGACAATAAAATTAGAATAATTTTGACACTTGGAAAAAGGTGATCAATAAAGTCATAAAAGAGGATGCACAAAGCCCTGTGGAGATGAGTCAGCATTTTTTGGGCTTCTTATTAAGACTAACAGAAATGGAAATGCTGGACATGGTAGGCTTATCTTGATGCTGACCCATACAGTTTTTGTGGTGCTTCTATGAGTGTTGGGAAAATTCTGTAACTCAGAAGGCCCTATTTATAGATGTTGCTAACTAAATTTTGTCACAATTTAGTGATTCAGCTATACTATCTGAGCTCCATGTATTATGACTTTAAGGTCAAACTCTATTTTGATTCTATTTAACAACCTGCTTGGAATGAAAAAATATTTATAGTTACACAAAACACTTGGATTAAATTGTACAGCACATGTTTCCATCTATACTATAGCAAACATTTCATAAATATAGAACATAAATTCATATTTATGTACCTTTTGAAGAAAATAGATGGACTCATACCGTAAGATATCTGAATTCATAAAAGGGCAGATTGTCTGAAGCAACCATTCCTTTACATCCTCCTGTGAGGCGTGATATTGACTTTTCAAATATGATTGCTACCTTTTGACATGAAACACGAGAATGAATTTTAGTAAAGAATTGATCTGGGAATTAGAAATTCAGAACAAGCCTCAAATATGCAATGTGTTAATACTGTAATTCTGAATAATACATTTAACCTCTTTCAAAAAGAGTTGAGCAAAAACAGATATTGTGAGTTCTATTTTTGCCTGTCCCTAAAGGCATGACTCTCTATATATGCATGAGTAAAACATTTGATATTTTAAATCTCTGACATTTCATAAATATAGTCTTATGAATTAAAAACTGAAATCTTAGGTATTTCACATGTTTATGCAATTAGAAATAGCAGAATATATTAAAGAGATCTTTTTAAATGTGAAAATATATTTAGAGGCATAAACTAAGACATCTCAGTACTATACATCATGTGTTTAGGAGAATTCTGTACCTCTTTTCAGATACATCGATCATTTTTAGGTATATATCTTGTTGAGCTTATCTCAATCAGCTCTCCTCATTAAGTACTTAAGCCTGTTTGTTGCTTTCTACCATGATAAAACCTCAAATTCAATAGAATTACCCATTCTTAACCAAAGAGAACTCGTCTGCAATATCACTTTCTTTGATTTCTCAGGCATTGTCACCATCCTTGCCCTATGAAACTCTTAACAAAGAACAAGTTTTGGTTATGAAAAATTTCAAACATATATAAAGTAAACCACATAGTATAATAAAACCTCGTGCACCCGTAACACAGTTTCAGCACCTCAATACTCTGTAATTTTTGGTTCATCAATACCTACGCCAACTCCAACCCCTCTACTAATTATTATTTTATAGTTGTTTTTGAGATAAAATCAATGTTAATTGAATTTAATGTATCTAAACTGTGTAATTTTGACAAATAAATACACTTATTTAACCCAAAGTTCTAGCAAGCTGTAGAATATTTCCATTTCTCCAGAGAATTTTCATTGGGGCCCTAACCGGTCCATTCCTGTGACAGAGACAAACACTCTTTTTGACCATTAATTTAGTTTGCTAGCTCAGTAATGTAATGGAAATTGAATCATACAACTCCTTTGTGTCTAGCTCCTTTCATGTAACGCAATCTCTATGATATTCTTCCATGTTGCTGCAGGTAGCTATATTCTGTTCTATATACTGCTGAGTTGCATTCCATTGTATGCATATACCTCACTTTGTGTAGCCATTCCTTTGTTAATGGGTTGTTTGAACTTTTGGTCCATTATGAATAAATCTCCTATGCATGAGCTTTCAATATAAAAATATTCTTATTCCTCTTGCATGAAAATACCTACAAGTGGAATTGCCTGCTCAAATGGTAATTTATATTTATAGTGAAATGTCCAAAACTTTTTCCCAAAGTCATATTACCATTTATAGCTCTATCATATAAAAGATTTCTGTTTACTCTGTATCTTAACCAACATTTTTGTCAGTTTTTTAACTAAATAGCTTTATTGAAATAAAATACACATATCATAAATTCACCCATTAAAATGTATAATTCAGTGTTTTTTAGCATATTTACAGAGATGTGGATAATAGTTTCCTTCATTTTGGATGTTTTACCACTTAAAGATTTTAATCGCTGTTGTATCTTCTCTTCCGCCTTTCCATTTGCCCCGTATCTGGGTAAGGCAATAAGGAATCCCTCCCTTAGTGCTGGTTCATAGTTCAAACCATACAAACCCTGGCCCACAGTCAAGACCCTCACTCAGGCCTCACTCCAAGTCACAATGAACACAAAGCCACTCGTCACAAAGCCACTTCACTTTTGTCACCTAGACTGGCTTATGCCAGTTCTGCTCCCTCTGGAGAGTCCCATAATGTGAGTAATAAACCTTTTCATATCCTCCTGGTGTGTGTGTAGCATCGTCAGCATTAACATACAAATCAATTTGGGGTGAGAGGTTGATCCCAACATCCACAAGACAACTACAAGATATTTTGTAACCACATAGTCTAATTTTAGAATATCTTCACCACTTTAAAAGGCAACCTTATAGACTTTAGCATTCACTCCCAATTACCTTCCACATCCTTACCCCCTATCTTTAGGCAAACAGTAACCTACTCTCTGTCTACCTATTTGCCTATTTTAGACCATTCATATACTTGGAATCATATAATAGGTGGTCCTTTGTGACTTATTTCACTTAACACAATATTTAATAATGTCCATTGATGTGGCACTTCTTATTATTGGCAAATAATATTGCATGGTGTGGCTACACCACATTGTGTTTAATCAGTCATCAATTGATGACCATTTTGGTTTCTTCCGGTTTGGGGCTATTATGAACAATGCTAGGAACATTCTTGGATAAGTCTTGTGTGTAGCTGTGTTTTTATTTCTCTTGGGTACTATTAACAGTGAAATTACCAGGTCATATGGTAACTCTATGTTTAGATTTTGAGGAATTTCCAAACTGGTTTTTGGAGTAGTTGCACCATTTCACATTCCTAAAAATATGAAGTGTTCCAATTTATCCATATTTTTGCCAACACTTGTTATTGTTTGTATTTTGGATTATGACATTGTTCATGATCATTGCTTTATTTTTATTTGCTTCTAGGATTTTTAACAAACTGTCTATAAAACACATATTATCTGTTTATGCGTATTTTTATTTCTCTATGGTTGTAAAAATTTCTAAGTCATAAAAATTGACTTGATCATATTAATAGATTTAATGAGGCCACATACAGTCCATCATCCTCTGTTAGTAACTTGTAGAACTAACAGATGATGAGAAGACACTAAAAAATACTGTACAACAAAATAATACTAAGATATAAATAAAAAATGGGTTAAAGAAAGGAATTAAGAATAGTTTTTTAATCAGTCTAAAAATTTTTTAAAGCAGTAATAAAAATCATATTAAAAGTCATAATTATAAGAAACATCTAAGTTCCCTTTTCAGTAAATTAAGTAAGCAAAACAATAGATGACACCATTTTCATTTCCCAATTAAATATTAAATTCATTCTGAATTACCAGTGTCTAAACTGACAAAAAAGGAAAAAAGACAAATACAGGTCTATAACAATACACCCACACACACACACTGTATGATATGTACAATATTACATATATAGTGTACTATATTACATCCATACTATATTACAAACAGTGTTAGGAGTATCTCTAAAAAAGCAATGCACTAAATTATAATGAACTTGGAAAAAAAATTCCAGTGGATATATTTACTAGTAAATATTATTTCCTGAAGCAAAATCCTCTATGACAGACCATTGCTGATAATCCAATGCCTAATAGACTATCTCGGATATCAAACTGCTCCCAATCAATAGCTTAGAACATTTCAGTATGGCCACAAATATTCATGTGTTTCTAATAACAAGGATATATGAAATTGTATTAATAAAGGATCCAGATGCCTTGTTTCACTTTTTAACCTGAATATTCTATATTTTATGTACTTCCTAGACACCGTAGACAAATAAAATGTGTTCAGCTTTATATTGTATACTTTAAGAATACAAGTTGTGCCCATGTATAATACTTTACAGCATTTATCACACTATGAGAAATAATTAAACACTAAATTAAAATATAATAACATGGTAAGTTAGCTAAAATGTCAAAATATTTACATAGTTGAAAAAATTTGAAACATAACTAAATTATTTTCTATTTTTGGATATCATTAGACATTAAACTTTTTTCCTCTCCAATGCACCTAACTTTATTCTAGGAAGTGCCTTAGAACCTGAGGAAATTTATATTTAATGATCTGACTTAAGGGTCAGATCCTGAGTTTTAAGTTGTAAAGTTTAAGGTTTAAGTTTAAGTTTAAATTAGTTATATTTAATACATTTATTATTATAGTTCAGTGGTCATTTAAGCAAAATACTGGGATAAATTATTGCCAGGAGATTTATTGTTTATCACTTATGGCAAGAGGCATTAACACAACTTATTTGATAAATATTCATAGAAAAATGAATACTACTACATATATTTAATTTTAAATTTGATTATATTTTTCTTTTTCTATTTTTAAATTATGTATGTCTATTTACCAAAGAGTAGTGATTAAATGTTTTAAAACTTTGTATGTGTATATATCTGTTCTTGTTTTATATAAATACATTTAATGCACAGTGAAAGTAGATTTTTTCTTTCATTTTGTTATAATGAAGTTGGGAATAAAATTTGATAGATACTACAATACAGTTCCCTTCAAAGAGTACCAAATACTCTTTGATCTAATGACAAATGATCAAAGTCTAAGCCTGTTTTAAAAATCCATGAAAATATTAGATTCTAGTGCTTTCTTTTTATTTCTCCTTGAGTCAGTCCTTTGATGATCCATTTTATTAAAAGAAAAATAAAGGAAACTAATAGGTGGAATGAAACTAAGGAAACAGCTTTTGAGTGATCTTTCATTTTAGCTAGATTTATCATGACACTGAAAAATCCGCATTTTGAAGTGAAAGTCATCAATGATCTAAGGACATGTATTCCCTTCAGATGTCACAGTTGCTTCATTTTTGTCAGTCAGGGAATTCATTTTTTTATGGTTGAATTTTACTGCTGTTTAGGTGCTTGTTTGATTTGAGAACATTTTAAATTTAAATGAACATACTAGTGCTAAAGCAGTCAGAAAAAAATTGCGTTTATTCCTAGATGGAATGGCAAAATATCATCTCAAAATGCAGACCATAGCTTTCAGCAGCTCTTGTATCAACTCACAAAATTACCAAAAACAAGAATGATCTCTGAATGTCTTTGCTAATGTTATATCACACTTTCGTGTCATCAGCAAACCAAATTCTGTTAATAGATAGAATTCACTGATATACTATTATAAAGCCTGCCCACATTAGATTTGGAAAATACTTTATCCGGTTCAGGTTTTTTGTTTTTGCTGTCAAAACAGAATCTTGTTATCCTCCTTTAAAGAGAAATATGCATCTTTAATGGGTCAGAACATATTACAGAGTGAAGAATAATACTCCCAACTAAAATAGAGTTAGGGGAGCTATTTGCAACATCTTCTAAGACAGAGTGTTCAAGTATAAATGCTTCCAGTGCTATATTTAACTTATTTTTTTTAATAATAGAAGCAATATATGTGGCTTTATTATTTGAGGAAATGAGAGAAATACAAATCTTACCTATCCAATGTCTTAAAACAGATAAGGAAAACATTAACCACCTACGAGATAGAGGAGTTCTATGACATATTACCTTACCTTTATCTTCTCCATTTATCACTTTCTTTTTGTGTGTGTACCCAAGTACATGGTGTAGTGTTCATTATCCAAATTCGTATCAACAATGCAAACTCCCAGTTACTGAACTGCTTCTCTGTGCCAGCACAGTGTCAGTGCGTGTGTGTGTGTGTGTGTGTGTGTGTGTATGTGTGTATATTGTGAAGGAAATAAGAACAAGTGCTGAATTCCATAATTATTTCCCTACTAGAATTTGGACATCATCAGACTTAATTTATAAATCTCAAGAATAATCCTGAGGTTTTTTTGAGTCAGTGAATTCTTGATTGTGTCCTGTGACTCGTTAGTGTTCCGTGGAAGAGTCTTCAGGTAACCGACAGGGATTTGAGAAATATGTGGAAGCCAACCCGTCTGGGTAGTAGGCCCACTGTTTTCACTTTATGCACAATACAATTTTTTAACTCTTTCATGTATAATTGAGTTCTATATTTCTTTTTCAAATAAAGATTTTTCTTTGTGATTGGTCTTAAATTTACTGAAAAAATTGTGAAGATAGTACCATGTGTTCGCAAATACATCCCACCCAGTTTTCCCTAGTATTAGTTTGGTACAAATGTAATTGCAGTTTTGGACCGTGAATTTTAAATCATTATAACGAGGCTCAAACACATCTTTATTAATCAAAATAGGAACCACTAAATCAACACAGTTTTGTCAATGAGAAATAAGTTTGTTTATTCCTGTAGTGTAAAAATCCATGCTTCGGGATTCCACAAACTCTTGGAAAGCATTTTCTGTATCCTGTTGGTTGTGGAAGCATTTCCCCTGCAAAAAGTTGTTGAGATGCTTGAAGAAGTGGTAGTCAGTTGGCAAGAGGTCAGGTGAATATGGCAAATGAGGCAAAACTTCGTAGCCAAATTTGTTCAACTTTTGAAGCATTGGTTGTACAACCTGGAGTCCAGCATCTTCATGCAGAAGAATCGGCCCTTTCTGTTGACCAATACCAGCTGCAGACGTTGCAGTTTTCGGTGCATCTCATCAATTTGCTGAGCGTATTTCTCAGATGGAATGGTTTTGCTGGGATACAGAAAGCTGTAGTGGATCATACTGGCAGCAGACTGTCAAACAGTGACAATGACCTTTTTTTGGTGCAAGTTTGGCTTCGGAAAGGGCTTTGGAGCTTCTTCTCAGTCTAACCACTGAGCTGGTTATCACCGGTTGTCATATAAAATCCACTTTTTGTCACACATCACAAGCCAATGGAGAAATGGTTCATTGTTGTTGCGTACAAGAAGAGAAGACAACACTTCAAAAAGATGATTATTTTTATTTTTTATCAGCTCATGAGGCACCCTCTTACCAAGCTTTTTCACCTTTCCCATTTGATTCAAATGCTGAATAATCATACAATGGTCCACATTGAGTTCTTCGGCAACTTCGTGTGTAGTTGTGAGAGGATCAGCTTCGATGATTGCTCTCAGTTGGTGGTTGTCAATTGCCGATGGCCACTGCTGCACTCCTCACCTTCAAGGCTCTCATCTCCTTTGCAAAACGTCTTGAACACCACTGCACTGTATGTTCATTAGTAGTTCTTGGGCCAAATGCGTTGTTGATGTTGTGAGTTGCCTCTGCAGCTTTATGACCCATTTTGAACTTGAATAAGAAAATCGCTCAAATTTGCTTTTTGTCTAACATCATTTCCATACTCTAAAATATAAAATAAGCAGCAAGTCATTAGCAAAAAAAAAAAGCAAGAAATGTGGATTAAAATGATGTATAACATAACCACAGTTATTTAAGAATGTATTCCAATAGCAAACGGCAAATTTCAACAGTGCTAAAACTGCAATTACTTTTGCATCAACCTCATATTAACATGTTACATTAGTGTGGTGCATTTGTCACCTAGTGAATCAATACTGATACATTCTTACTAAAACCCATACTTTATTCATGTTTCCTTGGTTTTTATCTTTTTTTTTTTTACTGTTCTAAGATGCTATCTAGGGTTTCACATAACCTTTAATAATCAGAAGTGAAGGGACTGTCAAAGTAAATTGAAAAACATACATCAATAGGTGGCAGAAAATCAGAATAATACCAGTGTCCCCAGTGAAGAGCAGAGAATGAGTTTCAAGAAGAGAGTAGTGATTAACCCTCTCAAATAGTGCTGATAGGTCCAGTAAGATGTGGCCTAAGAACTGATCATTGAATATAGCAATATAGAAATAAATACTTAGCTAGAGTGATAGGAACAACACCTGGCTGGAGCAAATTTAAGAAAGAATAAGAGCTGAAGAATTAAAACCTTATTATGCTAACATGATTACTAATATTATTGTCACTTTTATTCTCAAACAAATAAGCCTAGACAGGATGTAAGTTATTATTCCAACCACCACCCACTTGGAATTAAGTGAAACTGTCCCAGGAAAATCTAAATATAATGTCTAGGTGGAGCAATTGAATCACTCACCTTGACAGGATGTAAGGGATTATGTCTGGGTACATATAATGGTATGCTGGGAGTTGTATTGTGGTAGCATGCAAACATTCTTTTCTGATTACTTTTATTTTCTTGAAAATAAAAAGAAAGATCATTAGGAAAAAGTAAGGCCAGAGAGACAGATCATAAACTTAATAAAAAAGGAGAAATTGTAAAATAAATGAGCAAATGAATGGACTAGAGAATCACATAAGAAAGCTAAGCAGCACTATGTGTTCCACCGAGGTGGGTGATTGCAAACTTAACATTGCCATACTAAGCTGTCATCGATTGTATGTGTTTTTCCCCAGTCATATTTGGCTGTAACAGACACAGATTAGTAAAAGTGTTGGATTTTATTAGGGTTAGCATTTCTGCAAGTGAGTACAATGAAGTAATAAAGGAGCAAAGAAGTTTAAGGCTAGCAAGGAAGTGCCTATATAATGAAAAAGCAAGGAATTTAATACATGTAATGAGGGCAATGACAATGGGAGGTGGGTGGAGGCAGTCATGTGAGATATGAGCAGTGAATTACACGTAGCAACACAATGGTGTGAAAGTGTCCTCAGAATGCTGGGAGTGAGCTGAAAAGTTAAGAGGCAGACGTGAAAGAATAGACTGCTGCAGGGGGGGTTGTTATTTCCAGTAATAAGGGACTGGAGTGGCTGAAGTAGGGTAAAAGTCAGGTTATTGGAGAACAGAAAGTGAAAGAATTATATATTAAGATATTAAAATAATTATCTATATGGAAATGAAAATCCCCACTGATTATGAAAGGGGTGGTGCTAGAAAATGGCAGTGAGACAGGTGCTAAAATTTTAAAGAACAAGAGTGAATCATCAGTAGAAGATGGCACCAAGGAAGGACAATAATAGATGTACTTTGATGACAAGAGACTTAGATTTGAATGTATTGGGAACGTGGTAAGGAGAACTACCTAGAAATGGAAATGAGAAATAAGGAGAATATGAACCATTATTCTAGCTACCATGTAACAGAGCTACAGGAGAAGCAGTGTTCATAGGAGAAATAGGTTTCAAATAAAGCAACAGTTAGAGAAGATAAAGGAGATTTTGTTCCTGGTGCTCTGTGAATTGCAGCAGTATAATTAAAATATTTTAGTCTATGGAAAGGAATGGGAGATGGAGCAGACTGGAAGTGTTTGGGAATGGAAATCTAAGGAATGAGGGATATCCTGGGAGTCCTGGGTTTCCTATGGTTATTGATGTAAACAAGGATAATGGGCGTAATAGATTAGTCCTGATACCTCAAGGAATTGAATGGTAGTGAGAGCAGGAGTAACAGCAGGGACAAGAAGGGTATTCAATATTATTTACTACATAATATTGAATCACATTATATAGAATGGTTTATATAAAACATAAAATTAATTATCCTAATCACTCATCTATAACCACATAGAACAATTTCTTGTGTATCCATTCAGGAATTTCTATGCATGTGTGAAGTACATCAAGCTACACAAGTAGCTCTAACTCATGAATATACATATATTCAAGTATATTTATATAGGAAAACCATCACACTGTTCATTCTCTTCTTTTATCTTAATTATTTATCTTGGGAATCTTTATTCAATAAGCATATGTGAATTACCTTATTTTTTATAAATTACTGAATTTTATACCTTTGCATTCAGTTATTTATCCTTTCTTCTACTGATGAACATTTAAGCTATTAACAGGTTTTCTGGACTTGAAGGCAATGAACATGATGATACATGCTTCATTTCACAGTGTATATGAGTGCAGTGTGTACTGTGAAAACTTTGTACCAAACCTTTTATACAAAATAATGTTTTCATTTTAAGTGTTGGTATTTATTGCTAAATCCCTCCCCCAAAGCTATGAACACATGCCTCAACAATTCATGAGGTAAACTATGAAATACTGATGTTACAACTTTTTAAAACTTAATCAGTTTTCTGTTTGAAATAAACGTACTGTTTTAATCTAAAGGATTTCCATGTCAAAGGTATAAAATTTGGTAATCATACACGCACACATACACACATAATTTAAGGTAGGTTATTTGGCCAAGTGAAAATATTAGATATTCCATAGATCACTCCACCGGAACAGTTTCTTACATCTTTTTGTAGGGCTAGCCTTGAATTAGAGCAGGAAATATCAACCCTACCACTTGCTGTGAAGGAGAGAAATGATATATTTGATATGTATTCCAAATATGCACAAGTCAACTAGGGAGGCAACCGGAATTTGACTTGAATGATTGCAGTCTTTTTTTCTCTTCTTTCAAGCATGTAATATTCAAACTTTTGGCATACATCAAAGAGTGCTTTACCTCTGGCAGTCTGACCAGATCCTTTGAGGAATGCTCAGCCTGGAACCCAGCCCTGGATGTCACAACATTATAAACACCACTTCTATCTTCTCAGTTATCCTCTAGATATGTGTTGAAAACTTTAACTTCTTTTTCTCAACATGAAATGTCTTAGTGATACGTTTCAATTTTTTCCACAAGTTAAATTTTCTTTCTTACCTCTATTGATTCCTTTTATTTTATTTCATTTTATGATGTTTTGTTTATTTAAGATGGGAATTAAAATAAAGAAAAGTTTTTGGTAAAACTGTATATTTTTTAAACAAAAAATCCAATTAAAGGAGAGGATCATAAAATAAAATTTTAAAGGTTTATAAAATAATATCACACTTAAAATGTTTCCACTTTAAATCAATTTTAAGCATAAAAATACACAAGTTTCTCTGTTTCTTGGGGTTTTCATTTCTGAAGGCTCTTTTGTCACATAAAACTTACATTAAGTAGATTTGTGTACTTTTCTCTTGTTAATCTGTCTTTTGTCATAGGTGCCTCAGCCATGAACTCAGCAATGAGTAAGAAAAGAAATCTTTTCTCCCCTACAGTATGATTACACCAACAGGCATTCCACATCTTTTTTCTTTTATAAATCACACCCTTAACCTATAATGGGCAATTTCTCTATTCATTCCTTTAAATTGGAATATCAATGTAGATTCCATCTAGAAAAATAAAATATTTTTGTCTTTAAAAAATGCCTCACATATTTCTAATTTGACATTTTTAGTGACTCACCTTTGCCTAATATTTCCAAAAAATTCAATTTTAGTTTTAACATAAATTACTATTCCTTTTACATAAATTATTTTTGTTTACTTTCATCAGTTAATTAAGCTATATAATGATGATAAAAAGAAAAACATTTTGTTAAAGCAAGCACAATGGTCTCTTGATAATCAAGAAACCATTGCTCCCTTTAGGAAACATTCTAGAAAGAATTCTAGCCAATATACTTATTCAGTTATTTTAAAAATTATTTTTATTATTATTAATATTTTTTAACAGAAGGAAGTAGTCAAAGCTCCGGGAAAGTCACTTAAGTGAAGTGCAGTTAAATGAAAGCATCTTCTATTCTATTATATGCTATTTATTACGATAGGTACTTCACATTTACTACTATCAGTACACAAAACAATCCTAAGAAATAGATATTAATTCCAATTTTGCAGATGATGAACTTAAAGTTGAAAATGGTTCAGTAACTTGATCAAGTTCACAAAATTAATGTGCATTGAAGTTGGAATTTCAACCCAGATTCATCTGACTCTCAAAAAGCCTTCTTTTGTACTGAATGACCTTCTAAAAGATAACATCACCAGAGTGCTGAATGATACATTGTTCGCAATCCCAACAATGAATTTCTGGTGCAAATTTACCTTGGATTGCTCCATATGTGAATTCCTACAACTGAAAAACTTATTAGTGTCAAACAGACTTCACCATTAGCTGAATAGCAAGGAATAAAAAAAGAAGTAACTAGGAATTCAGGCTAAGGAATGACAATGTTCAGGTACAATCACTAGTGAAGTAAGTCATTCACTGCACTTTAACGGCATATTAAAATGGATATGGAATTCCATCTCACCCTTTTCTACTCCCTCTGATGTGATCTTGAACAATGTCTCTTCCTGTGTGGATGAAGTTTGGCTCGTCTTTTGTCTTCCAGACAGTCTTCATATTCAGTTTTGTTAAAGCAGAGAAAAGATCGGCCGCTCTGGCATGAAGCTTAAGGAGAGCAATCTGTTCCAGCACACTAGTGTTCTTGCATTTGAGGATTTAAGACACAAGTCTAACTAAAATACAGCATTTCGTTCCTTTCCTTTCTCTTTGTCCATTTTTCTATAAAACTACCTATGGTATTCTAGAGAAGAGGGTGACTAGAATGCCAGAATTTGCCATTTCTAGGTATTAATACCATCAGAATCCCTTCAAAACCTTTCTCTCTCCCCCCTCTCTCTCTTTCTCTCTTTCTCTCTCTCTCTCTTTATATACTCTCTCTCTCTCTCTCTCTCTCTATATATATATACATAGTGTAACATATCCAGTGACTTCTTTTTTTAGTGTACAGTCCTGTTAATTTTAACAAACATATACAGTCTTGAAACCACCATCTCAGTCAAGATACAGAATATCACCTCAACAATTCCTCCATGACAGTTTGTACTTGACCCCTGCTTCTCACCATTATGCCTTGGAAATCACTGATTTACTGTTTGTTCCTGAAGAGTTTTCTCTTACAGAATGTCACTTGAACTGAATCATATGATATTTAGCCTTTATTTCTATTAACTTGTCTTACAAATCTAAAACTCTCTTTTCTCAAATGATGTATGATTTCCCATACTTACCTCAGCTTCATCCACTATTTCTCAGACTACACTTAAAGGCAATTTCCTCCCTTTCTTCTAACAACTGTTTTCTTCCCAATCTCAGCTTTATTTTGTTTTTAAGTAAACTCGTAAACATGAACTGCAGTAAAAAAGGATCTTCAACTTTAGTATTTCAGAATGTTTAGACTTAGAGAAAAGTCTAAAAAATATCTAGGAAAAGAGAAGAGAGAGAAAAGAGAGAGAAACGGGGAGGGAAGAGACTGAGAGAGAGAGAAAAAGAGGTGGAGAGAAGAGAATAGAATTTGTTTTCTTTGTCAGACTAATTCATTACCACACATTTATGATGTCGAAATTATAACCCTGAGTATGTCTCGGAGAAATTAACTTAAATTTGTTATCAAAGTGTTGACATTTTTATGTATTTGTTGTTAACTATATATAATTTTATAAAACATATCTAAGGACTTGAGGGCCATAATTCATTAAAATACATTATGCTGAATACTAAAATCCTAGTAATACCAGTAGTTATTCTGATGCGTATCTTATTCATTCTATTGAAATGCAAGCTCCTGTAATGGGAGCTTTTTTGTTATTCAAAGCAATGCTCTCCATGTTGCAGGTGATGTGATTTAACTCAGTGAATACCTGTTGAATAAATGGGGGGTAATGTTACTAATTACTTATAGTATTTAGTAATAATTATTTTCCCAAAATGAGAAACATGGTAAAAGGGGGAAAACATATTCACACAAATGAGCCTTGGCTCATACAAGATATTTATTTGTTAGAAATCAATTATGCTACTTCTATGCACAGGTGCTGCAGAGGAAGCAGATATAGAGCATGTCTTGGTACTTGTAATGAGATCAATCAAGGTAAAACTCTAGTCTTGTTAAAATTCTTCTGATAAGCACTGTTATGAAAGCACTTCTTAAAATCCTTTTGTTACAAATTTCACTACAGTGTTACAGCTCAGTGACCATAGCTAGTAACAATTTCAGAGAAGACTAGGAAAGCAAAGACCCAAATCTAAATCTGAAATGTTTGAATTGTAAACTAAGAAACTTAAGCTAGGGGAGAGAATTAGGTGTGGTTTCTTACAATGAAGAAAACTGTATTTTTTCCAAAAAAGGAGCAAGTAAATTCAGGCAACTGTTGAATATGAATGTAAATAATTGAAATATCATTTAAGAATTAAGAAACTTGGAGTGAATCAGTTAGAATTTAAGTAAGCAATGTAATATCAGCATTGAGAATAAGAACTTTAGGAAGATACAGACTAGAAAAACAAAAATGTATGGATTTAAAGGAAAGAAGATATCAGGCTCTAGAGCACCATATGCTCCTAGTTGGCTTTTTTTCATTCTAAATATATTCAGTTTTAAAAATACAGCCTCATTTTCATTGCTTAAATAAAAGGAAACAAACTGTTGCTATTAATTTCAGAGAGCTGGACATAATATATGCTTAAATGTTTTTAATACATGTCAAAATAATTAAGGATTTCAGAAGCTTCCTTTTCTTTGGATCCACTACTCTAAAAACTCCTCCTAAGAGCAATTATGGAATGCAATAAAGGCAGATTAAAAGTATACACAATTACTTTACATTCTCACACTCCATACAATGCCATACTATTTTGCTTCCTGGACATACTCTGACAACTAAAATTCAATTTTGTAAGATAGTAGGCATGCTATCTATTTAGTGCTATATAAGAAATTAACCCAGCATTTAGCATCTTATGCAAAGCAAATGGTTATTATATTCCACAGTTTCTGAAGGTCAGGAATCCAGGAACAGCTTAGCTGGCTGGAGCTGGCTCAGGGTCTCCCATGAGGTTGCAGTGAAGGTGCTGGCAGGGGCTGAAGTTACCTGAAGGCTTGACTCAGGCTGGAGGGGCCCTTTACAAGATGGCTCATTCACTTTTGTCAGAAGGCCTCAGTTCCTTGTTCAGTTTTGGCTGAAAACCTCAGGGCCTTGCCAGGTGGACATCCCCAGAGATTAGCACATAGCATGGCAGCTGGCTTCCCCTAGAATGAGTGACCTAAAAGAGAAAAAGGAAGAAACTACAAAAAGTTTTCAAAAATGACATGTCATCAACTTTTTAGCACATTCTATTGCCACACAGGCCACTTCTGAAACAATGTGGGAGGAAACTATACAAAGGTGCAAATCATCGCTTGTCCCTTAGACAGTATTATCAGGACCATTTTAGAGACTGGCTACCACCAATGTTTTATGTAGTTGTTAAGCCTGTTTCACCTGGGGTTGGGGGAAAAACTGAGTATCCATAAAACTGATTCGAAGAAAAGGAAAAAGAAGGGAACAAGAAGTTAGATATCCTTGTCCCTGTCAAGCCTAAGGACATGAAACAAAAGCTACTGCAGCCCATCGTGTTCATGAGTACCATAGGTCAGTGTTACTCAAGGCATGATCTGCAGTCTAGCATTCATCTACTAACTCTGTCACTAGTCCAAAATGAGGTGCCTTGAAAGGCTGGGACTCAAAACTCAGAAGGCAGCATGCTCCCCAGTTTTTACTGGTATTTCTAAGGAGGAGGATGAGGCTAGATCTGGGAATACTGGAAGAAGCTAGAAACTGAAACCTATTTCCTCTGCTAGCATGAAAAACAACTGCTGCAGTAACACTGGCAGAAATAGGAAGACATCAGGAAGAACTGTGTCTCTTCCTCTCCCTCCTGCTTTCTAGTATTCCTCCCACATCCCTTAACAGTCTAAACTAACATGGAGTCAGCAGTCACAGAAGAAACATGGATTTAAACCCCAGCCTCACAGGCCACTCCTGTGCCTAGTCAGCATCCATACTCATGCCTGTACATACGTGAACTTCCATACAATAACATAAACATTTCATACAAATAAATATATTTTTACTCTCTTCCCCAAAGACTGCTACACATTCCAACAGTCATGCTACCCAATTTTAGGTGATGTTAATTAGTCTTCTAATTGAATTCCAGTTCAATTTTAGGGTTTCTTAACCTAATGACTAAATTGTAAAGTTAATCTTTATGTAAAACAATAAGGAGAATAACACACACGCACACACACACACTCACACACACACACACAATGGAATGCTATTCAGCCATAAAAAAGAACAAAATCATGTCTCTTGCATCAACATGGATAGAACTAGGGGCCATTTTCTTAAGTGAAACAACTCAGAAATAGAAAGTCAGATACTGCACGTTTTCACTTGTAAGTGGGAGCTAAATAATGGGTACACATTGACACGGAGTGTGGAATAACAGTCATTGGAGACTTGGTAGGGTGTGAGGGTGGGAGGTGAGTGGGACACGGGAAACTAAATGGGTACAATGTACACTATTCAGGTGATGGTTACACTAAAAGCCCGGATTTCATCAATACAAAATATATCCATGTAACAAAACTGCACTTGTGCCTCTTAAATTCATACAAATAATAAAAAAAGAAAATATGATACCTTGTCTATAATGCTTAAATCCTAATACTTAAACCTCACTGCTCTGTGATATCACCCCTCATAAATTAGGGAGGCCGTTTTAACAGCAGCATTTCACGTAGTCATACTCAGCCTACCGAGTGCCGCCACAATAAGAGATTTTCACGTATTCTGGCCTTTCCTTCGCTAATGTATTTATCAATGTCTTAGTGAATGGAGTGTCTTCTAGGCCCTATTAGTGATGTAATGGAGGATGGCATGCAGGACATACATGATAAATGCACTTCAATATTTCTTTCTTCCCAAGCCTTTGAGTCTCATATAGCATCTCAATCATTGTAAATCTAAGTTTAAATCAATTAAATAAGTAAAGTGTTATAGGCAGTTTCAGGTGGCTGTGCTAACTCATTAAACCCAGAATCTATGGTAAGTGCATCTATATCAATATACTCGGATCTGGAAACTAAAACCACTTACTGCCGGGAGGGGAAAGAGCAATTATTAAGGTGGCACAAAACAGGAAGAAGCAAGTACCTTTTATATCCTCATGCCTGGCAGTCGCTTTCTTGCATTTCTGTTTCACAAAACTCAATAAGAAGTTGGTTAACCAAGAGGTGCAGCTGTGGTACTTCAGTCTCTGCATCACAGAAAAGGATATAAACAGAAGGCCATGGAAATGAGAGATAATAGCCTAATAAATGACACACCTCCTCAAAATAATTTTATATTATATGCTACCTTACATATTATTAAAATTTAAATATTATTTACATATTATTGGAATTTTAAAAATAGGTTTAAACATATTTTGTTTTGTTACCATGACTTATAAATAGCAAACATTTTATAAGATGAAATAAGGTGACAATTCAACTGGCATATCCATGATACAATAAGCTTTATAAAAATAAATTTGAACTATCTTACTGCATATCTCACAATGAATTTGAAATGTTATCATATGTAAATATTTTATCATAAAATTGTCAATATTTGGAAAATATTCTAGTTAATTTTTAAAGCCCAGCCTCACAGACCACTCCTGTGCCTAATCAGCATCCATACACATGCTCTGTACATATGTGAACTTCCATGCAAAAACATAAACATTTCATACAAATAACTATCACCACCATCTGTCTCCAAAACTTTTTCATCATTCCAGTTCAAACTCTATATCCCCTATTAAACAGTAATTCCTCATTCTCTCCTCCTTCCCAGCCTCTGATAATCACTATTCTCCTTTCTATCTCATGAATTTGATCAGTCTAGGGACCTTACGTAATAGGAATCATGCAGTATTTGTCTTTTGCTTCTGCACAATGTCTTTGAAATTCATCCAGCACATGACTAAAATAAAATAAGAGGAAAAAAGCCTTAACTAGACTTGGTCTCTCATCTGTCTTGTATCTATTATATTACAAGGTAGAATCAAATATTGTCTCACAAATAAGAAGCAAATGAAAAGACTTTGTTATTTAAAAAAAAATAGTAGTGCAATGTTCAGGTTGTTTTGTTTGTTTTGAGTTTTTCAAATTTCTGGTATAAATAAGACATTCATAAATACAGAGTGTGATATAATATTGAAGTAAAAAGATTAAAAAATTCTGTGAGATATACTCTAGTAAAGACCAATATCAACTCTTTCAACTCTTATTGATAGAATTATTATTTTTGGGGGGAATATTTATAATTATTCCAATTTTTTGGAAAATATGACTCTTTTGTTTTGGAGTTAGAACTATGAGATTCAGTTATATTTCATAATAGGTAGTAAAATTTAAATCTTTATCAGAAGACACAGAACATAGAATATGAAAGAAAAGGAAGAAAGGAAGAAAGGAAGAAAGAAAGAAGGAAGGAAGGAAGGGAGGGAGGGAGGGAGAGAGGGAGGGAGGAAGGAAGGAAGAAAAGAAGAAAAAGAAAAAGAAAGAAAGAAAGAGAAGAAAGAAATGAAGGAAGAAAAGAAGGAAAGAAGGAAGGAAGGGAGGGAGGGAGGAAGACAGGGAAAGAAAAGAGAGAAGGAAGAAAGATGGGGAACGACGGAGAGAGAAGTGGAAACTATACTTGAGCTATACTTGGTGGGCCAGTGAAGCGCCTTGGGAATTAAACCAACAGGAGACTGTGGTGATGAGGTTAGCAAAGAATCCAGAGATCATGGTGAGAATTTTCAACTTTCCTTAAGAATAATGGGATGGCATTGAAGACTTTTAAGAAGGGACTTAGTGAGATCAAATTTTTATTTTAAAAATATACCCTGTAATTTGGTGGAGGAACTAAAATGGACAAAAGTAGATGTACAGAGGCCAGATAGGAGGATTTACAGAAGGCTTTGTAGGAGATTGTGTTATCTTGGACTAAAGAGGTAACAATGAGCATAGAGACAAAGATATGAACTAATTTACAAAATGAAGGAGAAGAATGAAGAAGTAGAATACCTGTGTGCTGGTGTGAGCAATTGATGATGATAATCCTTGCTAAGATGGTACACAGTGGAGGAGACAGGATTGGACAGGATAGGCAGTAAGACACTTTTGCAATAAGATTAGAAAGCAGTATTGTACCTTAATGTAGAACCACACCCACATGCCCTAGTTTTATTACATGAAATAATGAAATTTACATTTTCAAAGTAGAAGAAAGTAATATCTGCTTGGCTAAAAGATATAACTATAATGTATCTTAACTGGATTATTCAAACAAATGATAAGATAGTTTAGGCTCTTGACTAATGTTCACAATTTCGCTGTAATTTCTTGAGTACAGTAATTTTGTCTTTATCTTTTGTAAGTAGTGCTCTCCAATTATCTCCTTAAGCTACAAAGAACTGCCTGTATTAAAAAAATAGAGTTGAGGAAAGGAGGAAAGATGGCAGATGAGAAACACCTCCAGCTAGTGTCTCTGCAAGAAGGAGACATTTTAGATGAAAGTGAAAAACAACAACAACAACAACAACAAAAAAAAAACAGGCAGACGACCATAGATCAGATGAGGGTCAGAAGGAAGGGTGCCTGAACCTACAGCAGGCTCCATGGAAAGAGGTTGCAGAGCAGAACTGGAAGGAAAAGGCATTGGCAGGATCTAAACCCCAAGAGGTTCCGAGACCAGCCACAAGGGTAGGTGGAGCTGGTAAATTTCCCCTCCCTTGCATCTCTGACTGCTGGTAGACACCTGAGCTCCTGGAGAGAACTGGTGACACCAGTCCAGAGACAGCTGCCACCAGTGAGCGGTGAGCCTCTTGCAGGCAGGGCACCGGGCTCCCAGCTCCCTCAGAACATGTACCACCCCACAGACCCAAGCCGATCAGCAGATGCCATGTTACTTCATTCTCCCCTTCCCCTCCCCTACCTGCAGCTGCTGAGAGAGACAATTTGGCCATAACCCGGAGGCACCCACAGGGAACAGGACCTTTCCTTTTAGGGTACTGCAGTCGACTGAAGGGTACTCGAATTGTGAGCTCCCTACCCGCCGGCCATCCATGGTGCTGCTTGCCTGGTGATTCCAGCAGGGCAGGGCAAACCCGGAGACAGAGAGACATTGATCCAGCTTGGGCAACCCTGTGGGTGACTTGGGACAAGCATTCTTCTCCCTGGCAGAGTCAGGGATTAATCTCTGGGACCCCGGGGGACAGGCCTGCAGGCCAGATCCCGTACATCCAGGTCTGGATCATTGCCCAGGGACACAGAAGGGATATTTGTGAACTAGTCTACTGAGGTGTGTGTGGCTTCAGGGACAGATCAGAGTGGGTCCTACTGCAGCATTCTCCAGGGCAACCCTCCTCTCATGGGAGAGCCACACTCCCAGCTCAGGCCATGATCCTGGGCAGGGAACCTCCCATCACAGTCAGGGGAGCTCCTCTGGCTTGAGGTCCTGCCTGCCAGCAGAGGGCTGGGAGAAACCGCTGAATAGGGGAGGGAGGAAAGGAATGAGGCCTGCTCCAGACTGCAAGTCTCAGACAGCCTCACCCCCACACTCAGACTTTTGGGCTGAGTGGGGCCATTTCAGCCTCTGCCTGGCAGCTTTGCTCAGAGGCAAAGAACAGACTTTTGACCCGTGCTAACAGCATTTGTGGAGCTTGAGGGCTGGCTCACCCAACCCAGCCAGGTCAATTTGCATGACCTTTTACTGACTCATCACACAGGTGTGGTTGGATCTCACCCACAAGCACCATCTACTGGCTAAGAGACTAAATTGGACATGTCATTATCTAAATGAAAATACAAAGGTAAGAAGCAACAGCTGCTGGAGAAGGGAAGGAATCAGCGAAAGAACTCTGGAAGTATGAAGAATCAAACTGAAAGGTCACCCACAAAGGGGAACACCAGCTCTCTAGCAATGGACATCAACCAAATTTGGGACATTAAAATGACAAAAGAAGAATTTCAAACTTGGATTGTAAAAAAACTCAATTATATGCAAGAGAAAATGGATATCCAACACAAAGAACCCACAAAAAAAATCCAGGACTTGGAAGAAAAATTCACTAAAGAAATTGAAGTATTAAAGAAAAATCAAACAGAGCTTCTGGAAATGAAGAATTTATCCAAGGAATTACAAAACAGTGGAAAGCTTCAAGAATAGGGCAGATCAAACAGAAGAAAGAATCTCAGGGATTGAAGATAATAACTTTCAATTAAACAAGTCAGTCACAGAGACAGAGGAGAGAAATAAGAGAAAACAGCAAAGCCTACAAGAAATGTGGGATTATGTGAAGAGGCCTAACATGCAAATCATAGGCATCCTTGAGGGTGAAGAAAATACACAAGTGTTGGAGAAACTATCTGAGGATATAATGGAGGAAAATTTCCCTGGCCTTGCTAGAAATCTAGATATGCAGGTACAAGAATCCCTAAAGACTCCTGGGAAATTCGTTTTAAACAGGAAGACATCACAACACCTAGTTATCAGACTGGCCAAAATAAACATGAAAGAGGCCCTCCTACAAGCTGAAAGATGAAAGAAGCAGGTAATCTACAAAGGAAAACTCATCAGAATAGCAGACTTCTCAACTAAAACCTTATAAGCAAGAAGAGACTGGGGCCCCATTCTCACTCTTCTCAAACAGAATAATGCCCAGCCTGGAATCTTGTATCCTGCAAAACTAAGTTTCTTACACAAAGGAGAAATAAAGACCTTCTCAGATAAGAAAAGACTGAGAGAATTCATCAAGACAAGACCTGCCCTCCAGGAAGTACTCAGAACAGTGTTACACATGGATCAGCACAATAAACATACACCAGTGTAAAATCATCCAAAAGCTGATAGTCAAAGGCCAGATACCACAATGTCTCAAGAGAGAAAACAAAGCAACAAAGTTCAACTCAACAGGATGAACAAAAATCTGCCCCACTTATCAATTATTTCAATAAATGTGAATGGCTTGAACTGTCCACCGAAGAGACTTAGGCTGGCTGAATGGCTAAATATACACAAGCCAAGTATCTGCTGTCTTCAGGAAACACATCTAACCCAGAAGGATGCACTCAGACTCAAGATGAAGGGATGGAAAAAAATATTCCATGCAAATGGAAGCCAAAAGAAAGCCAGCATAGCAGTTCTGATTTCCGATAACTTAGTCTTCAAATCAACAAAAGTAATGAAAGACAAAGAGGATCACTATACAATGATGAAGGGAACAATTCAACAAGAAGACACAACAATTCTAAATACTTATGTACCTAACTCAGGTGCACCCAGATACATAGAGCAAATCCAACTTGATCTAAACAAAATGATAAACAGCAGCACTGTGATAGCCAGGGATTTCAACACCCCTCTGACAGAACAGGACAGATCATCCAAACAGAAAATAAATAAACCATGGACTTAAACAGAACTCTAGAATAAATGGGCCTGACTGATATTTATAGAACATTCTACCCAAAAATCACTGAATATACATTTTTCTCATTAGCTCATGGGACATTCTCTATGATTGACCATATTCTAGGAGCCAAAACATGTCTCAACAAATTAAAAAAAAAATAGCAATTATACCATACATCTTCTCACACCATAGTTGAATAAAATTAGAAATCAACTCCAATTAGAAACTCTCATCTCTACACAAAGTCATGGAAACTAAACAACCTTCTGATGAGTGATTATTGAGTTAATGAAGAAATTTAGACAGAAATCAAAAGATTCTTTGAACTAAATGATAAAGGAGACACAAGTTACCAAAATCTATAGGACACAGGTAAAGCTGTCCTAGGAAGAAAATTTATATCCATAAATGTCTACATGAAAAAGACCAACAGATAAATGAAAAAATGGTCAACATCTCTAATAATTAGATAAATGCAAATCAAAACTACAATGAGATATCACTTAACTTCATTGAGAATGGCTTTTGTCAAAAAGTCCCAAAACAATAAATGTTGGCATGGATGCAGAGAGACAGGAACACTCATACACTGCTGGTGGGACTGCAAACTAGTACAGCCTCCATGGAAAGTAATATGGAGATACCTCAAAGCGCTGAAAGTAGAACTACCATTTGATCCAGCAATCCCATTACTGGGAATCTACCCAAAGGAAAATAAGACATTTTATAAAAAAGACATCTGCACTAGAATGTTTATGGCAGCACAACTCACAATTGCAAAGATGTGGAAACAACCCAAGTGTCCATTAATACATGAGTGGATTAATAACACGTGGTATATGTATATGATGGAGTACTACTCAGCCACAAAAAATAGGTGATCTAGCACCTCTTATATTATCCTGGATGGAGCTGGAGCCCATTCTACTAAGTGAAGTATCACAAGAATGGAAAAACAAGCACCACATGTACTCACCATCAAATTGGTGTTAACTGATCAACACTTAAGTGCACATATAGTAGCAAGATTCATCGGGTGTTGGGCAGGTGGGAAGAGGGAAGAGGGAATGGGTATATTCACACCTAATGGATGCAGTGTGCACCATCTGGGGGATGGACACACTTGAAGCTCTGACTCGGGTGGGACAAGGGCAATATATATAACCTAAACATTAGCACCTCCATAATATGCTGAAATAAAAAAATAAAATAAAAAATAGAGTTGAAAATAGAAACTCTTTGTAATAAATGTGAATTTCTTTGGTGTTAAATGGCCTTGATATTGGAGAAACTCAAATAGCATTGGGGATAATAGCATTTTGTTTGAGGATGAGAAAAACAAATTCGAGTGTGAATTTTTATGCTTGCTCTTATTCTTAAACCATTTGTTGGTTCAGCTTACTTTTGTTATGCTATACATTTTGAGGGATCTATCAAGCACAAAATATAATGAAAGAAAATCATTGGCAAAGAAAATTCACGAATACATATACTTAAAGAATAATTGAATCTATAATTTATACAATATAACTTTATAACATAACTATGAAAGTTCACTAAACTATTACATAAAAATAAAAATAAAATATAAAAATTTAAATATAATCAAAATACAAAAAGATAAAATAAAAATAATAAAATAGAATAAAAATATAAAAAAGACAAAATAGGATAAAAGATATATTTAACATTAGACTTATATTTTATTAAAAAGATCTATTAGTTTGATAGGTACGTGTTTAAATATACCTCTCTTTCAATTTAAAAATAACAATTCTTAATAGGAATTATTGATGATATATGAGGAAAACATTTTTGTTCTTGAATTGAAAATGTAAATTATTGTCTACGTTTTACTTATATCCAAATAAGACTCTGCATACTTTAAGCAATGCAACATTTTAATACAACCATGTTTCCTATACTTTATACTTACAAATTCCAAATCAGTGAGATCACGTTCATGAAGTTTTACTTTATGCTCCGCACGGTAGAAAGGACTGAAAAAGGCTGTCAAGGGCAGACAGGATTGCTGTCTGTCTCAAGACTTTGTTGCATTTCAATGTCTTTTAATTAGACAGGTGTCATGTCCATTCTAAGGAGAACTATCAAAACATGCTGCATTTTTCTTGATTTTTTTTCTTCTCTTCTCAGTTTGACAGAATTGACTGAAAGGAAAATTGAAAAGGGACACGTCTTGTTTTTCACTTGAGCTGAAGACAAAATAGAAAAGCAAAAGAGAAGGAAAGAGTTTGAGTGGTGGGAAAGTACCTGCATAATGCCTAATGTTTGCCTGGTAATGAAGCTGCGTTTGCATGATGGTCCTGTCTAAAACACAGGAAAGACTCGGTCCTGATTCTAGTGACCATGTTGTAGATAGATTAGTGTTTACATAGCTCAGTTTGATCATTGCTAAAACCAGTCATATTAGCTTAAGTAGAGGTTGATATAGAACAATATTTGTAGGGTCAGTGTGTATGTAGTATGAGTAATGAGTAAAAATAGATGTGTGAGAATTTAATGAGAAGCTTTTGTGTTTTACTTTCTTCAGAATCCTTTTCAATTCTATATCAAACTGTGCCCTATAGTGAGGTAATCACTATAGAGACATAGTATGTGTATAGTAAACATCTAGAAAAGACATGTTGTCTTTCTAAGAAGTAGCCATGACAATGAATTTGCCAATAGATTTTTCTCTTATGGTAAATTTTATGGAAGTTATCATGTAATAGAGGTAATCTAAGTAAATTGAGTAACCATCAAAACTCAAAGAAGTCAGTGATGTACACATACAAAAACATACACACACACAGCTTAAGTGCATAACTCACTAGCAATATGTCTTTATATAAAAAATAAATATAGAGAGTAAACCAAGTGATGAGATAGGTGCTAACTGTGAAAGTCTTCTTTTTTTTTTTTTTTTTTTGAGACAGAGTCTCACTCTGTTGCCCAGGCTAGAGTGAGTGCCGTGGCGTCAGCCTACCTCACAGCAACCTCAAACTCCTGAGCTCAAGCGATCCTCCTGTCTCAGCCTCCCGAGTAGCTGGGACTACAGGCATGTGCCACCATGCCCGGCTAATTTTTTCTATATATATTTTTAGCTGTCCATATAATTTCTTTCTATTTTTGGTAGAGGTGGGGTCTCGCTCTTGCTCAGGCTGGTCTCGAACTCCTGAGCTCAAATGATCCGCCCACCTCGGCCTCCCAGAGTGCTAGGATTACAGGCGTGAGCCACCGCGCCCGGCCGAAAGTCTTCTTTAGTGAGGTAGTCAGAGAACATCTTTAAGGAAATAAAATCTAAGGTCAAGATCAGTAGTGGGATGACTCCAGCCATAGAGAAAATGTGAAGAGCAATCAAGGGAGAAGTACGAACACATGTGAAGACCCTGGCAAAGCACAAATTTCACTAAACAAAGTTAAATGGGTAATGGAAACTTTATTCAAGGCTATTAAAATAAGGGAGAGAGAAAAGAACAAAATCTCAATTATGCACCTTTGAAAGAAAGAGCTAGGGAGTTTTTAAGGGTTGGGGTTGGGAGAATTAGAGGTTATCTGTGTTGCTAACTATCTTTACCAAAAGGAAAAGTAAATTTCTTCTTATCTTCATGACAAGAGGTAGTTTTACAACTTCCAGAAAGGCAACCACCTAAGTTAGGCTCCTACTTTCCCACAGAGACTGAGAAACAGGTATGCTATCTTTATTGATGCTTACATTTCAAAGGGATGACTTCCATGTTTTTGGAAAAGACAGTCCTGGCTTGTAAAACTGACAAGAGGCTTTAAAAATTATTTACATCTCAAAGGAGCAGAGAAAGAATTTTCAGTTGCATGTTTTCTAAAGTAAATACTCTAAGGAAAGAGATGTCAGGGAGTCAGGAAGAAGGCTGTCTAAATTTTGGTCGACTGGAGTTAAGCTTCTCTTGGTCAGCTTTGAGCAAGAAGCAATCTGATTTTGAAATACACATCTCTGGTGCTAATAGTTCCTCTGTTCTTGCATCTGAAACCTATCAAATTATGTACATCTGCTCAATTGAGTGCTCACTCAATCTTTTGAGTAATTTTAAGTGTCTGCTATGTGCCATGCTCTGAACTGGGTATCAAGGATTCATAATATTTCTAAAGAAATAAACATTTCTCCAACAGTAAGTGCTATAATATATGTATATAATATATACTAATATATACTAATAATATATAATAATACTAATATATACTAATAATATATAATATATACTAATAATATATAACATAATAATATATACTACTACTAATAATATATACTAATATATAATATATATACTAATATAAGTAAATAATAATAATATATACTAATGATATATAATATTATTATATATTATTATATATTTATACATATATAATAATATATAATAATACTAATAATATATAATAATATATGTATACACTCACCTTTTCTATACCAAAAACTATTTTCAGTAATAATCTTAAAAGAAAACAAATGATGAAAAAAATAGTCATAAAGGAAATACAGTGAAAAGTTTGTCTTATTAAATCACATATACATAATCACTTCATTTAATTTACTTAAATAAAATTTAAGTAAAGATTATAAAAATAAAATAACCCAAATTATGCTTATTCATCTTTAAAATCACTGTACCCTCTTTGCTTGTTTGAAAATTATAGCTTTTCAGTACAGAAATATCTAATACCATTGAGGTTTGAAATACAAACTCTATCTGAAGCAAATTCTTATAAACTGGTCATTAAAATGAACTGGTGTAGCTGAGGCCACATGTACTGGCAGATACTTATATAACTGTGATTTTTTTGACTTAACATATCTGAAAACACAATGTTCATTAAAGGAAAAGTAATTAAAATATGCTAATTTCAAGATTGCATATATATGAATAAAACTTATCAGCAACAATGGCAATTGTTTGATATTTAGACCAAAAATCAGATTTTCTTTTTCAGGAGAATGGTATTTTATCACTGACATTGTTTAGAAGCAGATAAATTGTTACTCAGTTTTATTATTGTTTTCAAATTCTCTACAAAAAATGCACCTCCCTCTTGCCTTTGACCATGTTTAAATGCTAACATTTGCCACTCCTTTATTTCTATTTCATCTGCATGGAGCCCAGGTGCTTGTACTTTTAAATCAGAATCATTTAAATGTTTTTTTTTTTTTTTAGTATCATCTGGTGATCATTTTTCCTTTCTCAGAAGTAGTCTGAATATTAACCCAAGATTAATTTTCCTGAAATAACATTTATATTTTGTCCCTATCCAGCATTAAAAAGTTAAGATAAATCACATTGACTCCCTATTTTCTTCTACATTAAGGCTAAACAATTTTGGTTCTCTATTAACTGACAGAGTCTATTTCTCTTTTGCCACTAATCTTTTCTATAATGTATAAATCCTTGTTTTGTCCACCCTAATTCCCCATTGATTCTACACATGCCCTGCCAACTCCTCCCTGTATGGTACACTGTTCTCTTTCCCAGAACACAGTGCCCAGTTCTGATAACCATTTCCTTTAAGATGGGTTTCACTCTTTTCTCCACTAAATTTTCTTCACCAGGCTATAATAATCTAACTCTGCCTTGAACTACTATAATCAATTTATATTTTATTTCTATTGTAAATTTTGTCTACTGAAAAAATACATACATTATTAGTATAGGAGACGTGGAGATTAAAAAATATTCTAAGAAATCTCACTATTCTGAGTAAAGTTTAAAGGTTTTATAAAGGAATCATACACCAGATAGAGTTGTATTCTCAAAGAATCTGAATATATTCAAAAAATTGCACCTACAGATTTTATAACAGTGTTGATGTAAAATTTAAATATTTTGAGAGATTTTTGAGATTTTTTTATTTTTGATATTTTTGAGAGATTTCTCATATAGTCATAGAGTAAAAGTATCTACTATAGTTAGCTTTAGTACAGATGTGGTCTTTATTTCTCAAAGGTATCAGTGATAATTTACTATGAATTCAATTTTCGTAAGGTAACTTTTCTATTATATATCTAGCACAATGAGATTAGAAGTTTACTTTTAAAATCATTCTATTTCATGTATATTTTCTAGATATAGTTTCATAGATTTAAAAATGAACTAGAGTTGAAAAATATATATATATATATAAAGGAATTTTTCTCAGCAGGTGATAATATTACAAGTTCTACTTTACGTCATTCCTTCACATTTAGATATATACATCTATATAAAATTTATTGTTAAATTCTCCATGGCTCTCAAAGTCATTATTTACATGCTTTTCAGATGGCAGCAAAGTAACTATCACTTCTCGCTGGACTTCTGTTGGTTAGATAGTTCCTCTCCATGGTAATTTCATTATGTCTTAAACCTGTGTTCCAACTCCCACTGCTGCAATTACCTGTGAAATTTACAGTGAACAGATTGTAAAGTTATGCTACCTACTACCAGCCTTCCAAGGGTAATTCCCCAATTAATTTCTGGACATAGACCAAATTGTCCTTTTATATAATTTTTTTAAAAAAGGAAAAAAGGTATTCTTTAAAGAAGTCCTTATAGCTAGATTCTCATAGTTGGGAATTCTACTGAAATAATGATAATAGTGAATAGCTGGGTCTCTTACAGGCAAAATGTTCTTTGCAATCATGGAACTCTTTTTTCAAAGTAAGTAACATATGTCTATTCTCATTTAGTCTAAACTACCTTTGAAATTATGTTATTCTTTTTTAAGGCAAGTAAAGTTTTCCAAACAACGATACCAGTTAATTTAGAGAATTTTAAAACAAACTTCATTATCCAGAAGACATCCCCAAAGCAGGGAGTCAGAGCTCAAATGCATAAGCTCCTACCCTAGAGCTTAAAGATTATGCACCCATAACTACTTTTATTCATGTGGATCAAGTTAATTCCTAACAATGCCAGTTAAATGAGGGGTTACTCTATACAATAGACCTAGCATATTACAATGGTACCCAATAGCTTTGAAAAAGCCAGTATCTTTACAAAATGCTCAAGATATTACCTGGAAGGTCACAGACTCAGAAAAAAAAAAGATGACTGAGAAAGAATAACTACCAGAAGTCATGCTAAATCTTCAGTCCACAAGGTTAGCTATTAATCCATTCTTCATTCCTTTCAGAAATCAGTGAAGCTACAAAGAAGCATATGCTGCTGATTAGAACAAGGACTTTGTCATTTTCCCATTCTGAGTGACGGCATTGCCGAGAATAACCAATCATCCTTAAACAACAAAAAAGAAGTCTTCTTCATAAATTCTTTGCATAGGCCAATGTCTGTAAGAGTTTTTCCAACATTTTCTCCTAGAATTCCTATACTTTCATGCCTTAGGTTTAAGTCTATTATCCAGTGTGAGTTAATTTTTGTGAGAGGTGAAAGGTGCAGATCCTGTTTCAGTCTTCTGCATGTGGCTATCCAATTTTCCCAGAACCATTTACTGAATAAGGATTCTTTTCCCCAGTGTGTGTTCTTGCCTGCTTTGTCAAAGATTAGATGGCTTTATGAGGATGGTTTTATATGTGAGTTCTCAGTTCTGTTCCATTGGCCTATGTCTCTGGTCTTGTCCCAGTACCGTGCTGTTTTGGTTACAATAGTCTTGCAGTACAGCTTGAAGTCTGGTAAATTGATGCATGGCCTAGGCAAAGAATTTATGAAGACCCCAAAGGCAATCACAGCAACAACAAAAATAAATAAATGGGGTCTCATCAAATTAAAAGCTTTCACACAGCCAAGGAAACTATCACAAGAGCAAACAGACAACCTACAGGATGGGAGAAAATATTCGCAAGCTAATATCCAATAAAGGGCTGATAACTAGAATCTATATAGAACCTAGGAAAATCAGCAAGAAAAAAATAAAACAACCCCATCAAAAAGTGGGAAAAGGACATGAACAGAAACTTTTCAAAAGACGATAGACTAATGGCCAACAAACATGAAAAAATGCTCAAAATCTCTAATCACAGAGAAATGCAAATTAAAAACACAATTAGATATCACTTAACTCCAGTGAGAATGGCTTTTGTCAAAAAGTCCCCAAACAATAAATGTTGGCATGGTTGCAGAGAGATAGGAACACTCATACACTGCTGGTGGGACTGCAAACTAGTACAACCTCTGTGGAAAGTAATATGGAGATACCTCAAAGAGCAACAAGTAGAACTACATTTGATCCAGCAATCCCATTACTAGGAAGCTACCCAAAGGAAAAGAAGACATTTTATAAAAAAGACATGTGCACTAGAATGTTTATAGCAGCACAATTCACAATTTCAAAGATGTGGAAACAACCCAAGTGCCCATCAATACATGAGTGGATTAATAAAATGTGGTATATGTATACCATGGAGTACTACTCGGCTACAAAACATATTGGTGATATAGCACCTCTTGTATTACCCTGGATAGAGCTGGATCCCATTCTACTAAGTGAAGTATCACAAGAATGGAAAAACAAGCACCACATGTATTCACCATCAGATTGGTATTAACTGATCAACACTTATGTGCACATATAGTAATAGCATTCCCCGGGTGTCAGGCGGATGGGAGGGGAGAGGTGGGAATGGGTATATTCACACCTAATAGGTGCAGTGCACACCGTCTGGGGGATGGACATGCTTGAAGCTCTGACTCAGGTGGGGCAAAGGCAACACATGTAACCTAAACATTTGTACCCCCGTAATATACTGAAATAAAAAAAAATAAAATAAATTTAAAAAACAACAAAAAAGAGAATCCCAGATTGTTCATGATGAAAAATTCCATAGTGACTGACCATTTACTTCAACTTCCTTATTCTTTATCTGAGAATTAAAGGCCAGTTAAGTTAATTGTTCAGAATGTTTGCTTTCCAAATCCCAATTTAGGGCTAATTATCGCAGTGGGAATTGGAACACAGGTTTAAGACATAATGAAATTACCATGGAGAGGAGCTATCTAGCCAAGAGAAGTCCAGCAAGAAGTGATAGTTACATTGCTGCCATCTGAAAATTTCATCTATGATTCCTAGTCTTTTGGTGGTAGTGATCAATGGAAGAATGTGGTGATGAAACCAAGTACATTTTCAATGGAAGTATATGCATGGCCAGTGCTTTCTACAATTTTAAAAATCTAAATTTCCTTTCCTCTATAATTCTATTATGTGAAGTGATTTTTTTGCTGTTTTTCCAGACCTATTTTGTTTTGATTATGTGTTGCAATTGCCATGAGGCATCAAAACAAGCCAGTTCTTTCTTATCATTTATGTTTTTCTTATATAGATGCCCTTCATTGTTTTTGCTAACTACATGTTAATTTATCTAAAATTAGTGGAGAACAATATGGGAAAAACATCAGTAGATATTGCCTGCATTTTTTTTTACTATTTTATTTTTATTATTTATTTTATTTCTGAAGATATCTGAGGTTTTTGTTTGAAATCTGGCCAGAATGCCCGTTTTATTATGTGACTAGATCATATTAATTTTTAATAATAAATAAACTAGAATGAATTCCATCCTTGATGTTTGTATATACCCATACATAAACATACATCAGTCCCTTAGTTATTCATGGGGATCTTCAGAAGCATGTGTGCATATGATTAGAGATCCATCAGCATGTGAATTTTGTCCTGCTCCTCTCTCTCTCCTTCTCAAGTTTCATGTTGCAGTGGCCCCTGTCATTGAAGCTACTTGAAGAAGGCTTACCTCTGACATGCAGAAGGTGTGTATTGTTGGAAGTCCAATATTGATACCAAAGGTGCTTAGCATGCCAGATTGTTTTATTCTTGTACTCAGATGTAATAAGCATGATCTGCTCCTAATCTATGTCATATCCAGTGTTTTCCAACATAGCTCTAGATGCATAAAGTACCCTACTGAATTATCTGTCAGGTGCTAGTCCTCTTTCTTCACACAGCTCTCTTACTCTCAAGCAGATTCTTTAGTTTAGGATTCTCTTCTCTGTGGTGCTTCAAGGATAAAAATACATTGGACTCAATACCATGGAGCTTCTCCATCTCTGGGATTTTGCTCTTTAATTCTCAGTGACTTTAGTGGCTCTAAACATCACCTCTTATATCTTTAACCCAATATAACTCCTTTTTAAATCTTGACATTCTTTTTTATTTTTATTTCAAAGTATCACAGGTATATAAATATTTTTTGTTATATTGATCACTTTTATAATGCTTGAGTCACATTTATAAGTGTGCATGTCACTAGTGTTCATTGTATTTAAGTAGGTTATTGCCTGCCCCCTCCCTGCCCTCACTGCTGCTTGATTTTCATTGAGTTTTACTTTCCTCTAAGCACATGTATGCTCATCAATTAATTCCAATTTAATAGTGAGTACATATGGTGTTTATTTTTCCCTTCTTTAGATACTTCACTTAGGATACTGTTTCCAGTTCAATACAAATTGTTGCAAAAGGCATGAAGTCATTCTTCTTCATGGCTGAGTAGTATTCCGTGGCATACATATAGTACATTTTGTTAATCCATCCATGAATTGATGGACATTGGGTTGATTCCACATCTTTGCAATTGTGAATTGTGCTGCTGTAGAAATTCAAGTGAAGATGTCTTTTTCATAAAATGACCTTTGGATAAATATGCAGTAGTGGGATTGCTGGATCAAATGGTAGGTCTACTTTTAGTTCTTTGATGTATCTCCATACTGTTTCCCATAGAGGATGTACTAATTTGCAGTCCCACTAACAGTGTATAAGCATTCCATTCTCTCTGCATCCACACCAGCATCTATTGTTTTTGGAGTTTTTAATAAAAGCCATTCTAATTGGGGTAAGGTGATATCTCATTGTGGTTTTTTTTTAATTTGCATTTCCTTGATGATTATTGAGCATTCTACCATATGTTTCTTGGCCATTTGTCTGTCTTTTTCAGAAAAGCTTCTGTTCATGTCTTTTGCCCACTTTTTGATGGGATCATTTGATTTTACTTCTTGCTGATTTCCTTGTTTGTAGATTCTGGTTATTAGCCCTTTATTGGATGCATAGCTTGCAAATATTTTCTCCCATTCTTCAGGTGGTCTATTGATTAGTCCCTTGTCTGTGTGGAAGTGTTTTAATTTAATCAAGTCTCATTTATTTATTTTTGTTGTTGCCATAATTGTCATTGGGGTCTTCTTTATAAATTCTTTGCCTAGCTGGATATCTATAGGAGTTTTTCTAACATTTTCTTCTAGAATTCTTATGTTTTCCTGTCTACCATTTAAGTCCTTTATCCAACTTGAATTAATATTTTTGAGTGGTGAGAGATGGTGATCCGGTTTCATTCTTCTGCATGTGGCTATCCAATTTTCCCAGCACCATTTATTGAATAAGGCTTCTTTTCCCCAGTGTAAATTATTGTCTGTTTTGTCAAAGATCAGATGGCTATAAGTGGATGGTTTTATATCTGAGTTTTCTGTTCTGTTACATTGGTCTATGTTTCTATTTTTATGCCAGTACCATGCTGATTTAGTTACCATAGCCTTCTAGTATAGTTTGAAATATGGTAATGTGCTCCTTCCTGATTTGTTCCTTTTGCTTTGCCTATTCTGGCTCTTTTGTTGTTCCACATGAAACATAGAATAATTATTTTATATCTGTGAAATGTGACATTGGTATTTTTTGATAGGGATTGCATTGAATGTGGAAATCATTTTGGGTAGCATGGACATTTTAACAATGTTTATTCTACCAGTCCATGAGCAAGATATGTTTTTTCATTTGTTTGTATCATCCGTGATTTCTTTCCTCAGTGCTTCATAATCCTCTTTGTAGAGATCTTTCACCTCCTTTGTTAAGTATATTCCTATGTTTGTTTGTTTGTTTGTTTGTTTATGTATTTGGCATTATAGCTATTGTGAATGGTATATTCTATTTTCTACTCCTCTGTGAATTGGCAAATGTCATCAGGGAAAAACAAAACATGGTGAAGATTCAGCTTTCTGCCTAGTGCCTCCCTTTTATCAGGGATTTTATTCTTTCAAGTTCTGGCTGTATTGCCCCTTTCCCTCCATCTGGTACCTTTTAATAGAGGTTTGATATATTTAGTTCAGTTTTGACAGCTACTTTCCATAAGCATTGAATTTGTTGCAGGCTATTCTGTCGTAGTCAGAACCTGTATGTAGTTCCTATTTGTTATACATATTATTTGCCCAACAAATTTCTTAACCTGCCTGATTTCTTACAAACTGGTAATTTTACCCTACCAGTGAATGCTTCCAGATCAGGAAGCATTACTCTTTGGCTAAAGAGAATATTTATCCTTGTTCCTGAGTATGATTTTTTTCCTACCAAATTACATTTAATAAAGTAATTGAATATAAGTCTCAATTCATACTTGATTTCTTAGTAAGTCTTTCTTCTTTCTTAGCTGATGTTCCAGACTAAGTATTACATAATTACCACAACAAAAGAAAAAATGATTTTCTATCAAATTTCAGGAGTGTTTACAATTTAGTTTCCATGGTGTAAGAAAATTGCCAAGCCCCAGAAGCTAATGTGGCACTTTTCTGACAATAAATATAATATTCAGATGACACTCTAAATATCTGAGATATTGTCTTTCAATATAACAACTTGAGTAAAAAAAAAATTATATAGAGCACTTACCTTTTCTCAGTCTTTAACCTCATTTTTTAAAAAGCCAATTTGCTATTTTGAAAGCAGTCCTCCTTTGTTTAATATTTTATATCATTTTTATTCATGTTTCAACTAAAGCAAATTTTATAAAGAAAGTTAGACAACTTAATTTTTGTGTCAAATTCTTATCTACCTAATATATATAAAATAATAATCTATTTTCTCCAGTATTGATCACAATTTCTAGAATGATCATGGTATGCCTCAGCATATAAATACTGCGCTGGTACATATTATAATTGCTCAGATATGTCCAGAACCACAATAGCCATCTACTGATCATATTTGTCACCTGAATTTTAAATTTTGGGGAACTTGAATACAAATAATTCGATCAGTTTGCCAAACTATCATTCATAGAAATATGGAATTTCCCATACATGTTTATTTCAATATTAGAAAGAATATATTTGCTAAAGCTAATTTATAATGTCAGATAAATATTATTCATGGTACAATTCTTTAGTTAATAGTTTCATGTTTCTAATCAGGGGAAACATATTTGTTTTTTCTTTGCTAATCTTTATTTCAGTGATGGATATTTTAGAACAAGTTGAGAATGAAAACTTTTATTGCTTTTGGTATTACTCTTCCTCTCAGGACCATAATCAGTAAAACATGGATACTAGATATGAGAGGAAAAGCAATAAAGTTTTTCAGTTAGTAATAACTGTCTGTGATCTAAGACATTGTAATATTTGTCCATAATTTTTACAAAAGATAACATCTTTTTTTTAAGTAATAGGACATCAACAGTCTTACAAACAGTATTACATTTACATACAAGTTTGTGTATTTTAATGCCAATTCACATTTTTAATAAAAGAAAACATGTCCTATCCTGTGTCATCTACCTATGACAATAAAATAGCATACAAATCAAGAATGCTTTCCCATGTGGGAAGACAGGAGCTAAGAGAAATGAAAAGGACTAAAAAGTCAATGTCTCCTAGGCTACTGCAAGGACTTTGTTTATTTCCAAGCTTTAAGAACTATGGTAGGACTATAAGCAAGCGAAGGCTATGATCTGATTTATGTTTTGAAAATGTCATTATGGGAGCTGTGTGGAGATTAGATTGTGGTAGAACAAGAGTGCAAATGGTGGGGCCAGATAGAAAGGTTTTGCAGACAGACAGCTGGAGATGATGCTGGCATAGAATGGAATCATGGCTGTGGAAATGGAGAGAAGTATATAAATGTGATATAAATCTTGTGCTTAGAGCCAACGAACATTTCTGATACATTGGGGGCGGCAGACGCAAAGAAGTGATAGATCAAATCTGATATCCAGATTTTTGGCCTGAGCAGCTGGGGATGCGAACAGCTTGCATTCTGGATATTCAAGCTCCCTGTTCATTGTATCGTCTCGAAGATATCTGGGCATTTTCCAGGCATTCCTTCAGAAATACTTGCGTGGAGGACCACCAGTACAGATTTTCCACTTCATTAGAACAGTTATGGGCTTTCACAGTGCTGAAATACTCTTGGCGTTAGCAAGGGAACATAAGCTGCAATCAGCCTCTTTCTGAGAGGGCCTGGAACAATTGCTCCACATCACTCACTGAACTCTGTTCCGAATCACAGTCTTTTCCCAATTTCTGAGATATTGTTGCTCTTTCTGCCACCCATCAGAATTTTGGGGAGGAAATCACTGAGAGGTCTTCTCTTTTCTTAGTAGGATTTCAAGTTCACAGTAATATTTCAAGACTCTCATGGAATTATTTGCATTTTATAGTTTTCTGCTTTTTCAAAAAGATATAGGCAGGAAGGACAGGTAAATGTGCACACCCAAGCACAAATCCGGAATTCAGAGATTGTATAGACACTTATTTTCCAGAATTTTGACCAATTCCATTTTAGAAATCTGAGTTTAGGTAGTATATCAGAATTCTCTTTGGAATTTTTTTGTTGTATATTTGTTTGTTTAATTCAACAGACTTCTAATTTTACACCCCAAAGATTCTATAACCTCCTTGAATAATAGTTTTCAATACAGTCTATGCTTAAACATCAAGTCGAGTTTTGCAAATATAGATGTGTTCAAACCCTTTTCAGCTGTGCAGAATCAGAATCATGGAGATGTAAATCTATAGCTGTATTTTTATTAATTTTGCAAGTAACTGTTATGAACAGCTTGATCTGAGAAGCATTACCTTAGGGTGATACGCCCTCCTACTTCTCTGCCATTTTATCATTATTTTATATAATGAGCGATGGCACCCATGAGGCATTAGAAATACTATCAGAGTAAGGAAGAAAATAAGTTAGATAACTTATCTACTGATTTATGTAATTTGGAGGCAGTCCTTCCTAATTCCACAAATTAGAAGGTAATCATCCCTCTCTGTGCAGGTGACACAGTTTCATTATGAAGCATCCTTAAGTGATTGAACCTTTGACTAATTATTGTCAGGATAATCGCTTAGCAGCAGCTGAGCTAAAACAAAACCCTAATGTTTGGCAAATATTTTCTAAAGTTTCACTGGCTAATATTACACAGCCTCACTCAGAGATCAAACTATTTATGACTAAATCATCAGTCACTCTTCAGGGACCAGAATAACTATCTATTGGGGAAAAACTGGCAAATTGGTAACTTTTAACCTTATATAGTTTATTATCTGATAAGAATCACAATATCACACTCATTTTCACAATTGCAAATGGGATTTTTCTGCCATAAATTTAACATGGAAATATACTTTATAAAGAAAAAATCATTCATTCTTTCTTTTGTATGTTGTGATATTATTGAAGACAAGATCACAGCTATGCTATTAAGTTAGATAAGCAGAAGAGTTATAATACAAGAGAATGAACGAACATATTATGTTTCCAAATCATGTATGCTGGCTTGAATCATACTCCAGGTACTTAGTCACTATGTGATGCTAGTCAATTAATTTATGTCTTTTGATCCAGTTTTCTCATCTCTAAAAAAGAATAACAACATTTTTCTAAATGGTTACTGTGAGGATAAAATGAAGTTATTATAAGTGGCAAACAGAGTTGCTGGCATATAATCAGGCTCCATCTATGATTGCTGTTAACAGTATGCTCATGATAAAAACAAAATTACAACAACTACAGATCAATGATTCCTTTTCTATTCTTCCTGATGCACCCACTTATTTCCCTAAAATCTTCTTTTCTCCTTTTTATCCTATTCTTTACCACCATCACCTTCTAGAACTCATACAAATATATTGCTGCAAAACCTGACAACTGGAAATAATAGTTCCCCTTCTCTTCCTTTTTTCATTACTACTCTAATGTGGTAGTTCTATTTGACTCTGTTTATTAATGTTGACATTCTAGCCTATTGAGGTCTCCCTTTTTCATGAATTTGATTTATAGAGTTCTGATAGGTTTGTGCAGCAGTCTTTATCTCTAGGAAAATGTTCTGCTTTATTTTGTAGGAGTTCTAGTTCTGACATTTGGTGACATTTTCTCTTACTGTTGACTGTTTTGGGTTTTTTTGTTTGTTTGTTTGTTTGTTTGTTTCAGATAGTGAATCTTACTGGTGTGATGTTTCATTTGTTTTATCAGATCTGTTTTATGTATAAAAGCCCTACAAAGTTCTCATCTCACAATATATTCTTTCTTGTTTTGGTATTCATTGGCACTACTTTTTGTTTGCCTTGAATTATTTGGCTGTTTACTAGGATATGGGAAGCTGAATTTGTTTTCAATAGGCACCAAGCAAAAGCATTTTTGCTGTTTTTTTTTTTTATAAGAAATTGTCTTCCTACAAATAATCATTATGTTGTCAAAGTTATTTATTCTTGAAGCACTATAAAATAAAATTTCTTAATTCAACTAAAACCTAATTTTGTCATAATTTTGTAATTTGTTCTATGTTTATTTATATTGGGTGTTAAGCAGACAAAATTTTGTTATAGAATCTTCTTGTCTCTCAGCAAATTTTCTATCTTTATCTTGCATTTGCAGTAAATATTACTATGCAAAATTGCCAATGGAAAAAATGGCTGCTAGGAAAATCCTAGCATAAATAATGTATTTTTATCACAGATAAAATGAGCTCAATTAAGGCAATGCTTTCTGGCTAGTGGTGGGAATTACTGACAGTAATTGGACAGCACTTAACTAGGACTAATGCTCCACCTCACAACCATTCACACTACACCTGACAAGACAAGAGTAACATTTCTTCCCACAGTGCCAGGGTCACAAAAAATCAGTGTTTAACATTCTTGCAAAACTTGAAAGTTTAAATACTTAGTTATTTCTTTATTCACATGTCAATCATACCCTACTGCTGTCTCAAACTTTAACTTTTGAGTGTCTCCCCCTATTTAACCCACAACCACCATATTTAGTTTGATATTGGACTTGTGCATTGCTAGGATAAAAACACCTACCCCTGGCATCTGTGTGAATTCACAAAATAGTTACCCTCTACACACACACACACACACACACACACACACTTTGCCACATGAATTATTTTATGGGTACTCTTTCAATGCCAACATTATCATTTTAAGGTGGTTGATACAAAGTTGATAAATCTTAGAGTCAGAATTTTCTGCTTTGATGTGGAAATAAATTATTTTTCCACATAATGTATGTGCTGAAAAGATAAACAATAAAGGAAGACTCTAAACATTTTTACAGTGCACCTGATTCTCCACATAATATATTCAAACATAAGATCAGATGTGCAGAAAAGAGATGCTGTAAATAAAGCACTATATTCATAGCTCCCTATTTGAAGTTTCTCTCAAAGGAAAGGTTAGAGCATATTATAAAAGATGAAGAGTCATCTCACCAATATTAAGTTGCTACAGGCCTTCTTAAAGAGCAAGGAAACACTCTCCCAATCTCTCCTGAGGATGACCTGGACATTTTGGCTGAATTTGTTTATACACAGTTTACCTTAACAAGATTACTTTTGCACTTCTCGTGTGGTTTTTCATTATTTCAATTTTCCAACTCTTGTTTTTATCAATTTTTCATAAATTGTAATTTGTGTATTTAAGGAAATGAATGTTAAAAGCCTTGTGGGGGGCAGGATAAACTCTCCTATCTACCACTCACACCCTTGATATCATTTTTGATATTCTCTTGACAAAGTTTTAAATCCTCAACCATTTCATTTCACCTGCCATGAAGCCTCCAATATTGATTGAAACCAAGTGTCTTTCTCGTGCTTTTTCAAGGCAGCTGAGTCAGGCAGAGGTAACCACATTGCCCAGTAGAATGGCACCACTGTAAATTTCTGGTCACCAATCACAATGGCTTCTCAGTTTTGATCAGCGACATTACTGTTTCTAATTTTCCTCAATTACCATTTTAAACTTGCTTCAGTTACATTCAAGATCCTTAGCAGATAACCTTAGATCTATTTTAAAGAGAAGAAATAGCCATCTTGTGACAAGGTCAGCGATCTGGCACCATCACGTTAACAAATATGTATTTACCAGATCTCTTTTCTGCCTGTTTCAATGGATGAAATGACTCTGATGTACAGCCAATTTCTTTGACGCTGCTTTTTTCACATCCTCTTCTTCCCCTCAGCTACATGGTTATATTAATATGTTTTCCTTCACAGCCTCTGGACACACACGTGTCCTTTTACAAAGTACTCTTTCAATATCATTACATGTTAAATTCTTTTCCATATTAAAAAAAAAAAGACACTTTGTTGACTCTGTTTTTCTCCAGTTCACACTCTAGCTCTAATTTATTTTACAATTTCATTTTTTATGAACTTTTGTATGCATTTGCTGTCTCTATTCCTTACTTTCAACTCACTGCTCAATTAATTTTAATCCAGCTTCTGACTCTTGCAATTCCAGTGACACTGTTCTTGCTAAGGGTCACCGGGACACTTCTCTGGGACATCTCTCCCTGGAATTCTTACAAACATATCAAACAATCTGCTTAACATTGAACTGACAATCTATCCTCCCCATGCCAGTCCATTCTATAAAGTTCCCTAATTGTACTATCATCTACCCAGTTTCTTAAGCCAGGAAACTAGTTGGCACGCTTGCCTCTTTTTTCCTAGCCTTTCATCTAATTAATAAAACCATAATGGTTCTTCCCTATGTGAGGTTCACAGGAAGCACTCAGTAAATATTAAGTATTAAAAATAGTAATAGCAGCAATTATCACATTTGGCATCCAATAAATATTCGTGTAAATTTAGTTTTACATGTGTTTTGTCCAAAAAGCTTTAGGCTCATTGGTGAAATACTTTTGAAACCCACTTTTGAGTTCCCAGTTTCTATAAATAATATCTTTAAAAGGATTCTCCATCCCAATTTTAATGTAGAGAAAGAATACTAAGCTATATTCCCACCTTATAATAGACATCAGTAAAATCAAATGGTAGATAAATAAAAGAAATAAATATAAAATATGTAGTCAAAAGGATAAGTATTTAATGAGACCCAATACAGGAATACTTGTCATAAAATAAAATTTAAAAGTTATAAACACATATCAGTGGATTTTACTTCTTATAAAGTTAAAATAACTATGAGGCAAAAAATAATTCTAAAGTAAATTTAAAAAATAAATCTCAAATTGTTAAAATATTGCAACGAGTAGCTTTTCCCAAAGGATATTTAATGAAAGAGCTTATCATTTGCTAGAACTACATATGTGGCACACTCTGGAAGATACCCTAACTAGGCATAATCTGTACCCATCACTGGAATTCAGGCATTTCTTGATAGATTTGGAAAACATTTGGCTTTCACACTCTTTTTTGCATGGTGGAAATAAATTGGGGGTTTTGGTGAAAGCAAAGTAAATCATATCCACGTACACTGTGGCAAAATGAATGGAGAAATGAGGAAATCCACAAGGCCTGACATTCAAGACCAGTACATTGTGACAATAGGGGGAAATCAGAAAAAGCTGCCTTTAGAAAAAGACTTGGTGAAACTAGGGGAAAAAAAAAAAAAAAAAGCACTGCCTTGGTGCCAGCTGACAATGTGTGATGCAATGTGAGAAGGCTACTCATCTCACTTCTACATCAAAGACAGAATGGTTTCAGAATAAATACTGAGTATCCAGTCAAAACAGAAGCCATGCCCAAGAAAAGTTGGATGGAAAATGGGAGCATTGCCAAGTAGATGCAGCCAGTGCCTATAAAGACTATTGGTACTAGTAGAAGCTCTAATAGTGAATGCAAGTTGAGCAAAAGAAGAAAGTTTAGTATTTGATATACCCAGTAATACATGAAAAGAGAATTCCTCTTGCTGACCATGTGGGAATCACTCCTGAGGACGTCGTAAGATAACTAGAAAAAAGAAATAACTGAAGAGACTTGGAGTTATAGCAGTTGCAGGTGAGAAAGAAAATAATCAAATTATGGTACTGCCACTTGTATATTTTATTTGTATTTATAGCCTGAAGAGGCATAGAGAACTATCGCATACACACAATCACACACACGAGTAGACAAATATAGCATAAGAGCTCTACATAGAAACATAGGAAAAGATCTAAAAATGAATATAATAAATGGGTAATAGTGATTAATTCTGTATGATGAAATGCTATGTCATGTCAGTTTAATTTTCATTTATATATTTTTTACTTTTCATGTCTTTTCACAGTGAATGTGTATATTTATAATGTTTGCAATAATAAAGAGAATCCTTGCCATTATGCAAAATGGAAACAAAAATGAGCATATATTCATTCAGTTTTCTGAGTTTTACTTCTTCCTGTTAAACACTATAATAACAAATTATCAAAGTTTCTTATCTTTAAGTCTGAATTTTTTAATGTCAGAAAATATTATATTCATATTCTCTAATTCGTGGGCATGTGGAAAGCCAGGCACTTTAAGAATAGTGAATAATGAGAATTCATGTATTTGTTACTTAGTAAAAGACTCGGGTCTTCTGCAGATATTTAAAGATCACAACTTTGAACAATGGAATCTGTGAGGCTAAAGAAAAAACAATGAGCCCTAAATGTTGGGATGATGTGGTCTCTTTTTTCTATGTAAGTTAGCATTTTCTCTCATAAACTTAGATTTCTAGTGTATCCGTTTGAAAAAAGAACATCAAGTTCTGGCACTAACCTCCCGTTTCCATAAACCGATATTATAGAATCTTGTCAGTTTGCCTCTGAGGCTTGTTCCTGGCTATATCCCCATATTTGGAGACATGACTCAGGTGTGCCAAAGCCTATCAGACATGTTCTATACACTAATTACAGTGTTTCCTCTAAACTAATATTCATCTGTTTTAGCAAACAAATACAATCATTTGGTGGTGGTAGTGGCAGGGGCAGGGAGTGATCTATGCTCCTGTGCTCAGAACAGCTATGTGGTAAGAAAATATCAACACAAATATTTGAATATTTTCCCAAGAATTCACACTAAATAACTATCTGTACTGGGTTTTTTTTTTTTTAACAGGACTTTTTAAAAATTCAAAAACTATGCTTTTTTTTTTAATTTCAAATTTTAACTAGAAATTGAACTGTTGGGAGTAACCAAATAGAGATCATTAGTTTGGTTATGAAGGTTGTGAATACAAATATCATAAAATAAATTAAAATAAATAATCTTAGTGAGCATTCAGAATGCTCCTCCATAAGACAATTGGGAGGCATGTTTCTTGTCTTTGATAAAAGACCCTTATTTGATAAATTAGTTTGTAACATATTAGTTTACCAAATAGAAATGCTCTTTTTAGAATTTTTCTTCAAAATAAATGCTATTCATAAATAGGCATTTTGGTCATTAGATACTTAAATTGTTGAGAAGTGTTCGTCCCTCACATGAAAGTATAATTTTTATTTGTTTAAATTAGCATTCTATGTTTTGTGATTTGGATACTTGCTTTTATTTATATTTATTAAAGACCTTGAAATTAAACCCAATATGTGACTTTTAAGAATAAATTATCTAACTAAATAAAGTTCACAGATGGATTTAAAAGTATCAAACAGAATACCACTATATTTTTCTCACTAGGACTTTGAGAATAAAGGCTTAGTCAACAAACAAAAAAAAAAAAATCAAAGAGGATAGAATTATCTGTGATTTAGGAGATTATAAGAAAATAAAGGGACATTTTCCTGTGATATAATTGGACTTAATGAATTTTTTCTGTCTACTTATTGACCATTATATTGTATTCAATATGATTCTTAACCCATGATCTGCTACGGATTTTACTCTCTACTTAACCATTGGATTATGGATACTTTTGTTCCTAACTGTATCAAATTTATATTCCATATTCTGAGTGCTTTATTTTTGGTACTTGTTCCCTGTAGATCCATGTATTGCAGTAGCACTTAGAGGTATGAGCATGTCACCTAATGCCTTTTGTGGATGTCCTAGCTTGTAGGTGGGGAGGTGGTGATGAGGACAGAGACAGGAGCAACTGTTTCAGGAAGTTTTGATTTTGCCAGTTCCCTAATCGATTTTCTTCAATGTTTTAGTAGCTTGGATTAAAATGTATCTCAAAGGACAAAATATTGCCTTGTCTGAATTTTAATGTTTCTCTCTTTCACACTCTCTAAATGTGGATTACATATACCCTGTGTGTAGATTCCACAATATATAATTCACTTGTTCCAATTTTAACTTCTATGAATAACATTGAATTTTCTAAATCCTGAGTGAGAGAACCACTTTTCTTATATTTTCATATAACATTCTACATAAAAACATATAGAATTGTGATATTACATTAAAATTATTTATTTTTCCTCTTTGACAATAAGCTTCTCAAGAGAATTTAGGTTTAATTATATTTATAGCCACATTACCTATCAGAGTTTGTTATGTAGTTGTAGAGAAATACATACTAAACTGAATTTGCATATTGATTTTTCAGAGATTTTGGTGAAGCACAAATCATAATTTTAAAAAATAATAATGCAATTAAGATAAGGTCAACACAATTATACTTTTTCACACTTTCTAAGTATGCTTTATTTTGATATAATAGTAGAGTTACTAATCTCTTTTTAAAAATTTTTATTGATACACATTATTTATACACATTATTTATACATATTTATGGAGTACATGTGATATTTTGATACATGCATACAATATGTAATGATCAAATATATTGTCATTAACTATAGTCACCCCACAATGCTATAGAACACTAAAACTTACTTGTTCTAACTCTGTGTTTGTACCTATTAACAAACCTCTCTTCATTCCTCTGTCCCATAACACACCCTTCTCTGCCTCTGGTAATTATCATTCTACTCTCTATATTCATGAGATTCGCTTTTTTAGTTCCCATATTTGAGTGAGAACATGCAATAAATGTCTTCCTGTGCCTGGCTTATTTCACTTAACATAATTACCTCCAGTTCCATCCATGTTGCAGCAAATGACATCATATCATTCTCTTTTGTGGCCAAATAGTATTCCATTGTGTATATATATCATATTTTTTATCCATGTATCCACTGATGGACACTTACGTTGATTCCATATCTTAGCTATTATGAATAGTGCTGCAATAAACTTGGGGATCCAGGTATCAATTTGGTGTACTGATTTTCTTTCCTTTGCATAAATACCCAGTAGTTAGATTGCTGGATCATATGGTAGTTCTATTTTTAGTTTTCAAAAAAACCTCCATACTGTCTTCCATAATGGCTATACTAATTTATATTCCTACCAACCATATATGAGTTCCCTTTGCTCTGCTTTCTCACTTGCATTTGTTATTTTTTGTCTTTCTGAAAATAGCCATTTTAACTGGTTTAAGATGATATTTCACTGTGATTTTGATTTGCATTTCCCTGGTGATTAGTGATGTTGAGCGTTTTTTTCATATACCTGTTGGCCATTTGTATGTCTTCTTTTAAGAAATGTCTATTCATATCCTTTGCTCATTCTTTTTAAAAAATCTGTCTTTGCATATGTGACTGAAAACAGCAATATTCATCATCTGTCTTTTCTACATTGTACATATGTGAAATAGGGTTTTTGATTTAAGCTGGAATTTCTACAATATGTAGTTTTATGTTAATCCATATAATGTAAACCCAATGTTCACACTGCCTTTGAAGCTATTGAATTTGAAATCAATGCATATCCTATAATTGGCTCAGCATCATGTAAATGAGACTATTAGTTACATTACGTTGTTAAATAACAACCAATGTTCTACTTTAAAGAACGTGGTAACAGAGTAGCTTACTTCAAAACCAACATCAAACTTTAAATAAATTGCATTATTTGAATTACAAAAATAATTTACTTATCATTCCTTTGTGATTTATTTTATACAAATTAGTATATTATTAGCACTATTGCTTAAGAAATGTTTCTAATAACCTAGTCACTCTAATAAATCATTTTCTCCTTTTCTTCACATCATCCACACAAATTTTATTAAGATTTACTATCCTTGAGACACCTTACTTGTTCTCTCTGTGTCTTTTTCACATTGTTCCTCTCTTTGTTGTTTATACTATTAGAAGTGCCTCTAACACTGGCTTATAAGTGTTATTAAATTTTCATACAATTTACTTTTTCCCAGAGAAATCCCTATAGTCTAAGTATCATGACTGTGTAAAAATGTAAGTCTGAAAATTTTATCAGAATCCTTCTAGGGTTTGGTTTTGTTTGGTTTTTGGTTTTGGGGTTTTGTTTTTTTTTCAGTACTCAAGGAGCCAACAACATTCACTCACTACTTGCAGTACATGAAATCTCCCAGTTTCCTATGTTTCATTATATGTTTGATCCATCAAGTCTGAAGGGTCCTCTTTCCTCCTATCAGTATACTAATACTAACGTAAAATCTTATAGTAATAGGAAATAAAGGAAAGTCTGAAATCAAAATAATGCTGAACTTTTAATGTTTTATTTTTAGTCTGCTTGCTTGGACTCTGAAGAATTTAAAAGGCATCTTTTCATTAAGAAGTCAAGTCCTCACTTTATGTTCTTTGAACCCTTTGTTACAAACTTTTTTTTCCATTTCAAGGCTTCTAATATTTTGAAAACATCTTTTTTAAAAAAGCACTTAAATATAGCTTTCAATCGGTATTTCATATTTATTAATTCATCATTTACAGATCCTTTTATTTAGAAGAGTAAGTTTCAATCTTTACTGTGGTTAAGACCATAAGGATAGCTTACTTGGAAAGCAAATTATAGGACTCTTTCCAAAAGATGTTAATTTATGGTATGGGACTAAGATATCCACACATTTTATCATCCCAGGTGACCCTGATGCAAGTGGTTGGTGAACTCTGTTTTAGACACTTAACTGTTGTCATATTAACTTCATTTTTAATATGGTAGTTGTGGACAGAACTTGTCCAAGTCTCATAAGTAGGACTGAATCTAAAACACACACGCACTGCTTCTTACTGAGGAGCTATAAAATAAACATTGAGGGAGGAATTATGGTTATGTGGAGAAGTTAGCAAGAACAGAAATGGGATAAGGACAGACACAATAAGACATTTTGATTAAAATAAGTAACTTGTTTTTCCCATAATTACTCTGACATAATTTATTTCATTTCTTTCTATTTGTTAAAAAGCCATAGAATAATATTTGCTAGCCTATTGTATAGATATATGCACACATGTATATATTTGTACACAATACATACATATATGTGTACATGTATATTTACCTTTTAGAAGTTTATACATTGAAATTTTATCGTTTAAATTTAATCCTATTAAAATCTTGTTTTTGGTGAAAAAGATTACAAAAGTACAAAAGTTTATATGATAATTGGAATCTCATGTAGATTTCCTAAGAGATACTATAAAGTGTAGGGAAAAAAATCATCCAAGTTTAAGCCTTTACCTTGTTTTTAAATTTCTTAAAATTTATTAGGTTCACGTAATTCTGCAATATTTTTATATTCCAAATTTTCAGTGTGTTTTAAAAAATGACTAAAGTTTATTCACTTTGCATTGGTTACCTTTGTATTTATGTTCTTATTTCTTATAGAATAACATAAATCTGTGCCATCTATTCAATAGGCATCTATTCAAATTGCCTAAATTTTATTGCCCACCGGGACTGTTAATTATGTTGCTGCAAGGCCATCAAGCTGTTGAATTTTAGTGAGATACATAATCAAGAACTCATATGTTCCCCCCAAAAATGACGACTATGGTTTTTCTCCCAAAAAATGACCGTAGTCATAGAAGACACTATATTTAAATAAAATTGTATAGTTTTTGTTTAAGCATTTATAGAAGTATGCATTAAGCAATTGATAATTTCAATTTTTTAAACCTATGTTTATAAGAAGGTAATATATATATACTAACAGGAAATAGATATCAAAAAATAAACCTTGATATATCTATTATTGCATTAATAAGTCAGCTATAAAAGTGCAATATAAACTATGTGTTCATTTGGTACTAATAAGAATACTATTAGTACATAATACATGTACATTAGTACATAATACATATGAATACAACTTCAAGGTTATTCTGTATTTTCTAATAATATACAGAAAATTCCCAACCAAATTTAAAATTCAGATTCTTCAATTTGTCACTAAAGGTGGCATGTTGTCTGATTATCTCTGCGTAGAAAATCATAAACATAGCTTACATTGTCTATAACAAAATTTATGCATCTTACCTCTAAGAACTAGAGATGTTTTTCAAAGTGACTTCTTAAAAGATTCTATTTAATTGCATGAATGAGATAACATTAGAAATTGAAAAAAATTGCTGGCATTTGCAAATTCTTGTGTATTAAACAAAGATCCTGAATGCCATTGGTGTTTTCAATAGCTTCCTTATCCTTTCTTTCCTTGCTAATTTATTATACATAGAAAAAGAGCATGAAAAGACAGCTGCATAAAAATTAGCTGCATTTTGCTAAAGCAACTGTAAACTTGAATATTGGATTTCATTTTCAAGATCATCTTCTTTGATTCTGTTTTGGAAAATGCTTCTTAATGAAGCTTTATGGTGACCATTTTATGCTGATTAAATACTATAATCCTCTTATTTGTGCAGATTTGTGCAGGTCCCCTGTGCTCCTCGCTTGTATTATACATAGGATCTAATGAAGCTCATGCAGTGTTTCTGGATAATTATTACTTACAGTCTGAAGTGAATTTCAGTTCCAAGCCATTTACATTTATGTGCTGAAACTAAATGATTAATGTGGATTTTTACACAATTTTAGATTTAATTTTTCAGAGTAGTGAAACTATAAATTCCGTGCTCTTGGAATCTTCTTAACTCTTATTTAATTCAATATGTAATTGAGAACAAGCTTTTACCATAGACTGGAAGACTGTCCAAATTTAAATTTATTAGCTATGGAGTGACACTAATATATTTAAAACCAAAGATTTGACTGATATTTAATGCAAAAATAAATTTTTAAAAATTTGGAAATTCACATTACTTTACTTTCTTAAAATGGTTTATAATATTTTTACCTCTTTGGAGTGCTTTATATAACATTTGAATTTAAGAGATTCTTCTCAGAAAAATGGATTTATTTAATGCCTATCAGTTACCTTACAAATGTGGTTAAAAATTGCAGCATTATTCATAATAGTTAAGATATGGAATCAACCTAAGTGCCCCTTAACAGATGAATGGATAAAGCAAATTTCATTCGTATACACAAAGGAATACTATCCAGCCATAAAAAAGAATTAAATACTGATATTTGCAACAACATGCATGGAATTGGAGGTCATTATGTTAAGTGAAATAAGGCAGGCACAGAAAGACAAATATTGCATATTCTCACTCATATGTGGGAGCTGAAAAAGTTGATCTCTTGGAGGTAGAGAGTAGAAAGATGGTTACCAGAGCTGTGAATGGTTGAGCGGGGTAGATGAAGAGAGGGTGGTTAATGGTACAAACATAGAGTTAGATAGAAGGAATAAGTTCTAGTGTTTGATAGCCCAGGAGGGTGACTATAGTTAACAACAATTTATTGTATTTTTTTTATTTCAGCATATTACAGGGGTACAAATGTTTAGATTACATATATTGTCTTTGCCCTGCCTGAGTCAGAGCTTCAATCCTGTCCATCCCCCCCAGACGGTGTGCACCATACCCATTAGGTGTGAATATACCCATCCCCTCCTCCCCTCTCCCACCTGCCCAGCACCTGATGATTCTTACTACTACGTGTGCACATAATTGTTGATCAATTAATACAACATTGATGGTGAATACATGTGGTCCCTGCTTTTCCATTTTTGTGATACTCCACTTAGTAAAATGGGCTCCAGCTCTATCCAGGATAATACCAGAGGTGCTAGATCACCATTTTTGTGGCTGAGTAGAACTCCACGGTATGCATATACCACATTTTATTAATCTGCTCATGTATTGATGGGCTCTTGGATTGTTTCCACGTCTTTGCAAATTGTGAATTGTGCTGCTATAAACATTTGAGTACAGATGTCTTTTTTATAGAATGTCTTTTTTTTCCCCTTTGGGTAGATGCCAAGTAATGCGATTGCTGGATCAAATGTATTTCTACTTGCAGCTCTTTGAGGTATCTCCCTATTACTTTCCACAGGGGTTGTACTAGTTTGCAGTCCCACCGGCAGTGTGTGACCGTTCCTATCTCTCTGCATCCATGCCAACATTTATAGTTTGGGGACTTTTTGATAAAAGCCGTTCTCACCGAAGTTAAATGATTTCTCATTGTGGTTTTGATTTGCATTTCCCTGATGATTGTATATTTTTAAGTAGCTAGAAGAGAAGATTTGAAATGTTCCTAACACAAAGAAATGATAAATATTTGTGCTGAGGGCTATGCTAAATACCCCAATTTGATCATTACACATTGCATGCATGTATCATATGTGCCCCAAGAATCTGTACATTTATTACAGATTCTATAATAAAAAAGATTCTATACTTTTCATTCAGTCAGAGGTAGAGAAATGTAGGACTCTTGACCTTAACCAGAATGGTCACATTGAACTAATTCTTTGCATAAAATTATCAAAGCCATCGATATATATCAACCCTAACTTAAACTTCTAATTCTTATCCAACCAATAAAGCACTTAAAATTAAATTATCAAGTAATTATTTTTATTATTTAATACATTAATTATCAATAAAACCAATACAGTTTTATAGGCATTATACCAACAATAGTACAATCAATCAAGCATAGGAAATAGCTTTCATTTTTTAAAAAATAGATTTTATTTTTTGAGCAGTTTTCTGTTCACAGAAAAGTTGAGTTGAATAGAAAGTACAGAGACCCCACATGCTCATCACCCCCACACACAGCCTTTCCCACTATCAACATCCACCATCTGATTAATTCCTTTGTTATAATCCATGGAAATACATTGGCACATCATTATCACCCTTAGTTTACATTAAGGGACACAATTGGTATTGTATATTCTATGGGTTTTGACAATGTATGACTTGCATCCACCATTATGATATTATAGTAATATAGTTTCGCTGCCCAAAAAATCTCCTGTGCTCTGCTTATTCATTCATCCCTTGCCCCTACCCCTGGCAACAACTGATCTTTTTACTGTCTCCTTCTATTTGCCTTTTCCAGAAGTTCATATAGCCAGAATCATACAAAACATAGCCTTTTCAGATTGGATTCTTTGACTTAACAATATGCATTTAAGTTTCCTCTATGTCTTTTCATGGCTTGGCTGCTCATTTCTTTTTAGTGCTGCATAATATTCCATCGTCTGGATGTATCACAGTTTATTTATTTATTCACCCACCAAAGGACATCTTGGTTGCTTCCAAGTTCTGACAATTATGAATGTGGCTACTATAAACATCTGTGTGCAGGTTTTGTGTGTGTGTATCTGAATTTTCAACTCATTTCGGTAAACACCAAGAAGCATGTTAGAGAAACTAAACTGCCAAACTCTTTCAAAGTGGCTCTACTCTTTTACATTCCCGCCAGCAATGAATGAGAATTACCAACGTTCCACATTGTCACCAGGATTTAGTGTTGTCGTTGTCCTGGATTTTAGCCACTCCAATAAGTATGTAGTGGTATCTTATTGTTGATTTAATTTGAAATTTCGTAATGACATAGGATGTTGAATACCTGTTCATACACTTATTTGCCATCTGTATACCTTCTTTGGTGAGATGCATGTTTAGTTTATCATCTTATTTTTTGAATTGGGTTGTGTTTTTATTGTTGAATTTTAAGAATTCTCTGTATTTTGGTTAATAGTCCTTTATCAGATGTATCTTTGGCTAGTACTTTTTTCTAGTCTGCTTTGTCTTCTCATTCTCTTGAGCTTTCATTTATTAATATTGAAATTACTAATTCTTTATGGTATGTAAAGTATGACATTTATTCTTCTAAAATTTTAAATTTAAGATTTCCTTGGCATTAATATAGCTCCTATTTCTAAAAATGTATATGGAAAGAAATACATATTTTAGAATTGAACCTCCTAATATTTCATTTCCTTTATCATTTATACAACTCTCAGAATATTCTAAAGAAAAGTAGAATGACAGTCATTAATTAGAAAAATTAAAATTAAAATCCCAAATATCGCAATATATGTATTACAATGTATAAAAATTAAAAACACTAATTATACCAAGTGTTAGCAAAGATGGGGAGTAACTTGAACTCTCACACACTGCTAGTACAAATATTTTGAAAAAAATATTTTTTTAATACAAACTGTTAGTTTCTGTCTTTTGTTATGAAAATTTCATCTATTTTTCTGTTTAATTTTTTAATATTTCCATCTCTTTAAGCTGCTTTAATCTTTATTATTTGGTTATTTTTTAGTTTATTGTATTGTTCCTATTCTTTCTATAAATGATATAAAATATAAATCCATTGTGATTAGAAACATACTTTGCATATTTCTCTTCTCAATCATTTTAAATCTATTGAGACATTTTATAGCCCAATAGTTAGTTTATTTTTGTGATTATTTTATGTAAAATTCGTCATTCCAATCTTCTATTTCCTAGCATTAATTTTTTTGTCTACTTTTTCTATCACTTACTGAGAGATTAGTGTGGCAATCTCAAAATCTAATTTTGGATTTGTCTGTTTCTCAATTTAGCTCTGTCAAAGCTCTGATTCATGTTTACTTTGTAGCTCTATTAATATGTATATTTGCATATAAACATTTAAAATTTTTATGTATATTTAATGAATTAACTCCTTTAGCATTGTTAAATGACTTTTTATTTTTGGTAATATTTCTAGGTCTAAGGCCTACTTTGAAATGAATATTTTCTATTATATTTTTTATGATGTATTTTTCCATTTTCTCCCAATCTATTGGTTATTTTATATTTAAATTGGATTTCTTTAAGATGAAAAATAGTTAAGAATTCCATTTTTAAATACAAGGCAATTTTTACATTTTAATTAGAATGTTTATACCAGTGCTAACACTACTGTGATGTTGGAAATGTTCTATAATATTGGACACATGAAATACGGCTACTATAATGGAGATGTAGAATTGTTACTTTTCAAGTAATTAAAGTTTGAATAGCACAAGTGTACACTGTACTGGAAAGTTCAGATTTACAACATTTATCTTTCATGTAATTATTAATATGTGTGGATTTAAATACACTATTTTGGTTTTTGTTTTCCATTTGTACAATATGTATTTTGTTTTTATTTTTTGTTTACTTTTTTGCTCTAAGCTTCTTTTGGATCATTTGAATGTATAGATTGTACTCAATTTTCACCTTCAACATAGGCCTTTTAGCTGCAATGTTTTGTTTCATTCTTGGTTCAAAAACTACATCTTTTTAAAAATCACATTTTTTTCAAACAGACTACTTCATGTATAATGTAAGAAACTTATAGTAGTATACTTCAGTTTTCTTTATTCCAAACTTGTGTAATTATTAGCACGTTTTTACCCTACATGTTATAAACCTCATAATATATTGCTATTATTTTTACTCTAAACAGTAGTTTATCTTGTTAACTTCTTTATTGAGAAAACCTAATTTTATATTTACCCACATATTTACCTGGGAATAATCCTGTTGAAAATATGCAATGCAGAAAGGATTAATGACCATCCCAATGGATAAGTATGTGAGTAAATACAATCCAACATGGACTATGCATTAAAAAATTATAATGTCTTTTATATTTTAAAGTATACATGCAGATAAAATACAGAACAACAAGAACACAACACAAAATGGAGTTAAATGAAGGTTTAAGTTTGTAAGGCTCTAGCAATATTGGTTAGTGATAAAGTAAATTGACTTAAACTGTAATAAATAACCTCTAGGATAGCCGAAATGCATAACCAAAAAATTAAGAATAGGAAATAATCAAATATTTTCAAAATAAATTAAAAAAAAACAAGACAAGCAAGGAGAAAAGGGGACCAAACATGTGTGTCAAATAGAAAGTAATATGGAAGACATAAGCCAAATTATAATAATATTTCATTAAATCCAATTTGACTAAATACCTGATGTAAAATACTAACATTTTAGGCTAGATTAAAATATTAAAACCCAACTATATCATGCTTATAAGATATATATTTTAAATATAAAAATGTGAACTTTTGACTGTAAAAGAATGAAAAAAAATCTATAAAGATACAAATATCAAAAAGCTGCAATAGTTATACTAATCTCAGATAAAGTAAATTTTAAGACAAAAATATTACTGGAAATAATTCATACTGATAAAAGGTTAAGCTCATTAGAAATATACCACAATGTTAATTTAAGTCTGCATGCAATGAATAAAAAGCTTTAATATACATTAAAGAGAAAAAATGGTAGAGCTAAAAAGAAAAACTGATAAATTTAAAACCATAGTAAAAAACTGTATATTTCTTGTTTGTAGTTGATGTAAGATGCAGACAAATAAATTAATAATAATATAAAATGTAAATAATACAATTAACAAAAATAATCTAATAGGCACATATAGCATAGAATTTCAAACACAAACAGCATTTATGTTTATAAATGCACATAAAATATGTCCTCAAATAAACTATATGTTTTGTCACAAAGAAATTCTAAAGAAATTTTAATTTTCAAAAAATTTTCAAGAATATGCTATCTGACAACATGGCTTATTCTAGAAATTGATAACAAAAAATAACCAGAATATCTTCAGTGTTCTGTATATTAAGCAAGATATTTCTAATTCAAATAACTAGGTAACCTGTGGGTTTGCTTGTATTGGTTGTGTTTTATCTAAGTATAAGTTGTACTTCTCTTTTTCCTGCATATATTATAATTTTTATTGTACTTAAAACATTGTGAATATTTTTAAAGTCTGTTACGTGTGTGTATGTGTGTGTGTGTGTGTTTTTCCAAGAGAATATAAATATTTATTTCTGCCAGGAATTAGGGTGAAGGGCTAACTGTTCATATTTCCCCTAGAATTGAGTTGAGTTGTGCCTGGTCACAGTTTTAATTAAATTGAGTTTATCTGTACTTAATACAACCTATGACTCATAGAGATTCCAATCAATCCCATGACCCGTGTTATTTTCAAAGGATCTGTTGATTAATCTCTGTTTCTCCTTGTTCTCTCCACCTATGACTGGCTCATCCAAACATCCACCTGAGCTTAAATCAAGTATAAAAGGGAAGGGGCCATGCTTCATTGGTACTTTCTTATGTGCAAACTCTCTGCTAGCTGATTATAAAGATTTTAGCTTTTCAAAAATTTTGTGGTTTTTTGTTATTGTTATAGGAACAAAATCATGTTTTTCTATATGCTAAGTGAACATAACCAATTTTCTTCAGAATTATTAATTAATCAAAGGGTAAATCAAAACGTACAATAGGAAATATAATGAAAAATAATATAAGGCCTATTAATATTTGTGTAATACTGTATAAACAACACATAGAGCAAAATTTCTCCCTTCACATGAATGTCCTTAGATAAGAATATACTGAAACTCAATAATATTAGTTTCTACCTAAAGAATCTAGATAGAGAACAGCAAATCAAAACCAAGGAAAGTTGAAGAAATAAAGAATGAAAATAAGAATAAAAACCAATAAAATAGAAAACAAATGTGCACTGATGAAACATGAAATGCCAAATGTTAATTGTATGAAAACTTTAATAGATTTGATAAGCACCTACAAAGTAATCAAGAAATAGAGAAACATACATAATTCACATTAGGGAAAAAAAATAGGCATCATTGCAAATTCTACAGACACCAAAAAGATAGTTAAACCACATTTTGTACAAGTATATGTCAATTCTAAAATTTGGATGAAATATACAATTTTAAAAATATAACTTAAGAAAACTGACAAAACAGGAAATTTAAGATTTGAATAATTTGTTATTTTTAAAGAGATTGACTAGTTTAAATTTAAGATAATAAATAAATGTTTCACATCTTGGTAAGCGGAGCTGAAACAATTACAGGCAAATTTTTTAGACTACTAAAACCTTCAGAAAAATCTAAATAATGATAGAAAAATTATTTGTGAATGGGGTATAACAGAGATATCTAAAAAAGTTTGAGAAAAAACAGACCTGCCAGGACAGAAATTATTCTTAAAAATAAGCTTATCTACCCAGTAAGAAATTCATCTTCTCATTTCATGAAGTTTGTTAAGTAACCAAATATCTTACTATACTTTTCCATTTAAATGTATAGAAAAAGCAATCATCTTTTTGCACTATTAGTTCATGTACCATTTAATGAAATTATATAATTATCATAACGATTTGTATACTGTTGTACCTATCTTTTTGTTAACATAGAATTCAACTGGTAAATGTAAAATTGCATAGGATTACTAAAGGTTGGCCTAATAACAATGGAAACTGAATATAATCAGTATCCTATTAGTATATTTTACAAAAAGAACGGAAAATATCAGTCATTCCTGAAATTGGTCTCAACAACTAGAAAGACAAGATGCTGTCAACTGAGATAGGCCATAATTAGAATAAAGTGAGTTCGGACAGAAGAATCAGGGCTTCCATTGTGCACATGCTAGCTTAAAATACTAGACGTCAAATGGAGATGTCAAGGAAGCTAGATATATAATTTGGAAGGAAGTTAGATATATAATTTGAATTTCAGAAGGGATATTTAGGTTGCACATAAAACTGGGTGATGTCAACTTATTAATGTTTACAACTAGGAAATTTGATTAGATTAGCAACACAAAGAGTGTAGTTGAGGAATACAAGCAAGTGAAAGAAATAGCCTATGAATTTTACAATACTGAATGACCACAGAGAAAAGTATAATGAACAAAAAAACAATTGAGAAAAAGAAGTCAGTGAGGTAGAAGGAAAACCAAGAATGTTGTGCTATAAACCAAATTAAGAAAGATTTCAAGGAAGAGATAGTAATTAATTATTTCACATGTGCTGATAGTCAAGTAGGATATGCACCCTTTAATATGACATGTAGGTGGATAGAAGAGAAACTAAAATATCAATGATTTAGAAGTATCATAATTTATATAATCAAAGATTAGAAGTATTTATAAATTGTACATCCTGGTATTTAACATATTTAAGTGTTACGTATATTCTTAACAATATCTTTACAAAAGTCTCAAAACCTTGTTTTACTCCTTCTAAAACACAATAGGAAATATCAACTAAATAAAATCTGTAATTTTATTGGCTGAATCTACTATCACAGACCAGAAACACATCTTTGGCCCTGCATATTCTGAATCATTATTTTGGGGCCAGCTCATTCAACATAAGGGAGTAGAATTTTCTAATTTCTTTTAACTGAAATGAATCTAAATCATATCAGAAATTATCAATAACAAATGAAAATATTTACAGTGTATTATTCTATATTTTATTAATACTGGAGAATTACAATTGTCAAGATTTTCCAAAGCATTTTTATTTTCTCCTCATATCTTTTATAGAAACACTAAAAGTGGTCATGTAATAATAAAAAGTAATTTAAATGACAAATTAATAAATAGTAAAAAATAATTAAATGTAAAAAACTCACATCTGCTTTGTGGGCTTTGTGTAGGTTATAAAATTTAGGATATATACAAAGATACATAATTTGTCCAAATACTAAAATTTAAAGTGAGAGCCTGGAGAGACTGTCTATGGAGAGAAAAAGAGAGAAAAATAGGGAGAAACATAAGCACAGTCATAGAGAAAGTGTGAGAACTACAAAAATAACAGAATAATAAAAAGAACATGTTGCATTAAAAGTTGAATCAGGAAATTCACATGGCTACATTCTGAACTCTGAACAAATGTTACCATAAACCAAAAAGTGACAATTTATCTGAAATATTTTTAGGCTAGTGAGTCTTTATTTAGTCTTCACTTATATGTCATATTAATTTGACAAATTTAAGACCCTAGTGAAAGGATCAACTTTATATTCTCAGTGTTACTACAGATTTTAACTAAATTGGATATTACTAATAAATACAAATTCTCAAGTCCTTTAAAAAGATAAAGTCAGACAGTATCAGTGCTGAATAAAGCAAAATATAGCTTCAGTCTTTTCTGGTCTTATTTTGTTGTTTTGTTCACATTAATTATTTCCCCTCCTTTCCCTTTCAATGGGTGTACTGTAGTTAGAGGTTCAAATGACAGCAGTCATCCCTTACCTGAGGTTTTGCTTTCCAAGGTTTCAGTTACCAGTTACCTGCAGTCAAGTGGTCTAAAGATATTAAATGGAAAATTACAGAAATAAACAATTCATATTTTAAATTGCAGACCACTCTGAGCAGTGTAACAACAGTGCTCAGTTCTGCCTGGGATGTATGTGAAGCGTATCTTTGGTGTATCTACACACACTGCATAGGCTACATGCCCTTGAGTCACTTATTGGCCATCTCAGTTATCAGATAGACTGTCTTGGTCTTGCAATGACTCTTATTTTACTTAATTTTTCTATTTTATCATTAGTTATTATTGTTATTCTCTTACTTTACCTAATTTAAAAATTAAACTTTATCATAAGTATGTATGTGCAGGAAAAAAATATAATATAGGGTTGAGTACTAGCATGGTTTCAGGCGTCCACTAGGGCTGTTGGAACATATCCCTGCAGATGAATTCACACAGTTAGAGTCCTCCCAGGGCCTGTGTTCTAAAACTAGTAGTTCATAGGTGATTCCTGCTGAAGGAACTGGAGGGGTTACAATGAGAAGGATGTCCCAGTGGTGTGCTGGATAAAATAACTTGGCTGGGATGCCATATTTGCTATTAATTGTACCTAGAAAATATTTCATGTACTCAACATTCATGCCATGGCTTCATAAAATTTAATTCAAATGTCTGAACAGAAAAAACCAAAAAGTTCCATATCAGAGAGTATTGATTGAGAATGGGTGGAGCTTTCTTAGTAAAAGCAATCCCCCTACTTTTAGATCTTCTTTGAATAGTTTTTTTTTTTTTTTTTTTTTTTAACGTTTGGTTCCATTTTCTCATTTTTTTTTTTTTCCATGAGTATAACAAACTGGGCTAAAGGAGGGCTCTGCAGGGAGTGACTTAAAAGCACAGCGTTTCTTCTCACTTGTTCATCTTTCCAAACAAAAGGCTTAAACCACAATGACACAGTGGGATTCAGCAAAATTTTACCTTTGCTCTATCTGCTTTAGTTGTTTTTATGTTTACTAAGCATGCATATTATATCATTATAAGCAAAGTAAAAGCTACAGTGCATAGCTCTGGGGTAATTTTATTCCACTTGATTTCATGAAAATGATATAGTATGCATGAAATTTAGCAATCTGTTCAGTATGTGAATAAATATATGTCAAAGAAAATAGTAAGTGGTATGTAGATTAATAACATTTAAACTAGTTCAGACTGTGTGCAAACAATTGCCATTCAGAAGAAAGAATAAAAATGGGTTAAAGAAACAAGGAATCAAATTCTGGCTCTGCTATGGGTGGACTTAGACAAATATAAACATGTTCACATAATTTGCAAAATAAAATGGTCACAGAAATGCCAGCTATATTTTTATTGTTTTAGTTATTTCCTTTTTTCCTTATTATAAAACAATGTACTTTTATTGCAAAAAAATATACACTGCATGTAAGTACAAAGAAGTCCTTAAAAAGTCATTGTTCAGTGAGTAGTGATTTTTTCAATACCTATTTTACCTTTCTTCTAAGCATGATTTTGTGCAGTTTCTTGCTTTACCAAAAAGGGGTCTTACTGTTTTGCAGATTTGTTTCCACTGACACTATAAATGATAAATGTTGATATTTTTATACTCATTTGCTATGATTGCAGAATACTGTGCTTTAGCAATGTCTACTAAATCCTTTATTGTTAAACATTGAAATTGTTTTAATTTTTATCAATTATATAAAATCTGACATCATATCTAAATTTTTCAAATATTTAAACTACAGAATTTTAAGATAAATGATAATGCAATTTTAATTGGACTTTTGATGTGCATTTAAGTTTTCCAATAAGAATTACAGTATTGATTTTGTACTTTCCCCTTAAATAACAAGATTCAGCAGCCGCAGTTACTTTGATGAATATTTCTCCCCCTAGTTCTATAAAATTGGGTATTAATGCCATTTCCATAACCATACAGAGGCAAACTGTCTTAGAAATGCTCACCTTCACATTTTCCTTAGGCAAGCTGTGGAATTAAATATGTTTTATTAGGCTGGGCTACTGTAAACAGGTCTAGATTTCTTGTCATGTGTTTGGTGTCAAATTACAAGTAAAAGCCAGAATCATCTAGGAAACTTTTAGTCTTCATAAAAGAGTGTTTGAATCTGAAAACAGAAATTCATAAAATATAAACTCTCTAAGGGCAGACATCTCAGATGTTAGGCTAAAGGCAGTATTAAAGGAGTATTCAAAAGATCATGATATATCTTATTTTAAAAAGGGATTTTCATCTGGACAAAGAACTTCTTTAGGCTTTCTCTTATTCTTTAATTGTGAAACATCATTTTAATTTCTTATTAAAATGTTAAAAAATCTCACTGGGCTCTGTGTTTTCTATAATGCATTACCTCAAATATCCTGATAATAATGCTGTAGCAATGGTTACAAAATATTATCCAAAATTACTCTTCAGAAGACTCTAAAATTGTATATTCCTGTCAGCAATGTGTAGAAATGGTCTTCCCCTCAAAACTTTTGCCAACACTGAAAATTATCACATTTTCAAAAATCTGTCCAGAGCTCTCTTACATATTTCCACTTTCAAGAATTTACCAAAACATACTATATTATGTAAATAAATGCAGACTTCTTGGACATGGAACAAACGTTGCTAAAGATTTTAATCTAGAATCATATTTTCTTCCTTGTCTCTTGTTGAAATTTTTTTCCCAATAATTTTTTATTTCAAAATATTAAGAAGGTACAAATGTTTTAGGTTACATGGATCATTTTTGTAATGCTTTAGTCCTGGCTACAGGTGTGCCTGTCACCCAAATAGTGTTCATAGTGCCCTTTAGGTTGGTTTGTTGCCCTCCCCACCTCCCCCCAGTTGCTTTCCACTTAGTTTTACGTTCCTCTGCGCACTTGTGTGCTCATAGGTTATTGACAATTTAAAAGTGAGTACACGCGGTGTTTGTTTTCTTCATTCTTGAGATACTTCACTTAGGAGAATGGACTCCAGTTACATCCAGATTGTTGCAAAAGATATTAATTCATCTTTTTTGTGGCTGAGTAGTACTCCATGGTGTACGTATACCACATTTTATTAATCCACTAATGAACTGATGGACACTTGGGTTGATTCCACATCTTTGCAATTGTGAACTATGCAGCAATAAACATTTGAGTACAGGTACCTTTTTGATAAAATGTCTTTTTTTTTTTTTTCTCTTGGTAGATATCCAATAGTGGAATTGCTGGATCAAATGGTAGGTCTACTTTTAGTTCTTCGAGGAATCTCCATACTGTTTTCCAAAGAGGCTGTACTAATTTGCAGTCCCACCAACTGTGTGTAAGCATTCCTTTCTCTCTGCATCCACACCAGTGTCTATTGTTTTTGGACTTTTTAATAAAAGCCATTCTAACTGGGGTACGATGATATCTCATTGTGTTTTTTTAATTCTTTTTTCATTTTTTTTTATTCTTTTCTAAGCCTCTATAATCACATGATCATTGTGGTTTTAATTTGCATTTCCCTGATGATTAGTGATGCTGAGCAATTTTTCATTGGCTCAGCATGGCCACTTGTCTTTCTTCTTTTGAGAAGCATCTATTTATGTCTTTTGCCCACTTTTTAATAGGGTTTTTTGTTTTTTTTTCTTGCTGCTTTGCTTGAGTTCTTTGTAAATTCTGGATATTAGCCCTGTATTGCATGTGTAAACTTGTGAATGTTTTCTCTGATTCCGTAGGTTGTTTGTCTGCTCTGTTTATTGTTTCCTTAGCTGTGCAGAAGCATTTTAGTTTAATCAAATCCAACTTATTAATTTTTGTTGTTTCCATGATTGCCATTGGGGTCCTTTTCATAAATTCTTTGCCTAGGCTGATATCTAGAAGAGTTTTTGCCACATTTTCCTCTAGAATTCTTATGGTTTAATGCCTAGATCTAAGTCTTTTATCCATCTTGAATTAATTTTTGTGATTGGTGAAAGGTAGCTGTCTTATTTCATTCTTCTGTGTGTGGCTACCCAATTTCCCAGCACCATGTATTAAATAGAACTTCTTTTCCCCAGTGTATGTTGTCTGCTTTGTCAAAAATCAGTTGGTTGTGGGTAGATGGTTTTATGTCTGGGTTCTTTCTTCTGTTTCATTGGTTTATGTCTCTATTTTTGTATCAATACCATGCTGTTTTGGTTACTTTAACCCTGTAGTATAGTTTGAAATCTGGTAATGTGATGCCTCCAGATTTGTTCTTTTTGCTTAAGATTGCTTTGGCTATTTTGGCTCTTTTCAGGTTCCAAATGAAGCATGTAATTATTTTTTCTAAATTTGTGAAGTATTACTTTGGTAACTTGATGGGGAGTACAATGAATTTGCAAATCACTTGGGTAGTATCGACATTTTAACAATGTTGATTCTACCTATCCATGAGAATGATATGTTTTTCCAGTTGTTTGTATCCTCCATGATTTCTTTCCTCAGCATTTTGTAGTTCTCCTTATAGAGATCTTTAACCTCCATGGTTAACTATATTCCTATGTATTTTATTTTCTTTGTAGCTATTGTGAATGGTATTGAGTCTTTGATTTGACCCTTGGCTTGACTGTTACTTGTATGTAGAAATGCTCCTGATTTATGTACATTAAGTTTTTATCCTGAGAATTTGCTGAATTTATTTATCAATTCCATGAGACTCTTGGTGGAATCTTTGGGTTTTTCTAGGTACAAGATCAAATCATTAGCGAAGAGTGGTAGTTTGACCTCCTTTTCCCGATTTGGATACCCTTAATATTCTTCTCTTGACTGTTGCCCTGGCTAGGACTTCTAGCACTATGTTGCATAGGAGTAATGACACTGGGCATGCTTTCAACTTTTTCCCATTCAGTATGAAATTTCATTTCTGACATACATCCAGTCGAGCAATAAAGCATAATACTGTCTCTATATCTAATTTAATTCCTGTGCACCTATATGCAGAAAACTTTCCATTAAAGTATAAAATTTAAAAAAGACCAATGTACTCAGTTGTGAACATACTGGTAAGAACACACAGTAGCCAGTAGTAAATGAAATACATGATCAGATCACTAGAATATATATCATTTTCACTTATTAAGTAATTTGTTTATAAATGACTCTAATCAGAAGGTACCCAGCCTAGGGGAAAACTCTTACAATAAGTGAAAAGGTGAAGAAAATAGATTGCTTTATTTGAAAACATAGATAGGAATAATTTCTGAAAATATAACTATAGCAACATGACAAAGATACATTAAAGACCTATATGAATGTACCTAAGGCTATATTACAAATTATTAAGAAAATGCTGAGCATCCAAAAGAAAAAACAAAGAAACAACAGTCTGAGATATTTCACAAACTAGAAATACATATGACCAAAAGAAGTACAAAGAAGGGCATTATGTGTATCGAATTTAAAAAATAAAATACCAGAATATCACTTTTTCCTTAAAAGGTCATGAAGATGTTCAGAAAATGAATCATCATGAGCATTGTTTTTGGAAATTTAAATTGCTACCATAATTTTTTTTATCAAAACTATTAAAATACTCATAAAATTTGGCCAAAGATCCAATGTACAGAATTATAATCTGATGATTAACAAAAAAAAAGATGTGTCAAAAGGTTTATGTTTGTGGTAGCACCACCTCTAGTATCAAAAAATGAATGACACAAGCCAAAATATCCAACTATCAGATACTACTGAGTACATATGTGTACATTCACTGAATACAACTATATATTACCATTACAATATTAATAAAAATTTTCATTAAAATATTAATATAAAATATATTAGTGATAAACATTTATTGCCAAGTGAAAAAATAACAAACCAGCATGTGATATAATGCAAACAAAAAATATTTAGACTTTCATAGTTTTACAGAAGCACATCTAGAAGAACATATCTCAAAATATTAAGCATAAGCATTACTGCATGTTAATTAAATATTTTTTCTTTTGTACAATTTCCTATATTGTCAAAATATTCAATAATAAACATAACTTTCATTCTAGATTTCAAAAGAGCACTGAATATGTTTCAAACAGTAAAAAGAACAAAATACAGCTGTAAGCTATTAAGCATTTGATTTTAACATTTGGAATTTAATTTGACAGACATATATATGAAGTGTTAAAAACATGAGAGCACTAGAAATACATCCTTTCTTATAGATTCTGACACTTGTTACTCTTTTCTGCTTTGAGAGAAATCTGCAAACTGAATCATTCTTCAATAGAACCAGTCACTGAGAAAATAGTTCATAGAGGTCAAACAATGGCAAACCTGGAATTGCCTTGATTGTCTATTTTAGATCATTGAGCTGTGCTTCAATGTATCTACAATTCTTCCTTACATATTAGTTATGTGAAATTCTGTTGTTTTCCAATTAAATTTTCATTTATTTGCAATTTTTTCAAGCAATTCAGATTCTAATGTAATAATATAGTGGTTGGTCATTTTGCTTTTAAATGCAGTTTTTAAAATGAGAAATGAAAATTGGGAAAAAATAACAGTTGAGACAAAATTAGATTTAGAGAAAATGTTTTCTTCTGTGAGTATAAATTAAATTTACTTTAAAATAGAAATATTTTGTACAAAAAAATAGGAATTCCTCAGTCCTTTATTTTTAAATTTTATGCTCTCACAGTTTTCTTCTTAATCAAATTAACTGTATTACTAAAAATGGATTGGAAATATGCCTTTGAATTGAAGTTAGGCATTCAATACTGGTCCTAGCTATATGTAAATGATGTAAATAACTCATAGTAATGGTTCTCAATCTTACTGAATATAAAATCACCTAAAAATTTCATTAAATGAAGATTCCCAAGCTCCAATGCAGAAATAATGATCCAGTTAATCTGCAATTAACCTAGTAATATGAAGTTTTAAAATATTCCTAAATATTCCTGGGGAAGTTTGGACTCTATTTTGAAAAAAGTTGACTTAGAAAATTATTAATATTATCTTTACATTTTTGTAGGAGTATTAGAAAAAAATATTATACATAAATACAAGTGGACATAATGCTGTCAATAGCCTTAACATTTATTGGACAAATAATAATGAAATAAGAAAATAATACGGGTTACTCTTTCACTTCTTTTTGATAATCATAATTACCTGCCTATCTTTAAAAACAAAAAAATCATAACTTTAATAACCCTTTTAGTTTGATTAATGTGTCTAAAGTTTCTTATGAATCAGTTGATCAAACTAAAATACTGATTTTCATATACTTTTTGTTTTTTATTAATTGGGTGCTGCCTATTTTCTGGATAAATGTGGTGGTACCCTGTCTTAGTTTATTCAGGCTGTTATAACAAAATGCCCGGGTAACTTATTAATAGTAGAAATTTATTTCTCACAGTCCTAGAGGTTGACACGTCCATAACCAAGACATCAAGAGATTCAGTGTCTGGTGAGGTCTCACTTTTTGGTTCAAGATGGCACCTTCTAGCTGAGTCCTCACATGGTGAAAGGGGCAAGGCTGCTGTCTGGGACCTCTTTTATAAGGAGACTGGTTATACCCAGAGGCCCCACTTCTTAATCCCATAACATTGTTGATTAGCTTTCAAGATATGAATCTTGGAGACACATAAACATTCAGAGCATAATTCACTCCATGAGAGAAAAGCCCAACAAAAAAATTTTAATAAATCATTTTAACAGAAACAAATATTCTATAAAACATGTATTTATAAATGACCCAACACCTACCACCTCAATTTATAGGATATAAAATAAATATAATGAGAAACAAAGGTATTCTTCCTGCCTTTAGTCTGCTCTATTAATTCAGAATTAGAATGAAAAGAAATAAAGAACTAAGAATGAAACTTCCAAGAGTCACCATAACTTGAAGAATAATATCTGTGTCATTACATTCTATTTCCTTTCCACTACTCCATTCCTTTGAAAAGAGAAGGCTTTCATTTCAAGTAAGGACAACAAAAGACTGTACTTTGCATTCAGTTGTTCTTTGCTGCCCTTCCTAGGTAATTCTACTGCCTCCCTAACCTTACTCCTTTTTATTTCTTCTTCATATTTTTCCTTTTATTGAGAACAAAGAAAATTTAGGAGGACAACTCAGAATTAGTAGACTCTGCAATAATGACACCAACTGGACAGTAGTATAAGGCAATCCCGACTGAGAACATTACTCAATAAAGGCAAGACTTTGCTGTAACACCTTTGACCTCATTCGGCCTACAATCCACTCTTGTCAATCAAGGTTCTCAGAGCTTGCAAAGAGACTAAAACATTAAAAAGAGCAATCAATCTCTGTATTAGGAACAACTGCTCTGTACTGCTGCTTTTCTTACATCCAGACTTTAGACCTTGCCAAACTACCTGGACTCTGTCTCTTGCTGCACTTGTGCCATCTGTCAGGTTGTTTTACTTAGCAAGACACCTGGTCAGAGTTGTCCTGCTTTTCCTCTCACTCCAGAAATAAGCAGAGAAAGGGAAGCATTTCAGTCTATTTACCACCTTGTTAAAACCAGGAAAATAAAAATAAACATTCTATAATAGATCTGAAAAATGTTTTTTAAATAAAATTTCAGGAAAATATGAAGCAATTCACTAAATTGTCATATCACTAAATAAAGAGAAATATATTCCATAAAGTTCAAACTTAGTCTTTGCCTCTTATTATACAGGAAAAATGAGGTGTTCAAAAAGTGAAAAATAAATTCTTGAAGTAAGCACTAGAATAGCCTTTCCTTATACAGAGTTTCCGAAATCCACAGGCAATTTCCCTTTTTAGGTCAAAAAGAATATTTATTTCTTTGAAATAATTCAAGCTCAAATTGAAAGTACTTTCGTTATCTTCAATATTCATTGTGATGGCTACCTCCAACTTAATGGTTTTTTAACCGCTGACTGATAAGGCGGAACAAATGATAGGAGAAAATTTTCAGAGTCACCTACTTAATCCAGGCTTCAGACATAGCCGGTCCACTTGTACATGTTTTATTTATTTTTTTCTTTTTTAATTTATCAATTTTATGTTAGATTTTTCTCTGTTAAAAATATTTAAAAATCTCCCTCCAGCCAAAAATCTCTAACCAAAACTCTCAGACTTTATTTATGTCTATGGTGATTACTTTTTACTAACTAGAAAATTAAATAATGCTTACTAACAAATTACAAAAGACATTTTATAGTATAGTTTGACCTATAGTTATATTTAAAATTAACTGACATTAACCAAAAATGTGTACTAATATTATATAAAACATGAGTCCTCTTTTGCTGTCATCAATGAAAAGTAAAGTTAGTGAAGTGTGTCTTCCCACTTCTTTGAAATGCTTAAGCTATTTCAACACTGACTTATATGTCTTTTTCCATTTTCTATTAAATTCTAAATATCAAAGTCCCAGAAGCAGCAGTTTCACATCACTGGCTGAAACTAGAAGAAGCTACAAATTCTCATTATATGTTATTTCTGTTTCTCAGTCTCCATGTCACTATTTTACTCCTAACTTTCTGCATTTATGATACATATTGTTCCTGCACTTGAAATATATACAACGTTAAAATGGCAGTAGTTATAGTAACAAAAGTTGGCAATGGAGAACTGATGTGATGAGAATAATTAAAATGACAAAAAATCTGAACTTAACTATAATATTCAAAAATGTTTTCAAAAGTGGGGATTTCAAGAAATATAGTTTTTGATTTCCACAGTAAATATTTTTAAATGTGGCATTAAAAATATATTAAAATTAAAATATTAAAATATTAAAACTGATCTTCAATAAAGCAGATAACATGCACTGAGGAAAAGATGCCCTATTCAGTAAGTGGTGCTGGGAAAATTGGAGAGCCACATGTAGAAGAATGAAACTCAATTCCTATCTCTCTTGCCATACAAATAAAAAATTAACTAAACATGGATTAAAGATGTAAATGTAGTAAGACCTAACACCCTAAAAATTCTAGAAAAAAACTTAGGAAAAAGTCTTCTGGACATTGGCCTGGTAAAGAAGTTATGACTAAGACCCCAAAAGCAAATACACCAAATGCCCATTACCTGTATACTATTCAGATAATGGGTACACTGAAAGCCCTGATTTCACCACTATACAATTCATCCATGTATCAAAAATGAATAAATGGAATTTAGTTAAACTAAAAAGTTTCTGCACAGGAAAAGAAATAACCAACTCAGTAAACAGACAACTTAGAGAATGGGAGAAAATAGTTGCAAACTATATATCCAACAAGGGACTAATATCCAGAATCTACAAGAAACTCAAACAGATCAGCAAGAAAAAAACAATCCCATTAAAAAGTGCGGCAAAAGACATGAACAGAGATTTTCAAAAGAAGATATACAGAAGGCCAACAAACATATGTAAAAATGCTCAACATCACCAATCATCAGGGACATGCAAAGTAAAACCACAATGACCTACCATTTGATCCAGCAATCCCACTACTGGGTATCTACCCAAAGGAGAAGAAGTCATTATATCAAAAAGACACCTGCACTTCTATGTTTATTGCAGCACAATTCACAATTGAAAAGATACAGAATCTAATTGCTCATAAATTGATGATTGGATAAAGAAAATGTGGTATATGTACACCATGGAACACTACTCAGCCAAGTTGGATGGATGCAACTTGGATGGAACTGGAGACCATCATCCTAAGTGAAGTGTCTCAGGAATGGAAAGACAGATACTGCCTGTAATCACTTCTAAGTGGGAGCTAAATGATGGGCACACATGGTTATATAAAGTGATATAAAGGACTCTGAAGACACAGAAGGGGAGAGGATAGGAGGGTGATGAAGAATCAAAAATTATCTATCTGGTACAATGTATACTATTCAGGTAATGGGTACACTGAAAGCCCTGACTTCACCACTATACAATTCATCCATGTATCAAAAAACCACTTGTGGCCCCTAAATCTACTGAAATAAAATATTCCAGATATAAGGAAAAAAGAAAAGAAAAGGTGGTGATCGCAAGGGAGAGGATAATAGATAAAATAATCAAAACATTGAAAATTTTAAAATCTAGATGATAGGTATATGAGGGTTTATTATACATTTCTCTGTATTTTGTAGTAAGCTTGAAATTTTTCATAATACACAGTTATTTTTTTTAAAAAGTATCATAATACCAAAAAATATTGCAACCCAGGGAATCAGAAAAGGCTCTAAGAAGTTATTTAGTTGGTTAGCTGAAACATAGAGCAAAAGGTGGCCCATAATGAGTGCATTAGAAATACCAAACCAGCTTTGCTTAAATGTAGAGTAAGGTATTCAATGAGTTAGGGAGATTGGAATATTTGAGTAAATTTGTCATTTAACATCTAGTCACCCACACTGGTAGGGTCCAGAAAACATACCTTTTGCCACTACTGTAAGAAATAAATTTGTGAAAGGAGTCCCTGCCTCTTGGACACTCTCTGAAGAGATATCTGCACTCCCATGCTTATTGTGGCACTATTCACAATAGCCAAGATATGGAAGAATGGATAAAGTAAATTTAGTATATACACAATGGAATATTATTCAGCCATAAAAAATTAACTCCTGTCATTTGCAACAACATGGATGGAACTGGAGGGCATTATGTTAAGTGAAATAAGCCAGGCACTGTTAGGTTTGTTCCAGGTGGGAACTCAAAAAGTATGTATGGGACAGAATGCAGTTAATGGGAAACCGAGGTTTGTGAAACAGTAGCAGCAGGCGTCTGGAGAGTCCCCAGAGGTTGTAAACCTAATGGCCCAGCCAGCATTCCTATCTCCCCTGATAAGGACAGAACTACTCTCCTCCCGTATCTCTATAGGATGAGTCTGACCCAAGGGTCCCAGAAATTGGTTGTTTTAAAAAAATTTTTTTTATTGCAGCGGCTGTTCTGGCCCAGGTACTCACTCCCCCCTGAGAAACTCTCCATAAAATTCAAGTCTTTCCCCTCCCTCGGTGTGGATGCTCTTTGGCCTCCATCCATCTGCACCCAGCTGCCCCAAATAAACAGCATTTTGCTACATATGAGGCTTCGTGTCTCTCTCTCTCGGCTCCAGACCTAACAGGACAGAAAGACAAATATCACATGTTCTCACTCATATGTGAGAGTTGGTAATAAAAGAAATAGAACTCATGGAGACGGGAGTAGAATGATGATTACTAGAGCATAGTGGAGGTGGGGATAAAGAAGGGATAATTAATGGGTACAGAAATACAGTTAGATAAAAGGAATAATATCTAATGTTTGGTAGTGCAATAGGATGACTGTAGTTAACAATAATTTAATGTGATTGTTAATTTTATGTGTCAACTTGAATGAGCCACATGGTGTCTGAATACTTAAACATATTTTTCTGAAATCAATGAAAACCTAAATATTATCCAAAAGAAAAAATATCCATAAGAATATTAAGAATATATTTTAAATTTATAAGTAATTTGAGTTGGCCTTTCCTTAATAACTTAAGTTTTATTATAAATCTATAATAATACAAATTATGTTAATAGCATAAAATGTACCTAATCAACAATGAGAAAACTCAGACAGATCACAACATATACAATAAGGATTTATGACAAAAAATAATCTCACATCAATTTCAAAAGTTCAATTTTTAAATAAATTATATTGAAAAAGTCACCTTTAAAATTGTAAAATAATATTTGATTTCCCCTATACACATTTACCTGAAACAAATTCCAATAATATATAAAAAGTATGAAGTTATAAGAATGTGACATATTTTGAGAATTGCATGAGTTGCTAGTCATTTTTTTCCATGTAACCAAGACTTTACTGCAAGTACTTTTGCCAATTCATCTGTAATAGCACCCAAGGTGTGTGCTCTCTATATCTGGATCTTAGTTTTCAATCATCTTTGCTTTATACCTATTCAAATGAAATTGGTATAATTATTAGAAAGATTTTTCCTCATTCTTTATTATCTACAATGAAATAGTTTATGACTTGGTAAAAAGTCACTTGGATATCAGATAGTTTCAAGAATGCAAGAGATAAGATAAAGAGACATACAAATTAGATGTATTATAATAGTTATATTATTACCATGCAGTGCCAGATTAAATTACTCAAAGACCAACTGATAGTGTCATAAAAATGACCTTACTCATTTGAGCAATAATTTTATGTGCTTATAATATAAAATGTGTCTATCTGAGTTAACTTATACATAATAATGAAATAATACAATTTAAGAAAGAAGCATTAAAATAAATATCTACTTGTGAAACACTATAAATGTTTAGATAAGTCGAGCTAAGCAATTTTTGTTTCAACAAACCCTATGACTAAGACTTAAAAACATACAGTTAGTTAACAAGATATTAAATATGTAGGTTTTATCAAAAATGTTATTTCTACTTTTTTTTTTCAATTGCAGTTGATTCATGTAGGGTATAAACTATTCTGGGCCAGGCCAGAATTCATGTGATTCTAACTTATACACACCTAAAAAGTTAATAATATTCCATAATAAGCCATATTGTGAAACAATAATGTTAATATAATCTTTTTTTCATAATAGATTCCTTAGACACTTGCATTATTTATTTCTAAATGGCATTACAACATTGGGGAAATATATTACAAATTATATTACAAATAAAACCTATTTCAGCACTATTTAAATTATCTTTATGATCAGTCAATTCTTGCATTTAAATTAGTTTGAAATATCAATTCCTTGAACATAAAAAAAATCATACTCATAAAACCCTTCTCCATTTTAATAATGTTTTTAGTAAGATTTATTTTCATTTTTAGAGGGAAAAAAAGCTCAAGTTACTCTGGTTAATATGTAATGGTTGCAAAATATCCAGAGAAACAGGAGATATAGGGAACGATTTCAGCAGTTACATAGTCAGGCCTACGGATCTGATAGAGTTGATCACCCACATTTAGGAAGGCATCCACAGGCCGAGAAGTTTGACAGCAGGATAGCAATCTGTTCTACAGTTTATCCTGTTGTTCTTAACTCATTTTTTTTCTACTTTATGATTGGAGAATTCTACCTTCTGTCTACCACATAGCTTCAGTTGTGATTTCTACCACATCATGTTTTTGATGACAGTCTTCTCTTTCTTTCAACGTCACTGCTTCCAAAGATTGTTCTTATTTGATTATCTTTATCTGTCTTGGATACAAGGTTCCCAAGAGAGATCATCTTATGGGATCAAACTTTCAGTAAGAAGCAGCCTTTCAGGACAGAGACACCTGGACCAGGTGTCTCATAAATGGCCGTCCTGTCATGTCATCATGATGTGATTTGGCTTCATTCCCTACCTCTATATGGTTGGATTTGATATCTGAAATATTTAATAAAAATATGCTTAAATTTCTCACATGTGTGTTTATTTTGGACAGACACTGACAGAGAAATATTTCCCCTTTCCTCCCTGTAATGGCAGGCAATAGAGATAACTCTTTTTGAGGATAATATGTTATCAAAGTTCCACCAAATAGACTTGGCTGAAGAAAGGAGGAAAAGGATAACAGTGCAGATTCACCTTTCTTATAACTGAGGAGCCAGTAGGAAAACAGCATATTGTATAGGTTACATGCACATGTGCAGGTGTACATTAAAGTTAGAATAACTACTCAAGAATACATTTATGAAAAGCATATTTGTCACTCAGTACCCATGAGGGATTAGTTCTAGATGCCCCACAGATAGTAAAATCTGCAGATGCCCAAATCCCTGATATAAAATGGCACAGTATTTGCATATAACTTAACGTGCATTCTCCTGTATACTTTGTCATCTTCTAGATTATTTATAATACCTAATACAATATAAATGCTATGTAAATAGTGGTTATACTGTATTGTTTAGGAAATACTGATAAGAAAAAAAAGTCTGTACATATTCAGTACAGACACACCTTTTTTTGGGGGAGGGGGATATTTTTGATTCCTGGTGGTTGAATTAGCAAATGTGGAACCCATGGATACAGAAGGCTGACTGCATTGTCTTTCAACTTTTAATTGTCAAAGCTAAAAATGCTTCTATACAGTTCTTTAATTTTTTAACTCTGTTATGATTATAAATCTCCTTATCTTAGCTACACTGGTGCATTCTAGTCATACACACAAATAAATTTCCCATTTGGAGATTCTAAAATCTACTAATTGTATCACAACTGCAGCTTGGAGTCCAGTCAATGAGTGACTTAAAACATATAATAACCATAGCTTTATATTTCGTCATTTACTCCTTATTTCTTTCAGGTTTTTTGTTGCACTCCTAAAAGAAATGACTTACTTCATTTAGGGCTTAATTGTTTTGTTTTATTTTGGAGTTGGAGTAAAAGACCTTTGTAGAAAATTCTATCTAATAAAAATAATGATAAAATTTGAAAACCAACATTTTACAAACACCATAGGAATAGTTGTTTTGATCAAGAATATCAAGAATCATGCAAAGATATGGAAACAACCCAAGTGCCCATCAATACATGAGTGGCTCAATAAAATATGGTATATATATATATACCATGAAGTACTACTCAACAATAAAAAACAATGGTGAACTAGTACCTCTCGTATTATCCCAGTTAGAGCTAGAGCCCATTCTTCAAAGTGGAACAGAAAGAATGGAAAAGCAAGCACCACAAGAATGGAAAAACAAGCACCACATGTACTCACCATCAAATTGGTACTAACAGATCAACACTTAGGTGCACAAATGGAAGTAACATTCACCGGATGCCAGGCAGGTGGGAGGGGGGTTGGAAAGGATGGGTAAATTCATAACTAATGAGTGCAGAGCACACAGTCTGGGAGATGAGCATGCTTGTAGCTCTTGCTTGGGCCATGTAAAGGCAATATATGTAACCAAAATGTTTGTACCCCCATAATATTCTGAAATTTAAAAAATTAATTAATTAAAAAAAATCATTAATAACAAAGGGCTTGAGGAACAAGACAATCACATAGTCTAAAAGAATCACTGGACAAATTACTTACTAATTACAGAGAATGATACCTTTACAAGAGAAATCTGTTGGACACATTAATCAAGTGATCTAAATTGAAATTACCAATAATCAGACAAAATTACTTGGTTACATGATATGCTAAAGAGGCAAAAACATCATCCATGTGGTATTTCTGTCACACATATTTAATCTAAATTCAATCATGAAGAAATAATCAGACTAGTCCAAATCGATAGATGCTATACAAAACAGCTGGCTTGGACTCCTTAAAAGTGTTAGTTTCATGAAAAACAAAGAGAAAATGGCTGAGGAGCTATTCTAGATTAAAGAGGTTAAATAGGTATGGTAAACCACTGCAGTTCAAGATCTTTGATTGGATCCTGGATTAGGATATAAAGATCTGTGAAAGACATTGCTGGGATAATTAAGGGAATGTAGGTATGGATTCTATATTAGATGACAGTGGTATCACATCACTATTAAAATTTTTGAGTGTGATAATTGTATAGTGGATATGTAGGAGAATGTCTTTGTTCTTAGAAATTGCATGGTAAAGAATTTAGGAGTGAATTGTCATTCCAATACAGTATTCAACTTATGAAGTAAGCATCATATACATATGGGAGAGAAGACAGGGAGAGAGACACACATAGAGGAAGAAAGGAAAGGGAAACAGGGAGAGGATGCACAAATGTGGAGTCATTTTACATTAATAATTGGTAATTCCAGGTAAAGGGTATGTGGTAGTTTGCTATATTATCCTTACATCTTTTGTGTAGGTTCAAAATAAAGAGTTTCAGAGGGAAAATATAAGTAGGAACTACATGTATTCTGCTGATAGCCTCATTACCAGATGGCATATTACAATGAAAGCAAGTCTCCAGCTGCATTTGGCCACACTTAAAAATATTAATGATCAGACAAAAACATCATACATCCTGTTCTTTGTTCTTTGAAGTCCTCATCATCTATCTCCTTAGACATTTGCCACTTTGCATGACAGTTTTACTTGGAAATGGGTACACAAATATTCTGATAGCAGGATCAGCAAGTGGTGTAATCTCACCAGACAGCAGATTCTCATATTAAGTATGGGGGCTGTGGATGGAGGGTTGGCATTAGTTCAAACAATGTCCTGGATTTAAGAAGTATCTCTGAAGTTGTTAGTTAGCTGAGCTTGCCAGATCTTCATACACAAAAGTGGAGGTTCCTGTACAACTTTCTAACCAATCAGAAAATTTGAATTATTCTAATTTCACCAATGAAAAATTATTTCTTATGCTAATTAAGGAACTCTATTTTATACATTTACATAGAAAAATTTGAAGAACTTGGAGTGTGTATTTGGAATGATAACTACCTACCACAGGAATGTGAATCCCTGAATAAAGTACTTCAAATGTTAACTATACTGGGTTATAAATTAATGTTGACCATGCCCATGTCTTCACCACATTGAATACACCAAAGTGTTTTAAAGTAAATTACAGACAAATCAATGCAAGCTCCTGTCTTTCTTTCTGCGAATAATTGTATAGTATCATAATTTGTTAAGTATGATATTTTATGACCCTGGTTTTCATTTATTCATGAATTTATGAATTCATTCATGTAATTTTTAACACATTTTTTGACTGGCTATCATATACTATGTGTTAAAAAGGATACAAATAGAGATCAGACATAGTGCTTGCCATCAAGGTGATGGTAGAGACTGAGATATACAATGTGTTAAGTCCCAGAAAGAAACAGGCAGGGAATGTTTCACAGAAAAGATGACCTTTCCTCTGGTTCTTCAAGGATAGGAAGACAGGCAACAGCTGGGTAAGATGAAGAAAAGCCACCAGGAATAGGAAATTTGATGTGTAAAGGTACATTGACCAAAACAAAGGGTGTTGCAATTCAAATAATGGTTAATAGTTTGAGGTGGTTAGAATATATGCTGCATGAAAAAAGGAGGTTAGAAAAATAAATAGGGGTCAAATTGTGATGTCCCATTTTGTATCATTTTAAATTATTTGGATTTGATGCCTTCTTCAATCAAATGTTTTGCAAGCATGCCTGTTTATAAGAATCACCCGGAAGGTCTAGAAAATACAGATTCCTGGGCCCTTTCCATGAAAATTATGCCTAAGAAGTATCAGATGAGTCTTTGGCAAGTGATATTTTTTTTTACTTTCAGAATATAATAGGGGGACAAAAGTTTTGGTCACATAAATTGCTTTTGTACCATTTAAGCTAAAGTTATAAGTATGCCCATCAACCAGATAGTGTGCATTGTGCCCATTACCCATGAATTTACCCATCGCCTCCAATCCCCTCCCATCTCCTTGATTTCAATTGATTTTTACTTCCACATGTGCACATGAGTGTTGATTATTTCCAATTTAATGGTGAATCCCTGTGGTGTTTGTTTTCTCATTCTTGTGATACTTCACTTAGATGAAGGGTCTTCAGTTCCATCAGCTTAATACAAGAGATATTAGTTCACCATTTTTTATGGCTGAGTAATACTCCATGATATACATAAACCACATTTTATTAATCCACTCATGTATTGATGAGCACTTGGGTTGTTTCCACATCTTTGCAATTTGAATTGTGCTGGTATAAACATTTCAGTGCAGATGTCTTTTTTATAGAATGTCTTTTTTTCCTTTGGGTAAATACCCATTAGCGGAATTGATGGATCATATGATAGTTCTACTTTTAGTTGAGGTACGCCATAATACTTTCCATAGAGGTTGTACTAGTGTACAGTCCCACCAGCAGTGTATGAGTGCTCCTATCTCTCTGCATACATGCCAACATTTATTGTTTTGGGACTTTTTGATAAAAGCCTTTCTTACTGGAGTTAAGCGATATCTCATTGTGGTTTTAATTTGCATTTCCCTGATTACTAGAGATGTTGAGCATTTTTTCATATGTCCATTGGCCATTAGTCTACCTTCTTTTGAAAAAAAAATTATGTTCATATCTTCTGCCTTTTTAATGGGGTTGTTTGATTTTTTTTCTTGATGATTTGCTTGAGTTCTTTATAGATTCTAGAACTGCTACCTATACTACAGAAATTATTCCATAACTTTGAAAAGGAATGACTCATCCCCAACATACTTTACAAAGCAAACATCACCTTGATATTAAAGCCAGGAAAGGACTCAACACAAAAATAAAACTATAGATCAATATCCCTTATGAATGTAAATGCAAAACTTCTCAATAAAGTTCTAGCAAACCAAATTTAGCTGCTCATCAAAAATATAATCCATCACGACCAAATGGGCTTCATCCCAGAGATACAAGGATGGCTTAACATATGCAAATCTATAAATGTAATTTACCACATAAATAGAAGTAAAAATAAAGACCATATGATCCTCTCAATAGACGCAGAAAAAGCATTTGACAAAATTCAGCACCCTTTTATGACAAGAACTCTTAACAAGATAGACATAGATGGGACATACCTCAGAATTATAAAAGCCATATATGACAAACCCACAGCCAACATCATACTGAATGGGGAAAAATCAAAAGCATTCTCACTTAGAACTGGAACAAGACAAGGTAGCCCACTATCATCACTTCTATTCAACATAATGCTAGAAGTCCTTACCAGAGCAATCAGATGAGAGAAGAAAATCAAGGGTATCCAAATGGGGGCAGAAGAAATCAAACTATTGCTCTTTGCTGGTGTCATGATATTATATCTAGAAAACCCCAAAGATTCTACCAAGAGACTCCTGGAATTGATAAATAAATTCAGCAAAGTCTCAGGTCATAAAATCAATATACAGAAATTAGCAGCATTCATATACACCAACCACAGTCAAGCTGAGAACCAAATCAAAGATTCAACACCTTTCACAATAGCAACAAAGAAAATAAAATACCTAGGAACTAGGTATTTAACTAAGGAAGTGAAAGACCTCTACAGGGAGAACTATGAGACACTGAGGAAGGAAATAGCAAAGTATATAAACAGATGGAAAAATGTACCTTGCTCATGGATTGGCAGAATCAACATTCTTAAAATGCCTGTACTACCCAAAGTGATCTATAGATTCAATCCAATCCCTCTTAAAATACCAACGTCATTTTTCACAGATCTAGAAAAAATAATTCTATGCTTCATATGGAACCAGAGAAGACTCCATATAGCCAAAGCAAAATGAACAAATTGGGAGGCATCAATTTACCAGACTTCAAGCTATACTATAACGCTATGGTAGCCAAAACAGCATGGTGCTGGCACAACAACAGAGACATAGACCATTGGATCAGAACAGAGAACCCAGATATAAAATCATCTTCTATTGCCATCTGATCTTAGCGAAGCAGATAAAAACATATGCTGAAGAAAAGAATCCTTATTCAATAAATGGTGCTAGGAAAATTGGTTAGCCACACGTGGAAAACTGAAATAGGATCCATATCTCTCACCACTCATAAAATCAACTCACGGTGGATAACAGAATTAAACCTAAGGCATGAAACCATAAGAATTATAGAATAAAATGTTGGAAAAACTCTTATAGGCATTGGCCTAGGCAAAGAATTTATGAAGATGCCCCCAAAAGCAATCACAGCAGCAACAAAAATAAATAAATGGGACCTGATCAAATTAGAAAGCTTCTGCACATCCTAGGAAACTATCATTAGAGCAAATAGACAACTTACAGAATAGGAGAAAATATTTTCATGCTATATATCCAATAAAGGGCTGATAACTAGGAGTTAAATATTTTAAAAAATTATATTCGTTAATTGTGTTCTAAAGCCAATGCCAGCATCATCTCTTTATTGAACACTGTGATACCAAGTGCGACTACAGCATATAAACTCCATGTCCATCCCCCCATTGGAAAGCATGAAGGGGAATGCATGATCAGCATACTCCCTCAGCATATGTATTAATCTGTGAGATGTACATAATTTTTTAAAAAGCATGATGAAAACACATTTGAGTAATGAATATACTTCATGAATAAAAACAAATGTAAAATAGTTAAATGGTTAATACTGAGATATATACTATACTCCACTTTTCCACAGGGGATACATTCCAAGAGCCCCAGTGAAGGCCTAAAACTCTGGAAAGTACTAAACCCTAAAGATACTATGCATGAATTTCTTTTTCCTTCTTTACAATTTCACAGATAAGAGAGCTATTCTTACCATAGATGTATCAACCTAAGCATACATTAAGGAAAGAAATTTTCACATTTTCACTTAAAAGAAGCACTTGCAGTCTTCTCTTTATGAGTTGCCAGCATCACTACCCTTGCATTTTTGGGTCATTAAGTAAAATAAAGGTTACTTGAACACAAGCAATGTAATACTGTGACAGTCAAGATGGCTACTGAGTGACTAATGGGCAGATAAACTATATATACAGCATGGATATTCTGCACAAAAGGATGATTCACTTTCTGGGCAGGATGGAGTGAGATGGTGTGAGATTTCATTATGCCATTCAAAACAGCGTACAATTTAAAACTTCTGAATTATTAATTTCTAGAATTTTCCATTTAATATTTTGGAGTCACAGTTGACTATGGATAACTGAAACCATAGAAAATAAAACCATGGATAAAGGGTGACTGCTATAAAGGGAAAAAATGTCATTACTTTGTTGTTGTTGATTAAAATATATAAAACTCATGCATATCTTCTATATAAAATTACATTATATACTCGTCTTCATTCTTTAACTTCTGAACTGCTTGAAGAAGTTAATGAGCTGTCTGTAAGTGATATTAATGGTAACATAATTTAAAAACATAAATATAAATCCTTGTTGCTCTTCTTTAGTGAATTAGAAGGCTTTAGGGAATTAGAAGTACTGACATTGTGATCATGGACACTAAACCCAGAGCCAAAGACAAATTGGAGCCCTAAAATCTGGCTTTATTTTAAACTGAGGCACCATTCCTTGATAATGGACCATTTGCTCTATGGAGAAAATAGCAGAAAAATGTGTCTTTTAGGCCATAAATGCTAGACATAATTGTCAAAGCACTTCAGAGTTTTTCCACACTTAACAATGTTTATTACTACCAGAGCAACCCAATACACTATATATAAAATAAGAATATACTTCTCTATTACAGCAGTTAGTTTTGATGACTGCTGCCTAGCATAGTTTATACTTAGTTTTCTTCGTCTCTAATAAAATTCCTTTGGTGTGCTATAGATGGAGTATGTATAGAGAATTAAGTTTCATTTTTTTTCAGCTACCCAATCCTTTTGTGTAAAAATGTTGATTTAAAGAGAAATTTGTCCATTAAATATGTATTCTGCAAGGATGAAGCAGAGCTATAAACCTTTTTTTAAAGAATTATAAGTATTGGATGAAGCAGATTATTAGTACAGTTCTTTTAGTTTAGTGAGACATTTGAAAATAAAACATTTAGTTCAGGGAACCATACATCTTAACAATATTAAATATGAAGCACTTAACCTATTCATGGCCTTGTTTGTATAGAAATTATTTATCTGCATTAAGCCTGGAAACAGACTGAAAAGCTCTCCAGGGCAAATGGCGATATCAAACATCAAATTCCTAGGAGTGTAGAGCAATGGGAGTAGTAAATACAGCTGGGCTAAGGCTATGTTTACACATATAATTTGAAGCAAAGGTTTGAGCTATTTAATAACTGAAATATACTTCTTTGCTAGAAATATCAGGTGCTGGGGGTAGCAGTAAAATTTCACTTGAATTATAAAGATACTTGCTTCATATGTCACCTGCACACATCACATCAATGACTCCTAATAAACATTCCCAGGCTTTCAAAATACTGCTTTTGTATCTTTAAAAAATAATGTTCTTTGTATCTGAAAGAATTTATTTCTATTTCTGGTGTGTATATTTCTCAATAATCATGACTATGAATTACATAAAAAGGGGTAAATGATTGTGAATCTATAAGACATTTAAGGCCACTTTGCTGCTTCTGGGCAGCACATCATTTTAGATAGAAAAGGATTTTGAAACTTTGAAAATTCTACTATTAGGTAAGGAAATAATAATTTGATTCTCAAATTCCCCAAGCATACTGAAAACATTGCTTACATATTGTCTGATGAAATTCTATCCAACAAGAACAGCTTAAACAAGAAATCATGTCTACTAACACAGTTGGCTTGGCAAATACTCGATCTGTATAAAAAGTAAAGTTTAAAAAATTCTAAATCTCTGTAATTTCCAACCCCTAGAGTTAAAATTTTCTAGAGAGCTATATTAGAGGAAAGGGAAAATAATTATACCAGTCACATATTTGAAAGAAATATTTATATCTCCCAGAAACACATGGCATCAAAATTAAACATTTTGTTTGACAGAAAATAAATAGAAATTTTGGCAGCTATCAGTGTCTACTGCTCGCAACACCCAAATCACTCAACTTGAGGTTGTTTTTATTTTCCTCCAACCAACAATAAAGTAGATTTGATCTTTATTCATGGAACGCTGAGGAAAGAGTCCCGTCATCTTTCATTTGATGTACAGATTTTCTTTCCACCACACTTATGACTGGGCTTCCATCATTCTGTTATGGGTCTCTATTATGAGATGGAAATGGAATTTGTCCTTAGCATGAACAACTCTTAAACTTAAAATTCTGTTTGATTCTTTCTTCTACCTTTACTAACAAAAGGGAATTAAAGGCCCTCATACATATAACTTGTACGTATGGAAGAATTTGTGTTGGAGAATATTCTGGATCTTGCTCAAATTGAGTGTCCATCTTTTGATAATGAACAATTTTCTTGGTGGAAAAAAGTTTGGAATTTGAAGTATGTACTCATGTTACTTTGTTTTCAGAGCCAACCCAAACAACAATGTATGCATGTTTCTTTTTCTATTTAAGAAAAAAAAAATAGTCCCTCTCTTGCAACACAGAGCTTTCCTTAAAGAGAACATGTAGAGCCACTTGCTGTACTGCAGAGCCAGTGTGAATAGCCCTGATAAGGACAATACAGAAAATAAATAAATAAAAAGACTAGTGACACAGCCATTGAAAAAGATGAGAAGATGGTAAAACAGGGATTTTTAGCAAATGGTCTAAGTATTTAATTGAAATGACCTTAACTTGCAGTCCTCTTAGAAAGATCTCAGAGACTGAATTATATGGTCCATGCACTTAGATATGCAAATTGTCTTAAAGCACAAGAGCATAAGATATGAATATAGTAGAAATAAAATACTTGCAAAAACATGTGAGAAGAGAATCATTCAATATGAAATAGCAATAAAGCTACTATTTAAAAAAAATTTATTGTTGACTCAAAAATAATTTGTTGAAGACTTATGGACTATTCAAAATTCAAGGCATTACACTGGGCATATGATATGGTATCTGCTCTAATGAAATTGATGATCTGCTATTGGGGGCCATCAATAATCCATTTGTTCAACAAAGATAAGTTGAGTGCTTCTGTTTAATAACTTCTCTAGGCATTGAATACATTATAATGAAGAAAGAAAGCATAAATTCTTTCTCCTATAAGGTTTTCCTTGTCATGAGGGTAGGAATACAATACACAAAATAAGTAATTTATGTATTGTCACTTACTAGAAGATTGTAAGTGCTATGAATAAAAATGAAATAAAGAATAAGGATGGGGAAGTTTAGAGGAGACTTTAATTTGAAATGGGATCATCAGTATAGACTTTACTAAGAAGGTAAAATTTTAGCAAAGACTTAAGAACAGTGAGAGAGTATATCATACAGATATCTGCGGAAAGTCCACTTTAAGGTGTGGAAACAGTCAGTTGCAAAGGTTCTGAGGTGAGCACGTGCCAAGTTTGTTTGTAAGACAGCAAAATAATCAGTATAAATGAAGATAAATCAATAGTAAGGGTAGTAAGATGGTCAGTAAGGTATAGGGTATCATAACAGACAGTCTACAGGCATGGTACAAAGAAATAGTTAAATAGAAATAGTTTTCTTTTTTCTCAGAGTGAGTTGAGAAGGCATTGGTAAGTTTTAAATAAAGGAATGGTATACTTGAATTTATACTTGAAAAATCTCACTTTGTTTTCTGTCCTAAAGATAGGAAGTAGAGAGTTAAGTCCATGAGCAAAGAGATCAATTAGAAGGCTTTGACAAAAATCCAGCCAAAAGATGACAGTGGTTTGGACTAAGCCAACTGCAATAGAAATTGAACATATGATCAAATTCTTCATATTTTTAAGTGGACAAAGAATAGCTTATATATTGAATGTGCAAAAGGAGATTAGAAAACAGTAAAAAAGTTATACTTCTGGCATAATGGCATGAGGGGCTCTGTAGACCTACAGCACAGTGAAACAAGTGAAATTATTTTTTAAAAAGGAAACAATACCAAAGGAAACATATATTCAAAATAATCTACTGAAACTCAGTAAGAACAGTGAGTCTTTGGTATTTGAACCAAGATCTGCACCCTCCTTCTCTCCCAAATCATTATGGTTGGGAGAACGCTATCCTAACTCAGTAAGATCAAAACTACACACTCCAGACTTGTGAGGTCAACAACGCGGGGCTCTGTGTTCCTTCAACAAGTTGAAGGATTATTTTCTTGGAAGGGGCAGGATGTCAGAATTTCTAATCCTTCCCCAGCTGCTTGTTGCTGAGGCTAAGTTCTGGGCAATAATGACTAAGAGGACTCCTTTCTTTTGCTCAACCCACATTTATGGGATGGAGGCTCTATTTTGGGTGTGCAGAAATTAAGTTACTGAGATGAGGAGAAATGTGGAAGATGGAGTAGTTCAGGAATCAGCAGCTGTTAAGTTTGAGTTGTCTATTAGACAGCTAAGTGGAGATTTCAAAGTAGGAAGTTGCATATACAAACCTATAGATTAGGGCAATGGTTTAAACTAGCAATATATATTTGGCAGTAATTAGTAAAATGTATATAAAAGTCATTAGCTGAATGACATTAACAAAAGAGTTAACATAAATGAGAACTGGAAGAAATCCAAGGATTGAGCTTTGGAGTTTTCAACTTTAGAGATTGAGGAAATGAGGAATAATTGAGAATGGACAATGTAGTAGAGTTAAATGAGGGGAAAATGATGTCTGTAAACCATTTTTTGGGGGTGGGGGGAAGCTTCTCAATGAGTACAAAAAAAATCAGCTGTTTCAAATTTCAAATACTATTGACAAACAGAAAACTAAGAATTGAATATCACAATTCAGAGATAACCTTGACTTTGACAAAAGCAGCATCCATGGAAGGATGGAGAGTGAAACGTAGGTGGATCATGTTCAAGTGACAATGGGACAGGTAAGTCATAACTTTATTAAAATTCCTGAAAGTTTAAAACAAATAAAACAAGCATTGCAGTGTATAGAGTAGGTGACTTAAACAAACATGCAACAATTATTTCTAGTAAATTTGACTGGACTTGGCTATTAGGATGTACATTAGGATGTAACTAATGTTGCCAATCATCCCAGTTTTCACAGGATTGATGGGGTTCCAGGAACAGAAGAATTTTGGTTAAACAAACCATGATACAGAACATTCAGTGCTAAAAACGTGAAAGTTCCCCAGGAATAGAAAGATGCAAAAGAAACAAACTTAAATGGTATTTCTTAATAACTATATACTTATAAATTTTATTAATATCCTAAATTATATTTATGCTCATTCATTCACAGCAAAACATTAATATGATAATATCATGAAATCAAAATTTTGAGGAAAGTGACACATATATATGCGTGTATATACATATACACATACACAAAAATGTATACTGTATTCCCCAAATTGAGAAAACTCTGTATTCCCCAAATTGAACTCAAGAAGTGTTTTGTTTCTTAACAATATAGCTTTCTAAAGATCTCTGTCCACTAAAAAAAAATCAATCATCAATTCAGTAACAACGAGTATCCCTCGTGCCCAGATTAAAGACTCTAAATTATGTTTTCCACTAAAAAGAGCCAAGGCTCCCTGGAAAAATATCTAATCCTAAATCTGTCATACCAGAAAGCGAGGCCTGGAACAGTTTTTCCACACAAGGAAGCAAGAAAACTATCAGAATCTCTTCATAAGGACTTTGGAGTCAGTATGAAGAGGACTCACTGACTAATGTCAGTGGAGCCTTAGTGGAATTGGAGCATTAGTGGAAATAATAAATGCAGTGACTTGGAGCATATCAAATTTTTTCAAATCCACAAGTTCAAACTTATATTCCAAAAATAATTATTGATGACCTTCTAATAGTGCCAAATAGACAACTCAATATTGTTAATCTGATAAATAAAAGGAAAGGACCAGCATTTAAACTTCATCTCCTATATGAACCTTATATTATATTTAAGGTAACTTTACAGCTGATGGGGGAATATTTCCCCTTATAGAAACATTCCATAAATAAATAATGAAAAACATAATACAATTATGTAATCAACATTTTTTGCAAACCCTTGAAAAAAAGAAAAGCATGGATCTAGGTAACAGTAGTCATCAGTGATCACCAATATAACAAGAGTGACTATGCCTTTAGATCTAACTAGCACTTTGCAGAAAATACAAGACAGAGAAACATGTTAACACAATGGAGATAATAACAGGCAAATGCAGAAACATTGTGATGACTAATTGCTTTTAAAGAAGGGGAGAGAAAAAACTATAGATTGAAAGACAAAAATTCATTTAAATGTGTAGAGCACCTTTAGATTCTAATTTAAATGAAACAAACTGAAAAATTTTAAAGACAATTGGAGACATTTGATGGTAATTGATAACATTAGGGAATTATTGCTCCTTTTTAAGTTGTAATGATATTGTCATGGTTATATTTTTAAGCAATTCTCTTTTTTTAAAGATACAGACCTACATATTTACAGATAAAATTATAACCCTGCTGAGGACGGAGGTGTTAAATAGGTAGGGGGTGGTAAAAGAAACAAGATTGGCATAAATTGATAATTGTAGAAAGAAATAATTGCAGAAAAATTGCAGAAATTACCTTCAACCTTTTTCTGATTCAATTTGTTGCTGTGATACAGATTCACTGTAAACTTACAGCTTTGCACCATAAGTGCAGATCTTTCTAGTCTCAGCTTGAGGGCTTTCTTTCTCCACAGCAGGGCTTCCTTGGTCCTCCTATGCATAATCTCATGCATTAGAGTTAATGCCTTCAAGATCAACCTTTAATCAAACCACTGAGAGATAGAAGTAGTCGAATAAATGCCACAGGCTCCCTAAACAGATTTCTCAGAGTCCCAGTGGGGTAGCCAGGAACCCAGACACTAACCTGTTCCTTTGTAATTCCTTTATTAGTGTTACTTCCTCCCGGATATTTCCAAGACCGCTCCTTTGTATTTCTTGGCATCATTTCCCACATAAACCACCTGTGCTTAAGGCCTTTTTTGAGGGTTTACTTTATAGGAACCTAATTTAATATAATTCAAAAGTAATCCTAGAAAGCTGACACTCCAGATGGGATCCTGGAATTAGATTAGTCACTAGTCAGATGGCAACAAGCACCTCAGTGCTGATGATAAGTGGGATGGTGATAGTCTATGTCGTGATACAACATCATAATTACAAAGACTGTTATCCTTGGTAAATGAGATGAGATGCAGGTGAAATGGGAAGCACTGGCTTGTGAAGAACCTTCAGCACTTGAAAAACGTTAAGGGCAGAAAGTAATTATAAAGATTGTGGAGATGCCTTTGCAGTTTTGAAAGAAAATGAAAGGCTCCGTAGTGTAATTATCAACTCAGGGAATGTTGTGAAAGCCAGGTGTCCTACATAGCAGCATTTAAATACATCATCTGCTGTGAAGAAATTCAGGCCCAGAATTTTAGAATGAATGCAAAGACTGGCAGGTCTCCCATGCTTATGTTAGGTCCCAGAGAGGGAAGAAATAGGAAACTCAGACTTCAAGTGGAACCATTTGGGTTAATGATCCTTGAAGAAAGAGATCCTATTAGAAGACTTTTATTAGCTGGAGAATATGAAAAGCTTTCACCTGAGTTAAATGCCTCATTTGATAATGCCTAGCCTCCTCCTGATCTGTCCTCACCTGGTTTGATTTCCTGTTGGCCAGTAATTAGGGCCAAGACTCAGCATGGACCTTGCAAGGTGATAACGTCCTCACTGCAGTTATTTCCTGAAATAACTGCAGGTCCTGGACATATATTTATATAAAAAAAAAAGCAAAAATTTGGAAAATATATTTGAAAGTAGATGAGGGTGATTGGACATTGGTATTGGGACGTAGAATTACATGACTAGGATGAAGAGAGTTCATTGATATAGTGACACTCTCCTATGATTCAGAATATAATGTCCTGACAAAGAAACCTGGGGATTACTCGAATTTCCTGCTGAGATGGTTCCTTGAAGCTTAGTAATGATAACAGCTTATAGTAAATGAGGTGGAAATGTTAAGGTTGCCTTCCCAGAGTGTTGAGGATAGAATCAGTAGGCTCATAGAATTGGGCATGCTAAAATAGATTTATTGGGAGAGACCAAAGTCCACCAGCTCACTATGTTTCCCAAGAGGGCCCAGAGAACAATCCCTTTGCTAAAACAATGAGAAAATTACTAGTGAGAGACTCGATGATGAGAAGCCCCCTGATAGTTTTCCTTTGAAGTCCAGCTTTGAAGATTGGAGATGCTGCCTTGGAACTAGGTTCCCTTGTGCCAATGGAATGAAAGGACTATAAAATATCAGAGGCCAGATGGTGGGAGCTAACCAATATAATTAATTCGTCTATAATTACCTAAATGGGAAGCAAGAATAGAGGGATAACAAGGGGTCCTTGGCCCATAAATACCTGCGGCAATGGTAAACAGACCATAGTGCTCCTAAAGTTCAAACAGAATAGACAAAAAACATTACTTAATTTATACTATCAAAGAAAATTGAAAGCTGAATGCTGACATCAATCACTGCAATGGAAAACTAGTTACCCCTTGCTCAATTTCTAGACTTCAACCAGTTCTCTAACACAAGACTCATCAAAGGAAGTTAAGGACCCTTGAAGGGTGTGTCCCTGAAGCAACAAAACAAGTATATCAGTTCATCCAGTTCTTCCCACAATGAAACCTTTGGTCATTTTCTCCAGATAGTGGCTTTTATTTTCCATCTTTTGAGGTACCTAAAATCATATATTTAGAGACAAAGCAATCATATCATGGAATACGCTTTAAGTAGAGAGGAAAAGGTACCTTTTAATATACGAATCCAATTCTGTAAAACAATTTTTGAAAATTGGAATATTAATATAGCTGTTGGTTTTATTGTTTTCTTCATAAGCTTGTCTTAATTTTAAATAACTGCTTTACAAAGATTGTGTATTATCTTTTTATATTGTATTGGCAAATGCCAAAATAAAAATCAACACCTGCTACATTGCCACATGGAAACAAAGTTTCAGAGGTATTTCCAGAAGTGACTACCAGGTTTAAAAATGAATGCTGAAAAATTTATCCAATGAAGAGTGATGATACCACGAAAAGGCAGAAGCAGAGGGCCTCTGGGCTCTTCCGGCAACAGCCATCCAACTTCCTGCTCTTATCTCTGACATCAGAGTTGGAAACCTGAGACCAAAAATCCAGTCCAACTGGCCATTTCAAGTGTTTGTAAAGATCTTTTTTTACATTTTGAAAAAATACAAGAACTGAAACATAGTCATGTCAGTCGTCCCAAATAGCAACCACGGACACACATTCAAACCATGAGCACATCCTACCTTTGCACTGGGAAGACTGGAGAACAACGTGTCGCTCTTAATGAATCACTGGACACCAGTCATTAGAATTTTATAGTAGCAGACACGTTCTATTTACATACATAGACATACAAACAACCTCCCACTATATACACACACACATATACTTACCCACTATATATATGCACACACCCTTATGCCTTATCTTAATCAATAAACCAACAAAAATAAATCAAATGATTAGCTGATTGATACAATAAATTAACATTATACATGTTGAATGAGTCAAATAATAGCTGTAAAGCTAAGATAAATATTAATCATTAATTGTCAGTATATCTACTGAATCCATGGAACTCTATTATGGATTTTGCTGATAAGAAAGAAATGTCCATCAAATGAGTTTTAAGTCCAATATGCGTCAAAGACATGAAGTGATGAAAAATAATAAAGAGCCTACCTATAAAGAAGATAATAGAAGACTTTCCCTAGGCAATTTAACTTTCTTTTTTATGCTAAATGAAAATCCACTAAAGATGACGTTTGATAGATTCTATTTACATAAATTCTGATCACAGGCTTGTGAAATAAGATTTGTTGGGTTTGTGTGTATGTACATGCATGTGGTGTGTTGGCAGGTGGTGACATGAAATAATTATGCACACAGGCACATTGGGGATCACATGAGTGCCTGTAATCCCACTTGACCCCATAACATCCTTTCTCTCTTCTCAGAGCACTTCAATTAATAAAATTGGAGATTTCCCCCAGACGGATGGACTTCTTACTAAACCTACTTTTCTCTTCTGTGACCTTCCCAGTAGACAAGATGTAGAAATGAAGCTGGTGATCAATGGGAATTCACTGGTATGCACAGAATATACTGAAAGACCACTTGAGTAGCCACAGATCCTTACGTTTTATCTGGCTGCTGATACAACAGTAGATACTGAAAAGAATAAAAGGTGGGATCTATAATTCCAGCATGAAGGTTTGCTAAAAAAATACTTTTAGATCTTAATTAAAATATTAAAATATATGACAGTAATTAGAGATGTGTGGGTGGCTTCAATGGAGAAAATAAAGGCTGTAATTTTGGAGTGAACATCAATTACCACATAGATCATGCTAGAATGATTTGTCTATAGATGTTCAAAGAGTCTCATTTATAGGCTGGAAGAATAGGAAATCTTGGTTACCATGTGTATTAGGCAGCAGTGATAATCTGGCAGTAGACCTTCTACCTTCTGATCTAAAACAAATGCCTGCTGTTAACTAAATCAGATACTTAAATTAGTTAGTTGATGTAAGCAGCCTCAAAGATTGCCTGACACATAGCAAATCTTATAAAAGTATTTGATCTTCTTATTATAATTAATTGGAGATTCTAGTAAAGTAAGGGGTAAATAGAGAAGATATTTATAGGAAATTCAGACTATGAAAGTGTGGTATGAATCTTCCAAGAACCAAAGTATCTCCTTAAGGAGCCTCGAGCAACCTCTCAATGAGATCCCCTGTGACTACTCATTGAAACAAGTGTTGTCGGCCATTGGTTTAACTCCAACCATGAGGTTCCTTGTTGGTGTTTGATTACATGTGAGCAGGCTTTCATTGTGTGCCAGCTGTTCGAGAAAACTAACCAATGTGTTCAAACCTAGTCTGACTGTGCATAGAGACACACAAACAAAAACGAAGAAACAAACAAAAAAACCCAAAAAACCAGTCCAGACACTAAGGTAAATAAGCCATAAAAGAGTGTCCAAAGCATATACAACACAAAATGCAGAACTTGAAAAATATAATGGAGACTAGAAAACCAAGCTAAAAAATGGGAATTTCCACATAGAAGGAAGTAGGAAATAGCAAGTTTGGCAATCAGATAACCACCAAATACAAGCATAAGCTATGCCATTGCTAGCTTAAACAAACAAAAAACACTATTTTGCAGTATGATGTAATTGATACAGGTTTAATTTAAAAATAATAAAAATAATTAAAAAATAAAAATAATTAAGATATTTATATTCTAGAAAGAGAGCATAAAGAATATTCTTTGAATTTATAATCCTGCCATAATTTCCTCTTTGATTTAGCAAAAGTCTCTCAATCTTTTTGGGTTTCAATTTCCACATTCATGGATTGAGAGAGAATATAGCCATCAAAGTTTCCTTTAAACAAAAAGTCTATGTTGTCTGATGTGAATACAGTGTATTCAGATTTTCACCTGTATCAATGGAAAAGATCCTTAGAACAAACAACTAGGATCATGAGTAAAAACATCACAACAAATCTATAAATGGAAGAAGACCATTACTGTCCTTATTTGGCATTCTGCTAGCAAGCACATAGCACAGTGTATTGAGTGACAGGGAGAACAGAGTTGAGGGGGTTCAACTTGCATAATGGATAAAAGGACAATCTCTTGTATCTTGAAAAAAATAATGTATGCATCTCTACAGATTGGAAACATTTTAAACACAATATATGAAAGATCTAATATTGAAGAGTGGACACATGATTTCTACCTTTCTCAATCAATAAAACATTTAAAGATCCCAGGAGAGAAATTTGTCTAATATTGGGTATTTATTCATTTTCTGTGTAAAATTGAATTGCCTATTTCATCTGTCTCTCTAATCTCCTTTTCCAAAAAGTTTAATAATCACAAAATAACAATACAATATGTTGAAACTAACTAATGAAAGATGCCATATAAACGCAAAATGGTATTAGCTACATTAAACTATTGTTACATATTATTAAACCTCGCCAAGTTGCATGTTTTTCACTTTTTTTTTTTTTTTTTTTTTTTTTTTTGTTGAGACAGAGTCTCACTTTGTTGCCCAGGCTAGAGTGAGTGCCGTGGCGTCAGCTTAGCTCACAGCAACCTCAGACTCCTCGGCTTAAGCGATCCTACTGCCTCAGCCTCCCGAGTAGCTGGGACTACAGGCATGCGCCACTATGCCCGGCTAACTTTTTCTATATAGATTTTTAGTTGTCCATATAATGTCTTTCTATTTTTAGTAGAGACAGGGTCTCGCTCAGGCTGGTCTCGAACTCCTGACCTTGAGCAATCCACCCGCCTCGGCCTCCTAGAGTGCTAGGATTACAGGCGTGAGCCACCGCGCCCGGCCAAGTTGCATGTTTTTCAATTTCTTGTTACAACCCACACATACTGCCATGAAGGAAAATGCACTGAATTAAAATTTGAGAGGGTTGAAAACTATTCAGAACTTCAAAAAACTGTCATTATTTAAGCAGTTTAGAGAAAACTGTGTTTTTAAAAAAACAGCCAATGCACATAAAAAAGAATTAGGTTGATGCACAGCACCTCATCTGAATGCAGAGAGAGGGAGGACACTAAACAAGTCAGATTAATATAGAGAAATGGGTTGCTTTCCCAGAATCATTTTGTAATCAGGTAATGTATCACATTATCCAATCATTCCTGACAGGAAGGCTGCTTTATCCTACCTTGACTAAGAAGAGCAGTGTAAACTGTATCACCTGAAATTATAGCTTTTAAAATTGAATTATACTATTTTACATCAGCCATGTCAGGGCTTACACAAATTGTTAATCTCCTGGTAAACATTCTCACATCTAAAACACAGTTATTATTTATAAACAAAGTGAATGTGTTAGGAAAATGTAACAGATAGTTATTATGCATAAATTGCCTGCTGTCCCTTAGGACTAGAAAATTAGACATTACATCTCTTAGGGCCATCCTAAGAGGAATATTGATAAGTAAATAGAATAACTGAACATTTGGTAAATTACCATTTCAATGAATCATGATCTTCCTAAATTCAGGAGGCAGTACCTTTCAGGAAAGTATTAAAATGAGGAAATGGATATGAAAGCATTCTAAAAATGAATTAAGAAAACAATGATCTTTAATATTGAGTTTACATTTAGAAATAAAAAAGAATATTTTTCTTTACGTATAGCAAACTGTATAGTTATTCATTGCACATGATTATAACAAGACACAGCACTTAGCACTCTTCTGGATCAAATGTGGATATAAACAACACAACTATAGTCTCTTAAGCAGTTACTAGTACCAAGAAAGGTATCCAGAAGGCTATCTCGTTATGATTCTATGTAAACTTTATGCTAAACAAACTTTATGCTAAACAAAAATCCAAACACCCCATATCCAAGAAAGTAAATAGAATATATTTAGATTATCTTCAATAAAAATTTAATTGTCATGGTTTTCATGAACCAAAAATGTATTATTTTTCTTATTTTCAATTACATATGTACTTTTTAATAGCTATGTCCTTCTAAAGGCAATTATTTTCAAAGTTTATGAATTTTTGTGAAATGTAAGCCCATTTTTATTGTTCCAAGTTTTCATTAACTTTTATAAAATGCTTATTAATGTTCTTTTTTTTAGAAATTCATTATTTCATCTCAAAAAATATGTCACCTAAGTTTTCTAAGGAAAAACTTTGACAGCATCCCTACAGTTTTGTAAAAATTTCATAGATGCAATTGTTATTTATCTGTTTTCTGACACTGAATAGAAATGTTAAACATTATGTTTGGCAAAATCTATATGAATTTCAAGTAAGGCACATCAGGCATATGCTACTCCTAACTCTTCATCTTCTCGTATCTACATTATATATTGTATGAGAGCCTGAGTAACTTAGGATGTAAGAAACGTAGGTTTTAGCTTTTCAATGAGGTACAAAATTCTTAAACAACTGCTCTAGGCATTTTACTAGTTTTACATCACCTACATAAAGAAAAGTAGTATCCTAAATACAAAGATTCCTCAATAAATGTGTTTGGAATGAACTGTACTGTAATGGAAAATTTTTACCCTCTCCATAGTAGGTTGTATTCATTTACTAATGAAGTAATTCGTCCAGTTAACAAAAATTTTAGTGCCCTTCATCTTTCAAGCACTGCAGTTAATATTGGAGTTGCAGAAATGGGGATTGTCCATTGTTTTCAAAGAATTCACAAGAATGGTTTGTCTCTAATAGTTTAAAACTCTCTATCCCAAAGCATGAAGTGTTTTGCACGAACAACTATTTAATTGTGGTGATTAAATTCTATAATGCCATCATACCTTATCATCCAACCCATAGTCAACTTTTCTTACTCTTGTCAGATCAGCTCCCAACCCAATTCTTCCAGACCTCTGCTCTTTCACTTCCCTGCTTTATCACCTGCCCTCGTCCTGCAGCTCTATTTAATCTTCTGTAACTCAGTATTACAAACAGAATTCAGTTAACTGAGCCTTCTATGTTAATGCTGTTATGGGGCACAAAGCAGGAGGGTAAGATTCATTGCTTTCGAAATCTTCTTTGTTAGATTTCTAACTAGTGTAACCAAAATAATTTGACATGGCATCAGCAAATGTGTAGGGGCTAAGGGAAATCACCTCTACACATGAAATGAACCAATTTGTAACAAATAAATTTACCTTTTGTCTGCAATGCTTAAAAAATTACTCTGGGGCTTTCAGGCAGGTGGCAAGTACCCCTTTTTGGCGGGAAATGGTCAGGCTTATCAGCGTCTGACTCAATGAGTGAATGGGACATGCATTATTTTTCACTTCCCAGTGCACGTTACTGGGCCTGGCATACAACTGATGTCATCCTATTTTCTTACTTTGAAAGGCATTTGAAAATTAAAACAATTCATTTTTATGAAACACTTCTACGCTATAATAAAATACCCTTGTTTGACACCAAAATGTCTATTCTCATAATTTTTTGGCAGTTTTTCAATTTGACAGGATTCATGCTTTATCCTGTTTTAGAATCGCCTTTAATATTGTTTAAAGATTTTTTTCAGAAAAGAGAACAGGACTTCAAATAATATTCCATTTGTGGTTATAAAATCTAAAGAATACAAAAACAGAATTTGATTTACAAAGTCTTCAAGATAAACATTTTCTTGTAAATAGAGCCATTCCTTCGGGATAGTTCTATAACTGGGAGTGCATGAAACCTGGAGGATAATGAAACTATTTCATTTTCCATTTGTTTAGGAAAAGCTAGAAGGTTATTTATGTACTAGTAGGCTTATTAATAAAACTGAAATGGCAATAACCTCACTTGTGTAGTAATCAGTGAAGCCAGAGATAGTGGAAAATCAGCTTTTTATTAAAAAAAAACTTTATGGCTTTCATGACTCTATTTTGATATTTTTAATAGTGATTCGGTTTCATAAACTTTTTTTTCTGTTTGCATATGTTTCTCTACATTTTATTTTAAATTAAATTAAAAATTTTGAAAGTATTTTATTCGCATGACTGTTATCAAACAAAAATAAACCTCTTGTAAATTAATAAGAGTTCTACACATTACTGCTGCTCATTATAATCTTCTTGTAAAGCTATTAATTTGGTGACTTAGTGCTAAGTTATATATTCATCAGCATATGTCCTTAGCCAAGTTTGCAATGACCATTATAATTAATCCTTTCAAAGTAAGTTATGCATTTTAATGAAAGGTCTACAAGAAAGATGAACTGGCTATTTCCAGCACTTGTAACTCTGTGGTGGGCTATAAAAGGAAGAAAATTAGGAAGGAAGGAATTTTGAAAATCAATTTTTCTATATGTGTTAAGATAAAATTACAGATTCCTTAGTTATGTTTATACATGTGAGACTTACCGTTATGAAAAATTTTTGTTTAAACAACCTGTCAAAAATATTCTATTTATTTTCCATGGAAATTCTATCATACATTAAGAACATCATTTTTTTCAGATGATTATTCCTGCTTGATTAGAAATATAATGAATAATCTATTGTTTCTCTTTTAAAATTAAAAAGTCTAGATCTCAGACTCTATCCACCCTTAGGTCAAACATATCCAAATGAGACTCCACCCACATTGTCTGATAACTTAATTAGAATGTATTTTAATTAGTAAGTATGATCAGCCTTATGAAAAATTCAACAAATGCCCTGGAGTGATAAGGTCATTGTTAATTTAATGATTCTATGTACAAAGAGTCTGAGAAAATATAATTACTAAATTTGATAGAATGTTGGATGTTTAAATTAAAAATAAGAAAAGAAATTTTGAGGAATGTAATTATGATAAAATTTAGACATACCATAATTAGCAAAAAAAGGAATTTAAAGATATAATGAATTCAGAAGAGCTAGAAAGCAGATCTAGGCAAAATCATAAAAGGAGGTAAATGATAGTAGTTGCCTAACCAAAAGGATATTCACAGTATGAGACAAAATGGATTATGTCAGAAAAAAGGTAAAAATGTGACCAGTTAAGACAAAAATATCATGAGATGCTTTTGAATAATTTTAGTGTTAGAACATGAAATGTATTTGTAATACAAGACCTAAAATTTGCATGAACCAAAGAAGTATTTAAAACATATAGTTATTAAATTTATTATTTGAAATTATTTATTAATATTAAAAAATAAAGAACAAATTTGGTCCTTTCAAAAAGTGACAGTAAATGCATAGAAAATACTTTTATATAAATGGACCTAATAGCCAAAAAATTTTGTACTCTAACAAACACTAAAGGAGTGCAATGTGAATCATTAAAGATAAGATGAAACTGTTATGAAGAGTGGTAAAATATAAAAATTTCCATTCTACAGAGAATAGATGTTGGTCAGTAGAATAAATGATTATTTACCACAGATAATATGGAGGAATTTAAAAAAAATAAATAAAAAAATTCTGTATGCCAGTCACTGCAAGGGAAAATTCTGAGACTTCAATAGATACTAGATTACATTACAAAGAAAGATGCTTAGACTTAATTTCCAAAGTTTGAAGGAAAAAATATTATATTTGATTAAATATTTTTCTTGGTACCTACCAGATTCATGATTTCCTATGATTTTATGAACAGGGAAACTTAAAAAAAATGCAAAAATGTAAGCACAAGGCGCTTTTAAATTCATGAAGCAAAAGTATCATTTTCTCATTTTTAAAATGGTTTATTATTAGTTCTCAGAGGTTCTCAACTATTTTTGGATAGTCATAGACGCCATTTGTGAATCTGATAAAAATATCCATACTTTATCTAGAAAATCTTCTTACTCATTTACCAAAAGATTTTACAAATAACTTGGGAATGTTCATAAATCCTCTGAATTCAAGTTAATGACCACTGATATAAATTTTAAGTTGCTAGGAACAGGAATATGAGCAAACGCTATACTAGTTTTGCAGAAGCATTAAAACCTCAATTCCAGTCTTCCATACTGTCACACTGGGATCCAAGGAGAATGTTTTAGATTGGGTCTACAAGCAAAGAAAAAGGAAGACTAGAGAATTGACCAGTTATTTAGGGTTGTTTGCAGGCTACCATTCTATATAATCCACTTCATGATATCTATTACCACTTCTCTGCCCCCGAATCTTTCAATTTATTTCCTCATAATTGTATAAATTAATTAGATTAAAAGCAAAGTACAAATGTGTTCTTTAGATCATAAGAATATTCATTAGTGATCTAGACAATCGCAACTATATATTTTTAAGACTTATATTTTAGAGAATAAATTAAAAGGTCTATAGTATTGCAAGGTATCAAAAACTGAAAATTACATATTTGCAAACTGTACCATCTTATATTACCAAATGAATAGAAAATTTAATTATATTCCCAAGTGGGATTTTGCCTAAATAATCTAGTTTTTTTTCAGCATAATTTTATTTTGTATCCCTCAGGTAAGGTTTATGACCATATTGGACACAAAAATAGCTCCAATTCTGGTCAATTCAAACATAATTAGTAAACACTACTTAAAAGCTGAAATATCTTTTTAGTATCACAAAAATTATTTTGCTTTTAAAGCTTTACATTTTCTGATTTGAGCTGTACAATGCAAACCATATTGTCTTCAGCTGAACCTGTAATAAATTGATAACCTTGTTATTTCAATTTTATCCAGTATATGTGTAAGTATAATAACATAACACTTCACTTCCGTAGTGATCTAATAGTTTCAACACAGTTAACACTCAAAAACTTGAAGATTGTATGAATTCTTTCAAAGGTTGAGAAGTATTATCCTTTTGAGCTTCCATACTGTATTTCTTCTAAGTCTAAAAGCACTCATTCAACTACACACTTTCAAATAAACCCTTTCAAACAATTAAAAGATGCTTGGACAAATTACATTTAAGAAGCTTGCAAGTCAGGCTAACAGCATAGTAAAGCTACTTCACTTAGCATTCTTTTTCATTTTGCAATTTCTATGGCACTAGTATTAGTATTACATTGAAGAATGCTGGTAAATGGTTTGGATGGTCTAGCATTTTAAAACAGTAAATGCAATTAAGCTTGGATAAATAGATCACTTTTAAAACACTTGGCAATCTTTCCAAGGCGATACAAAAGTAGAGAAATGTACTTAGGGAAGCTTTCTCACCAACTTTGTGGAAAGGTTGGGAAAAGAAATATTCTACCAAATAATGGAGAAGTCCTCAAATGCAAGAAAGTGCATTTGTCACTTTTTATTACCAAAAATATTCTGTAACAAAGTGCTTTTTGGAATAGAATAAACTTTTTATTTTTATTCCAAACTTGGTGTGATAAAAAATCACTTTTCCAAAAGAAATTAGTTTTCCAAAAATATAACTGTATAAATCTTTTATTCACACATTTGTGTATCAAAAATCCTAAAATAAGTGTCATAGGTGAAATCTATTTCCAATGAGAATGGGTAACCTGAATGTGGAGAACATTTTTTTCCATTAAGATGACTGAAGTTTGCTTTCATGCTAAACTAACAGTGATTATGGAGCATCTCCACAAAGTAGAAGCTCTTTTCGTCCTCTGTGCATTTTACCAGGAATTTTAGCTTCCTCTAATATCCTTAGTGTTTATTAATGTTGTAAGGTACATTCTTGGAACATCAATTTTAAATGTGTTTATTGAGAGACAGTTAATATAGCAGAAACATGAGTGAGCTCATTAATCAAATGAATAAATAAAACTTTTGTTAAGAAACAGAATTGAAAGTCCCCTGGTGAATGTGCTTACCTCACTTAATGTTTTGTTAATTAAGAAGCATACATTAGCATCTTCTAGAATCATCTAGAATTGCCAGATTTATATCAGAGATAACAAATGAAAAATGTTCCTTTAAAAATTGTAACTTTGCTTCATTTGTTCTCATTCACTAGACCATAAAGGTCTGGGAACACATGTGGCCTACATATATTATAAGTAAATGATTATGCAATAGCACTTATTTAGCAAATATGCATTACATGTCTACATGCCAGAAATAGAACTTTTATTCTAGTTGAAGATACATACAATAAACAAATGAATAAAAAATTAATAAATAAAAATTTGAGAAGTTCTAGATGACCAACAACATGATACCATTTCAGAGAACAGGAATTGACTTAATGACTGTAGATAGGATAGAGAAAGACCTATCTAAAAAAGTAACTTTTAGGTTGATTCCTAAAGGTGAGATGCTCCCAGGAGTACATAAATATGAGGGAAAGTATTTCTATACAAAAGCAATCATCGAAAAGACCGTGTAGTATATACTACACATTGCTGTCCTGAACACTATATAAGGTCAGTGCACAATTACTTTTCATTACACTTTACTCATACTTTCTATTATCTTACATAGCAAGTCAAAAATGAAACACTGGATGTAAGTGATTCTGTCTTCACAGTTTCGTAGAGGATATTTTCTACCATCTAGGCAACAAATCCTGTCTTCTTAACACCACAGACCATCAATTAAAACCAGGTCAGCAACTACAGAGGTTTAAGAAAGCCACATGAATATCCCTGACACTTCTCCTGTTGTTAGTTATACTTCTCTTTGGTCTGGTGCAGTGGTGAATGCATTCTGGAGTATCAAATCTGTGGTGATTCTCTTCTGAAATTAATACACCTGGTAATTGACATTGCATATTAGAATCTAAATTTTATGCTCTGTAAAAATCTATAATTCACATTCATATATATTTTGTTGCATTTACATTTGAGTCACTTTCCATGTAAGAAAAACATATAGTCTTTATTTTAATAATAAAATCAGAATACCATTAAGAATTTGAAGGTCTGTTATACCTTCTACCATTTAATTAAATTATTCCTTCTTTGATTGTATGATTATGTGAGATGAGTGTGGTATGAATATTATGTAGTCAGCCAAAATAAGACTGATGCCTGTTCCTCTGTAGAGTGCTCTTATCATACACATAATGTTTCAGACCACACTCAATTTAAATAACATTTTTTGGAGCAATAAATACAATTCTGAGCTCCCAAAGATAACAAGTACTGATATTTTCATCACGTATACCCTGATTTTGGTCATTGTTCTCTTCATATCATACTCATGCAAGGGAAGTGAATAACAACACTTAACTTGAGCCCTGTAGTCAAAAAGGCAGGATTTTAAATTCAGATTTACTTACTATCTTTAACCTCAGGTGAGCTACTTATCTTTCCTAAGTCTCCACAAATATGTGCAATGGAAGTAACAACACCTGATTTCTAAGATTGTTATTGGGGTTAAGTAATATAACATATTTGATGCACTTAATACACTGCTGGCACATGGTAGATAGTAAAAATGTAAAGCTATTAATTAGCATTATTGAAGATTGAAAATAAATTTATGTTTTATATAAAATAGTAAAGTTTTCTCATTTTTTAGCACTTTTTATATGCTGCAATTATATAAATCCTACTCATCATTTTAGGATCCCTCAGATTATGAACTTGGTAGATAACCTCAGCCATCTTGCTGTATTTCTACTCAGTGTGTAGAAGAAGTGGAATTATGACTAAGAAAAGATTAATCAAAGAGCTCACACTAATCTCAGAATAAATTAAAAATTAAATTAACAATCGGCAATGCTTTAACATTCTTTCAAAGAAGGTGTTAGAAAAATACATTATTCTCAGAATTTCTAAGTTACTCTTTTCAATGATTTTTCAAATGTCGGGGAGACTTCTTTTATAGAAAATTCTAATTTAACAAATCATGGAATCTAGTCAAGGAAACAAATGGGGTGATATAGGAAATATTTTTTGAAGAAGTTCAATGCTAAGCTATTGTAAAAAAATGTTGAATGAAATTTACACATGACACAAAATGTTTTTAAAACTTGTAATTCATTATCAAAGAGAACTGCAAAATTTTACTTACCTTTATTAATTAGTTAAAGCATATTTTCACCACAGTGGCCTCCTTTATGTAATCCCAATGAAAAATTTTTCACTCTTGTTTTTCTTCTATCTCTTACCAGACCTGTCCCACCCATTAAAGTTTAGCATTAATACTGCCTCTTTAGAAAAGCCTTCTCATCACACCCCATCAAAAGTATCTGAACCAGAGTGGCATCATCAAGATGATCAACTGGGAAATTTCAACCCTAGTGTCTCCACAAAACCAATAATTTGACAAGTCCCCAAGGACAAAAATAGCACAGGGAGAGCTCTGGAGTACAATCAAGAAACTACAACAATCCAGTGGAGCACAAAAAACAAAAGAAGGCCACATAAAAAAATTAAGAACTATATATCTGCATTACTGCATCCAGCAAGATGACACAACTCTGTACCAAGAGAAATCACCTCAGCTGTGATTCCTCAATTTCCAAGAGTAACGAGAGCAGGAAGACACTCTCAGCTTTTGCTGTTGAAGTCCCCCCACAGTTTTTGTCAATGGCACCCCCACCTCAGGAGTGCCCATTTCTAGACTTGGAGCACATTAAATATCACATTAAAAGTATTATAAAACATGACCAAGTGGGATTTATCCCTGGGATACAAGAGTAGTTCACCATATGCAAATCAATTAGTGTGATATGCCACATTAACAGAATGAAAGATAAAAATCACATGACCATCTCCATAGATGCAGAAAAAGCATTTGATAAAATTCTACATTCAGATAAAAACTCTAAACAAAATAAGTGTAGAAGGAACTTACCTCAACATAATAAAGGCCATATCTGAAAAGCCCACAGCTAATATCATAAGCAATGTGGAAGAAAAACTATAAGCTTTTCCTCTAATATCTGGTACAAGGCAAGGATGCCCACTTCCACATTTCTATTCCACATAGTACTGGAAGTTCTAGCCAGTGAAATTACACAAGAGAAAGAATTAAACGGAATTGATAAGGAGAAAATAAAATGATCTCTCTTTGCAAATGAAATGATCATACATGTGGGCAACCCAGAAGACTCCAGCACAAAGTTGGAACTAACAAAAAAATTCAAAAAGTTCCAGGATACAAAATCAAGATACAAAAATCAGTGGCATTTCTATACGCAGACAACAAATTCTCTGAAAAGGAAATGAAGAAATCATTTATATTTACAATAGCATCAAAATAATAAAATACTTAGGAATAAACTTAAGCAAAGAGATGAAACACATTTACACTGAAAATTATGAAGCACCAATGAAGAAAATGAAAGCATATATAAATGGAAAGACATCCTGTGCTCCTGAATTAGAAGAATTAATATTGCTAAAATGCCCATACTACCCAAAGTGATCTACAGATTCAATGCAATCCTTATCAAAATTCCAGTAGTATTCTTTACAGAAATGGAAGAAAAAAGCAATCCTAAAATTCACAAAAGACCTTGAATAGCCAAATCAATCTTGAACAAGAACGAAGTTGGAGGTAGAGCACTTTTTGACTCAAAATATATTGCAAAACTACAGTAATGAAACAGTATGATGCTGACAGAAAAATGGACACATAGATCAATGAGACAGAATAGAGAGCCTGGAAATAAATCCACCCATTTGTGGTCAGTTGATCTTTGAAAAGAGTGCCAAGAACCCACATGAGTAATGAACACTCTGTTCAAGATATGGTGTTGGGAAAACTGCATATCCACGTGCAGAAGAATGAAATTCAACCTTTATCTCACAACATATATAAAAATCAACTCAAAATTGATTAAAGACTTACACATAAGACTTGAAATCGTAAAACTACTAGATTACAACATAGTGGAAAATTTCTTGGCATTTCTAGGTAATTAATTTTTTTAGACATAACTCCAACAGCATAGGCAACAGAAGAAAGAATAGGCAAGTGGAATTTTATCAAATTAAAAAGCTTCTGAACAGCAAGAACAAATAAACAAAAAATCAACAGTGTGAAAAGATGAGCTTTTGAATGGGATAAAATATTTATAGATCATATATGTAAGAAATTCATACAACTCAATAACAAAAAAATCAAAAACCTTCTTAAAAATAGGCAAAGAACCTGAATAGACATTTCTCATAAGAAGACATACAAATGATTAACAGGAGTACAGATAGGTGCTCACCATCATTAATCATCAGAGAAATCAAAATCAAAACCACAATAACATATTTTCTCATAGCTATTAGCATGTCTATTGTCAAGAAGACAAAAGATAACAAGCATTAGCAAGGTTGCAGAGAAAAGGAAACCCTTCTACACTGTTGATAGCAATGTAAATTGGTACAGCCATTCTGGAAAACAGTATGGAGATTCCTCAAATAACTAAAAATAGAGCTACCATATGATCCAGCAATCCCACTTCTGGGTACATAATGAGAGAAAAAGAAATCAATATCTTAAAGAGATTTCTGCCCTCCCATGTTTACCACAGCATCATTAATAATAATCAGTAATGAAAATAATTTAAATGTCCATCAATAGATGAATTGATAAAAAATGAGGGAGGTATGTGTATAAATACATATATAATATAAAATGTAACATTCTCCAGTATTTAAAAAGAAGAAATTCCTTCCATTTGTAACAACACGTATGAATCTGAAGGATATACACATTTGTCAATCATTATTTTGTGGATGGGCCATGAGTGAGGATGGAATGCTTAGTTTTCAAGATTGTAGAATGATAAGAGAATGGGACAGAAAAATATTATAATATCCTCCAGGTTCATACATGAAGGATAAATACTGTATGATTTCACTTATGTATATAATCTAAAATAGTCAAATTCCTAGAAACAGAGAGTGGTATGGTGATTGCCAAGGGCTAGAGAGAGGGAGAGATGGGGAAGTGTTGGTAAAATGACACAAAGTATCAGTCATGCAAGATGAATGAGTAGAAGAAATCTACTATATACTTAGTAATATTGTATTATATACCTAAAATTCACTGATAGGGTGGACCTTAAGTGTTCTAACCATTAAGAAAAAAAAAAAGAAAGAAAAAGAAGAAAATGATAACTATGTGTAGTAATTAGTATGTTGAGATTGGTAATAATTTCACAATGTATATTTACATAAAAACATCAAATTGTACAATTTAAATATATAAAATTATGTCAATTATACCTTAAGAAAGCTGAAAAACAAAAAGACCTGAGACATCCAAGATGGCCAACTAGAGGCATCACTTGTCAGACTATCTTAGCAGAAAGGCAGGATATCGAACAGAGAAGAGTTGCAGTTCAGGTGTGGATCATAGAGAGAGAAGTCAGAGACAGCTGGAGACCCCAGAGAGAAAATTTTAAAGCAAAGAAGGAAGAAGATAAAGAAGAAAAAATATCAGTGAGGATCAAACTCAGAGAGGCACAGAACTCACTGAAAGGGCAAGGGGGGATTTCCCCCCCCATAAGTGCCCTCAGTGAACAGGAGGACACTAAGTTTAGAGAAGGCTTTTCCACCCTCCACAGCCCAGGCATGGTGGCAAATATGGAATAGTGGGGTGAGCTAGTGAGCCCCGGGAGCTGGGGGAGTCCATAAGCGGTATACCCTGGGAGAGTGCCATGAGAGGCCAGAGTGCTAGTTTTCTCCCATCCAGACCCTTCCTCCCAGGCATCTCCTCCATCCACTGCAACTGAGAAAGCATTTTGAGCTTGGCCTGACTGGAAGCTGCACCCCCTCCCCAACCCCATTACAACTGCCAGCATAATTTAAGCTGAAAATTTCCCAAACGGCCACTTCTCTCTGGCAGCCATGCATCCCAGACTGAGGTCTCCTCAGAGAGTGGGACCCATACCTCTTTCCTTTGAGGACTTGTGGTGGAACAGGGGTGTACAATTTGGGAACTTCCCACCTGCTGGCATTTTGCAGGATCACACACAGGTGGCTCAGATAAGCAGACCAATCACAGTGCACTCCAGGCACAAGAGGGTTGCAGGGGGATGCTGGGGAGAAGCTTGGGAGCTGGACTCAGGTGCTAAGGAAGCCCATGAAAACATATTGGACAGGAGAGCGTAGAGGGGTGCTTAGGAAAGGGGATCCATCCCCTGCACTGGAGAAGTGCCATTTTGGATAAGGGTGTGGCATTTGGAGAGGAATAGCCTTGCCCCTGGTTCCATGGTAATCAAACACCTCTCATTCAGGTGCACCAGCTGACCAGGTGCTGTGGCCCCTCCCTCCATTCATTACAACAGGGAGAACAGCTTGAGCCTAGAAGTTGTTAAGCAGTCGTTTTTCTCTGATGGGTGTGTGCTACAAGCAGAGGTCCTCACAGAGAGGGGGGCTCATACCTCTTCCTCCAAAGACTGGTAGTGGAACAGGGGTGCACAGTTTTGGAACTCCTTGCCCACAAACCTTACAGGGAGATGCATGCTAGTGGGTCGGACATGCAGACTGGGGGAGGTTTGAGAGCTGGACCAAGTGGTGAGGGAGCACACGTGGACTGAACTGACAGGAGTGTGCTGTGCGGATAAAAGGAGTAGCCATTTTGGGGACCACCAACCCCTCCTCTCAGAAAAACTGTGCTACTGATTAGAGCAGAAAGATCCCAGCCTGGGGCCTTAGCGCTCAAGCTTTTAGGCCCCTCACCTGTGAACAGCACGCCCTGTTTGGAGAGCTCGTCTTGACCCTCATGCCAGCAGCTCCCCCTAGTGGCCTGAAAAGCAATTTCTGAGTCCCCTCCAAAGCTTTGCAAAGCCTTTCAGGCTCCCACAAACTGCCTTGCTCCTTTTTCCACCTCAGTGATGGTGGAGATTAAACAACCTCCTGCGAGCTACAAGGTCTCTCCTACAGCTTGGGACACTCAAGTACTCCATCGAGGGGACCAGAGTCTACCACAGACACAGAGAACAAATCGGCAGCTGGCTCTTTCAAGCAATCACCCAATGACAGGGAGAATAAATCTATAGCTCATTGTAGCATCACCCAACTGAAGCAAATAGGGTGTGGCTGATTTGTATTCACAAGTACCACTCCCCCATTGGCGATTAAGCTAGGGGACACAACACAGTTCAAACTGTTGGGAAGAGATGAGGAAAGCAGGACAGAGGTAAACTGAGAGGATCATCAAACCTGCTTGAACACTTCAAAGGCAGCTTGGGATCAGCACTTTTCTCCCTGTCACAGTCAGGGGTTGATCTTTGGGGACCTGAGGACAGGCCTGCAAGCCAGGCCCAATATCCTCAGGACTGGATCAAAAGGCCAGATGAGAAAGAATCACCAAAAGAACTCCAGAAAAAATAAGAGCAAAAGGTCTCCTCCCAAAGGAAACAATAGCTCTTTACCAGTGGATAACAACCAAAATGAAAATATCAAAATATCACATGAAGAATTCCAAATTTGGATGATAAGGAAGCACAAGTAAATACATGAGAAAATGGAAAATGAACACAAAGAAACCACAAGAACAATACAGGAAATGAATAAAAAATTCACTAAAGAAATTAAATTATTTTTTAAAAATCTAATAGAACTTCTGGAGATGAAAAATTCATTCAAGGAAATCTAAAACACAGTGGAAACTTTTGAGAATAGGCTAGACCAGACATAATAAAGAATCTCAGAGCTTAAAGATAACATCATTGAATTAAGTCAGTCAATGATAAAGAACAAAGAAAAAAGAATGAACAAAGTCCATAGGAAATATAGGATTATGTAAAGAAGACAAACATAAGAATTGTAGGCATCCCTAAGGGAAAAGAAGAAAATATACAAGGGTTGGAAAACCTATTTGAGGAAATAATTGAGGAAAACTTCACTGGTTTGATTAGGTACAAGAAGCTCAACAAACACCTGGGAGATTCAATGCAAAGAGGCAATCACCATGACACATAGTGATCAGACTGGCTAAAGTTAACACAAAGTAGAAACTCCTGGGAGTGATAAGGCTAAAACATCAGGTAACTTACAAAGGAAAACCTATCAGGCTAACTGCTGACTTCTCAACTGAGAACTTATAAGCCAAAAGGGATTTGGGCCCCCTCCTCAGTCTTCTTAACCAGAACAATGACCAGCCTAGAATTCATACCCTGCAAAACTAAGTTTCTCATATGAGGGAGAAATAAAGACTTTCTCAGACAAGCAAACACTGAGGGAATTTGTCAAGACCAGACCAGCCCTGCAGGAAGTATACAGATCTGCATTATACATGGATCAGCACAATAGACACCCACCACTGTAAAATCACCCATAGGTAAAGCACAGAGCCCATATATAATAATAGCTCAAGAGGTTAAACAAAGCAATAAGGTTCTACCCAACAAGATGAACAGAAAGGAAACAATCAACATAGCAAATAGACAACCTACAGAATGGGAGAAAATAGTCCCATGCTATACATCTGATCTACAAAGAACTCAAGCAAATCAGCAAGAAATAATCAAACAACCCCATTAAAAAGTGGGCAAAAGACAGGAACAGAAGGTTTTCAAAGGAAGATAGACAAACGGCCAATATACACGAAAAAGTGCTCAACATAACTAATCATCAGGGAAAGGAAAATCAAAACCACACTGAGATAGTCTCTAACCCCATGGGAATGACTTTTTTCAAAAAGTCCCCAAACAATAGATGCTGACATGGATGGGGAGAGAAAGAAACACTTATGCAGTGTTGATAGGACTGCACACTAATACAACCTCTATGGAAAATAGTATGAAGATTTCTCAAAGTACTAAAAGTAGACCTACAATTTGACCCAGAAATCCCATGATTGGTTATTTATTCAAAGGAAGAGAAATTGATTTTATCAAAAAGATACTTGCCCTCGAATGTTTATTGCAGCACAATTCACCATCGCAAAGATGTGGAATCAACCCAAGTGCCCATCAATTCATGAGTGGATTAATAAAATGTGGCATATGTATACCATAGAGTTCTACTCAGTCATAAAAAATTAATTTTGTTTTCTTTTGTAACAATCTGGGTAGAATTGGAGCCTATTCTCCTTAGTGAAGTCTCACCAGAATGGAAAAACAAATACCACGTGTACTCTCTATTAAATTGGAACTAACCAAAGAGCACATAGGTGCACATACGGAAGTAAAACTCAACAGAAATCAAGCATGTGGAAGGTGGGAGAAGGGAATGGTTGAAAATATACCTATTGGGTACAATGCACACTATCTGAATGATGGGCACACTGATAATTTTGTCTCAAGGAGTGCAAAAGCAATCCATGTAGCTAAAACATTTGTACCCCCATAATATTCTGAAAGATAAAGAAAAAAATATAAACATAAATAAAAACAAAAAGACCCAAACCAGGAGATATTCTCTTATTACAGCATCCTGTTACTTTACTTTATTCCACTTAAAAACAGTTTTGAGATGAAAGTGCTTATTTTTATTTACTCATATATATGATTTAGCAATCCTCTCTTCTTCATGCAGAGATCACAATTATCTCTTCCACCAATCTATTCCCAGTACCAATCTATTCCCTAGTAGAGTCCTCAGATTATCATAAGTATTCAATGAAAATTTCCAAATAAATGATAAAGAAAGAGTAGTTTTAGTTTAGTTTTGTTCTGTTGAGCGAGGGCACAGGAAAGAAAATAGCTAAATTTGAAGCAAGAAAAGTTTGAGATACTTTTGAAACATCTTAGGGGACACTCCTACATACTGAGTTGTATATGTTGGCTTAGAGCCAAGACAGCTGTAGTGTTTGGATATATACATTGGTGAACCATTATTCTGTGGATGGACCATGAGTGAGGATGGAATACCTAGTTTTCAAGAATGTAGAATGATAAGAGAAAAATACAATAAAGTGTTATAAGTAACACCAACTTTCAGAGGGAAGGTAGAGAAGAAGCCTGTTAAATAGATTGGAAAGGGTGCTCAGTGATAGAAGAACAAGGAAGAGTGTCATGGACACCTGGGGAAAGAAAACCATTGCAGGAAGCAAGGATGATCAACTGAGTTAAATGGTGCTTTCAGGTTGAGAAGGAGCAGAAATTAAAAGAAAGTCCTTCTGATGTTTCAACATGGAAAATCCCAGTTACCCTAGCAAGAGTAGTTTCAGTAGACAAGGCTAGAGTGAACTGAACGGTGAATTGGAGGCAATAAAGCACAAACAGTGTGTGAAGGGAACTATCCCAAGAATTTTCATCAAGCATGAAAGGACAGGGTCACAGTCCTTTATGTGAAAATTTGGGCCTCAGGTGTGTTTTGGTATTCTGAATACTGATATTTAAGAAAGATGGAGAAACATTTAATCTATGTAAGTGACATCTCAGTGACCTGTTAATAGCACCCTAAATCAAGTATTGTATTTAAAAATTATATCAATTTTTTTAAAGTAAAATACATGAGTATTTACAAGACGTTAGATAGGATTATAGATGGGCTTTTATCAAGTGAAGTCTGATAAAGGTTTGGCCAGCCAAGTAAAATAAAAATTAAAATAAAAAATTAGATTTTTAACCTCTTTGTATTTCTGGATCATGGTCAAAGCATTATGTAGAATGATAGATAGGGTGCCAACTGGAAAGCGATTTGCTTACAGGAGATTTGTTTTGTTTTCATTTATTTTGGTTTAGTTTTCTATTATAAGAGTCACAAGAACATAACTAAAAAAAATGATACTGGGAATCTTCATAAAGAAGTGGCTGAAGATTGAGGAGGGACAGGAAATTTCTGACAGAATTGAGATCCCTGAGAAGTCAATTTGAAAGAGAATCTAGAGAATATAGAGAGGTGCTGACATTTCAGAGAGATCACATGCCTTTAAATTGCACCCAGAGATAAGGAAAGGAAGGGTAGAGATACAGAGAATTTATTCATTTGGTAGAGGGAAGACAGTGGGATTCATTTTAATAGTTTTTATTTTCTTTACAAAATGTGATGACAAGTCATTACCATAGAGTTCAGAGAGCAGAAGGGAGTTCATTGTTTGCATCTTGGTAATTGTATGAAATAGCCTTTAAGGACTATCACTAGAAAAATTACATAAGGTGTCCTATTTGCATCAGCATAGTTAAACTTGATAAATCAAGATTAATTCAACTATTCTCTCTATATTTACAAAGACCTATGCTTTACAGACTTGTTCTAGACATTCAAAGGAGGTAAGACAAAGGCATGGATTGCCCACTTGGAAATTAAATCCTAAAGGGAGAAAAATTTTGTATTAAAGAAATTTGGAAAGTAAAACTTAAAAGTAAACTAGGCATATTTCTCCATTCATTTAAACTTATTATGCAGAAGTATACAGAAGTAGAGTTGGGCTTAGGATTTTCAGAACTGGTATAGATATATCATATTAGAGCCAATGAGAGTAGAGAAATTGGTAACTCAATTAATATGAAAATCCCTTGTTTTTGCCTTGTGTAGTCACACAATGAAAATTTCTGAAGAAATATATATTATTTAATTTTTAAAATAAAATCAAATTTAAAATATAATATAATGAATAAGTTCTTTGTCACAAAGTAGTCATTATCATCAAAATTTTACATAATCTTCTATTGCCACATGCTGATTTGATACAGTGTTTGAGCCACGTGTTGAAGAAAACTGGTTTTATTTCACACATTCATCTGGGACAGACACCTGAATGAAATTAGCAATTACAAATCATGTAAAACACATTTTCTTCACTAGCCATGGCATTTTCTCTGTAAGAAACATCTTTTCTCTCCTCCTAAGGGAACCATATCATATAAAAGAAAATTCACTGAAAATGTGTATCAAGAATTGTTTCTTGATTACAGTGTCATGCATCATGGTGCTGTGGTTTAAAGTCTTTGTGCTTCCCTTCAAAACACTGCTTTTTGAGTACTTCTATATCAGTAACTCAAAATGTAATGTCCTGAAACCTGGCACTTGAATTGTAAACTGAAATGAATACTTCTTTCTAAGAATTAGTGCAAGGCAGTCAAGCCATTTCATTTTTTTTTTTCATTTTTTTTTAATGGGGTTTCTAGGACTTTTCTAGTCACCCACAAATAAAACATGTTCTCAGTACTTTTAAAGATTAATAGTTCATCAATATGTTGTGCAACAGCAAGATAAAAATTAAATAAAGGCTGATGCCAAAAGAACTTACTTTTTTATTCTGGGATATAAAGAACAAAAAAGACTGAATACTGGTCTCAAGTGCCTTTCAACTAGCGATAGGACAGCAACTATTCTCAAAATACTGAATACAAATCAAATTTATAATCTCTATTTCAGATCCTCAAGTTCTTTAGTTTTTATTATACAAAGTGCATTAAGGCCTACACACACACACACACACACACACACACACACTGCAAAAGATCTAACTCAAAGGTTTAGGTAGGATCAGGCAACACTTGTATGAGGGCAGTGTTGTGGGTTGTCCAAAATTTTCATAGCTATTGACATTGAAAAACATAGACATATGGAAATTCTCGGGCCATCATCATATGGTTACAAACCCTATTTTATTTTAAAATAAAGATAGAGAAATTATAACAGTGCCCCTCACCTCTAAGTTAGAATATTATCCTTTTGGATTTTTTCTGTTATGTTCAGTAACACAAGTCACTCCATTGGCTCTACCATCTTGTGTCATCTTTTAATGGGGAAGTCTGCCTCCAAATGATGAGGGTGTCTTAGATGTAATTTTTAAAATTTATCACATGGCATGCCAACCCTATTGGAACTTAATCCTGCATAAGAAAGATGAATTAAGTGTTAGGTTGTTGTCTTTATTAGAGACTATATGTCTGATAAGGATGGATGATCTAAAAGAATCATTAAACAGATCAGATACCCTTCATATCTGACTTTTACCTTTTTTACTTAATTAGGTTTCTCATGAAAAATGCCCATCACATGATTGGTTTTGATCGTTATGTTGATAGTTTTAGTCCATTTTTTCTATATTAGAACATACTACATATTGGCATTCTCAACCACACACACTACCACCCCCCACACACACACAAAGTAAATAAGCATAGATTGTAAAAAACCACAACTTTTAATATACCCCATGTGATTCCAGAAAAAAAAAGTCTTTGAGGTGGAATGCATCACTTATCTATGTAATTATGAAGCAAGAAATTATATATACATATATATTACATATAAAAATTATTTCCTTATTCTTGCTGTCCCCTTTCCATGAATCCAAGCACTTTAATCTTTAGTATTAAAAACATTTATATTGCACTTACTCTGGATCAATAACTTATAAAGCTTGGATTTGAACCCACGCAGTGTGGCTCTGAAGTGTATGTTTTTTAACAACAAATTCCTTCACAATTTTTTAAAGAATTTCTTTAAAATGATCTGCAATTTAACACCAAAAGTGTTACTGAGCAATGACCACAAAGCACTGCACTAGATACTGTATAGTCACTAACAAGAAATGGACTATGGAAGCTCACATTCTAGTGCAAGGCAAGGCTGTGATGCAACGCAGCCTGTAAGTAACAGAAATCAGGGAAGTATTTCTGGGTTTTATAAATAATTTCACCTGAAAATATCCAGAAATATTTCCTCAGTTCAACTGCCCTATTTTGTCCAGGGACTGTCCTAGTTTTAGCACTGAAAGGCCTGAGTCCTGGGAAAGTCTCCAGCCTCTAGGTAACCAGGATGATTGATCACTGTATCATGGCCTGGCAAAAGCAAAACTCAACCCTAAAACATTAAAAACAGGTACTCAAGCAAATAATTGTTCAGAAATATTCATAGCATCACTATTCACAATAGTTGGAAAATGCAAACAACCCAAAAGTCCATTAAAGGATAAATAAAATATTGTATGTAAATATAATGAAATATTATTCAGCCATAAAAATGAATGAAATACTAATGTATGCTTAGTATGTTGAATGAACTTCAAACATACTAAATGAAATGAAACCAGACACAAAAGACCACATATTGTATGATTCCATTTATGTAAAATATCCAGAATAGGTAAACTCATAGACAGAGAAAGCAAATTGATGGTAATATGGTTTAGATATTTGTCCCCTCCAAATCTCATGTTGAAATTTGATCCCTAGTGTTGGAGGTGGGGCCTAGTGGAAGGTATTTGGGTTGTGGGGGCAGATCCCTCATGACTGGCTTGGTACCATCCTCACAGTAATGAGTTATTGTTTTATTAGTTAATGTGAGATTTGATTGTTAAAAAGGACCTGGCACCCCCTCCCCACCTTGTTTTCTCTCTTACTATGTGAAATGCCTGCTACCTCTTTGCCTTCTGCCATAAGTGGAAGGTCCCTGAACCCCTCACCTGAAGCAGATGCTGGCATCGTGCTTCTTGTACAGCCTATGGAACCATACACCAAATAAATCTATTTTGCTATATAAATTAGCCAGCCTCAGAAATTTTTATAAAATGCAAATTAACTAAGACAGTGGTTACTTTGGGCTAGGGGGAGGAGGGATGGGAAGTGTCTGATTAATGAGTATGGACTTTTCTTTCTGAATGATGTAAACATTTGGGAACTAGAGAGAGGCGATGATTGCTCAACATTGGGAGTATGCTAGATGCAACTGAATTATGCACTTTAAAATAGTTGATTTTATATACTGTGAATGTCATCTCAATTTTTAAAAAGTTAAGTAGATCCTTGAACAACACAAGTTTGAATTGTGTGAGTCCACATATTTGTGGATTTTTTTCAATAAAAGCTGCATAGGTGTACTTACCTATACTGTTTCCCCTTCTACCTCTTCCATCTCTCTGTCTCTGCCAGCCCTGAGACAGCAAGACTAACCCCTCCTCTCCCTTCTCCTCCTCGGCCTGCTCAACATGAAAACAATGAGGATAAAGATATTTATAATTGTTCACTTTCACTTTAACAGTAAATTTTTTTTTATTTCTGTTAAAGTTTGGATATGGTTAGTTTGACTCCTCTAACTCTCATGTCAAAGTGTGATTTCCAGTATTGGAGGCAGGGCTTAATAAGAGGGGTTTGGGTCATGCAGGTGGATCCTTCACCAATGCCTTGTTGCCATCCTCCCAATAAAGAGTGAGTCCTTGCTCTATTAGTACCCATGAAGAACTAGTTTTTAAAAAGAGCATGGCACTTCCTCCCTCTTTTCTTGCATTTTCTCTTATCATGTGGTCTTTGCACGTACTGGTTTCTCTTTCCTTACTACCATGAGGGAAGTCCTCACCAGAAGCAAATACTGGCACCATTCTTCCTGTACAAGCTGCAGAACCATAAGCCAAATAAACCTCTTTTCCTTATAAATTACCCAGCCTCAGGTATTTCTTTATAGAAACACAAATAGACTAAGATAGTTCCAAGATGGATCATATGTTAGGCCACATAACAAGTCTCAGCAAATTTAAAAGAATAAAAATAATACCATGTATCTTCTCAGACCACAGTAGAATAAAACTAGAAATCAATTCTAGGAGGAATTCTCAAAACTATATAAATACATGTAAATCACACTGCCTGCTCCTGAACAATTTTTGGGTCAATAATGAAATCATGATGGAGATCAATCACTTTTTGGCCTTTTGGCTAAGATCAAGTGAAGATAAAAATCAAAAAGTTTTTTTGAATTAAATGACAATGGAGACACAAGCTACCAAAATCTCTGGGATATAGTAAAAGTGGTGCTAAGAGGAAAAATTCATAGCATCAAAAAGACAGAGAGATCATAAACTAATAACCTAATGTCACACTTCAGGGAACTAGGAAAACAAGAACAAACAAAATCTAAAGCTAGCAGAAGATAAAAAATAACAAAGATCAGAGCAGAACTCCACAAATATACAAAGGATCAATGAAATGAAAAGTTGTTTTTTTTGAAAATATAAATAAAATCAATACATCACTAGCTGGATTAACCAAGAAGAGAGAGGATTCAAATAAGTTCAATCAGAAATGAAAAAGGAGACATTACAACTGACTCCACAGAAATATAAAAAACCATCTGAGAGTACTATAAACACCTGTATGCACACAAACTAGAAAATCTGGAAGAAATAGATACATTTTTGGAAACACACAACCTCCCAAACTTGAATCGGGAAGAAATAGAAATCTTGAACAGACTAATAAATAATAGCAAGATTGAGTCTGTAATAAAAAATCTCCCAACACAAGTAAGCCCAAGGAAATGTATTTACAGCCAAATTCTATCAGACCTACAAAGAGGAACTGGTACCTTTCCTACTGAAACTGTTTCACAACATGGAGAAGGAGGTAACCCTCCCTAACTCATTCTAAGAAGCCAGTATCACCCTAATACCAAAGCCAGAAAAGTATACAACAAAAAAAGAAAATTATAGACCAATATTCCTCATGAACAAAGGTGCAAAAATCCTCAACAAAATACTAGCAAACCAAATCCAACAGTACATCAAAAAATAATTCATCTTGTTCGAGTGAGTTTCATCTCAAGGATATGAGGATAACTCAACATATGCAAATCAAAAAATACGATTTACCACATAAACAGAATTAAAAACAAAAACCATATGATCATCTCAATAAATGAAGAAAGAACATTCAATAAAATCCAGCACCCCTTCCTGATAAAAAACCTTTAACAAACTAGGCATTGAAGGAACAAACCTCAAAATAATAAAAGCCATATATGATAAACCCACAGTCAACATCATACTGAATGGGATATAGTTGAAAGCATCCCCCATAAGAACTGGAACAAGACAATGAAGCCCACTTTCACTTCTATTCAACATAATATTGTAAGTCCTAGCCAGAACTATTAGGCAAGAGAAAAAAATAAAAGGCATCCAAATCAGAAAAGAGTACGTCAAATTTCCTTATGATTTTCTTAATAACATTTTCTTTTCTTTATTATAAGAATACAATATATAACATATATAAAATAAAAAGTATGTGCTAATCAACAGTTTATATTATCATTAAGACTTCCAGTCAACAGTAGGCCATTAGTAGTTACATTTTTGTGAAGTTGAAAATTATACATGGATTTTCAGCTGTGTGAATAGTTGGCACTCATAACCCTGGAATTGCTGAAAGGTCAACGGTAGGACTTGAAATTCTATAGAGCAAATAGAAGAACTTTAGACAACCACTGCTGCACAGTACTTACAAAAAAGTTACAGAACTAGTCTCACAAGGTACATAATTATCATGAACTAGAAAAATCTATCAAAGGTAAAAGATGAAATGGTTATAGTACCTTATTACAGCATATGCTAGATTTATTTTTAATTTTGATATATGTTTCTGTGAAAAAAGACAAGTAATTTTTCTCGTATGTTTTTTCTTGTATTTAGATAGTACATTCTTGAGATGACCATGAATAGTCTCAATTTTTGCCTAGTTATTCTGTAATTCTGCCTGCTATGTGCTATCTACAATGTTATGAGGAGTGAGATCAAAGAGGTCATAGACATGCTTGCTTAAAAGTATCACCAAATAAAAAGCACAGGAAAAGCCTTTGACCAAAACTAACTTGCCAAAAGCCATGTGGTAATAGTATTCTAGCAAATTCTCTTTAGGAAAATAGTTTCACTCTTTTATTTTTAGGCTTTATCAGGAAAAAGCATGTGCAGCTACTATAATTTGCATCAACTGAAGCATTACATTTCACGATTTACTTGTTCATGGAAGCATATGAATTCAGATGTAATATTCCTACCAAGAAACAATATTCTAAGCCAATGGGAAAACTGAAAATCAACCTTAGTACTTAATCTTTGTTACTATAAATCTCACCTTCCAGGTTATGATCTTCTTTTTTTCAGTTGAAATGCAGTTTCCAAATGCATCATTGATTTTTCTTACAACATATCAACTCATCTGTACATGAGCTAATAGGCAAATGAAATACTAGCTCTAAAATTAGATTTGGTTTTCTCGGTTTATTTGCTAGTGTCCCCTTACTAATCCTTTGCTGCCAAAATATATTATTTCAAAATTGGAGCACATAATGATTAGAAATCATTTCACCAAAATACATTTGTCTTTATTTTAGAATTATCTTGTCTTTATTATTGTTAAATATTAATTTTTTTGACAGAACATGTGATTGCTTTTCTGGCAATATGTCCTAATGATTCTCAGTTTATAATACTCCATCTACAATTCCTGAATTAAACATAACTATCAGAGTACTCACAATAGCAGAGAGATCATTTTATTGTGTACTGCTCTGATTGGAATTCTTGGATTTCCCAGTGTACAGCTCTGATGTGTATTTTAGCCTCAAGTCAGTCAGCAATACAATCAAGTACAAGCTGGCTTTTTCATCTCCTATTTAAATGTTCAGGGTTTTGGGGGTCACTTTACTTTCTCATGACTTTATTCTCTGCATAATCATTCCACAAGCACTAGATAAAAGTACATAAAAAGATGTGTTATAATTATTATAGACCTCAGATGATACAAAATTAACAAAATCAATATAAAGTTACTTATGATGTGACATGTTATGTGCAATATACACCAGAGAACTTCTGGGAAAAGAGAGAGATGACTTCTAGTTGAGATGATGAGGGAAGCTTTCATGAGGAATTTGAGATGGCAAAAAAAAACTGTGTACTTAGGAATGCTTAAGCTGTGTTTGCATGGCAACAATAGGACAAGAAGCATGGACTGTATGGAAAGATAATACAAATAAATGTAATTAAAAATAAGGCCAAGAAAGGTGAATCTGAACTCGATTATTAAATATTTTGATTGATTAAAAAATTTGACATTCAATCTGTAGGCAATGAGAAATTTTTTTATCTTTTTCCATTCCCCCCCCCATAAAAAGTCTAGTAAATAAACATAATATGGCAGTGTAAGCATAATTCATTAGGGGTAGGGAGAGCCTAGAGGCTGTAACTCCACTTAGAAGGCTATTATAACATTCTATAGTTGAGTTATATGGCCGTAATAGGGTGGAGATTGTCCATTTGGGAAAACAAAAATTATTTAGCTAGCAAAAGAGAAGATAATTGTACCTAGAAAATTAAATACCATGGTTACTGGGGGTATTGTGTTACAATTAAGAGCAGTGTAGAACTCAGACAAGCTTCTTGGTGAAGACAACAATGAATCTTATGTAAGATGACCATACGTCTAGTTTTTTGGGGTCAGTGCCAGTTTACATGTGTTCTTTATATTATTGATAAGGCTTGATTAAAATATTTTCCTCTCAAAAATGTCATGGTCTGGATAATAAATCATGTGGGAATCCTATTCCCTATCATACTTAATAGAATAACATCCAAGATAAACTGTAAAGTACACAATAAGAAAGATGAGAAGTTAGAATAAAGAAAATTAGAAAGAAGGATTGGAGATTCATTTATATAGAGAGGGTCTTTATTCCTGGGAATAGACTAACTCACTGAATGAAAAGATGGAAAAACCTTTTTTTAAAAGGTTGAAAAATTGGTTTCATAACATAGAAAGTATAAAAGCATTTAAAGATTACAGAAGTTGTCAGTCACAAGAGGCAAACCAGAATGGTGGTGTTGTGGAACCAAAAATAAAAGAGATTTGAGAAGACTGATGTAGACCCCTGGTAAAATCATGCAGATAACAAAGAGATTAAAGACCAAGATGGGTTCATTGATTTTATGACTAAGCAAGTGCACAAAAGGAAGCCTCTGGAATCTGAAAGTGATGATACAGGTAGTATTATATCCAACCTAGTGTCTGCCACAATGCTTGATAAAAAAGAACTCAGAAGCTAACTTATTAGCTAATGTAAGATAGATATTTCTCCTTATCTCCTCTGTCTCAAACGGTGCAATATTATCTGCTACTTGCAAAAGGCAGCACCAGAAACACTGCTGTCAAATGTTTCCCATTCTAAAGGTATTTTGTTGGGATGGGGTATGTCTTTTACGCAGGCAATATGATGATATTTGTTGAAAGAATAGTATCTTTTGCTTAAGTATAATGAGAACTGAATCCAGATTTTAAGATGATACTGGGTGAATGGCTAGTGGTTAATTGGAAGCAGTAATTCTATGTTTTGATTTTGGTTTGGATTTGTCAAGTTTAAAAAGACCTATGATGCTTGAAAGAAACATATGTGGAAGAGAATAAGCTGACAATGAAGAGGAACAAATTGGAAGACTAAAGGCTTGAGGAAGTGAGTTCCCAGTTCAAAGGGTAGGGTGAAGAGTTAACGGAAGTAAGGAATATGCAAAACTCTCCAAAACAGAAGGAAAGAAAGTGTCAATGCATACAGAAATTGAGGAAAAAATTAAGTGAGATGAGAATGAAAAAATTCATATTTAATGGCCTTATGGTTTTCCAATTAAATTGAGCAGAACTTCTGAGAACAAGAAACTGTATGCTATTTAAAACAAAACACTCTAAACAATTTGTGCTTGGTGGTAATAACTTTACATATCCCAAACACACCAGACATACCTTATATGAGAAAATGCTGAGCAGCTGTACTTGGCATGGTCTCTCCACACCTCTTCATCTATTCATACGCTGATTATTCTTTAAGACGTATCTCAAGTCTCATGTCCTTCCCAAAATCTGTCTTGACTGCTCTAGCACACAGTCATATCTCAATCCCCTGATTACTCATAGCAGTTGCTGTGTGCCTCATGCATTTGATACATCACCATCTGTGGCTCTTTCAAATTGTAAATATTTCTTGTTTACGTTTCCCAAATGATTGCAATCTCATATGAATTAGAGACTATGTAATTTTTTGTTTTACACCATGTTAATCCCTCTAATTCCTCATATGTGAATTAAATGCAAAATTTAAACAATACACATATGCACACAACTGATAGATTGGGAAACTGAAAATGGAGATGTTTTTCAACTGCACAATTATTGTTCACTAACATGAAATAAAATAAAAAATGCATTTACATCATTTCAAAGGCAATAAATAAAAAGACATCCATAAAAAATTATAGCTCTTTTGTTTATACCCTGAGGTTTCTTAAAGCATTCAATGTTGGCATCGTATTCTATTATAAATAAGCATTAAAAAAGCCTTTTACAAAAGAACATTTAATCACATTAGATAACATTTGAGACATTGCTTTTAAAAGAATATTATAATATATTTTACTTCATGATTGTTTTGGTAGGAAAAATAAAAGGATGCATAGAAATGAGACTAGAAAATATACAATACAGGTATTAGTATTTGTTATTTTAGATTAGTAGGATTACAGTTGCCTTTGGGGTCCTTGCATGTACTTTAATATTTTTAAAGTGAGTATCTACTATTTATGCAATTTAAAATATTCATATATTTTAAAGCACTTGGTTGCTATCTTATAAAACAATTCTAAAAGCCATCAAACAAATGAGATATATAACCATATCAGCACAAATAAGTTGTACAAAAGACAAAGTATACTGTAACTGCATGGAAACACGAGATTGTGCCACAATATATGAAAATTCTACATTGTTATAATGTAATTAATAATAGCTCATGAATTTGCTTCTGAATATATCAAATTAAGGTTTGGCATGACAGGCTTTGATATAGAACTTGATAATTCATAAAGTTACTTTTATATGTAAGAAACTATGATAAGTACTGAAAATATGTCACAAGAAAGAGTTCTGGACCAGAATTTATTCACTGTTTGAAATCACAGGCAGTCCTTGGGTTATGGATGACCCAATTTACAGGGCTCCATACTTACAGATAGGTTCCCAAGGCTCCCCATAAGGATAATTTATAATTAAATAATTAAATTAATAATTTGAGAACAGTTTCTTCTGTGCATGAACATACCTGCATGGTATAAGCGGTTTTGGTGAGTCTGTGTTCACACTATGGCCACACTTCCAAAGCAAAAGTCCACTGCAAGTCCAGGTGAGCCTGCAGCAAAGAGAAAGGTGATTACAGTGGAAACAAAAGGAGACATAATACACACTCGGAGAAAGGCCAGATGACATCATTCATTGGTTAAGCACTAGGCTTCAGACGCTGGATTATCAGAACAATTATAAAAGATAAAGCGAGAATAATGGAACATGTGAAAGGCAGTGCTCCAATGAAAGCATCAATTATTAATATTACTAAGCAGCATAGTGGATTAATTATTGAAATGGAAAAGTTATTATTGATTTGGTTAGAAGATCAAAATAAGCATAACATTCCTATTAGCCTAGTGTTGATGCAACATTAGACGAGTGTTAACCTTTCGTATTCTTTTTTGAAATTTCTTCTATTTCCTATCTAAATGTTTTGTATGAGTTTGTTTTTATGTTTTCTTTCTTTGCATTAAAAGAAAGAGCATAATAGTTTCTGTAACTTATTATTACGGTACAGAGGTATTATTATTACAGTATTACACTGTATTATTATTATCAATATGAGTCATTTTAGTATTATTATTACTATATATGTGCTGTTCATCATGGATCTGAGTTACATACAAATCCATACTAAAGACATCTTGAGGAACATATCTCATCAGTAAACTTGGACTGCCTGTATTTTTAAAAAACACAAAAATTAACTCTTTGGTACAGTGTGATAAGTATCATGACCACAAGGTATAACAGAAGGCTAGATGTACAACACTTTAAAAGTATCTGTGAAAAACTTGGTATTCTTTACTCAATTGAAAAGATTTTTTTTACAAAAACATCCAATTTTGTTATCGTCAAAATGCTTATTTTCCAACCATGCAAATTCCATAGAGAGGCTGAGGTTATTTATATCAAAATAGGAATTCAGGATTCTATGATAGTGGAAGATACCATTAAGTAAATCAAGGGGTTAAATGAGTTTGGAAAATTTGGAAGCATCCAAACTGTAAAGAACTGTTTATGAGAGAATAGGTCATTTGCGTTGTCATATAGGGTATAGAAATCAATAAGAGCTGTATAGCAGAAGAGCAGCCATCTGAAAATACTAGTATTTTGGAAAGAGTGCTTGATCAGTGGTGCGGAAAGAGGAATGCAGGGTCTTGAAGGTGAAATAAGAGTAGTTAAGATTCTTTCGCATCTAGGAATGGTTGAAAACAACAAAGGGGAATGAAGGAAGTGAGAAGAAAAGGTCAAGGTTTAGAAACCTAGGGAACGGTTAGCGGAAAAAAGAGACTAGCAGAAGGATGCTGGTGGGAGACGGTGATGGTGACGCTGAGAAGAAATCATCAAGCAGGTAGAAAACTTTTCATCCATTCATGCGATGATTAATTTAAAAATTATTTATTGTGTGCCTGTGATGGGCAGGCACTTTGCTGGATTCTTGGGATAATGAATGGAATAGAAACCATACCATCATGAAGTATATTAAGTTTATATCATAAGGAACATTTATAGTACTCTAAATAAAGCAAAATGGCAGGAAATGACTAGTGATCTAGAAAATAAAGTGTAGGGAATGAGGATAGGAAACATGGGATGAGGGTGGGGGCTGACTTAAAACAGAGCACTCCAGGAAAGCCTCAGTGAGAGTTTGACATTTGAGCAAAAACCTGATGGAAATGAACGAGCAAACCAAACGATAAAATGGGAAATTTCCAGGCAGAGAGACCAGCAGCAGGAAAGGCACTGAGACAGAAGCATACGTGAGTCTTCAGATAATACCATATTTTCAATGTCTCAACTATACTCAACAATAGTATATAAATGGAGATTTTCACTTGTCAATTCAATACATATTTCCCATTTAATTTTATTTTATATCTAAGAAAAATTTTTACAGAATTTTCTACTAAAGGCATTCAATAAAATTGCTAATTAAATGGCTGATTAGGGGAAGAAAAAGGAAATAATGACTTGACAAAATGCTTGTCCATCAAAATGAATATTCAGTACAGGTTTGCATATTCTTTAAGAAAGCATCATGTGCAGAAAATCATCTATTTAAGCCAAAAAGTTCCATGTTTTTAAGTGTTTTCATTCCATTGACTGAATATATTTAAACAGAACCCATCCACTGGGTTTCTGTTGCAGTCAGCCCACAATGTTTGGCGAATTTATCACTGAGAATAGTGTATGGCTTGATGCTATGACTTAATATATACATCACCTACTTGGCTCATTTACCTGGCACCAGCTCACAAGGTATCCTGTCACTCAGTTCATCTTCACAAGCTTATATTTTAGCAGAAAACATTTTTTTCTGCATAAAAATAGGAACAAAGGACAGTGTTTTTTGTATGCTGTCTTCCTTTTTCAAGACATGAAAATAATTTTCTAGCTACTGTACTACTTATGACTAAAGCTTATGCCATAGGCCATAGGCAGTGGGAATTCAGTCACATCTCTCCAGACATTAGAGCTTGTCCTATAGCCACTATAGGAAATATTATTCACAGCATTGCTTAAGATGTCTCAACCTTTTAAAGGCCTATTAAAATTTCAAATCTGAAGTTTTTCTTTTGTTTTGGGATACGTTTTGTTTGGATGATATTAATTGACCCATTGGAAATTCCTTCTTCTTGTTAATATGTAGTTTTCATCTTGATTTAATGTTAGTTATTTACTGACTGGCCTTACCTTTGTTGCTTGAGAGAGTTATTAATCTGTGTTAAATCACTATCTGCTTATTGCTAGTCACTCTAAATCATCCTCAGTAGAATTGCCCGTAGAACTGAAGTTTGATCCTGAATAAATATCTGCAATTCAGTATGTCTGAGCTCATGGTTTTTTTTTTTTCTTTTTCTTTTTCATTTATGTTGAAACTATTGTTTATTTTTCTCAACTCATGGGCTCATGTTAACATAGTGTGTTTCTCATGAGCAAAAGTAACATAAATGTTTACTATTTATTAGTGATGTTAGAGGATTACTATCTGTTACCAAAGGTGAATTTCATGCATCTCTCTTAAGCTCTACTTTCAGATGAACATGGCTTTCCAAATTTATCGAAAATTTGATTCCATGTAATCTAATGATAGGCAGATACTCCAAAACATATTTTCATTAATTTAAATTAATAAATCTTGCTAATACATGCCTTGCAGAGACTAATTTTGACTAGCAAAAATCACTTTCATGGGACTAATGCAAAAGAGCATCCAAATATCAAGTTAATTTCTTGCTCTGTCATTCTAATCATAACATTTTTGTGTGATTTCTTTTCACAAATTATTTGAATAGTCAGTAAACTCTCCCTGACATTTCCCAGAATAATAATTTCATTTTGATCCCAAGTGAATTCACAAGATATTTAGGTTTGCCCTCCCAACAATATACCTACTATTCTATCAATCTTTCTTATGGTGTGTCACCAAACCAAACTTGGTGTAATTAAAAATATATATACAATGATCACAGAAAATTGTAACCTTAGCACTAAACAGCTGTGTAAAGTTACAGAGTAGTGGAGAAATGACCTACTAACAGAACATTTCTAACTTTTGAATTTTCCTAAAAATTTTATTATGTCCAGGCTAAAAAGATTCATCCTAACATCAACGAGTGTATCTTTATTCTAAATTGGAATCTTTATATGTAAGGTTTATTGTATTTGATTGTTAGTTTATTGACATCAATCATTTTTTAGTCTTTTATGCTATTTGATGTTGCTATATATAAAAACATCACCTTTATCAACTCTTAGATCTCTGAAATAGAATACTGTACCACATTGAAAAGCAGACAATATTAGGAGAATTATTCACACATTAGCTATCAGATGTTTGCAAAAAATACAGGTTTTTTTTTCAATGTCAATCATTTATTATGTTTTTGTCTACCACAGTCTTGCAGAACAGGCTTGTTTCCCAATTTAAAGCCAAAGCAAGTAAATTTAACCCTCAATAAGAATTTTAGAATTTTAAAACTATCTTCCTGTTATTTTCCCTCTTTTCAATTTTTCAATAATATAGCTAATCAATTTTGTAGTCTTTATTGAAATGTTTTGAAGTATTTAGTTTTTTCCACCTGCTAAGGGTATGTTTTATGACATATAAAGAATACATTTGCTTTTAAAGACATTCTTCTTCCTATATGTTTAGGATAGTAACTTTATGTCTGGAGAGCCCCAGAGTAGGATCAAACCAGAAAAAGCATCTTAGAGCATCATAAACTGTAATTGTTACTTTTCCCAGTGTAAATTTTATTTTTCAATACTCTAAAGCCACCAGATTTAACATGTGCAATGTAGCAATGTCTGATACTCCATCCTACAAACTCTCTTTATCAAATATAGCTTATTTCAATAACAGAAGCATTCATATTTTTCAACAATAGTCAAAATGAGTATGTGTGTGTGTATGTATATTCACACTTTCTAATTCATAAACTAGCTCATAATTGTCCTACTAGGACTGGAACTGATTCAAATATAAACCAAATAAACAAAGTTTTATACATGCTTGTTTTAATTTTGTTATTTCTTTGCATAATCAGTGTAAAAGAAATAGGGCCACATATAGGCAGTTAAGTCTTCAGTTCAACTGGTTCATCATCAGTGCAACATATGAAGTAATAATGTCTTTTGAAAAATCTATTAGCATATCACAACCTTGGTTTCAGGAAGAGCACTGTGGATGGCAGACTCCTTATTAGAATTTCAGATGTGTATTTGTCTCAGAAATCAAATCTTTTTATGTAATATGACAGGAATAAGTTTAGGGAGATTGAATTTACAATTTTAAGTAAGAGTCTAAAGACTTCTTAAAGGAAATGAGTAGACATTTAAGCAAATACAAAATTGGCATCACATGAAGAAATCACCAATTCAGGCAAAAATATCTGAAATCGATGGGTATATAAACAAGGATGGGTTAAGGCTCTCAGTGGGGTCACAATAAGAGCAATGGATAGGAAATAACTAATAGCACAGAAAGTATGAAAAAAATATTGGTAGGAGAACAGAGGTAAGAGAGAGGGAGTAGAGAAGAATTAATACACCAGTTCTCCTCTGATTAGGAAATAGAAGGATATGAAAGACTTTTACACCTGCTAAGTAACACAAGAAATAACCAGATCAACCAAACTAGCATACTATTTTTTTAAGCCATTTAAAAATTATGTGTAAAGATCAGGTCCCATTTATTTATTTTTGTTGTTGCTGTGATTGCCTTTGGAGTCTTCTTCATAAATTCTTTCCCTATACCAGGTCTATAAGAGTTTTTCCCAACATTTTCTTCTAGAATTCTTACAGTTTCATGCCTTAGGTTTAAGTCTATTATCCACCGTGAGTTGATTTTTGTGAGAGGTGAGCAGTACAGATCTGTTTCAGTCTTCTACATGTGGCTATACAATTTTCCCAGCACCATTTATTGAATAAGGATTCTTTTCCCCAGTGTATGTTTTTGTCTACTTTGTCAAAGATTAGATGGCTATATGAGGATGACTTTATAGCTGAGCTCTCAGTTCTGTTCCATTGGTCTATGTCTCTGTTCTTATGCCAGTACCATGCTGTTTTAGTTACTATTGCCTTATAGTATAGCTTGAAGTTTGGTAAATTGATGTCTCCCAATTTGCTCTTTTTATTTAAGATTGCTTTTGCTGGACCGGGTCTTCTCTGGTTCCATAAAAAGCATAGAATTATTTTATAAATCTGTGAAAAATGACGTTTGTATTTTAATAGAGATTGCATTAAATCTATAGATCACTTTGGGTAGTATACACATTTTAAAAATGTTGATTCTGCTGATCCACTAGCATGATATGGCTTTCCACCTGTTTACATCCTCTGCTATTTCCTTCCTCAGTGTTTTGTAATTCTCCCTGTAGAGGTCTTTCACCTCCTTAATTAAATATATTCCTGGGTATTTTATTTTCTTTGTTGCTATTGTGAAGGGTATTGAGTTTTTGATTTGGTTCTCAGTTTGACTGTTGTTGGCATACAGAAATGCTACTGATTTGTGTACACTGATTTTGTATCCTGATACTTGGCTGAATTTGTTTATCAATTCCAGTAGTTTCATGGCAGAATCTTTGGGGTTTTCTACATATAAGATTATGTCATCAGCAAAGAGTAATAGTCTGAGCTCTTCTTCCCCCTTTCGTATGCCCTTGATTTCCTTCTCTTGTCAAAAGCTTCTGCACAGCCAGGGAAACTATCACAAGAACAAACAAGCTACAGAATGAGAGAAAATATTCACATGCTACACATCTGATAAAGATCTGATAACTAGAATCTATATAGGACTCAGGAAAATCAGCAAGAAAAATTCAAACAACCCATTAAAAAGTGAGCAAAGGACATGAACAGAAACTTTTCAAAAGAAGACAGACTAACGGCCAATAAACATGAAAAAATGTTCAACATCTCTAATCATCAGGGAAATGCAAATCAAAACCACAATGAGATACCACTTAACTCCAGTGAGAATGGCTTTTATCAAACAGTCCCAAAACAATAAATGTTGGTGTGGATGTGGAGAGATAGGAACACTCATACACTGCTGGTGGGACTGCAGTACTAGTACAATCTCTGTGGAAAGCAATATGGAGATACCTCAAAGAGCTAACAGTAGAAGTACCATTTGATCCAGCAATCCCATTACTGGGTATCTACCCAAAGAAAAAAAGACATTCTTTAAAAAAGATATCTGCACTCCGATGTTTATAGCACCATAATTCACAATTGCTAAGATGTGGAAACAACCCAAGTGCCCATCAGTACATGAGTGGATTAATAACATGTGGTACATGTGTACCAGGGAGTACTACTCAGCCACAAGACACAATGGTGATCTAGCATCTCTTGTATTATCCTGGATAGAGCTGAAGCCCATTCTACTAAGTGAAGTATCCCAAGAATGGAAAAACAAGCACCCCATGTACTCACCATCAAATTGGATCCACACTGATGTTCACATATGGTAGTAGCATTCATCGGGTGTTGGGCAGGTGGTGGGGGGAGGAGGGAATGGGTATATTCACAGCTAATGGGTGCGGTGCGCAACATCTTGGGGATGGACAGGCTTGAAGCTCTGACTCAGACAGGGCAAAGGCAACACCCCTAACTCTCACCATATATAAAAAATTAATTAAAGATGTATAAAAGATTTAAATGTAAGACATGAAATAATAAAAAGTCTAGAAGAAAATGTAGTAAAAACTTTTCTATAGAAGACATTAGCCCAGGCAAAGAATTAACGACTAAGGTTCCCAGAGTCAAATACAGCAACAATGAAAATAAATAAATGAGACTTAATTAAATTAAAAAGCTTCTGCACAGCAAAGGAAATGATCAGCAGAGCAAATAGAGAACCTATAGAATGGGAGAAAATATTTGCAAACTATACATCAAATAAAGGGCTAATAACCAGAATTTATAAACAACTCAAGCCAAGCAGCAAAAAAAAAACAAAAACAAACAAACAAAAAAAACAACCCTATTAAAAAGTGGATATTCACTGGTACAATCCAATGAAATACACAGTTTCAATCTTTTCCCTCAAAATTCGGTCTACAACTCAATGTCATTTACATTACTACTCACATGATCCATGCCAGCTTTAGTACAAAATATTTTTCACAGGAAGTAAATCTATATGTTTTGTATCCTCCTTTTATATATTGGAAATAATACTTTATTTATTTTTACTTTATTTCCTAAAACCTCATACAAACATATGGAAAACTATTTTCAAACACATTACTTGGATGCTTCAAACATTTTGCACTTCATCTTCCCTCAGTAGAATGTGGTATTTTCTAATTTTACTTTAATTATATTTAGAAAAAGCAAAATACATATCATAATATGTATCATAGTAAAAGAGTCCCCCCTTATCTATGAGGAATACATTCCAGAACCCCCAGTGGGTGCCTAAAACCACAGATAGTGCCAAATCCTACATATACTATTTTGTTCTATACATACATATCTGTGATAAAGTTTAATTTATATATTAGGCACAGTAAGAGATTAACAAATAATAAAATAGAACAATTATAACAATATACTGTAGTGAAAGTTATGTGAATGTGGTCTCTTTCTCTCCCTCTCGAAATGGCTTTTTGCTCTGTACTATGCGTGACTGAAACTGTGAAAGGCCACGCCTGGGATAAGAGGGGACTCCTGCAATAAATGCCCATCTCAACACCTTTTTTTTTTTTTTTTTTTTGACGGGGTCTCACTCTGTTGCCCGGGCTAGAGTGCCGTGGCATCAGCCTAGCTCACAGCAACCTCAAACTCCTGGGCTCAAGCAATCTTTCTGCCTCAGCTTCCCGAGTAGCTGGGACTACAGGCATGCGCCACCATGCCCGGCTAATTTTTCTATATATATTTTTAGCAGTTCATATAATCTCTTTCTATTTTTAGTAGAGACGGGGTCTCGCTCTTGCTCTGGATGGTCATCTCAACTGATCAGTGTCATGAAAAAGAATAGTCTTGAATAATGCACTGTGGGATGCCTAAGCAGTGCTTTCTGGTGTATTCAAGTGCTAAGATTGTATATAAGGAGTCAGAAGCATCCGTTAAAGAAGTTTACACTTAAGCTTAGTTACAGTTCTATGATAATTAATTCTAGTGGCCACACGAGCTTGATAGAAAGAACTCAGTGGAGATAAAACTCAGTTGGTCGGTTTGTTTTTCTTTTCCATTCTGAGTTTAGGCAGAACACAAACATAAAGTGCCAAATCTGGAAACACACCAGGCACTGTTCATAGCAGCTGCAGCAACAAATCAAGGGCCAGTATTTTTAAGTAGGAACAAGGCAAAAGCGAGACTGGTCTTCAATTAGAATCCTCGGTACACACCTTGCTAATAGATAATGAGCATGTTGAGAGGTATCAGCTTTAGATACAAAGTATAAAATACACAAAACATGGCATTGAGAAATATTTTTTTATTCTCTTTATTCAGACAACTGGATTAAAGACACTGAAAGAGAGAAATTTGCAGTTGGTGATTAGGATATCCTGCTTGAAATTTGGGCTAATGTGAAAGTGTTTGAAAAGCTAAGTTTGTGCATTTTCTCTCTCTCTCTCTTTCTCTCTCTCTCTTTCTATGCACACACAATATGTATATGTATAAGATATTAACAGTTTTCAAATATGTTATTGGTTCTATTATTTGTTTGTAAGCATAGACAAGTGAGTAAAAGACTTCATTTCTGCTCAAATAGTATTTAATTTCTCATTAAAGCACATATTAAGGTCCATAACAAGGGCTGGGCCTGTAAATTTTGTTCAGTTGGCTCCATATAGCTGAGAGGAAGAGCTATTTTGCTGACATAGCTTTATACTCCTTCTGACTCCTAATTCTATTGAATAATTCACTAATAAGCCATCATTTTTGTGGAATATACACTAGGGAGTCTTGTCTCTTCTAAATGGTTTTAATTTTTCCACAGAGAAAAGTGTGTATTCAATATTGATTTTTATATTATAAGCTCCCTATATAACCTAAAGACAGCAAGTTTCTTTCTTCCCAAATGGTTTCTTTCTCTGAGAAGTAGGTTGATCAATAACATGTCACATATTGTTTAGTCTTCTACTAGATTGAAACTTGATATGAGTATCACATCTTACAGATAAGCAATCTTCCTCAAATAATGATTTTTTTCCTATCATATTCTATATGAAACAAGTGCAAAAACAAAACATTTTCTCCCAAATTACTCCGCAAACCTAATATGAAATACACACTAATCTTCATTACGTGGCAGAAGTTATTTAAGCTACTTAGCTCTTAGGATAACAATGATTTGAATTTGACTTTAATGTAGCAAAGAACTACAGTACATTTTCCATTTAGAATGAATGTAGTTTAAATGAGGTTTAATTTTAGAACATAGTTATAAGGCACCTTCTGTTTAGAAATCCTGCTGTTTGGATGTGATTGTATTTCACAGAATCTGCGGTTACAAATTCCATTTTCCTCAGAATGCTGCCATGTGAATGAGGCTTTTGAGCAGAACACTTGCTGTTACCAGCTACCTTCCATTCACAGGACTGCCTCCTGAATGTGCTTTCAATTAGGAAATCTCAATAAGTTCATTTTAAAATAAAATTAAAAAAAAAAAGACTGATTCAACTCTGCAGCCTAGAATTAGCAGACCATTTTGAAACTTGGTTCCCACTGTTCTTGATGTTGAGAGTCATCAAAACAGGGAAAAAAATAAAAATGTGTAAGAAAAGAAATTTTTAAATTATCCAGTTTTTTAAAAATTTTGTGCCAAAAGGACAGATGGTGTAGTCAACACACCCAGGGTCATGTATCTGGAAATCTAATCACAATATCCACCTCCTACCGTAAATAATTCTATCTGTAAGCACTTGTTATAATACTGAAAGGAGAAATGAAACAAGTAAGCATAAATCTGTATGTTAGTCACTCAGAATGCAGAGAAGGTATCCTGAAAAGTTAGCAAATGAAAGAAAAAATAAAGAGCAATAAGGAAATGTCACAAGACTATCATCCTTCCATTCTAACAATTGAAAAGCACAAGGATTTACAACATAAAAATCTATGCCACTTTCAATTTGTTGTAATTCCTTCTTCATCTAGTTCAAATAAGCCCTGTTTCAGAAAAATCTCTAGCAATCATCATATTGACACTTTATCTAGACTGAGTGCTAATGAGCCGAGATTTTTCTGCCATAATTTTTACCCTAGAGCTCACACTGTCACAGCCCATCAAAGAAACAGTACCAGGCACATTTTCAATCTAAAAACACTTTCCTCTTTCAGAAGCTTCGGTTTTCAAGTGTAGGGGATTATTTGTTCCTGAATATCTTTTTCCCTACTCTATTTCAATTGTCTATATGACTCGTAATGAAATGAAGCAAGAATAAAAATGTTCCCTTCACTGTCAATTTGTGTCTTTCTTTATCCTTTCCAAAATCTGATTATTTTCATTTAGACCAAGCCCTTCAGAAGTAATGCTCCAATGGCAGCCATGTATATTCCTTACCTTAAAATAAATTACAGGAACTATCTTAGGGAGAGAAGAGAACAAAGTTGTGATACAAGGGAGACAAATAAAAAAAGTAGTAAAAAAAAAACTGTATAGAAGCTACTGAGCAAATATATTTCATATTAATGGTACTGTCTTAGTTAGCTATGTCTTCCTGATGTCTTTTTATATTCCCTGACTTTATTAGAATTATCACTGTCTTACAATTTTTTCTCTCTCTCTCTTTTTTTTTTATTTTTTGGTAGTTTTTTTCAGAACTCTAATGCTTACCTATTATCCTAGTGAAAATAGCCAAACCTCACTTCTCAGGTGAAGACTCCTGTTAACAGAGAACCTTCTCTGTTAAAGGTAACTTCATTGTTTATGATACAAATCCAAATAAAATATCATTAAGTGTGTCATCATCACTGCCTGCCCTTCCAAGATAAAACAAATATACAAATAGACTAACACTTCTAAATAAAGAGATCAGCATTTTCCTCAATACATAGGTGTTTCTTTTTTGTCTCTTTTCTACCTCTTAGGGTCACCCATCTACAATCACAGCCATTCTGGACATTTTGAGAGGAGAGTCAGTTGATTTTTCCCTGAGTTCAGAATGCATGGGATTGAGGAGAAAGAAAGAACAGTGTTTGTCCACTAACCTCTGTGCCAGTCAGATCACAATTGGACTACATGTTAGCTACAGCATCTGAAATCTAGAAATAGAGTTGTTTCTATATATTTTATGCATTTTTTCTGTTGTTTTCTTATTATCATAGTAAAAATTCCTATCAAAATATTTCAAAGTTGAACTGTGTAGAAATTAGACTGTTCTTTATCCAAGTCTGGATAATTTAGGGAGGAAAGATACCAGAGCTGGCTGTTGTGTTCCAAAGACTTGCTCAAAGAAAAAAAATCCCAAAAGGGCCATGGATGATGCTAAATCAGGTAGAAATAGGATTTGGGGAAGTAAAAATAACTAATAATGTAGATTCCTCCATGCCTTTATTATTTTTCTCTTGAAGTCCAATGTCATTATATTGCTAAAATAATGTATCACCCTTATCCTAATGAGTTAGCTCACTACAGTGTGTCTGGTATTATCAGTGTGTATTTTTTCTAAGTATTTCATACACTGACTAAAGTACTTGCCTTGTAAGAGGATTGCTATGCCCTTTATGTACGACTCCTCAAAAGAATTGCTGCATTTGCTGCTTCCGCTTCACATCTGCCCATTCTCTCTTAAACTTGCTCTAAACAGGTATCTGACTCGCCGCTCCACAAAACTAGCCTTATTAAAGTCATGTTGCAGATTTAATCATCAATTCCCTGAATTCACGTTACTCCACTTAGCAGCAATATTTGATACCTTTGATTGCTTTTTCAGCCTCAAAATACTTTCTCCACTTAGCTTCAGGGAAACCATACTCTCTTTGTTCTCCTCCCTGATCAATGACTTCTCCTTTCAGTATTCTTTCCTGTTTAACTTCATCCACTCAACCTGTAAACACTGAAATGACCCAGGGTTCAGGACTTGGACATATTCTCTTTTTAACCTACATCCAATCCCTAGGAAACCTGATGCCATCTCATGGCTTTAAATGCCATCCATATATTCACCAAGACGCTCTAATTTATTTCTTGATCCCAGAGATCTCCCCTGAATTCCAGATCTATATAGCCAACTGGCTTTTCACATCTCCACTTGAATGCATAATAGAAATCTCCAATGTTAAATCATGGCTGCAGCAGAGATGACTTGGCGTTTGGTAAAGATCTGTGGTTTTGCCATGGAATATAGAGCCAATGAGAGAGAATAAGGTGCTTAGTCAGGGACTACATTTCCCTATAATCCTCCCCCAACCTTACTTCTAGGTCACTACATCTGGGTGACAGAATGTAGGTAGGAGCATCGTAGTTCCCTTATGGGCTGAAAGTGCACTTTTCTACTCTGTCTATTGGTGGAGGACAACAGGATGATCTTGAAGCCACAGGATGGTAAAACCATGAAGTAAAGGTAGCTCAATTCTCAGTCAACCCTTAAGGGAGGGGTATCCAGAAGAATTACCCAAGGAAGATATCCACATTGAATTATATGTGAGTAAGAAATAAATTTTTATTGTGTTAAGTCATGAGATTGTTGAAAAATTTGTTACAGCATTAACAATGATATCTTAATCATTAGGGTCTAATGCAAATCCAAAAGGCAAATAAAATCCTAACTTACTTTTTCATCTTACCCCCAAGAAAACAGATAAATTCTGATCATCTATCAGTTGCTGAGGCTGAAAATCTTGTAGCTATCCTAGACTTTTTTCTCTTTCACACTCCACTTCCATCTATAAATCCTATTAGAGCAACCCGCAAAATAAATCTATATTCTGAGTTTCTCATCACATGCTTTGGTCTACCCATCATCACAGTTTGTCTGAACTACTATTATATTGTTCTATTCATCTTTACTGCTTCCACACTTGCCCACCTGTAATATTTTTTGCATTTGGTGATGTTTTTAATAAGTAAGTTATTCATAGATATTGTCAGGGATGCAGACTGCAACAGAGATTAGTATAAGAGAGACGATTAGGGAGTACCCTGGGGACTATCACCTGTGCAAGAGAAGAAAGCAGGATCAGGCAGAGCAAGAAGGTGAGCTGCAATGCAGTCTCAGCGAAGACTTCAGCTAACCCCATGGAGAGCTCTGAAATTGGCATGGCCTTGCATAATTGCTCCAAGTTTGGGCAGTAGGACTGAGGCTTTATATTCCCACATCAACCAGTCATTCTTGCAGCCTTCCTCTGGAATGAGGCATGGCCTTGGGCAAGGCACCTCTCTTCAGTTAAGGCAATTCTAGGGGAGGACTGATGGTTGAGGGTTTTCTGCTGCCAGCATTTCTGTGCCCTGAGAGAATAAGACCAGCAGTCCTGAAGAGGGATCTGGAAAACACATCACAATGTCCAGTGCATCAAAGCATATCACTTCTATGCTGACAACATTTCAGTGGCTTTCCATCTTACCCAGGATCAAGTTCAAAGTCCTTTTCAGAGCTGTCAAGGCCCCTTAGTAATCTGGCTACTGACTATTTTGATATTATCTTACTAATACAGCCTTACTCATTGTGCTTCAGCGCCGCTGAGCTGTTGCCCTGTATTGGGCATGTCAATCACAGTTTCACTTCAGGACTTTCCCCTTGCTGTTTCCTTTACTCCTGGAATGTTTTTAATCTATATGTTACAGGGCTCAGCCCCTTACTTTAGTCCAGGGGTTGGCAATTTTTTTTCTATAAAGGGCCAGATAGTAAATATTTAAGGTTTTGGGCCATACAGTGTTTATCACAACTACTCAATTCTGCTGCTATAGCCCAAAAGCAGTAATGGAAAACATGTAAATTAATAAGTATGGCTATGTTCCTATAAAACTTTATTTATAAGAATAGTTGGCTAGATTTAGACTATGGGCAAATAGTTTTCAGACTCCTATTTTAGTCAGATGTTGGCTCAAATGTAGCCTCCACTGAAAGCAGTGTAGCAAGTTAATTAAGATTGGTTTGGGATCTACTCACTCTAGACGTGTCTCTTCTGGCTCTGACAATTGTGATCTGAGTAGCCTTAGGTTTCCTAGGTCTTACTTGAAAATACAGATTATACTAACACCTTCTACATAAGGTTGATGGTTAAATGAGATAGTACATATAAAACAATTATAATAATGCATGGCACAAAACAAGTGCCTAATAAAGAAACAGCTGCCCATCACTCTCAGTTTTCTCACATTACTCAGGACTTGTCATTATCTGACATTTTGTTGTTTATTGAATCAGTTAGTTTTTATTCAATTACTATATCTTTATTCTCCTCTACTAGAATAAAGCTCTATGTCAGGAGAGACTGTCTTCTTGGTTCACTGCTGAATTGCTTGATCTTGCTGAAGTATCTTACATATAGTAGGAGCTCAGTAAGTATTTTGGGGTGAATAAATGAATTAAGAGGGTTTTTGTACCGTGAGGGCCTTGATACTTGGTATGAATTCTCATTCCAAGCGCATTAGTAGTGTTGGCCAGCTACTTATCTGAGCCAAGCTGTCTTTATTTGGCAATGGAGACAGGAGAGCCAATGATGACTCTAAGAAAACATTCATCCTATGCCTCAGAATTATCTGTATTTTCTTTCTTCTTAAGGGTGTACTTAAATATACACATATACATTTAACAATGGGATTCAGTGGGTAGTTATTTGTCATATGTATAATATGCCACCCTTGAGTCTTCTTATTCAGCATCAACATTCCTGAACTAGCACAATGGTGTTAATTTCCTGGAGCTGCAGGAGCCTCCCCAGCCCTCCCATGATCAGACTGATCTGGAGTAACCTAAGACATATGTAAACACATTTCTAATTTGTCTTGTTTGTAAGTCATGAGCCCTATTACAAGCAACCAAATTAAAAAAAAAATTATTTGGTAATCTCTGCTTTATTAAAGTTTCAAGGGAAAAATTAGAATAATTCTTATCTATGATACTCCCTACTGCTCATATCCTAGAAAGCTCTCTCTTCCCTATCCGCCTATTAAAACGCTATCCGGCTTGGGTTCTACCTCCTCCTCTTAGGTTACTGCTGAAGTCCATAGTAAACTTCATCCCGTAAATGCACTTGACTCTACCCTGACCATCATAATTAAAGTACAACCCTCTCAATACTCCCAGTATTGCTTCTGTTTCACTGATTAATTCATATTTTTTCATAAGAGGCTTATCATCTTTTAATATGCTATAATAATATGCTCTTTTCATGAATGTATTGTTTATTGTCCACCTCCCTAGAATGTAAATTCTAGAGGGCAAGGATTTGTCTGTTTAAGTAACTGATATGTCTTGAATACCCAGAAGAGTATCTTACACATAGTAGGCTCTCAGTAAGTATTTGTTGAGTGTATTGTCATTAACACACTGCCATTCTGTTCAGTTTTTACCTTGTTCATATTTTTTTGTAGTAACTAAATGTACGTCCTTATTTTCTCTCCAAAATTAGACCACTAAATAGAACATTGGGTCTCTTCTCAACACCTTCTCCCACCCTGACAAATGCCAAGAATAATATTACATAAATATTAGAAACACAATCAACATTTGTTGAGTGATTGAATAAAAAGATAAATAAATGGTGGCTTTAGGATGTTATTTAGTCTTTCACAACCATGACAGAGCTAAATCTCTGCAGTTTTGCTGTCATTGTTGTTATTTAATATTTGTTTCTGTATTTAATATAACGTGGGCATAAGTTTTTACTAATATGTGTTCCAATATTTTGTTTAGAAAAATAGTAACCTCTAGACAGGAACAACTGTTTAGCTGCAAAGACCCTGAGTAAATTATTAGCACAAGTGAATATTTTCAGAAGCCCTGAGGCATCAACACTGCTGGGCCAAACTAAAGGATTTGGGAAAGAAATTATTATTCCGGAACACAGTGTTTTCCAATCATTTCTGGAAATCATTCAGCAACATAGAATTATATTTATTACATTCATGTAAGAAGTTGACTTTTATTTTCCATCTTCTCTTAAGGAGAAAAAGGAAAGGTAAATTGCATCATGATTATTGTGACATTTCATGGTCAAGGAAAGTTTAAATTACATATTTATCTGTACAAAAGTTCAGGAATTCTAAGGGTAAATAAATTCAATTCAAAATTCATCTGATACCAATTTAATTATAGAAATTAGAAAATTCCAGATTTTCTGAGTCTAGCTTCCTATCTTGATTTAGAATTACATCTAAGGGAACCAAAGATTTTGCAAGTATTTTTAGTTTATCTTCAATTTTTAAAGTATCTAGAACATTGCTTTTATGTTCACATAAATATAATTGTTTAATTAATATAATTTTGAACTCTGAGGGAGAGAGAAATCCTGGCGTCTAAATATAAAACAATGCTGTAATTTTGGGCTTGCTATAGTTTCAAAATAATGTAGCCAAGTATAAAGATAGTGACATAGACAAATTGCTAATATATTAAATTTCAAGTGGCAGAGTAAATCTAATAATTAATTCCATGAAAGTTAACAGATCTATAGAAATTTATTTACAGAATGTTACATTTTCCCCACACAACTGTTGAGAGTTGTTTAGATTATCTACTTTTAAACTTTAAAATCATTGAAAAATGTAGCTGCATTTTAAAACTACATATTATCACTATTTCTCTAAATTAGGAGATATTTTCTTTTTTCCTAAGGAAAAAAAAATGAATGTTTTCATGAAGATAAAATTCACTCAAAACCACAAATGTATTCTAAATGCTAAAACTTAACACTTAAACCTGCTTTACTTTCAACATTATTTTCTCTAATTCTAACCACAGTATAAACCTAAGTTGTCTGTCTGAAGCTCTGGTTCCTGAAGAAAAAAGGTCCCTTTTTAGTAATCTCTTCATATCTTCACTTTAACTCATGTTTCACGTGAACGTCCAGCAATATTAATTATGCAAACTGATGATGATCCTTGGTATTCCATGCACAGGAATAAGCATAAAATATGTACTTCTAACATAACATGCAGAATCCAAGCAGATATTAGATGTTATAAAATATATTCATTCTTCCTCTTTTCCCCTCCATCCTCCTTCATTTCTTCACTCTATCTTTCTATTCCATTTTCCGACTCTTCCTTTCTTCTTTTCTTCTTTTTTCTTTCTTTGTTGGTTTATCAATTTTATTGTAACCACAGTCAATCAACTTATCCTTTTCATATGCAGCACATAGTAAGTCCAGTGTTTAAGCTCTGGCAGGGACATTTAGTTTTTTGTTATTTATTATTATTTAGTATTCTGTTACTTGTTTTCAATGTATATAAATATGTTATCTTTGAGTCTACCACTATGATAGATTTGGAAATAAATGCAATTTTTACCACATTTATACACCATGTAAAGTTTAAAACAAATAATATACCTAGAAATTACATATTATAGAAATACTAGTATCAGCTTCTTACAAATACAGCAAATAACTATTAAACATGCATATATTTCTTGCATAAAAACATTACCTGTCTGTCACTTGTCAGTGTTAATATTTATAAATTAATAGGCTCATGCATTAATTGATGCAATGAATTTGAAGTGAAAATTCTGTCCTGAAGAGACATGGAAAACATATATTAAGTGTTTAGTAAGGGTAGATGACTGAAAATAACAAGCTGAAACCTGAAAGGAATTACAGACCAATGCTCCTCGCCTGCAACACACACACATACACACGGTAATTTGGGGTGTACAGGAAAACCCCAGGTGACTAATAAATAATGGTTACCTCCCCTGGAGTGGCTGCTGTATAAAGCATGATCCGCTCATTTGTTCCAGGTGGTAAACCTGAACTGCTTTGTGTGTTTGAATTGTGTGTCTGGACTTGAGCTTGTCACTCTGCCCAGGATATCAGCATTTTAAGAGTGATTCTTGAACACAGGCTGATCAGTGGAACTTGGGTGGTCAGTTTCTCTCAAATGGTCAATTTATCTGAAATAGTCCTCTGTTGGAACCTTTGGATTCCAACAGATAAGCAATGTTTTTTCATTATGAAAATATGGCCTCATCCCAAACTCCATGATTGAAGGTACTATACCTTTGTTCTGTCCATATCCTACCCCTCCTGTGGGTATTGCCAATGCTTAAGAGATAACTCACAGGTACAGAGTAGGGGCGGTCATGGGGAAGAATCCACCATGAGCAGTATGGTTCATGACCTGTCTATTTTCTTACACCCACAGACCCCGACTCACAATGCAGTGTTTCTTCCACCTCCTGACCTTTGTCAGTGAAACATGGTATGAGCTACTGTACCTATCCATTGAAAACAACCTTCTATTCCAATCAGATATCTAGGGTTTGACCCCTGTTCACACCCTATTAGTCCTTGGGCAAGTCACTTCAACTCTGAGTATTAATCTTCTCATCTCTGAAGTGGTGATAATGACAATACCTATCTCAGGGTTGTTGTGAATTAAGTGACATCGGACTAGTAAATCCTTTAGCACAGAGCCTGAAACAGACTAAGCAAATCATGAAAGGTAACTGTTATCATAGTTAATGTTTATATTACTATTGTTAGATTCTTAAACATTAATCAGCTGGATTAAACAGGTAAAAACCAAGCCTAGTAGAATTTTTAAAAAGCAGTGAAAATTAGGTATAGCTAAATTTACTGAGCATGATGTAAAAACAGATCCATGGAACCTCAATAAGAGAACTAGTGGCAGTCTGCTTCTTCCTCCTGTCCCTCTATTTCCAGTTTATTCCCTCTATTGCGACAATGTAACCTATCTTGAGATTTTTTTTTTTTTTCCCTGAAGTCATGGTGTGGTCTTTGTAAATATTCCACCCTCTGTCTTTAGCCTTTATTCCTGCCTTCTGGCATAGGGCTCCTTATTCTACTACAGGATCAAAGTCCCACTATTGTCCCTTCCCCTAGCTCTCCTCAAATTCACATGAGCACGTAGTCAATGAATATCTCTTCATAGGTACAATCCGTTGTAAATTTGTGAGAAAGTACATTTTTCTTCACATCACTTTACTCTTCCTTTTGCCATCCCATAATAAGAACCAGAAGAAAGAATAAATACATTGGAAATTTTATCAACCACAGATAAAGTAACTTACCACTACTGAGACTCGTGTGATTAAGTTTTTAATATTTCCATTGCATGATCACAGTTTAGTCAGGGACACTCTAAGCGAGAATGTGGCTTGTAAAGCTTTTAGAACCAACCAGAATACATAGTTTAATACTAGATATTATAATGCAATTGAATAGTATTTCAAGACTCTACCTCACATAATAAGAAATGTAGAAAACATTTTGGAAAATTATGGTTTACTTTCCACCATCTTGCAAGAATAATAGTTTCCAAAATAGATTAAGAATGAGGAATGAAAAACAACCTGTTAGGTACAAGGTACACTATTTGGGTGATAGGTTCACTAAAAGCTCAGACTTCACCACAACACAATATATCCATGTTAAAATTACACTTGTACTCCTTAAATCTACACAATAAATAGATAAATAAACTTCTTAAAAATTATGAATTATAACTCATAGAAGTTAAAATAGGCAATGCTTAATATCACATACTATTATGTAAAAATTATGTCCATGATATTTACCAAAATGAAAATTTAATATTTGCATTTTAGTTGAATAATTATTTTATTTTTATTGCATTTTCATTATTTATATTTTATTTTGAATATCTAATAAACATGTATAGGTCAAAAAACATCTATTTCTTTTTGTTTTAAAATTTAATTTCTAGTGAATACACAATTGTTTATTTTACCCAGAAATTTAAGTAAATTTAGTATTGAGTAAATAATACAATTGTTCATGCTTTTATAATTATCAATGAATCAATGGATTCAAATTATCTGTGTGCCATACAAAAATAAAAGTGAATAATAATTTAACAAATGCATTAAAACAAATGCAAAATGTACCTTTCCAGATTTTGATTTAGCTAATTAGGAACACCTATCAGAAGAGTTATTCCGCAATCAAAGAAAAGGCTTGGTTATAGAAGCCAAATGATCTTGATATTTGGAAAGGCAGCAGAGCAGTAATTTCACTGCTGTCTTTATGAGTGTGTTGCTTAAATTGGGTATTGATGGGTTTGGTCCCCATTGCTAAACGGATAAAGAAATCTTTACTCAGAGCAATTAAAAAGACTAAAAGGGATGATAAATAATGATATGTCTATGAAAAAGAAAAGCGGTATCTAAGAGCCTTGTCAACTAATATTACTTCACAATAACAGCTCTAGCTAGATTTGATTATGTTGTTATGCAACAATGATAGTCTCTGAGGAATGAATGAGTCACATACCTGCTTTGTCTTGCCATTTAGGCATTGAATCACTGATGTTTTGTGCTGCACCATTTTCTGGAAACCTGTGTAGATCGCCACAGGAGTCAAGACATTTCTAAACCATTTGTTTTTATGTTATTCTCTTTTAATCTCTTCTGTTTACATTTGAATTGGTGGATTAAGTTTAAGAGTATTCAGACAATTTGAATTTTATGTGGTTTTTCCAGTTCCCCTGTGTAGTAGGTCTAGGTACCAATTTCAGAAAAAAGATGTGACCTCTTTTCCCTACAGAGCTGCATGAATGAATAATGTGATGATTGGGAGCAGGAGTCCCTCTGCCCAAAGATTATGCTCTCTCTGCTGCAATCCACCCAGCACAGCAATCCATGATACACATCCCTCTCTACAGTGTTTGTCCACAAGGACTGGCTTTATATCACCCTCCTATGTCTCCTTTAGGAGAACACTACACTGCTATCCAATCTGTCTTTTCAACTCTCTGAGAACAAATTACAGACCTACAAATTGAGTCAACCCACATACAGTAGTAGCTCAATTCCAAGCTCTGTTAGTCACAGAAAAACTATTTCCCAGTATTGCAATGTTGGTGCTGGTGGTGTTTTCCAAAAGCAAAGCAACAGAGATGTATATTTTTTGTATGCCCTTGAAGAACTTCATCTAGGTGCCCTGTGCAAGGCCATCTCTCTTAAGTTCACCGAAAGTAGTTTGGTTATCTATTCTCTTGACAATTGGAGCATAGCAAAGTTGACTTTTTTTTTTTTTTTTTTTTTTTGAGACAGAGTCTCACTCTGTTGCCCAGGCTAGAGTGAGTGCCGTGGTGTCAGCCTAGCTCACAGCAACCTCAAACTCCTGAGCTCAAGCGATCCTCCTGTCTCAGCCTCCCGAGTAGCTGGGACTACAGGCATGTGCCACCATGCCCGGCTAATTTTTTCTATATATATTTTTAGCTGTCCATATAATTTCTTTCTATTTTTAGTAGAGATGGGGTCTCGTTCTTGCTCAGGCTGGTCTCGAACTCCTGAGCTCAAACGATCCGCCCACCTCGGCCTCCCAGAGTGCTAGGATTACAGGCGTGAGCCACCGCGCCCGGCCCAAAGTTGACTTTTTAAGATGAAACTTTTCCCTCGGAAGGATGTATATTCCAGGTTGTTATTTTTTAAGACATTGGTTTTATAACTCTTTTGGTATTAGATGTGATAGCGAAGTTGCTTGCATGTCGTTTGTTAAGTAAATAAGCATAATGGCAGCCTTGCAACATGATCTAAATTGTCTACAAGTCCACTGGAAGTGCAGGCACCGGCTAACATGCCCCAGTTCTAACTCAACATTGTACCCAGCGCAGAGAGGAGGAAATCATTTCCCAAGATTCTCCAGTGTTCTCTGGTTGGTTCAAGGGAAATCTTAATAGTCAGGAAATGAAACCAGTTAAGAAAATGTGAAGCATCTTAGGGAATAAAAAGGAGCTGAGGAGCATAGCTTCTGGAATAATTACTAAGAACATTTGGATTTATAAGAAAGTGTCCATAGTGGCCAGTTAGTGAAGTCAGCTCCTATCCTTTTCATACTAGACCCCAATGTTACCTGTTAGTATCCTGACTAACAGGTTATATTAGTGTTTCTTAGGTAAGGCAAATCTTAGAATATTCTCTCAGATAAATGTATATTCTTAATTATTTTTAAATGATTAAAATAGTCTCAAAAACATAAGATGATCAAATAAATACTTGTGTTGACTATAGCCAAATAATAATAGATAACATTTACTGCACACAGTCTTGTTGATAGTACCTACAAATATAATTATCCATACATCACCTTGTTAAGATGCTCATAGTCTCATAGAAGAGGGGATATGGGTAAATGCACACAAGTCCAATAATACACGAAAACTAATATTCTTTTAAAAAGCTGTTAAACTAACATTTATTAAGAGATTGCTATATGCTGGGTGCCTTTCTAAGTGTTTCACTCATTTAAACTTCTCACCAACCTAAGGGATATGCATTATCATTATCTCTACTTTGCAGAAGAAGAAACTGAGGCACAAAGAAGTGAAGTAATTTAGCTTGCCTGTATCCCCACAGCGAGTGTCTGGTAGAGCAGGATTTGAACCAGGTAGTTTGACAGACTGACACTTGAACTCTAACAATAACATAGAAATGCACTTTCTTAGAGGTTGTTTTATGGTGTGCAGGGCTCAACAAAAAAGAGGTGAAAGAAGAGGTGACTAATCTGGAGATATTTTAGAAAAGGTGACATTTCAGGAGAATTCAAAGATGTTCAGCAAAATGTTCAACCTCTCCGTGGAGTCCATTGTTGTAAAATATCTAATTCATCTTATCCTTATTTCTAAGGTATCCCACCTATTAACCCTACTCATTCTGGTTTACACAGCGATTCCTTTCCTTTCTGGTTTCAAAAGTCAGAACTTGACAGAAGGATGATCACTTTGGGAATTTGAGAGCCTAATATATCCTTATCTCCTGCAAAAGATTTGCTTCAAATTAAGCTCGCAGATGCCCCTTACATCAGGATAGGAAAATTATCTTTTCATACAAATGTTCTGTACTGTTCAGATTATACTTTAAGACAATCTTATACACTCACATAACATGGCATCAGCATGATGATTTCCAATCTAGGGAGGAAAACTAAAATAAGGATTTTTCTGCTTTTGATGTCTGTGGTATAGACTTCCTTCTAACTCTAATGGCTTAAATAATTGAACTTCAAAATATATTTGGGTGTATATACCCACCACATTTTCTAATGACAATCTGATCAGCATTGAGAGTATTTAAGTAAATGCTACATTTAATAAACTCTACTAGCCATCAGCAATAATCCAAAGTTCCTTGCCATTGAACTTTGTTTTAAGATTCAAAGTACTACTTTTGCTGGACTTTAAAATGTCTAGCAGACATTATATGACACTGCACAAATTGCAGAGGACTATAGAATCAAAAATACAGAATATTCATCCACTAAATAACTATAATTCAAGAAGTACTATTAGTGCTTGGATTTTCTTATCTTTAAAATGACAGTGCTTATGTTTATGTCAATTGTTATTCAGGGGAGGAAAAGTAATAAAAACAGAACTCCTTTCAGGATAATGATAGAAAAGTGAGAACAAGTCATATTAGGGTGCTTGAGAAGTCAAAATCATTTGAATCTTCCTCATCATAAAAGAAGAATTAAATAAAAAATAAATGGTTTCTTGATTGGTATCATTATACAATTATAAATATATACATGTACTGCTGCTATACAAAGGCTGGCTTTTTACCATACAGAGAATACATATTGCACTTAAACAAAACAATTCTTTGAATTTAACCCTTCTTGTTATTAGATTTGTCCTGAAGATACAGAATGAAGAATTTTATTTTTCTGTACACACTAGTGTTGGCTTTTAAGAATATACGTTCTGAGAGAAGTATCTTTCCAAAGTGTTATAACAAAGTATTGTACTTCTTCACAGAACAATGATGAATTCCCTCTCCACCAAGATTTGGTTCTTATGTTGATATTGATGACACCACTTTCCATGAGTGAATATATGAAAAGGTTTATTATTCACATAATGAGGCTTTCTGGGTAGAGTGGCTCCTAAGTAGGTCCAAACACAGAAAGAAGAGAAAATGGAAAGGAGACTGGCGTAGGGTCAGCAAGGGTGAGGACCCCCATACCTTCCTCTGGCACTCAAGCAGAGGCTGCCCTGACAGTGTAATGGGCTTGCTTACATGTGGGATAAAAGGAGGCCAGTTAGGATGACAAAAATAATCAAGTAAGAGGAGACAGTGGCTTGCACCAGAATGGTATAGTCACAGATAGGAAGAACATTGGTGATACACATTTTTAGGTATAACCTAGAAGACTGTGGAAGCATGGAGGTGGGAAGAAAGGGAAAGAGTGGGAAAACCCTAAGTTTTTGACTGTAGCAGCCAGGTTTGTGATTGTATAATTTATAGAAATGAAGCTTTCTGCCAAAAAAAAAAAAAAAATCAATGCTTTTGTTCAAATATTTGTTAAATGAAAAGGGATATTAAATATTCATACAAAAAGAGATTCTCTAAATATCACAACTGACACTTATATACACATTAAAGTACAATATTTGTAAATTTGCTAATTATTTAAAGGGTTTTTTTAAGGATATTTAATTGGTTATTTCTTCACAAAGTAACATATCTTATTGCTTCATAACAGTTTCCCCCATTATCGCATCTCTAAAAATGAATGGATTGTGATTAATTGCTTCCAGAGTCACTTTCCTCTCAAACTCTATGTCACTCTGATTCAAGGTGTGCAGAGAACAGTTGAGGTATGATATGTAAAACAGAGGTGTCGCCAAGATAGAAGGGGAGATTTGTGTTCAAAAATGATGAACGAATCCAAAGTTCTTTCCTGAGCCTTGATTACTTAGGTCTCTGATGTTTCTGCATTGTCAGCTAAGAATAAAATTCTATTTTTTACAAGCAGTTCTCTAATGATAACAAATGGCCAAATTCAACTTGGCAAAACCCCTTTGCTCAGAGTATTCTTTCTGGAGACTGATGACACTCCATGTGCCCACCTGGTCTACAAAAGATATAACAACATGTAAGATGACTGAAAAGGAACAGGAATGCCATATCTTAAGTAAATTTCTTTTCATTGAGGTTACCCACTTTCCAAAGGCCATGATATTTCACATTACATTTTAGCTGATTGGGCTGCCCTGTTTATAAGGAAATCAAAATGAATATTACCACAGGGACTTCAGGAGCCAAATAGCTTGACCTTAAAAGGTGCTGATGACCTCTGAACCAGCCTGTCTCTATTGTGTCCTTTAATGTTGCATGAATAATAAATAAAACTGTATCACCAGAGGTCTACACAGGTGCTGTGTAAGCCAAAGAATGTAACAGCACAGCAGAGCTTGAGTCTGAAAGCTAATAAATCAAGAAATAGTCTATGTAGTAAAACTGCAACACTGGCATGGCTGGTTGATAGCCATGACAGGTACACTGAATTAAATCAGAAAAAAAAAAAAGAAACAATTGTGCCTCTTTGTTTTATTCCTTTTAAATCTAATAGAAGCAGAAGTACAAGTGTTTACCATTCTTTTAGCAAAATAGGCTTTTCAAAAGATGGATGTATTCACCTGTGTTATACATAAAACATATATCATGTCAGCAAGCACTAGATTTCTCTCATGGTTAGAAGTTATATGATTTAAAACTTATTCCCTAAATTCAGTAGTTAAGGCAGGTGAATCATTTCTCTGCCAAAACATGGAGAAATAGAAGTTATTTTATTGATGTATTCGTTTAGAAAGCCCATGATACCTCATTAACTAAAAGAGCTATGTAAAACTGCAACAGTTTGCAGACTATTATGTCAGTCTCATTAGGGATTAAGTAAAAGTATTGCAAACCAATTCATGAGGATCACTAGAAGGTAATCAGGTGAGGGCTGTGGCGCAATGCTCACAAACAATGCATTTATGTATAATTGATATTTGCCTCAGTGCATCTTTCTGTTCCACAGTTCATTGAAAATCTGAACGCTGTAACTGATCCAGGTTTCCGAGAGTGAAAATTTTCATAATAAGTGAAGAAATGTAAACCAAAATATATAGTTGTACAAATTTGATGAGTCCTCAATGTAAACTCTAAAGAAATTCATTTGTAAAATAAACAAAATATGTTGTTTTAAAACATTGTATTTTAAAAAATCTTGCTAAAATACAAATAATATAAATACCTATACTAATTTTCTGATGTCTTTTAAACCTCATTGTAATTGTTTATTGTATTTTAAAAGCTGCTATTACAACTAGAGACAGTTTTTAGTGTTGAGACACAATCTCTGTAGCCAGAATTTTCTAGTTATGGCTGTGTGATACTTAGCCGTTACTTAATCTCCCTTTGACCCAGTAATCTCATCTGAAAAATGAAATCTAATGATAGTACCTACCTCCTAGGATTTTTGGAAGAATTTCTTAAATGAATACAATTGTAATTCTTACAATAGTGGCTGGAACATTGTAAATAATGATAATATAATAGCTATTTTTATTGTATCCAATCAGGAGTTTTCATCTTTTATATGCCAGGGACTTCTTTGGAAGTCTAGTGAAATGTTTCTCATAAAAAATGTTTAAAAAATAAATGAAATAAATATGACTACAAAGGAAGCCAATTATACTGAAATATACTTTAATCCACACACTCTCAGGCCCAAAACACAGAGTAAGCCCCTGAGCCTAGACTGTCAAATAAATTCTGTTCTTACTCACCCTTTTAGGGTATTTTTCCCCCTATAATCCACTCTGTATTCATGCAGGATCATTAAGCAACTTATTGTGCTTAGTGTGCAGTTTTATTGTTCACTTACAAGGACATAGGAATTTTTATTCCTTTATTCTAATTCTGTTCTGAAAATGTAGATTATGTCACACATACATGTATGTATATTTCCAAACTTTTTCCAATATCTGTTCATATATATAAGATAAATGCCCAAAACATTAAATTCCCCAAAATAAACAATTCCTAAATCAAATTATGTAGAACCATTTGAGATATTTAAATTTTATAATATTTCAAAATAATAAGATAAAACATTGAGTCATAAGACCCAAAACATCTGTAATATAATAACAATTTTAAATTAGTGGTAACATTAAATATATACCAAGAAAGAAATATTTTTCAAAGATAACACATAAATGGGAAGAGAATTGCTTATACAAGAACTATGCAAATTGCATAAAAGTGTCCTAAATTCCTATAACTAGATGTAGCAAAAGACACAAAGAAGCCAATAACGGGTCAGATACAGAGTGGAAGGAAATAAAATATGCAAACAGATAAGGTTTATGAAGCTCTTACAAAGAAAAAGAAATAAATCTTACTGAAGTTGCACTGCTAAGCACTGAAAACTTTCAGTAAGTAATATTTTCAGTACATTCCACTATAAAACAGGTGCAATTTTAGGTAATAATTGTGATATTGCCCTTGTGTAATAATCCTATTATTTAAAAGTTCTAGCGTGGAATTGGTTTACATTATCAATTTTAAAACCTATAAAATAAATAAGGCAGTAAAGTACATTTTCATTTTACAAATAAATGGATTGAGAGACAAGTGAGAAATATGATTTGAACTAAGACTTTGAGATCTTTAATATGTCAGTCAACATGCTTTTAAAATAAGTTACCAAATGATTACAGATAGAGACTAACACACCTGAAAAAAGGTGGTTACATAATAGTTTTAGCATTATTTTATTCACACCTCCAAAAGTACTGAAATTATTTTCAAAACCACGAAAAAACCTCTGATGATATAAAAGCATTTCATCAACATGATACTAAGTGCACTTTGCAAAGGAAACTTTGGATGAAAAAAAATCACTGTTTTATAGAATAGATGTATCACTGATACTAATGATTGTTTAAAGCAAGCCTAAATATTAAGCAGAAGTTCCATTCGTTTGTCTCTTATATTTTAATCTGAATCCAAATAGCTTATTATTTAAATACATAAAATGTGCTCCTTTTCTTTTAGAGGACTTTTTGCTAAATAGTGAAAAGGATTCAACTTCTTCAGATCACTTTTAGTTTTAGCACCCCTTCTCCCCATTTAATTATCAATAAAAAAAGAAAGCTTATACTTCAGATCCAATGAGAAGTAGGTGAGTAGATAATTTCTATGTGTAACCAATTTCTCTTCAAATTCTATTTGGATCAGTTCAACAAAAATGCCAAGGTTTGTAATTTACATAGCAAAGTCAATTTCAAACTCCCTTGAATTACACAAGGCAAGATAAAATGTAGACAGCAGAATGTTTTAGAAGACCAGGAGACACTCAATCAAAATGTCTACTTTCATCCATAATGCTGTATATCAAAATCTTAAGTGTCCCTGATGTGTCAAAGTTACAAATCCCATGCCCCCTCCCTACACACAAGCATGTACCTTTGGAAAGAAAGAATTTTACTGTTTCAGAAGGACTTAGGAGTAAAGGATCTGTTATCTAATGAATGATACAGAATCTCCCATAGAAAGATGTTTGTATATACAAACAGTTTAGCAAAATTTCTTATTCACAAACACATTTGCATTTAGCTTTGGGTTGTTTATAGAAGAGTCCATGGACCTTCAATTTAGCATCTGTAAATTTAGTTTTACTGTCAGCCTGTTCTAAAATAAGACATCTTTGTCTGACCAAGACCAATTATAATGAAAGATATCAGCTCCCAAAAGATTAAATACTGTGGCTATTTTTAAATATAGCCAACATAAGAATATACGACAAGCCAACTAGGTATTAAAAAATGTAACAAAATAACAAACACATACATACAGGCATACACACATGTGAACTCATACACACATGCACAAATAGTAGGTTCATATCTAGTTGTGAGCAGTTTACACTCTCTGTGGAATTTAACATTTAAAAAATAAATAAAAGCCTACTCATTGCATTGCATTATCACTACTATTTCTTGGCTATTTTCTCATATATAGGACAGAACCATTATAGAAGTATTTTTCAGTCAGGTTTTTGGACTTTAGCCCTGTGTACCAAAGCATGTTAAGCAGAGATTACCACGTATTCTTCCTGCATTTTATCAGGCCGAACGAAAGTTGCTATCAGACTGGTCCTACAACGGGTGCTCTACTATATGTTAAAAAACACAATGCAAGTATATTCTGTGGCCATAACTAATCTTATGGTTTTCTGGTCATTGTTTTCTATTTCTACTCCTCAATAGATGGAATCTTCTAAATTTTCTTTTATTCTTAGTGAATTGAGGATACACACTAAAGATAAACTATAAGGATAAGAATCTTGTCCGGTTCTACTACCTACCAGCTGTAGGTAACCATGGGCCAGTTACTTAATTTCTCTGTACCTAAGTTTATCATCTCTAAAACAATAATCATTAACAATACATACATTATAGGTTGGGATGGGGTGGGGAACCTGTGGCCTTCTGATTGCAAGATTGTTCTTTGTTAAGCACCAAAGGAGGCAAGAAAAGCTTCATCTTTCCCTGCTACACCACTTTTAATAAAAGGATTTGTTGTTCTGTAAAATTTGGATTCAGTCAAAAGGCCATACTTAAGGACCTAGAAGGCCACACGCGGCCTTAAGGCTGCAGGAAATGGTATCTACTCCCCCCCAAAATGCTTTGTAAGTGTTGGGTATTATGATTATTCATTTACTCATAAGCCAAGGCACAGAGAAAATTAACTTAACACAGCTTCAGTTCAGAATATAGCAAAATTAGCCATGAAAAACATTGATTCCTCAAGATGATACATGATAAAAGTATTGAAGAAACAAAGTTCTTTAAACCTCTCTTAGAGAGTCGCAAAGCCATCAGCTTGTGAAAAGCTCTGAGAAGTTAATACCTATTTTAACCCATATTTCCCCAAACTTATTTGATCATATAAACCAATTTTGTCTACTTGTTTATAGCATTGGAGTAGAAAACTATCACTATTGTGGAAATAATATTTCTCTAGTGAATTCAAAACAGGGAGCAAAAGCAGAATAAAAGCAAGACTGAAATGACAGTAAGAACTTTTGTGTTGTCTGTGTGGCAGCATCAGAGGCCACGTTGTTTAGGTCCAACTTCCTTTACTATTTCTTCTCTCTCACTAACTTCATTTAGTATATCCACAAATACTGTTCATTTCACCTCAAATACATTCAGAATTCGACAATGAGTTTTTGCCTCCCCAATGATACTTGTAACCTACCATCATTTCTCAGCAGATTTATTAAAATAACATCCTACTTAATCAGTCTCTAAATGCACATATGGAAACAGAAACTTAAATATAAGTAAACCTACCAGATTATCATCACCATTACATCCCATATTCTCACACAGTGGTGAGTCCTTCCTCCAATGCTAATCCCCACCTCAGATGGTTCCCTCTAGCCCCACCTTTCACTTCTCAATATGTAACTTGCACAGCTGAACTGTGCAGTTTAACTGTTTTCCTTTGCTTGAATGTGCTGTGCCTGCTCTTGTATTATTTGGTAATTATCACAAACCTTAAAAGAACCATAAGCACGTTCTTCTTTACAAGCATTAGAATTTGGAGAATAGCACTTCAGATGGTTTTTCTAAAAACAAAGAAGACGAAGCAGAATGATGTGTAAAAGTGTTCTGTGAAAGTGTTTTAAGGATATTCTGAAACCAATTTTAAAGCCGCCACTGCATGTAGAGGTTTAGAACTAAGCAAGAGCCACTAGATTCTATAGCTCTTAAAAAATAAATTAGGTATCGTTATTCCAAGTTTCAATCTCTTGTCAACCAAGGATCAGAAGGGGGAGGTGGCTCAAACTCCAAGTCTGCACGTAAAGCTGCTCTCATGATTCAAAGAGAGCTCACACAAATCAACCGTGTGCAGGAGATTTCTACTCACATATTCATCATGCGACTTCCATTCTGACATATCACATATAATTCAATCAAATACTAGAGACAACCCTGCCATAACCATGACACTGTATGATTCATGATGATATTGAAGATAATAAAAAAAAATTTTAGAAAGACTTTAGGAATAATCTATTTGCTATGGTAATATGAGTAGCAATAATAACAACTGCCAGTTATGAAATGTCTACTACCTTTAGTTAGGACATTTACATACACCATTTTTAATGCTCAAAGCAGTTTCCAAAAAAATCATTAGTACTTCATATTAGAGAAGGCAAAACAGATTCAGAGGAATTCAATATATACCTGTAATCAAGTTAAGTGGTAGAACTGAAATTAGATTCCAGGTCTATCTTATTTCAAAGCCTTTATTCTTTAAACCATGTCAAACTTCCTCTAATATTTGAACTTAGTAAGTCCTTTAATAATAGTCTTTGAATACATTCTAAATCGAAAGCAAAGAAACTCTTACTGACAATTATTAATATAAACTGGCATGTACACAGCTCGTAATAAAAATTACAAAGGAAAATAGATGTGAAATTGTCCATGTCATAGACTCTATGAAAATGATAAATTTATTTTTATTTGTATAAATAGAATTGGAAAATTTTAATAAATTAAACTTATGTCTTTAATTATTATTAACAAGTACTCAAATACAAACATTCAGGAAAAATGTTAGATGAAACTTTGTATTTCTTTAATTCTAATTACTTGTTATATGCTGCCATTATAATAATATTCCCAAATTTTCTAAGTGTTATAAACTTAATATAAGAAAATAAATGACAGAGGAAAATAATAAAATTTCATACATTTTTATGTGCAATATGTAGAAAACATTTTTGTTCCTTACGTTATATTGACCTTTTTGTATTCATATTCAAGTTAAAACTGAAAACTGATTATAGCAAACCTTTGTAAATGTCAAGGGAGAATATAGCCATGCCTCAAAGCACAAAAAACAAATGAAATATATTGTAATAAGTTCTATAGTAAGGATGAGTACAAAGAGATTTTTGGAGCCCCAAGGAAAGAGTAATGCAATCTGCCCAAGATGGAGGAGTGGGAGTTGATAACCAAAAGGCCTCGGAGAGAAGATGCAATTTGAGTTATGCCTTGAAGGATAGGTGAATTCCGCTGGGTTGAAAGAAGAAAATAAAATTCTAGGCAGCGAGAACAACATGAACAAAGGCCCAGAGGAACAACGCATGGCATACTCATTACAGTGTTGTAATTCTTGGGGTATATAATATAGGGTTCCTGGAAGTAAAGTGGAGAAGAAAGTTTCAAAGGGTAAGTCTAAACGACTGATTGGACCTTTGGAAATTTTCATTAAAATATTGGACTTCACTAGGTAAATATTTAATAAGAGGGGAGGAAATAAAGTCTTTACATAAAAAATAAATTTAAATCTATAATTTCTCAAATAACTTTACCAGCATACTTCAGGATGAATTTGAGGATAAACCTATAGACATATCTCACTTTATTGCTCTTGCTTTATCATGCTTTTCATCTACATATGTTTTTTACAAATTGAAGGTTTGTTGCAACCCTGTGTCGAGCAAGTGGAACAAGGCTTCATTTTTCCAACAGCTCATGCTCACTTTGTGCCTCTGTGTCATGTTTTGGTAGTTCTCATAATATTTCAAACATTTTCATTATTATTATATCTGTTTTAGGTAAACCATGATCAGTGATCTTTGGTGATACTATTGTAATTGTTTGGGATGCCATGAAAGGCACCCACATAAAATAGTAAACTTAGTCTGTAAACATTGTGTGTGTCCTGACTGCTCCACAGACTGGCCATGCCTCCACTTTGCTCCCCTCTCTTCAGGCCTCCCTATTCCCTTAGACACAACAAACATTGAAATTAGCCCAGTGAATAACGCTACAATAGCCTCTAAATGTTCAAGTGAACGGAAGAGTCACACGTCTCTCAGTTGACATCACAAGCTAGAAATGATTAAGCTTAGTCAGGATGGTATGTCAAAAGCTGACACAGGCCAAAAGCCAGGCTGCTTGCACCAAACAGGTAGCCAGGTTGTGAATGTACAGGAAAAGTTATTTAAGGAAGTTAAATGTGCTACTCCAATAAAAGCATGAATAATAAGAAAGCAAAAAGGTCTTATTAGTGATGTGGAGAAAGTTTTAGTGGTCTGGGAAGAAGATTCATACCAGCCACAGCATCCCCTCAAGCCAAAGCCTAATTCAGAGCAAGGTCCTAACTCTCCTCAATTTTATGAAGACTGAGAGAGGTGAGGAAGCTGCAGAAGAAAAATACGAATCTAGCAGAGGTTGGTTCATGAGGTTTAAGGAAAGAAGCCATCTCCATAACATGAAAGTGCAAGGTGAAGCAGCAGGTGCTAATGGAGAAAGCTGCAAGTTATCCAGAAGATATAGCTAAGAAAATAGATGAAGGAAGGTCCACTAAAGAACAGATTTTTCATGTAGACAAACTGTCTTATATTAGAAGAAGATACAATCTAGAACTTTCATAGCTAAAGAAGAGAAGTCAATACCTGCCTTCAAAGCTTCTGAGGACAGGCTGACAAGGGCCTTCTCTTGACAAGATTTAATGCAGCTGGTGGCTTTAATTTGAAGCCAATACTTATTTACCATTCCAAAAACCCTAGGACCCTTATGAATGTGAAATCTAAGCTCTTTCTGCACTTTATAAATGGAACAACAAAGCCTGGATGACAGCTCATCTGTTTACACCATGGTTTACTGACTATTTTAAGCCCATTGTCCTGACCTACTGCTCAGAAAAAAAGATTCCTTTCAAAAGTATTACTGCTCATTGACAATGCACAAGGTCATACAAGAGGTCTCATGGAGATGTATGTGGAAATTAATGTTGTTTAAATGCCTGTAAACACAACATCCATTCTGCAGCCCATGGATTAAGGAGTTATTTTGGCATTGAAATCAATATTTAAGAAACACATTTTGTAAGGCTATAGCTGCCATAGATTTCTCTGACGAATCTGGACAAAGTAAATTGAAAACCTTCTGGAAAGGAGTCACCATTCTAGATGCCATTCCAATTTTGAAAGAAGTTCTGCTGTGGGTAAAATGCTATCAAACGGCATCACATGCTAAGCAGATATCTTCCGTGAAAAGAAGTCAATTGATGCGGCAAACTTCATTGTTGTCTTCTTGTAAGGAATTGCAACAGCCAACCCACCCTTCAGCAACCACCACAGTCAGCACCCAACAAGAGCGAAGCAAGACCCTCTGCCTGCAAAACAATGATGACTCACTGAAGGCTCAGATGATTGTTAGCATGCTTTAGCAATGAAGTATTTTTAATTAAAGTTTATACATTGTTTTTTGGACATAATGCTATTACACACTTAATAGGCTACAATATAATGTAAGCATACCTTTTATATGCCCTGGGGAGCTCAAACATTTGAGTGACTCACTTTATTCAGACATTTGCTTGATTGTTGTGGCCTGGAACTGAACCTGCAACATCTTTGAGGTACGCCTGTGTTGCAATAGCTAACAAAGACAGTGATGGTTTGGATTAGGGGATAGAAAGAGAAATCATGTCAGGGATATGTCTGAAGTAGAACTAAAGACTTAAAGATCATTTTCCTGTCGAGGGTGAGAAAACTTATGACATTTCTTCTGCAGTTTCTAGCATGATCAACTGGATGGATAATGCTCACACTGAATGACCAGAAAGCATAATGAGCTATAAAAATGTTTACTTTTCAAGAGCTGAGTTTGATTTGTCTGAAAAGCATTCCAAATGGATATGCTTAATAGTCAGTTGGAATATGAGTCAGGAGAAATTTGGGAATTGGAAAGATATTACTCAATACCATTTGAGACTATTATTAGGTACTGGCTAGAAGCTCAGAATCCAAAATCTGGCAACTGTTTTTATAATCTGACTCCAACACAATTAACTGTGTAGCTCTGAGTTTGTAATTTAATCTTTTATTCTCCTTATTTGTGATATGGAAACAATAAGAGGACCTATACCATTGTGTCTGATAAGAATTAGTTGAAAAAATACAAATAAGTTTCCTAGAACCATGAAATCATCTAATATATGTTACTCTTTATTATTTTTGTCAGGGAATAGATGATAATTTCAACAATAAAAGCACATAAGATTGACCAGGAAAAAAGTATACAGAAAGAAAACAGAATAAGGAAGAAATTGAAACTATTGAGAATCCCGAAACTAAAATACTTCCAGGACAACATGAACAAAATAGTTTAGAAAGTCATATGGTCATATAAGAGAGGACAAAAAGTATTACAAACTACAGATTATTTAAAATTGTCAAACCCTGAAGAGAAGTAAATAAATAAGAACTGAAAAGCAGGTATTGAAATTTGCGATTAAGAGTATTTTGAGGGATGTGAAGAGTATTAAACCTGTCCCCTTTACAAAGCTTATAATCTATACAGGAGTCTAGCATTCTGAAATAGTTCAATTAAGTCAACAAGCATTTACTGAAAGCCCATTTTGTGCCAAAACTATAAAAATATAAGACAAAGATTACTAATGAAGACAAAAATTGTTACACTCTTTCAGAGCAATTCTAATGCATGCTGCACTAGCCTAAAAGAACACAGTATAGAGGAGGTGAGAACTGGAATTGGAGCAGACATTCCATGAAGAAGGGCTATCAGGAACAATATATAAACTAAGAACATTAATTGAGCTCTCACTTGAATTTTAATGAAACAATTTGCATTTCCATCCTTCCATACATATATGTCCAGAGACAGAAAACAAGTGGGTAACAGCAATGATTTAAAGAAATAAAACTGACTAAGTTTTAGTTATATATTCAGAAACAATCCTTTTAGTGTATCGTAATGGATTAATAGCAAGAAATCTTTCAAAGACCAGCATTGGCATTAATGTAGTTAGAAGAGAGTGTAGCCTGTTTTTAATACCTTAATTCTTTCAAAACATAGTACATTAGAAAAAAGATATTTTAAATCTAGTTATAAAATTTATTACACAAATATGAGTAATTCTATTGGTACAAATAAAGGACCCCAAACACTCATTTTTCAAAAGCAACTCATTCAGCAACACTGTGGATGTGAAGGTCACCTTAGTATTGAATTGTATGATTTTATTGCCTTGTTAAATGTAATCGGTACAATCATATAATAAATCATAGTGAATATGTCCTCTAAATAATACAGATAATACTCAAAATGATAAAATAAAAATGATCCTGTAATTACATGATTCATTTTTCCAAATTATCACCGAAGCCATAAAATACTTTCTAAATAAAAAGTTTACTTCTAATAAATGTTTCACTAACTTTTAGGTAGTTGAAGATCAATTTTTACATTTTATCATTCTCATACAAGACTTTAAACACATATAATCACAAAAATACTTGGTATAAGATATTCATGTGTGTCATTTATCTCTAAAATGACTATGTTGACAGGGTATCTCACAAATATTCATAATAATTAATATTAAAATTATATAACAGGCATGTTAACAAGATTTAATGCTGTTCAAAATAGATCAGAGACTAAGTAGCAACTTTAATGTGATTTATATGACTGATGTTTAAGTGCCCTGATAATTTATATTTAATGGCATTTCATGGGAATTAAAATTTTAAAAGGTCTATACTGATTAGAAATTTTAATTTATCATTGTATTACCTAAAGCTGTCAAAATATTTTTGAAATAATTGATTGTGATAAGCAGAAAAATCGTCTTAGTATTAAGCACAGATTTTTTTTTACACACTTAAAAAAATACTTACAAAAAAATATTTTCTAGCCAGAAATATAGGGAATGCTTTATAGAGATAACTATATGGAAAATGAAGGTAAATCATATAGCTTAAATGCCCTTACAGTTCATAGTTATTCTAGTAATATACTATTAAAGGCAAATTTGCTGTTTAAAAACTCAAGCTACGAAAACTGTTTTATTGAAAATACAATGTGGTAGTCATCAAATTATGAACCCCTGTGTTCACTTCATGAAATATTATTTTAAAACTGTTCTCAATAAATGCAGAAAATGGTAACTGCCACCTAATAAATAGAGGGTAACGTGGGTCCTTCCCAGCAATCTTTGCTGCTTCCCAGGATTTGATTTGATCTCTATAAAAACAAAACACAGAATCTGAAAAACATATGCCTTTCTATTTAATGTGATTTTCTCAAGTCTCTCCAAATAAGTTCCATTATTTTATAAGGAACTCTCTTACTTATCTCCATATATTTCTGAAAGGCTTACAACTGAAATAAAGCAAAAACACATCACAAACGGTTTTTAATTTTGTTTTTTAAACAAAGGGATCAATTATAAAACTATTACCAGAATTTTACAAATACCATTTTTTAATGGACTCACAATAATCCTAGTAGCAGCCTAGTAGCATATTTTGTTAGGTCCAACCTGGGCAGATTTGGTAAATACTGAAAAAAGCATGCAGATAAAAAACCTATAACAAATGATAGAGAAAACTTATTCATAAAACAGAAATACCTTATAATTCAGAAAGAGTAACTTGTTGAATCATTGATGTTAAGGTGCATCAAAAGACTAAAAAAAAATATAAGTTGAATCCTAAAATATTTGCAATTTAATTTGATTCAGAAAATCACAAATATTTTAGTTATACATATGGACAGGGTTTTAACTGTTAGTGAAACACAATAGTTAACAGTGAAACACAATAGGTGTGGTGGTACGTGTCTGCAGTCCAGCTATTTGGGAGGAGGATCTTTTGGGCCCAAGAATTTCAGGCCAGCCCAGGCGACATAGTGAGACTTCTGTCTCTTAAAAAAATTATCAGAAGTAAGTACAAAACTATGCCTATTGGACTCACTCTTTCTCATTCTCTGTATGTACACAAAGATTATATATGCATATGTAATCTTATCATCATTATCATTATTTTGACAAAGGCATTTGGTTTTATTGTGCCAAAGACATTACACCTGCAGGGAATGGGTGCCCCACCTGCTGAGGCTGCTCCTACTCCTCACACCCAAATCCCCAAAGATGTCCCACCCCAAGATTCCAAAGATACTAGTGATGGTGGCAGAAACAAAGGAATTCAGTGAGGTCAGAATCTCATTGTCCAAAGCCTGTCTGACACCTGCCAACCCTTCCCACACCACACCCACACATTAGGTCCTGCCCATCTTCACAGAGCTGGAGGCCAGAAGACAGCAACCCACATTTTTGTGACCCTCCATGCCTCATGTATAATATATATACAGAGAGAGAGAGAGAGAGAGATTTGGTCAAGAAAAATGTGGCTATCCCAAAATCTATACTAACTCAACATTAAAATATATTATGCAAAATCTATACACAGCTTATATCATAATATTTGGATACAAAACCTATAATTTCTTTTATGCTTTGCAAATTTTAGTAAATAATTGCACGGACTTCACAACATTCATTGACTAGCCTATGCAATATTATGCAAAGTTTGTCTTTATCACTAACCGTCTCCTACCTGTCCTCATCCAAATTTTACCTAAGAAAAAGATTCTGAAAAATTATCTTATATTATTTTTATTATCTCACTGCAGAACAGGGAGGATGACCAATGATTATATGCCTGTTATTTGTAAATAGTATTTTATAGAAACACAACCACACTCATTTGTTTACTTTGTACGGCTGCTTCTGTGGTACATAAGAGTAGGCAGTTATGACAGATTCTATATGGCCCATATTTACTATCTGCCCTTCACAGAAAGTTTGTCAAGCCCTGCTTTAGAAGATGTAAAAATTCTAATGAATAACACAGTTTACTAAAGGATGTTATCATGAGATAGTCTTTTATCTTAAAACTATATAATTAGTTTTTAAGAAATCACAACATCATACAACAAGAAAGGAAAGAGGAAGTTATCTAGATTTTTATTGTAGGGGTCAAATTAATTGAGACTCATGGAAAAGTCAAACTGCCTGATCCCACCACCAAGTGACAGAACCATGATTGCAAAGGAAATCTTGCAGCTCCCAATACAGGATCCTTCTCTGTCATCAGCTGAACTGGAGGCACAGAGGACCAGAAAAAGGCAATTTTTAAGGCAAGTAACAATTCAAATGAATAATCCCAGTGGAAGCACTTTATAAATTCTAAAGCACTACAAGATTTTCTTCATTATTATTATGTTTGCTAATAGATTTTTTACGTGTATTGTTGCCATCAATTATCTTATATACAGTTTTGCTTAAACACTCGGTAGATAATTGTTTGTTGGATAATTTTTGTTGAAGAAATGTGATTTTTCTTTACTTTTTTTCTTTCTGGTAGTGTACTATCCTGAAACATGAACACTAGTAGATGTTACTTTTTAGATGTTTCCAAGGTGTTTGATACAAACCCATTTAAGAAAGTTTGCTAGGTCAGGTGCAATGGTTCACACCTTGTAATTCCTGAAAATTTGGGAGGCTGAGACGGGAGGATCTCTGGAGGCCAGGAGTTCAAGAACAGCCTGAGCAACATAGTGAGACTCTGTCTCTGCAAAAATTAAAAATTAGCCAGGAGTGTTGGTACATCCCTGTAGTCCTAGCTACTCGCTGGTAATCCCAGATACTCGAGAGGCTAAGGTGGGAGAATCTCTTGAGCCCAGAAGTCCAAGGTTACAATAAACTATGATCACATCACTGCACTACAGCTTGGGTGACAGAGTAGGAAGACCCTGCCTCAAAAAAAAAAAAAAAGAAAGAAAGAAAGAAATGAAAGTTTACTAAATAATATACTGCACAGCATTTACATGTAGCCTTTATACACAATGATCCTAAAACATCTATAGAATTGCCTTAGACACATAAATGATGTTTATGCTATTCAACATATCAATATTTAAAATTAATTTGTGTGTGTAGAAACTAGTTGCTTTCTTTATTAAAATAACTTAAAATTAATGGAAAGACAACTATTATAACTATTTAGGTTATTAAGTATGAAATATCCAGTTTCCTTAAGTATAAATTTGACAGTTGATATCTCTGACATTTCACTTTGACACTTCTTGTTTTATTTTTATTGTGAAAGTACATCCTCAGTATTTCAAACACGTGGTTTGGCTTATGATTATCTTTTAAATTTTCTTAGAGCAATTTTTGTGAAGCCACAGATAAGTCAAAAATTTGTGTTATTTTCAAATATGAATTCCATCATGGAACAAATGCAGCGCAGACAGCTAGAAATATCAACGAAGTGTCTGGGAAGGATGTGACTAATGAAAGTACAGTATATGGATGATTTCAGAAGTTCTGTTTTGGAGATTTTAATCTTGAAAATGAGTCACATGGGCAACCTGAGGCCAAGGTGGATAATGATGAGCTGAAAGCCTTAGTGGAAGCAAATCCCACTCAACCTGCACGTAAATTAGCAGCAAAGTTTGACATTACTATTCCAACAATATTGAACCATTTGAAACAAATGGGCAAAATAAAGAAGCTGGATAGATGGGTTCCACATGAATTAAATGAGCATCATCAGAGAAATCGTCTTGAAGCTTGCCTTTCTTTTCCATCACGACATAAAGGAGAACCATTTCTACATTGTGTTGTTATGTGTGATGAAAAATAGATTCTTTTTGACAATTGCAAGTATTCAGCACAATGGTTGGATAAAGGTGAAGTGCCGAAACATGGTCCAGAACCAAATGTTTATCAAAAAAAAAAAGCTAATGGTGTCTTTTTGGTGGTCCAGTGCTGGTATTTTCCACTACAGCTTCATGAAACCTGGTCAACCTATTACAGTGGATGTTTACTGCAACCACTTGAATGAAATGATGGGGATACTTGCCATTAAGCAGCCAAGATTGGTCAATAGAGACAGGCCAATCCTCTTGCAAGACAATGCTTGACCACATGTCACACAAACACTGCTCAAACTACAGAGGCTGGACTTGGAAACTCTCTGTCATCCACTGTATTCACCAGACCTTGCATCAACTGACTCTCACTTCTTCCAGGCTTTGGACCACTTCTTGCAAGCAAAAATATTCAATTCTCAACAATCTGTGGAAAATGCCTTTTGCAATTTCCTTCCCACTTGCTCTCCAGGCTTCTTTGCTGCTGGCATAAACAAGCTACCATTAAGATGGCAAAACTGTGTGGCTAGTTGGGTGCATACTTTGATTAATTGTACTGCTTCTTGTTTGAGATATAATGAACTAAACTTTGATTTTAAATCAGACATTTCATATTTAATGACCTAATAGGTGACTGGGAAGAGAGATCCAAGATGTTTTTGTGAAAAAGCAAGAGAATTTTATTCATGATCTGTATTTGTGTTTAGCTCAAGTTCCCAAAGCTACCAATTCAGAAGATTTCATTATATGTCATCTAAGGTCTCACTCAGCTCTTATGTTTTATCATAATACAAATTAAAACCCCATTGAAGTGACTTAAAGTAAAACCATGCAAGAAAATACAAATTAAAATTGGATTTATCATCAATTAAAATTTGTTTCCAAACCAAATTACTTGAACGTGCTTCATGGTATTTGATTGATACAATCTTCTTATCATCACATATTTCCAGTTTATATTCAAATGTTCTATTGCTTTTCTAAAACAGAGAAGTCATGTACCCAGCAAAATTCAAAAAAAGTAAAATTATACCTGAAACATAACAAAACTGAAATAATATTTTGAAACTGTAGGAATGTATCAGCTAATTCAATACCAAAAAGCTATTATCAATATTGGATTTTGATATTTAAACCTCAAAAATGAATTTTCTGTAAATGTCAGCAACATTTAAATTAATAAAATGAAGAGTATAACAGAGAAAAGGATGGGGAAAGGAGATAAAGGTAAGCATCTTGAACTTAGTTCCCAACAATTCCTAAATAAAATGCCTAACCTTATGGCAGAGATAGTCTATCTCCTCCACAAGCACTAAGAGTGATTACTTCTTGCAAAATGTGCTACTCAAACAAACTATTAGTTCTTTCCCTCTGGCAATGTGAGTTAGAGATTAAGGAGGAGTATTGAGCTGTTCTTCTCAGAGAAATGATAAAGTAGCTTTAGAAGCTGCTCTTTGTTTTCTAGTGTTAGCATTTTGGTATACTACACATTATACAGGAAACATTTTATCAGTGCTCATTCTATTTTAGAAACTATTTTTATATACATTGATAATATAAAATAACCATTTAGTACAAGTCCATTTTCAAAAGTCAAAGCACATTCTCATGAAGCAAGTCATTATCTAATGTTTTAATTAGATTAGCTGGAAATTTATGGCTTGATATTTTTTCTTTGTATAAAAATGGACATTTGGGGGAAGGGCATGCTTGTAGCCCTTGCTTGGGTGAGGCAAAGGCATTGTAGGTAACCAAAATGTTTGTACCCTTCTAATATTCTAAAATAAAAAACAAAAAAAAATGGACATTTTTATTATAAATTGTCCTAAGTTTCAGTTTGCGGCTGATCTTTGTTAGAAATTATTGTTGTGTTTCTGCCCTGGGGCTTTATTTCCTATTATCAACTTAACTGACACTCACTTTAGGAATCCCTCAGTCCCTTTTCATATTATGTTGTGATCTAATCTGTCCTTCATAGCAAGGAAGGTAAGCCCATGTTTTGACTTATTAATTCTGTGTAAAATAGAATCTTAGGAAGGAGCATTATTTAATTCTGGGCACTAGCAGACTAACATGCTCTGTGTTACAGTGTAAAAGGTGTGAGATGATTTATCAGAAAAATAGTTAATGTGACTTATACAATTCAAACTTTTGGATAATATTATGCACATTGTGTGTAATAATGGTAAATATGTCCAATGTTAATTAGAGCTACAGTGGCCTAGAATGTATATTCTATGGTTGTCATGTCCTCTAAGTTATTCCAAGTATGCTTTCAATTACCTTGTTAACATTGTGGATAGAAGACAATAGACAATTAAAAAGTGATATTATTACCTAATAGCTGAAATGCAGATTTTATGTAACACTACTTTTAAAACACCGATATATTTAAGATAAATCATCCTCAAATATGAATATGTGCCAGAATAACATGTGGAATACAAAAGAAGGCAATGCATGAGGACCATCCAGGAATCATCTAGGGTGGAGATTCAAAACAACTATACTCTTTAGAAGCTCAACATGTGATTATGATGTACAACTAAAATTGAGACCTACTGCTTTTCATGCAAAGATGTTGACAAAAAAAATATAATATTTTACTTTAAAATGAAAGGATCTGGTGTATGTTCTTGGCTTGAGTTCTTACTAAAATGGATAAAGAATTACCCCCAATGTCAATTGGGGCTCAGGAATTTGTGCAAGAAAAAATAGACAACTTGGAAAAATATCTCCAGAGCTTGTTAAATGCAACTTAAAATACTATACTAAATCTCCAGAATTCTTTACTATAAAATATGACAAAAATGGGTTTGTAAAAGTTAAGGGTAAAACATTTTTAAATTTCTACTTATACTATAAAATTAGATCTTGATCTTGAATATCAAAAAGAACATATAACCTTAGACCTAATTCCTTTTCTGGGAACTTATCCTAGAACTACACAAGGCACTTAAAATGACGTATGCAAAGGACTATTCATCTAAGTATTTTTATAATTAAAGAGATGGGAAACTATCCCTATTTCATCAATAGGTAATTAGTTATATAAACTAAATTACAGTACATCCATATAGTAAAATACTATGTAGCTAATAAAAAAGGAAGCTATATGTACTATAGAAATATACTAAAATATATTGTTACATTTTAAAAATCAAGGGGTATATCAGTGTGTATAATATGGTGGGAAAATATGAAAATATATAACATAAAATATAAGTGTAACATAAATATATTATATATTCAGACGTACTCAGTGCACCTGTCCTTCATAGTCAGGAAGGCAAGCTCCTGCCTTGACTTATTAATTCTGTATAAACTATAAGCAATATTAACAATTTGTGGTCATTATTTCTCATATATTAGTTTTAGCTTGCACTGTACAAAAATCTACAGATGGATAAACAGAAAGTTAATAGAACTGGATATACATATATACATAATTTTGTATATAGCATAAAATTAGAGAGAGAGAGAGAAAGAGAAATGTCCTATTCAAATAATGACTACCTTAGCAATCAAAGGGAGGCAAGTATTTTGAAAGCAGTCTGCCTCTTAGGATAGGCAATAAGAGGGTATACTTTCTGTAGAGAATTTTAAGTAACAGTAAAACAGACTAGAAGTCAGCCTGCTTGTTATTATCACCAGGTGCAAGAATTTTAAATAATGTCAGTGTTAAAATATTCCTCCCTTCCAAAAAGGACTTCCCCTACTGTCCTCCCATCCCCCATATGCCAATGACAAAACAAACCAAATTCTAACCAATCAGGATTGGGGATAAGACATTTGCAATAATAATGTCAACTAGGTTAATGAGTAAACCTAGCACACAGAATATTTTCACAATGATCCATTTGAGTGCCAAAGTATAACTTCCAAAACAATAATTTTAGCTTGTTTGAATGACTCTTCTTAACAGAAATCACACACAATTTCATTTGCTATTTAGGGCACTCTCGGGAATGTGCTGGTAAGACAACATCATCAGTGCAGAGAAAGATGCTTGTCTTTCTGTTTGCTGAGATACGATTGTTTTTATGTTGTTAATCTAAAACCTGTTTGGAAATAAACTACAAGGGATAAACAAGAGTTTTATTTAGGCTATGTAAATACAAATGTGATAAGGATTACAACACATATGTTGGAAGGCCATTTGTACCAACTTGGTTTCTTGAGTTGTGATAGCTAAAGAAGACTTAAAATCCTTAGATAATATTCAAACCACACAGTGATTTATTTTAAGTTTTAAAAGTACAAATATACTCATGAGAAGCAGTAGAGACTTGGTATCATAGAGCTCCTTCTAAGAACAAGAAAGGAAATAAACACTATAGGAATGAAGTTGGGGAGTTGTTCTGTAGGTGAGATGTTAAAAGAAGACCTCATTAAGGAACAATAATTCCTCATTAAGGAATTAATAATAATAAACTAAAATCAATACATACTACTGATTGTGTGCGAGTTGGGAGAGAGGAAAGATTGAAGCAGATGAGAGAAATAACTGAAGGGAAAAATCTAGTAAAGTTTATAGTGTTTTTCACAACAGGAGATTTTTTTTCTTGGCCTTGAACAAATGATTCTAACACTTAATGATATACAGAAGACTAAGAAACAAGTTTGGAGGAAGGTGGAACTAAGAGTTGTATACACATAAAGTGGAGATGTCTAATTGTCATGCAAGTAGAGATGCGAAACAAAGAGTTGGCTATAAAGGTCTGGAGTTCAGAGGAGTCAGATCTTCAAATACAATTCAGTTAAAACCAGTATTGTAGTCACTATTTCAGTCATTGAACCCAAAGAGAACACCTAGAGATAGAGAATAGATAATGAGGAGGAGCTAGATCAGAGACTTTTGATGTAATATACATGAAGAAGAGCCAGCAAAAGGAGCTTAGAAAATGTGACCAGAATAATTGGAAGGAAACAAGGAGAGTGTGCTATCATGAAAGTCAAGAGAGGAGAATGTTTCAGAAATGAAGAAGTGAGTATCTCTTGCAGCTGAGAGGGCAAATGAAATTAGAACATAGAAATATTCTTTGGATATGATTTAGAAATTTCAATTGTTTCTGGGAATTCAAAGTCTATTAAATGTGATGAGGAATCAATGAGAGGCAAGGAACATTATAACACTAAAGAAATTTGGTTTCAAAGATCAATCAGGATAATAGCTGAAGGTTTGTAGAATGAAAGGAGTGTGTTTTTAAGATGCAAGATGTTATACTTCATCCCTCTCCATCTCCTGCTGTAGAAATAAGTTAATAGAAAGGAAGAAATTTCTACTGTGGTAGAAAGAGGGAATATGCAAAAGTGAAGTCCTTGAGAAAAAATGAGAGGAGATGAAATCTAGATTACATGTTTATATTTTGTGTCCAATATTTGTAATGGCAGTTGTTGGGTACAAAATATATCTTATAACTTTTAGATAGTTGCATAAAAGAGACTTGACCACTTTGTCTACAGGAAGTGGCAAAAATATTTCATATTTTCATTGGATGAGAAAAGACTATGAAAACTAAAAATGTGGTTGTAATTTTATATATTAGGTTAAGTATGAAATGTCCAATTTTCTTTTTTTTTTTTTTTTTTTGAGACAGAGTCTCACTTTGTTGCCCAGGCTAGAGTGAGTGCCGTGGCGTCAGCCTAGCTCACAGCAACCTCAGACTCCTCGGCTTAAGCGATCCTACTGCCTCAGCCTCCCGAGTAGCTGGGACTACAGGCATGCGCCACTATGCCCGGCTAATTTTTTCTATATAGATTTTTAGTTGTCCATATAATTTCTTTCTATTTTTTTAGTAGAGACGGGGTCCCGCTCTTGCTCAGGCTGGTCTCGAACTCCTGACCTTGAGCGATTCACCCGCCTCGGCCTCCCAGAGTGCTAGGATTACAGGCGTGAGCCACCGCGCCCAGCCAGCCAATTTTCTTAAGTACTAAGTTTGACACTTGATATCTCACTTTGACACTTCTTGTTTTATTTTTATTGTGAAGGTAAATCCTCAGTCTTTCAAATGCACAGTTTGGCTTGTGATTATCTTTCAAAAAAAAATTTTAGAGCAATTTTTGTGAAACCATATATAAGTCAAAAGTTCATGTTATTTTCGAATATGAGTTCTGTCATGGAACCAATGCAGCACAGACAGCCGGAAATATCAATGAAGTGTTTGGGAAGGATGTTGCTAGTGAGCACAATGGTTTGAAAAGTACATCTATGGTTTGAGAAGTTCCGTTCTGGTGATTTTAGTCTTGAAAATGAGACACCTGGGAGACCAAGGTGGATAATAATGAGCTGAAAGCTGTAGTGGGAGCAAATCCATTTCAACCAATGTGTGAATTAGCAGCAAGTTTTGTCATTACTATTCCCACAATATTGGACCATTTGAAACAAATTGGCAAGGTAAAGAAGCTGGATAGATGGTTAACGCATGAATTAAGCGAGCGTCAGAAGAGAAATCATCTCAAAGCTTACCTTTCTTTGCTGTCATGATATAACCATTTCTACACTGTATTGTGACAGGTGATGAAAAATGGATTCTTTCTGACAATCACAAGCCTTCAGCACAATGGTGAAATAAAGATGAAGTACTGAAACACAGTCCAAAAGCAAATATTCATTAAAAAAAAACTAATGGTGTCTGGTGGTCCAGTGCTGGTATTATCCACTACAGTTTCATGAAATCTAGTCAATCCATTACAGCGGATGTGTACTTCAACCAGTTGGATGAAATGATAAGGATGCTTACAATTAAGCAGCAGAGATTGGTCACTAGAGACAGGCCAATCCCTCGTTGTCACCCAAACAATGCTGCTCAAACTACAGAGGCTGGACTTGGAAACTCTCTGTCATCCACCGTCTTCATCAGACCTTGCACCAACTGACTCTCACTTCTTCCAGGCTTTGGACCACTTCTTGCAAGGAAAAATATTCAGTTCTCAACAAGCTGTTGGGAAAAGCCTTTTGCAATGTCCTTGCCACTCGTGCTCCAGGCATTTCGCTGCTGGCATAAACAAGCTACTGTTAAGATGGCAAAACTGTGTCGACAGTTTAGGCACATACTCTGATTAAATGTACTGCTTCTTGTTTGAGATATAATAAGCTACACTGTTGATTCAAAATCGGACATTTCATATTTAATATCCTAATAAGCAAGATGGAGACAGAGAGAAAAGAGGTTGATAACTTTTTCATAAACTTAATTATGTGATGGCTGGTGGTTTCATGGATGTCTCCTTTGGTTAGTAATTTACCCTAAAAGCACAGTTCTAGTTTAGTAGAGGACAAGAATTTCAACTCAGCAACACACTTGACAGTGATCCAAGTCAAGCCCGTGGCCAGAGAGAGTCATAAAGGCATGATTCTTTACCCTGGATCACCTTGAAAACCTGGGATCTTATAAAAATGAGATTTCTGGTCTCAAATCAGAACTTTCGAACTTAGAATGCTGAAAATATATGCCCAGGAGGATGGATTTTGACAAGTACTTCCGGTATAGGTATGCCCTCCTCTTGGCCCTGTTCTGCAGATCAATGTTCAGTAATTAGTCTTGGCCAGGTGTGGTGGCTCACACCTGTAATCCCAGCACTTTGGGAGGCTAAAGTAGGAGGATCATTTGAGGCCAGGAGCTGGAAACCATCCTGGGCAGCCTTGCAAGACTCCCATCTCTACAAAAAATTAAAGGGAAAAAAAAGGAAGAAAATTAGCTGGACGTGGTGATGCACGTCTCAGCTACTCGGCAAGCTTAGGATCATTTAAGCCTAGGAGTTCGAGGTTGCAGTGAGCTGTGATCATGCCACTGCACTCCAGCCTAGGTGACACAGTGAGACCCTGTATCAAAAAATAAATAGTGTTAAATAAACCTTAGGGAGATATAATACAGGAGGATAATCTAGATCAACAAATTGCAGCAATAAACAACCACGCAGAAGATCTGATAAGTGCTAAGCACATAAATTGAGCGTACAATGAAACCCATGTGTATCTGGTCCCTGGTCTGTAGACAGCTTTGCTATCCATGGAAACTTATCATACCCCCACCTCTGGCCAAAGAAAACTCACTGCACAGGCATAAATGAGAAACAGATGTTTTACTAAAGAATACAGAGGGGAGATGGAGGTAATGGAATTTATCAAACAAAGTTTAACATATTAAATCAGAATCATATGTTTCTTAATTTCTCTTCTCAGCTACTACCTGTGTTACTTCCTTCTTGCACTTGGCCTCTAAACTCCCAGGTTCCTGCTTAAAGCTCCCCAGATACTTCATATTGGCCTTTATTTTGTGTCTTTGGTATGCAGAAAATTTTAACTCCATGTGAGCTGCACAACTGTTGCATTCTCATTGACATCTTTTGTTATTGTGTCTAACTCTGTGAAAGCCCAGAAAATGGAATTTATAAACATTCCATGTGCATTCAGAGAGGGTGGCCACAGAGAATTACAAACATTTTTTTTCTGTCATATTTATTCATATGACTCAAATGGAATTGTTGATATCTTAAATACACTGTGCAATAGGAAAAGTTGACTACAGTTTGTAAAATGAGAAATTTAGTCAAGAACAAGATAAAGGGCAAAGCTGCCTCCTGGGTGTCGGTGCAGAGTCAGAGCAGCTCAGCCAGTGTTCATACCTGACAATCAGCTTTTTAACTTCAAGGCCAATTTTCAGGAAAAAGCTTTCTAATTCTTACGTGACAGACGGATGCTGCATCCTTAGTATGGTACCCGAAATCTTAGTAATTGGACTCCAAGGTCATATAGAGAAAAGATAAGCAATATTGTTTTCTAGCATAGAATTGTCAATTAAGGAGTAAAGAGCAGGAATTTGGTGCCCAAAGTGAAACTCGAGGGTTGAGGAAATGAAGATGTCTCCAGAAATTGGTTTTAAGGTACATTTATCAATATAAATTAGGAGCTGGACTGTGAGAAGACCATCACTGGCATTTTGACTAATTGAAGATAGATACTCAATTAGAAAAAGACAGAGTAGCTTTAGAACTAATTTCTGAAGCAGGAAGAAGTTAAGGCATTCTCTGGTCACCACGTGATATAGTTAGTGCATGGATACTTCAGCAATATTTCCACATAACTTATAATAGTTAAAACAAGTATGATAAAATGACCACTTAGTACTCATTTTAAACATTATTCTGAACTATCATCTATCAAATCCTTGTTTATAAGTGCAGGATAGGCCTTATACCATGTATGTAGGCTCTCAGCAGAATTTCCACAGACTTTTGGGGAAAAAGAAAATTGTTTATAGTTTCTTCTCTCACACAATGTCTTAAGTCCACATGCAGAGAGTATAAGATAAATGTTCTTGATTTGATTCCATAAAATGACTATCATAAAGATTACAAGTGAATAACATGGTCAGTAAGCAATGTTTTGCTCTGGCTCTTTTTTTAATAACAGCAATAAACCCTGCATTGTGTTCATTCTCTACCCATGCTTCATGTGTGTTATGTATATATCAAGAGATTTGAATAATGAATTATTTACTATAAAAGATGTTCTCTACCCACCATGTGCAATTGCTCTGAATAATACGCTAATTCAAGAGAATCTCTGGAACCATGAAGCATAATGTGAAGAGAAACAAGAAGATATAAGATAAGTACTACTAGAGAAAGATACTTTATTATTCAAGAATATATTGCATTTGCTTTATGTGAGAAGAACTTTTGATAAGTTAATCAGTCATAGCACGTATGCAAACTCTTCAGCCACTCCAATCTTCCAGTACATGGGAACATTATCTGCAACCAAGGCTGGGTCACAATCTACAACCTTCCAGACATTCAGGCACAGTCATCTTTTGGTTCTAAGACATAGACTGAGATGTGGAGAAGCACTTTCCTGGGATCTGAATGGGCATTTGGTCATGAAAATATGTAGAGTGGTCAAGTACGGAGCCCAGAGCATGGGCTCTTCTATCTGGATCTAAGAATGTAAGTGCTGTCCTAACCCCTGAAGTTTTGAGAAAGCAAGTGGCCCAGAAAAAGATCTTAGTAAGACAAAGTATGTTGCTACAGGGACTATTGCAGAAAGTACATATCAGAAGTAGATGCAGATTCTCAAAGCCAGAATGTCAGGCAGGACCCATTTCACCTCAGTGGAGATGTCAAAGATCAGGAACAATTGTCAAATACAGTGATTCTTAACCTCAGTTTATATTAAAATCCTCATGGTGAGGTGAGCTTTTAAAAATAGCTTTGCTTAGGCTCAACTCCTCTTTGTCTTCATTTCTCCTTGCAAGGACTGAGAAGCATTAGTCTAACTAGACCAGTTCCCGGCAATGAGTTGATCCTTAATAAAGCCTGGGAGTTTAGATAACCTTTGAAGTTAAAGAAAGGAAAGAGGAATAATCTGGAATTGACTAATTCAAACTCACTTAAAAAGCAAAAAAGAGAGTTTTTTTTTTCTTTTCATATTATTTACTTTTATTATTTATGTTTAAAAATGTTACCTATTCAAGAATGACATGGTAACATTCTACATTTAATTTTTTTGAGAAAAAAATAAAATATGATTTCTGCACATTTCCAAAGACCATGTGTATTTTAAACATGCCATATATGTGGTTTGATCCATGTTAGGACTATTCTTTCTACATTATTTCTTAATTTGCTTTTTTACTTAAAGCTAACTATAGAGTTATTATTTGAATTGCTTATGAAAAGCATGTGCAATTTATATAAACATAAAAACACATACAGTTCAGTTAGAGTAGCATAGATGTTAAGCATTTTAAAACAATTTTCAGTAATCTTTGGAGAAAGTAAATTGGACAATAAATATTCAAGACTCTGAATAAGAGGAAGGAAAGAACTAAAAAAAGAACCTCTAAAATAGCTCTTAAATCTGACATAACTTGGCTTTGAATTTATACCTTATGTCTATTAAAAACAACTTCCAAAAACTGAAATTTGATTGATTTTTAATAATCCTGCTCACTATTGTCAAGATATTTAGCTTCACTCCACACTGATGTAAATAAAAAATTATGTATGTGTGATATTGTGTCATACTGCCCTTGGGGTAATTTAAAACAAAATACTTCAGTAAATGTAGTGTGTTATGTGAACACTCTAATTTAAACCTTAAGTATGATTAATTAGCATTAAAGTATCCTTATCTAAATTGCTACCATAAGATTATACACTAAATTATTATATAAAATTTTAAAATATATATATATATATAATTTGTGAAGTATGTCATATATAATGTGGTACATAAAGTTCACTTATCTTAAATATAGAGCCCATGGAATTTTACACTGTGTTACTCCTATTTAACTCCCACTCCAGAAGAATATTTTACAGGACCCTTCCCAGATGACACCAACACACAAGCACACACGCACGCGCGCGCGCACACACACACACACACACACACAGTCTTAGCTTGATTTGTCATAACAAAATACTATAAAATAATACAGACTGGGTGATTTAAACAATGGACATTTATTTTCTCACAGTTGTGGAGGCTAAATGTCCAAGGTACCATCATGATTGGTTTCTGGTGAGGGCTATCTTCCTGGCTTATTGACAGCTGCCTTTTTGCTATGTCCTCACATGACAGAGAGGAAGAGAGAGAAGAGAGAGAGAGAGAGAAAGCAAATTCTCTGGTTTCTCTTCTTACAAGGGCACTGACCTCTTAATAAAGGTCCCACCCTCGTGATCACATCTATACCTAATTATCTACCAAAGTTCCTATCTCCAAATACCATCACACTGGGGATTAGGCTTCAACATATAAATTTTGAGGAGCTATACTTCAGTCCATAGCATGCGCGTGCACACACACACACACACACAAAGGTAAGAATAATAATTAATTTTTCCATATAAATATCCAATTGTTCTAGTACCATTCACTGAATAGACTATTTCTATGATGTCTTTGTTTTAAATCAAGTAACAATATCTATGTGGACAATTCCGGGACTCTCCCTTTAGTTTAATTTACCATTTTGTAAATCTTTACATCAATAAGAATCTTTCTTCATTACTACAGACTTACAATAAATCTTGAAATATGGTAGTTTAAATCCCTTAATTTCATTCTTTTTCAAGATTCTCTTAGCTATTCTTTATCTTTGTTTTTAAATACATTTTACAATAAGCTTATTTACTTTCAAAACACATAAAAATGCTTACTCAGATTGCTTTGAATTTATAGACTATGTAAGAACTGACATCTTAGCAATATTGAGTCTGAAAATTGTTTATACCTTTTAAAAATTTTTGAAGTATTTTATAGTTTTTATTGTAGGATGTCCTGTATATCTATAGTAGATTTAGTTTTCATTTTTGATGATTATAATTATTGTATAATTTCCATTGATGTTTTCTAGTATATAGAAGTATCATTTATTTCTGTGTATTTGTATTGTACCATATTGTCTATGAATCTTTCTTTTTCTTTTATTTTTTTTTTTTCTTCAGATAAAGACTCTGTTGCCTTGGCTAAAGTGGCATCATCATAGCTCACTGCAACCTCAAACTTCTGGGCTCAAGTGATCCTCCTGCCTCAGCCTCCCAAGTAGCTGAGACCACAGACATGAGCCACCATGCCTGGCTAGTATTATGCTATTTTTTGTAGAGAAAAGGTCTTGCTATGTTGCTTAGTGTCTATGAATCTTACAAAATTGCTTATACATTGTATAGTCTGCTTGTAAATTCTTTTAAATTTCTATGTGTATTTTTACTTTTTTCTTTTCAATTATATTACTTAAAATTTATATTACATTTTCATTACAGAAACTGAGAAAACCTAATATTTTATTGATAAGTTTTGCCTCTTATTTTTTACCAACTTTATTTCTCTTTCTCTGATTTTAAATATATATTAAAACTACCAGCTAAGATAATCTCATCTATTTTCAGAGGAATCTAAGGAGTCACCTGAACCTGATAGAACTAAAAAGAGAAAATTATGTTTGACTAGGCAAAAAAAATCAGCAAGGATGTGGAATAGTCAAACAATATCACCAACAAACAGGATCTAACTGACATTTTTAAAGCATTCCACTCAACAACAAAAGAATATATATTCTTTTCAAGTTCCCATAATCCATATTAAAATACACTATATCCTTGTCCATAAAGCAGGCTCAGTGAATTAAAAACAAATGAAATCAGACAGTATATGTTCTCTGATCACCATGGAATCAAACAAAAAAAAAAATCAATAACAGAAAAAAAAAATCTTTAAACACTTGGAAACTAAAAAACACACTTTCAAATAGTTCATAGATCAAAAAATAAGAAGGGAAACTTTAATGGTATACATTAAGTTGAATAAAAACAAAAATGCAACAAATGCAACATATCAAAATTTGGCAAACACAGCTAAATCAAAGCTAAGAGAAGAATTTATAACACTAAATACTAATTAGTAGGAAAAAAGATAATCTAATTTTTCACTTCAGGAAAGCAGAAAAAGAGTGAAATAAATCCAAAACAAACTTAAGAAGAGAAAAAACAAAAATAAGATCAGAAACAAACAAACTGAAAGTGGAAAAACAATAGAGAAAAATCAATGAAATAGTAAGATGGTTCTCTGATAAAATTGACAAATCTGTAACAAGATTGACATAAAAAAAAAAGAGAAGACACAAATTACCAATGTAATAAAACATGGAGATCCTGAAGACTTCAAAGAGATAAAGAAATACTCTGAAAAATTTCACACGCTTTGATTTGACAACTTGTGTATAATAGATCAAGTACTCAGAAAACACAAACTATTAGTACTGAGGTCAGCAAAACGGTAAAATGGGACTTTCCAGCACTCATTATTCTACAGAAACATCAATTTGAACAAATTTCCATGCACAATAATAACTTCATACGAGACCAATGGGAACCTAGTGAGAGATTAAAGCATTTGGGTATAGCATAGAAATTAAAAATAATATATAGAAGATATATAGAAGATATACCATAGAAGAGGGTTGAAAGGATAGGTTTAAATTACCTGCATCACCCCTCTCCCAACGCGAGGCAGCACAGTATGGAGAAAAGCACCCTCTGCTTGGAAGGAGAGGGAAGTGAGAACTGGACTCAGCCTTAGACCCAACACCAGCTTGCCCCAGTAAAACCAAGTACCACGTAGGTCCCCAAAGCCCCAGTCTGTGACCTGTTAGGGACCTGGCCTGAGAGCTCCACCACCGGCCCCCCAACCCCTGTCCCTAGAAATGTTGTCTTCCATGAAACCGGTCCCGGATGCCAAAAAGGTTAGGGACCACTGCTTTAAATCAATACTAGATTACTTATAATACCTGATACAATGCAATGATATGCACATTGTTGTTATATTTTAAAATTTGTATTATTTTTGTTGTATTGTTATATTATATTGTTTTGGTTTCTTTGAATATTTTGATCTGCAGTTGCTTGAATCTGTAGATGCAGAACCTGCTGTTACAGAGGATCAACTATACTATGCATAGCATTTTAAAATCCAGGAAATGGGATACTTGAATATTTAAATTCAATAAACATTTCATTCATACACAAAAAGGTAATGATTTCCTTTTATTCAATTCCATTCAGCAAAAATTTAACATTTTTAAAAGAAAGTTAAACTTAACTGCTTCAATGGCAAATATGTGAAATTCTATAAGAAATTCAGAAAAAAATAAGATATAGCTTCTGTCTTCAGTACACATATAATATACCTGGAAAGGAGATTGGTATCTATGAATATAATTGCAGAAAGAGTAATGCTAAATTCCAAAGTGTGTGGTCTAAGAACTATATATGATGGAAGTTAATATATGGTTTCATGTACAAAAGAGTTTAGATTTTCATGGAAAAATAGTTTAAAAAGCATTTTTACAAGAAAATCTCAGAATTGAACAAGGAAATACTGGGAAGAAGAGTCTCAAATCAGAATAAGACAGGTAATGAGAACTTCAGGTTTCTATACCACCGATATGCTGCCATTGTTGCCAATGATTCCAATACCTATTATTCATCCTTCAGCTATAAATAACACATGAATCTTAGCTTTTATCCTTTCTTCCACTAAGCAGACTGATCTATTCAAAAAAATGTGTTATGAAAAGCAAGGGCTGGCAATATAGAAAACAAGAAAATATAACAACATAAAAAAATCATTTACAAAGTAGAATTTTTTTTGTCTGACATGAGTAGAAAGCATAATGAGAAATGTAATAATTCTTTTAGTTTTTTTCAAGATGTAAAGGCTAAAATAACGAATTCATTTTCATCTTATTTAATATCTTCAAATAAGAGAAGATTATTAAAAATCTGTGTAACTCTCTTTAGTGAAGTCCAAGCATGAAAATGTAAATATTTAATAAACATGATTTTTTTATTTATTAGAAAAATTCACAGAAAAGTAATTACTCATTAGTGTGTAGCTTAAACTTCTAAAGATCTTATAAAAGATTAACTTATATTTTATCATTTAACATTGCTTAGGAAACTGTATGAATGTCTTAAAAGTTAAAATATTTATGAATTCATTAATCTATTTAGGTCAATAAATCTAAATTATACTAAAAGTATAATAATAGAATGTTTAAATTATACATGTTTTAAATATTTATTTAAAGTTCTATGAATATTAATGAATTAAAATTGCCTTATTTATATAATTATCTCTCCAATCAAGGGGCTTAAATGTGTAAGGAATTTCCTATTTAAGTGCTGAGCTCAATGATTGCTATTGAAGATGGAAAAAAATTGATAGATAATAAATGTCTTTAGTGAATTTAAAATACAGATAATCACACTGTCAGTTTGGCTTAATAAAATGTTTATCTGAACCAAAGGCAAACACTCTTTGAAAAATTTAATCTCTTCCTGATTCAAAACCTGTTGCAAGATTACAGTATTCAATCAAGAAAGAGTAACAGAGATCTTCCAAACTCAATCAACTTAAATAAATCTGAACAAAATACTGTATATAAAACCATGATTTATATTATATTAATAAAAGTCAATGAAGAACAGTGATATTAGGAGACAGGAGACCAGTGAAGGAGCCCTATGATTGCCTGATCCTACTGTCTGAAAGCAGAATATTGGGATATGATGAAAAACATATATCAATAAATTGGGCAAATTAGATAAAATGAACACATTCCTTGAAAATCATAAACTTCCAAAGTCAGTCTCGAAGAAATAATCCCTGTAGCCCTTTATTTATTAAATAAATTGAATCTATATTTAAAACTTTCATACAATGAAACTCCAGACCTAAATTGCTATATAGTGATGAATTCTTCTAAACTTTTGAGGAAAGAATAAAAATTATAATAAAAATCTTCAAGAATATTGAAGAAAAGAGAGTATTTCACAACTCACAATATGAGGCCGCTTTTCTTGAAAAAAAAAAAAATCACATGTAGTTATTCCAGAAATAAAAGATTGGTATAATATTAAAAAGTCAATCAATATATTTTACCATCTATGTAGTTAACAGAGTCTCAAAATTAAAAACTATATTCCTGCTCCAATAAATACAGAAAAAAGCATTTGGCAAAATCTACTTCTCATTCTCAACCAAAACCATCATCCATTCTTGACTAAAATACAAAATATTAATAAACCCCCTGAGTACATTGTGAATAGGAAGAGGCTTCTTCAACCTAATAAAAGTCACCTAGGAAAAATATCAAGAAAATATATTTAATGGGAAAAGACTAAATAATACATTTCCCCTAAAGTCATAAACAAAAGCAATTGACCACTCTCATCACTTCTATTTAAAATTGTACCAGACGCTGTTTATTTTTTGTCTTTTTTAAAAATGTTCTAATTAGCACATAATTGTATATATTTAGTAGGTATAGTGTGATGTTTTGATACATGTATATACTGTATAATAATCAAATCAGGGTGTGAAGCATATCGATGGATTTATCCACCTCATACATTTATCCTTTATTTGTGATGAGAACACTGAATACCCTCTTTTAGTTATTTTAAAATATACATTACAAGCCAGGCATGGTGGCACATGCCTATAGTCCCAGCTACTCTGGACGCTGAGGCACGAGGGTTGTTTGAACCCAGGAGGTCAAATCCAGTCTGGGCAATAGAGTGAGATCCTGTCTCTTAAGAATAAAAGAAAAGAAATATACATTATGATATTGTTAACCATGTTCACCCTATCGTGTCTTACAACACCAGAACTTTTTTCTCTTAACCGTAACTTTGTGCCTATTGACCAATCTCTCTATCCCTCTCACCATTCTATGCTCCCCAGACTCTGGAAACCATGATTCTACTCTCTGCTTCTATGAAATCAACTTCTTTCAATTGCACATACGAGTGAGATCATGCAGTATTGGTCTTGCTTTGCCTGGCTTATTTCACGTAACATAATGTTCTCCGAGTTCATTCATGTTGCCATAAATGACAGGATTTCATTCTTTTTTATGGTTGGATTGTACTCCATTGTGTATACATACCACTTTTAGAAATAGTTGTTCATTTATTGATGAACACTTAGATTGATTCCATATTTTGGTCATCATGAATTATGCTGCAATAAATGCAGGAGTGCAGATATCTCTTTAACAAACTGATTTCATTTCCTTTGGATATATACACAATAATAGGATTGTTGGATCATATGATAGTGCTGGTTTTAATTTTTTTGTGAAACCTCCATACTATTTTCCATAATGGCTATAAATTAAACAACATGTCTCTGAAAAGCAAATGAGTCAATGAAGAAATTAAAAGGTAAATATTTTTAAAAATTGAGACACATGAAAATAAAAACACAACATACCAAAACCTATAGGATACAGCAAAAGCAGTTCTAAGTGGGAAGTTTGTAGCAATACACACTTATTAAAAAAAAAAAAAACTCAACCTAACATTGTACCTCAAGTAAACATAAATACAAGAACAAACTAAACATAAGATTAGTAGAAGAAAAAAATATAAAGATCAGAGCAGAAATAAATGACATAGAGACTAAAAACTACAAAATCAGTAAAACAAAGAGTTGGCTTTTAACATAAAGATAAACAAAATCAACAAAACTTTAGCTAAAATAAGAAAAAAGAGGAGACCCAAATAAATAAAATCAGAGATGAAAAAGAAGGTATCATAAGTGATATCACAGAAATACAAAGGATTATAAGAGACTATCATGAACAGCCATACATCAACAAATTGGAAAACTTAGAAGAAATGGATAAATTCCTGGACACATACAACTTATCAAAAGTGAATTATAAAGAGAAAACCTGAAGAGACCAATAATGAATGATGAGACTGAGTCAGTAATAAAAAGTCTCCCATCCGAGAAAAACCCAGGACCTAATGCCTTCACTGCTGAATTCTACCAAGCCTTTCAAGAAAAACTAATACCAATTCTTGTCAAATTATTTAAAAAATTGAAAAGAAAAGAATTCTTCCAAACTCATTCTAAGAGGCCAGTATTACCCTGATACCAAAACAAGACAAGAAAATCAGAGAAAAAGATAAGAAAAAAGTGGAATTCATCCCAAGGATGCAAGGATGGTTAAACATATGCAAATCAATAAACATAATGTATCCCACTAACAGAACCAAAGACAAAAACCATATGATTATTTCAATAGGTGCATTAAAAATGTTTAATAACTGGCCAGGTGTAGTGGCTCCTGCCTGTAATCCTAGCACTCTGGGAGGCAAAGGCAGGAGTCATTTGAACTCAGGAGTTTGAGACCAGCCTGAGCAAAAGTGAGAAACGGTCTCTACTAAAAATAGAATAGTATTTCATTATATGTTTGTGTGTAAATATATATGTGTATATATGTATATATATGTTATATATAATGTATATATATTTATACACACACACATGCATACACCCACACACCACAATTTCTTCATCCATTCATCAGTTAAGTGAATGTTGGATATTGTGAATATATCTTAGCTATTATGCATAATGCCGTATTGAATATGGGAGTGCAGATATCTCCGTTGGGTGCTGATTTATTTTCCTATATATAGCCAACAAGATTGCTGGATCATATGGTAGTTCTATTTCTAAACTTTTGAGCAACCTGCATACTAATTTTCACATTCCCACCAAAGTGTATAATGTTTCTTTTTTCTCCCTTACCAAAAACTGTTGTCTTTTGTCTTTTGTCTTTTGGTAATAGCCACCCTAACAGATGTTAGGTGTGAGGTGATATCGCACTGTGGTTTTGATTTTGAATTTCCCTGGCAATTAGTGATGTTAAGCACCTTTTCATATACCTGTCAGTTATTTTTATGTCTTCTTGGAGAACTATTTATCCAGGTTCTCTGCTTATTTTTTAATTGGGTTATTTATATTTTTTGCTATTGAGTTGCATGAGTTCCTTATGTATTTTGGATATTAATTCCTTATAAGATATAGAAGTATTGAATATTTTATCCCATTTTGTAGATTGTCTCTTCACTCTATTGATTGTTTCCTTTGCTGTATTAGATTGATATAGTCCACTTGTTTATTTTCGATTTTGTTGCCTGTGCTTTTGGAGTGTTATCCAAAAAAAAAAAAAAAAGGTGGGGGGGGGGAGAAGAAAAATCATTGCCAAGGACAATATCAAGGATTTTTTCTTCTATATTTTCATTTAGGATTTTTATAATTTCAGCTCTCAGGTGTAGGCCTTAAATCCATTTTGAGTTGATTTTTGTGTACTGTGTAAGATAAGAGCCCAATTTCATTCTTTCTTCATATCATTTATTGAAGAGACTATCCTTTCACATTGAATCCTCCTGTCAAAAATTGATTGCATATTTTTTAGTTTATTTATGAGGTCTTTATTCTATTCCATTGGTCTATGTGTCTAATTATATGTCAGTATCACACTCTTTTGTTACTATAGCTTTGTAATATAATTTGAAATCAGGAAGTGCGATGCCACCAACTTTGTTTGTCTTTCTGAAGGTTGTTTTGACTATCTGGGTTCTTTTGTTATTACATACAAATTTTAGAATTATTTTTTCTATTTTAGTGAAAAATGTCATTAGAATTTTGATGCCTATCAAAATTGCATTGAATCTGTAGATCATTTTTGGTAGTATGGACATTTAAAAATATTAATTTTTCTAATTGATTAAAATAAAATCTTTCTATTTATTTGTGGCTTCTTCAGCTTTAAGCACTGTTTTATAATTTTCAATGTAGAACAGATCTTTCACTTCTTTGGTTAAAGTTATTCTTCCTCTGATTTCATTCTTTTGAATGCTATTGCTAATATGATAGGGCATTAAAACATTTATTTTTCACATAAATTGCTACAGTTATAAAGAAATGACTGATTTTGTGTATTGATTATGTATTCTGGTACTTTACTGAATTCATTTATTAGTTCTAATCTTTTTTTGTCTTTCGGATTTTCTACATATAAGGTCATGTCATCTGCAAAGTGAAAATTTTACCTCTTTCTTTTCTATATGGATGTCTTTTATTTCTTATCTTGTCTGATTGCTCTTGCTAGTATTTCCAGTTCAATAGCAATGAATGTTGAATAGTAGGGATGAGAGAGTGGGCATACTTACCTTGTCTGAGATCTTAGTGGGAAAGTTTTTAGTTTTTCCCCATTGATTATGATGTTAGCTGTGGGAATTTCACAAATGAGCTTCATTACGTTGCCAAAAAATTTCTTCTGTATCAATTTTATTGAGTCTTTATCATGAACAGATGCTGAAATTTATGCTTTTTCTGCAACTATTGTGATGATCATGTGACTTTTATTTTTCATTCTGTGAATGTATATCACCTAATTTTACACCTTGAGGAGCTACAAAAAGAACAAACTACGTCCAAAGTCAGCAAAAGGAAGGAAATAATAAGTATCAGAACAGAAGTAAGTCAAACAGAGACTAGAAAAAGCATAGGGAAAAAACAACAAAAGAGTTGTTTTTTTTTTTTCCAAAAAAATAAGCAAACCCTCAGCTAGACTAAGAAAAAAGAAGAATTAAATAAAATTAGCATTGAAAGAGAAGACATTACAATGGGTGCCTCAGAAATAAAAAGGATTATAAGGGACTATTATGAACAATTATATGTCAGCAAATTAGATAACTTATGGGAAATAAATAAATTCCTAGAAACATACAACGTACCAAGACTGAATCAAGAAAAAATAGAAAGTCTGAACAAACCAATAACAAGAGGTTAAATAGAACAGTAACAGATGAAGATGTGGAAGTAGTAATCAAAAAACTCTCAACAAAGAAAAGCCCAGGACTGGATGGTTTCTTGGCTGAATTCTACCAAATATACAAAGAAAAATGTACACCAATCCTTCCTAAACTCTTCTAAAAAATAAAGAGGAAATAATATTTCCAAATTCATTTTATGAAACCAATACCACCCAATACCCAAGCCAGACACAGATATCACAAGAAAGAAACTACAGGTGAATGTATCTAATGAACACAGAAGCAATAATATTTAATAAAATAATAGCAAACCAAATTCACAACACATGAAAAAATATTATATGCTGTGACCAGGTTGGATTACCCCTAAGATGCAATTTATCATTTTTTAAAAAAATTTCATGCATTCGGCTCTTTGTATTATATTTAAATATTTATTGGCAAGCCCAAGGGCATGAAGAGTTTTATGTTTTGTTTTGGAATTTTTATAGTTTTTTACATTTTACATTTAGGTATATAATACATTTTGAATTAATTTTGATGGAAGCTGAAAGGTCCTGTCTAGATCCACTTTTTGTTTCATGTGGAGGTCTAGTTGTTCTCACATCATTTGTTAAAAAGACTATTCTTTCTTCATTGACTGGAAATAAAAGGTTGGGGAAAATAATGAAAAGTTCTAGAAAAAAACTACACCCTTTTTCCATATCACGATTAACTTAGAGTTTGGTGAAGTTTTCCACTGACTTGTTAACACAATTTTTCAATTTTTACTTTCACTCCCAAAGTATGAAATAGAAATATATCTCAATCTGCAAATATTCACACAAAAAGGAGGCAATAGGAAAGTGAATTTCAGCATTTATGATTCTTCAATATTCCACAAATTTTATATTGTCAAGATAAAAATCTTGGCCTAGATGATATTTAAAGCAATGCATCTTCATCTTTAAGCAGTTAATTATCTTGATACAAAGTCTCAGAACAGATGGATATCTAGGAATATATCCAAAAAAACAACCTCCAAATATGTTCATGCATGATATAGTGAAGTCCAAGGGATGCAAGCAATGGAATCCATCATCTCTGCTAATAAGACTTCCAGATGGGTACCTGTATCACATTATTTTAAATTAATAGACTTTATTTTTAGGGAAGTTTTAGGTATAAAGAAAAATTGAGGGGGAAGCACACAGAGTGCCCATATACCCCTTCTCCTCCCACAGACATTTTCCCCTACTATTGACATTTTGCATTAGTACTACATATTTGTTGCAAATGACGAGCAAATATTGATCCATTATTAGGAACTACAGTCCATAGTTTATATTAGGGTTCACTCTTTGTGCTGTAAATTCTCTAGATTTTGACAAATGTATAATGACATCTACCCATCATTACAGTATTATACAGAATGGTTTTAACACCATAAAAGTCCCCTGTGTTCTACCAATTCATCCTTCCCTTCCTACTCCCCAAGCCCTGGCAGTCACTGATCATTTGTTGTGCCTTTATCCACAATGACATATAGTTAGGATCACACAGTATATAGCCTTGTTAGATTGGCTTCTTTCACTTAGCAAAATGCATTTGGGTTCCTCCATGTCTTCTGGAGGCTTGATAGCTCATTTCTTTTTATCACTGAATAACATTTCATTATATGGATATACTGCAGTTTGTTTATTCACCTGTTGAAGGATGTCATGGTTGCTTCCAAGTTTTGGGAATTATGAATAAGGCTGCTGTAAACATTCATATACAGATTTTGGGTGGACCTAATTTTATGACTTTTTTGGGTAAATATCAAGAACCACGATTGGTGGATCATGTTGTGAGAGTATAATTTAGTAATAAAAGTCAAATTGTCTTCCAAAGTGGCGGTATGATTTTAAATTGGTATCAGCAATTTAAAAAGTTCCTATTGCCATACATCCTTACTAGTATTTGATGCTGTGAGTGTTTGAGTGTTTGGGCTTTCAGCCATTTTAATTTAGTTGATCTATTTGCCTCTTCTTTTGTCAACAATGCACTGTCTTGATTACAGTAGCTGTATAGTAGCCTTGACATCAAATTGTATCAGTCCTTCAACTTCTTTAATATTGTGTTGACTATTCTGGATCTTTTGCCTTTCCACATAAAATTTAGAATAAGTTTGCTGATATCCACAAAATAACATGCTGGAGTTTTTCTTGAGATTGCATTAAATCCATAGATCAAGTTGGTAAGAACTGATATCTTAATATTTAATCTTCCTACCAACAAATATGAAATATATCACCATTTATTTAAATCTTTAATTTCTTCATCACAGGTTTGTATTTTCCTCATATAAATCTTGACATATTTTATATATTTATTTCTAAATACTTTATTTTTTAGATGCTAATGTAATGGTATTGTGTTTTTAACTTCAAATTTCAATTGCTCATTATTGGTATATAGGAAAGTAATTGATTTTTTCATGTTGGCCTGGTATCCTGCCACCTCCCTATAATTTTTATTTTTTCTAAGAGAATTTTTTGTTTTTGATTCCTAGGTTTTTCTACATAGACAATTATGCCATCCATGAATAAAGACATTTTTATTTTTTCCTTCCTAAGCTGTATATATTTTATTTTATTTTATTTTCTTATATGAATGTATCAGCTAGGACTTTCAGTAGGATGTTGAAAAGAAGTCATGAAATGGAGCATCCTGATTTGTAACTAATTTAACATGAAAGTGTTTAGGTTTTGACTGTTAAGTATAATATTAACTGAAGTTTTTTTGTAGATGTTCTTTGTCAAGTTATATTTTTCTATATTTCTAGTTTGTGATATTTTTAAAAATATATAAATGGATGCTGAATTTTGTCAAATGCTTTTTCTACATCTATCAATAATGATCATATAACTTTTCTTCTTTAGACTGTTTATATGATGAAATATAATAATTTATTTTCAGTTGTTGAACCAGACTTCTATGCCTGGAATAAACCTACTTGATCCAGGTATATAGTTCTTTTTATACATTGTTCGATTAAATTTTCTAATATTTTGCTGAGTATTTTTACATCTATGTTCATGAGAAATATTGCTCTAAAAATGAGAGTGAGTTCTATCTTTTTCCTACTGTAAAGAATACGAAAAAGCTAAAATATCTGTCACTCAAACTAAAAAAAAACAGTATACATATTTTGAAAATTAACTTATTCCCAATAATTTTTGAGTTAGTAGACTGAAGGACTTTTACAACAATCAGCAGAAAGAAACACATTCATTAAAAAGATCTTAAATCAGAAACTGACAGGACCGTAATAGTTTCCTAGAAAGATGTATATGGAGGTAACGTGCCATGTGCTAAAGAGGGACATGGATGGCTGACGGTTCATTTAGAAAGACGTGCAAGATCAGGTGTGAGGTAATCGAAAACCAAGTAAAAAAATGTGAAACAGTCTAAAACTTAATATCTGATGTGATATCAGAAGGAGGTAGAAGGCAATGAGAGGGTTAAACAAAGAGCTTTGAGCCTTGATAATGAAGAACAACCATAATTGATGAAGAAAACACATTAGAGGAAGATTAAATTTTAAGCCTTTTAGACTTGAGTCAGCATCAGGGCATCTGAACAAAAAGCTCTGGTAGTAATTAGAAATACAGAACCAGATCTCCAAAGAAGATATGCTGATATTTTACTTCCATTGCATTGCACCCCTACTGTACCCACCTTCAGTTTCTCCCTAAAGGTGTCTGAAATTTTGGAGAGAAATAGAAACTGCAGACATAGATTCAAGAGTCATGTCTCTGACTTATACTTCTCCTCAAAATCTTAGATACCAGGTAAATGCTTAATATAGCAATATGATAGTCCACAGTTAACTCAAGGTCATGGTGTTCAAAACAGAAGTCATCTTTCCCCAAAATTTGTTATGCCAGGAATTGTCAATCTCAGTTTATGGGACCACCCTTTTTTCAGTCTGTCAAGTGAGAAACTAGGAAAGTATGCCTTCTTCTCCCCACTGGCACCACACACACAACATGTGGAATTTACATTCAAACTCGTTCTCATTGTAACCTTCTTCTCAGGGCCTCTCAACACCCCCTTCTTTCAGATTTCTGTCATTTCTTACCCTGCCTACAAAAGACAGCTCACTGACACCAATATTTTTATCCCACAATTGAACCTTGAGCTGAGTTCAGAGTCGCTCTTTTTATACGCACACATACCTCTCAGCCATTTGAAATCTTATTACGGCTCATTTTCTCAAGATAGAAAAACTTATAGATTTCCCAATCAAGAACCTTCTTCTAATATATAATCAATTTACAATAAATTCATAGAGTTTTTCTTATTTATCTCTTTCGTGAATACTTCTGTTGGTATTTGCCTCATAATAAAATATAGGGCAAAGTGCTATGGTACAAATCATAGCAACTTTTATTTAGTAATTTTTCTTTTTCATCTTACTATTTTAAAAATAATGTATCCTTTTTGAGAGAGACTCACGCAAGAGCAAAGCAGAGAACATCAGCTTTAAACACACACAGATACACATATTTTAACAGATTATTGATTATTTTTAGCTCGTCTTAACACCCATTATTAGGACATATATGAAGAGCGAAACACCTTCAAACAGCTCAAACAGTATAGATTATTGATACTGATTATTTTAAATGGAAATGAAATGTATTACTGGAAGACAATACTTTTTAAAGTAGATAGGATAAAACCTGAGGATAAAACATTTATGTAATTTCACTCAAATTAATGCTGTTTAAGAACATAGCTAAGATTTATTTTACCAAATAATATCATGTAATAATTATTCTATTTAGAGTCACTCCTAATCTTACTTCATTATTTAAAATATTTAATATTTTGTACCCTCATCAACAAAAAAATAAAATAGTAGGCTAGCCAGTAGACTAATTGGTTTTTTATTAATTTAAATGTTCTCTTTTATTAAATACATGGGAAAAGTTGATCAGGATTTATCTCACTGAAAGATTCATTTCCAATATAATTTTACTTTTTTTTTTTTTTTTTTTTTTTTTTTTTTTTTTGTTGAGACAGAGTCTCACTTTGTTGCCCAGGCTAGAGTGAGTGCCGTGGCGTCAGCTTAGCTCACAGCAACCTCAGATACTCCTCGGCTTAAGCGATCCTACTGCCTCAGCCTCCCGAGTAGCTGGGACTACAGGCATGCGCCACTATGCCCGGCTAATTTTTTCTATATAGATTTTTAGTTGTCCATATAATGTCTTTCTATTTTTAGTAGAGACGGGGTCTCGCTCAGGCTGGTCTCGAACTCCTGACCTTGAGCAATCCACCCGCCTCGGCCTCCCAGAGTGCTAGGATTACAGGCGTGAGCCACCGCGCCCGGCCATAATTTTACTTTTTATCTTTAATAATTATTTATTAAACTTTCTAAAGCACCCAGTTTGATTAATTGTATATTCATGTTAAATTCACTTTAATTACAATGTTATAGAAATCTGGAAAAATATATATAATGTTTCATGGCCTTCTTGTCAAAGAAAATAAACTTTGAAAGTTGCGATATATGTACACATTTATATATATATGTATACATATAAGAGTTCTATATAAGAATTAAAAGATGATTCATTGAAGATTTTCAATTATACAAAAGCATTAAACTGCATTTGTGATATTAGATATGTAGGGCTAAAATATTTATACTAATATTTTTAAACTCATTATGTTTTATTTTATAAGGAGAGTAATCCACATAGACAAATTGATTGAAAATTACTTAAATTATTAGGATATAAGACTTTAGAGGAAGAGGAATGGAATCAAAGTTCAAGAGTGAAAGGAAAATGTAAAATTCTCAATGTTAATAAAAAGATGTCATGTACTTTTTAAAATCTAAATGGTGGTAGGTATCAAGTCAATCTGGTATTTAGATTCCATTGGTTACACTTTTTAAAGTAATGTAATGGTTTTATTTTTAAATGTCGACATTTACAATATGTCAAAAATTATATTCATGAAAACTATTTAAACTTGTAATGAAAAATTTTAGATGAAACTTATAAATGTGTAAGTGGGAACATAGATTTTCAAAATTCTTTGAAATGTAATATGAGCAAAATAGATTCAATATCTTAAATGAGCTCTGAGCATACACATGTCTTTCCATTAAGAAATTTATCTGTGAAATTCCATAGGAACTGCTAACTTCTAGGGAAAGCTGTCTTATAACCTCCTTCAGGAAATTATTCCCAGTGTATTCAAACCTGTGAGCAAAATCCCTTCTATCTAATGACTCATGTTAGAATTTAAATCAAATTATTTTTCTATCTCCATTAAAAACATAACCACCATTAAAATTTTTCTATTAAATAACCCAATATACATGTACAAAATTTATTCCTTGTGCTTACTTTTTCAACCCTTTAATTCATTTATCTAGTTAAATCAAACTCTTCAAGCATCACTAAGAAATCTATGTAGCAAAATTGAAATTCCATTACTTTCTACTCGAAAGCAGTATATAGGATTTTGAGCTTTTGTAATGCCAGATAAAGATTAAATGAGGTTTTAAAACCAGATTACTTTTGTAGGTGAAATCCTGAGCCTCTTTGAACTAGAGCTTACTGTTCTCTCTACCCGCATGAATGTGTGCTTAATTCACAAAGGAAAACAATGGACTCACTAATTAAAATGGTTTATAAACTTCATATTAACAGTCAATTTGCAGAATAAAGGAGGCATTTTCTGGGAATACAGAGTAAGCTATTTGAACAAAAAGCACTGGTGACCTTCTAAAACATTAGCAAAGTGAAGTTAGTATCTTAATTTGCAGAGATCAAACAATAACTAAAAAAACCAAAGAACTGATATATCAGAAACATGAGACAAGTTAAGTAACTCCTAAAAATAATGTCTTAGTGAACCTAAGGGTTAAAATAATGATAGGAAGTAGCATTTTAAAACTAAATATGTTTTAGTATTCAAAGAAATTCAGAGTAAAGAGATTCAAAGATGCTGGGATAGTTCAGCAGCATTATAGCCTCCCCCGCATCCCTTTTTATAAAGATTTCATTCTCCAAGATACTTGCTTAGGAAGAAAGAATTATTACATACATGAAATGATTTTGCAACATGTACGATCAAAAATAAGTTCCCCCAACCTGGATTTCTAAATATGATCACTAACTATGCAAAAAGCATTTTATTAACTTTTGTCATTACCTGATAATCTATCACCCAATGCTCCTTGATGCAAAGTGGGATAATACCCTATAGAAGATAAACTGTTGCTAAAATTGAACTGTTGGTAAACAGAAACTAGCATGTTTTGCTATTAAAACTTATTTAAATTGAGCTCAATTCTTATATGTCATCTAGTGTTAGGCTACTACTTTTGCACAAGTAACTCTGAAACAGTGGCTTAAACCAAAAGTAGTTATTTTATTATTATTTCTCATGGTTCTGATGCTTGACTGGACTTAGCTAGGTGGTTCTTGACTTAGGGTGTTTTTAGGCAGGTATAGTAGATGCTGGGTGGGCCGGTGTCACTAAAGGGGCTTTCTCTGTCGTGTCTGGTGGTTGATGCTGTCAGCTGGCACCTCTTCTGTGGTCATCAACAGAAACACCTGCAAGCAGTTACTTTAAGTGGCTGCTTGGCTTCCTTATAGTATGGTCAATGCGCTTCAAGAGAATCAGAAAGAAACTACACAATGTCTTCTGCTATAGTCATAAATCCACCCAGATTCAAGAGGAAAGAGCAAAAACTCTCACTTCTTAAAGAGAGGAACATCAAAGTACTTGAGGGCCATGTAATAAAACAACAAATTATTCACATTCCTCCAACATAAAAAAATTTGGAAATCTGGATAAGATAAAACTTACTTGTCCTCTTATGTGACACAAAATCAGTTCATATATTTGATTATCTTTCTTTCCAAACAAGTATTTTGGTCTTCTGAGAAAGGGGAGGCTTTTAGCCAATCAAATTGCTATAATACTGACAGACTGAATTATTCCATAAAACTCAAAATAATTTTCAATTTTCAATCCCTTCCTAAGACTCATCTAAAGTCTTATCCTATTATTTTCATCAGCTTGAGGTCCAAGATCTTGTCATCTAAATCAAATCCAAGTTGAGATGAGGCTATTGCTTTGGGTTTGCTAGGAACAGGTTTTCTTAATAAGATTCCTCTCAGCCTAAAGGCCTATGAACTATAGAAGACAAGTGACTTACCCGACACACACTTCATATACAATATACAATGGTGTCAACAGATCACAGCAATAGACGCTATTGTTCAAAAAGGAGGAACTAGAATACACGCTGCAGTCACTGGCGTGCAGCAACTCTGAGACCTAGCTGAGTACATGTTGCCAGGATTTTTTGTAGGGCCTCATGCTCCTCCCTGGGAATGATTCTCCATGGCTCTTCCCTCCATTTCTTTTTTTTTTTTTTAATTTCAAAATATTAAGGGGGTACAAATGTTTTAGGTTACATGGATCACTTTTGTAATGCTTGAGTCATGCCTATAGGTATGCCCATCACCCAAATAGTGTTCATTGTAGCCATTACGTAGGTTTTTGCCCCTCCCCTTCTCCTCCTCCACCCTGCTTGATTTCCACTGAATTCTACTTCCTTCTGTGCACATGTGTGCTCATTGGTTAGTTCCAATTTAACAGTGAGTACATGTGGTGTTTGTTTTTCCATTCTTGTGATACTTCACTTAGGAGAATGGTCTCTAGTTCCATCCAAGTTGTTGAAAAAGATATTAACTCATCTTTTTTATGGCTGAGAAGTACTTCATGGTATGCATATACCACCTTTTATTAATGCACTCATAAATTGATGGGCACATGGGTTGATTCCACATCTTTGAAATTGTGAATTGTGCTGGAATAAACATTCAAGTGCAGGTGTCGTTTGATGAAAAGTCTTCTTTTCCTTTGGGTATATATCCAATAGTGGGATTGCTGGATTGAATGGTAGTAGGTCTACTTTTAATTCTTTGAGAAATCTTTGTACAGTTTTCCCTAAGGATTGTACTAATTTGCAGTCCCACCAACTGTGTGTAAGTGTTCCTTTCTCTCTGCATCCATACCAATATCTATTGTTTTGGGACTTTTTAATAAAAGCCATTCTAATTAGGAGAAGATGATATCTCATTGTGGTTTTAATTTGCATTTCCTTGATGATTAATGACATTGATCATTTTTTCATGTTTATTGGCCATTTGTGTTTCTTCTTTTGAGAAGTTTCCATTCATGTCTTTTGCTCACTTTTTAATAGGGTTGTTTGTTTTTTTTCATGCTCATTTGTTTGAGTTCTTTGTAAATTCTGGATATTAGCCCTTTATCAGATGTGTAGCTCATGAATATTTTGTTCCATTCTGTAGGTTGTCTGTTTGCTCTGTTGGTTATTTCTTTAGCTGTGCAGAAACTTTTTTAATGTAATCAAATCCCATTTATTAATTTTTGTTGTTGCTTGCCTCAACTCTTTTTTTTTAATTTTTTTTTATTTTAGCATATTCCGGGGGTACAAATGTTTAGGTTACATATATTGCCTTTGCCCCCACCCCAATTGTCTCCACTTTGGATTCAACCCTCTGAGTCATCTGTTCTTTCTATATAAGAAGACCAAGATTGCAACTGAGTAGTCTTTTCAGCCTACTCCCTGTCCAAAAATGTTGGGAGTCCAAAGACTTATTTTAAATTTGTACTCTCTCTTTCCTTTCTAATCCAAGCTGGCAATGCTTCTAAGAAAAATAATATTTTAAAAACTCTGTAGGTTTTCTGTAAATCTTACTGGAGTTTACTTCTTTATGAAAAATGTACAAATATAAATAGCTACCACATGGTCCCTTTTTCACTGGGGCTCCTGAGAAAACTGCTATAGGAATACCCGTGAGCTTCTCAGAAGCACTACTGCTAATAAAGAGGATTTGTAAAACGTACCCTTAAAACCCTTAGAAGGCCTTTTATCTTTCTAAAAGTTTCCATGAGTTACCACCTTATATTTCTTTGAAGTCTTCACAAAGGACCTAAGTCCTACCCTTGATGTGATTTTGACATGGAATCCTTTTTATTATTTTTCTTGATCTGGAGAATTTTTACCATCTAAAAAGGAATGAGAAACAGTTTTATTTTTAATTGAGCAGATTCTATCTCATGTATATATCTTTTCAATTTGTCCTTAAAACTAAACAGTTTTTACTATTGTCTCTCTCTTGTCATGGGTTGGTAGAGACAGCTAGAAACAGTCATGTGGTATCTTCAATACTCTGCCTGGAAATCAACGTAGTGATGCTTTCAAGTTCCTTAGGCACATTTCCTGTTTTCATCTTACCACCCATGACAGTGTTACCAAACTTTCTGACAAATGAGGGCCCTCTTCTAGTTTTACAAAACATTTTTCAATCTTTCTTTAAGCCCTCATACCCTCCTCATCCTCTTTAGGCTACTGCTTCCCCTCTTCTTGTGACCCTTTAATCTCTCGGTTAAACATTCCTGAACAACCTTCAGCTACTGTCCCAGAGCCAATGACTTGTGTTGTGCATTTTTGTTACAGCATTTTCAAGTATAAAAATTGATTCATTTCCTATTGCATTGTAACATATTACCCCCCAAAAGTAGTGACATAAAAGAATAGTAACTATTTAATTGTAATCTTTCAAGTTTTTAAGGATTGACCAGTTTCAGCTAGGTGATTCTCACCTAGGGTCTCACTTGCTTTTAGAGTCAGGAAAAGATTGGGGCTGGCTTCACCACAACGACTTTTTCCTTCACTTAAAGTTGATGCTGGCTGTCATCTGGAACCTCATCTAGTGCTGTTGGCTGAAGCATCTCTGTGTGGCTTCCTCATATGGCTACTCGGCTATATACTTGGCAGAAGTTGCTGACTGTGTTCTAATGCGACCTGCCAAACCATCAGGTAGAAGCTCCATCAGATCTAGCCTCAGAAGACATTTAGCATTTCTTCCTTCATAATCAAAAGTCCATCCAGATTTAAGGGAAGAAAACATAGATTCCACCTTTTGATGGGGGGGAGTGTCAAAGAATTTGGGAGCATTTTAAAAATAGCACCACAGTGGGCAAATAATGAAGAACTATCCAACTCTAACATATCGCCGTGGTCCATTCCCATTTAGTAAAGAGATTCCTTGTTTACTGGAAAAGTTAACCCCAGAAAATTTGATTTTGAAATAACTTTTTAAAAAATGTACTCTTGTTAGTAGTTACCCTTGGTGAAGGTGAACTTACTGAAATAGCTACGAGAGGAGCTTCAGGGATGCTAGTAATGTTTTGTTTCTTGATATAGGTGCAGGTTAAACAGGTGCATTCACTCTATGAAAATGCATCAAGCTTTACTTTTTGGATTTGTGCACATGTATGAGTATAACATTTCAGTAAAAGATTACATTCAAATACTATATAAATATATGTTACATTCCTATGGATATTCACGAAAATATTAAACATTAATTCCTTGGAAACACAAAATCTCAAACAAGCAAAGTTATAATTGTGTCTAGTTAGAGCTTAAATTAATAGTTTTATAACTGGTTTGGCCCTAAGATTATCCATATTTCTGCATATTTTGAAAGTCATGGAATATACTTAACTAATTTAAATATGATATATAAGGATTTAAAAAATACCTCTGATAATTAAAAATGTGCACACACACAAAGTATATACACTAGAAATATTCAAATGTACTTATATGATTGAAATAATTTAAAATTGCATCATAAAATAAAAATTCTATTTTCCTATATCATGGTTGCTAAAGAAAAGCTTTTGTAAAGTGAAAGAAATTTATACTGTTTTTGGATTTTTGCTGCCAGGATTTTCCCCTGGTCTAAAATAAAAAAATTGTAAAATGAGCCAGCTTTTACTAAAGGAGTATAGCTCAAATGTGTTTAGATAGCCTTCTGCTTTTCCATTTGCTCATGTTATATATCTTATAGTGATTTCACAATAACATCCCACATAAACCCACGAGTTAGTCATAAGGTGTGCCCATAATAAATCTGGAAGCCATATGGCAAGCATTGCTCTTCTGACTTTGATCACTTTAGTTCCTCTTTTGTCTCTACTTGGAACTTCTTTATCTATACTTCTCTTTCTAATGTTAAAAAAGGATAGATTTTTTTTTAGCACTTTTAATTTTAGCTTCCTAGATGCAGCACTGGGACTTATAAACACTGTAACCATATAATATCTTAGATTGTAGACTGAGAGTTGGACTATAGATGCCTTATAAATAACAGCTTATCAGCTACTGTTCATACAATGAGAGATAAAATGAAGAGATGTACAAATCTTAAAAAAATCACATTGCTAGGTGTCTACATGCTAATTTGAGATTTTTTAAATTTTAAAAACAGTGAAAAAATGTGTATATTACATATAGTGCTGAGATCTATCTGGTGACTTTATATTATAGAAAGGCAATAGGCAATTTTAAGTGTAGCCAGGATCTAGTATATAAGGCTAAAGGAATCAGACAGGTATCTTAAGTCAAAGGAAAGGGAATAAAATCCAGAAATTTCAGAAGCATTTAGATGTTTTTAAAAGTCCTATTTACAGTTAAAATGTTAGAGAGGATTTACAGGTCTCAAGTATCTAGACAGAAAAAAATCAACATTTAAAAATGCATGCATTAGTTGTGTCCATTCCCTAGACAGCGCACATCACTCTCATCATGTAGGTGTGCACTCCTCCCCTCCCCCCACCCCATCCCCCCCAGAGAGAACTTCAAACGTGTCCATTCCCCAGGCAGTGCGCATCGCACTCATCAAGTAGGTATACACCCATCCCTTCCACCCAGCCCCGACCTCTGTCCAATACCCAATTGGTGTGAATCCCAAATGTGCACTCAGGGAAACCAGTTTGCTGGCATGGGCAATGTATATAGCCTGATCTTTTGTACCCCCTTAATGAGCTGAAAAACAAACAAACAAACAAAAAAAAAATACATGCAGTAGATATTAGCACCCATGAGCAAAAATAAAAAACATGTCCCTTTTTAATATTTCCTTCTGGACTCATAAATATAGACATAATACTAGGAGACAGTAGTAAATTTTCTGACACTAAAAATTTCTGAATTATTCCAAATAGATGGTCCAGCTCTAATTTATTAAAAATACTATGTCATTCTTCACTTTATTAGTCAGCTATCATGCAATAGTACTGCATGAAAAAACACCTCAACATTCAGTGGTTAAAACAATGCATACATAATGAGTGCGATGTGCACTGTCTAGGGGATGGACACATTTGAAGCTCTGACTCGGGGGGGTGGGGGGGCAAGGGCAATATACGTAACCTAAACTTTTGTACCCCCACAATATGCTGAAATAAGAATAAAAAAAAAAAAAAAGGCCGGGCGCAGTGGCTCACGCCTGTAACCCTAGCACTATGGGATGCCGAGGTGGGCGGATCGTTTGAGCTCAGGAGTTCGAGACCAGCCTGAGCAAGAGCGAGACCCCATCTCTACTAAAAATAGAAAGAAATTATATGAACAGCTAAAAATATATACAGAAAAAATTAGCCGGCCATGGTGGTGCATGCCTGTAGTCCCAACTACTCGGGAGGCTGAGACAGGAGGATCCCTTGAGCTCAGGAGTTTGAGGTTGCTGTGAGCTAGGCTGATGCCACGGCACTCACTCTAGCCTGGGCAACAAAGTGAGATTCTGTCTCAAAAAAAATAAATAAATAAAAGTAAAAAAAAAATGCATCATATTCACACAGGTATACCGTAGTGGCTATATGTCAAGCTATGATGACTGCACACTGCATTGCAGATCTGAATCTACATCTGTTCTACATGTTGCTCTTCCTCCTTGGACTAGTAGACTAGCTAAGGAATGTTCTCCAAGTGATTGCAGACATACAAAAGTAAGTACCAATAATGATGATACATTGAAAGTCCCTACTGGTGTCCTATCCATTAGCATACCATTGGCCAAAATAAGTCATGTAGCAGAATTCTAATTCAAAGCAAAATATAATTCATTGTTTGTGGGGAGAACCACACATTCACTTAGCATAGGAAGTGGATAGAAGAAAGAGTAAACAATTGGGGCCAATGATTCAATCTACAAGAGTAGTTCTATCTTAGAAATGAGCACTTTGTCAGTGGAGAGTACTCTAAGTCTAGTTTCAAATCCTTTTTTGGATTTCATCAACACAAGCTGAATCCAAGATTAAGACAAAACTTCCAGGATATCATTAAAAGGCAAAAGATTAATTTCACATAAGACCTGTGCGGAGATCCTGTTTTATGAAGACAGACTTGTATAAAATATTCTAGAGAATATCTATTAATTTTACAGTACATCCAAAGCATTCATGTCCTTTCATTCATCTATTGATCCATAACACATACATATAATAATACTTCCAAAATATACACAAGTACATTCACTAATTAAAATGATACAGTCCCAAGTCATCTTCTCTGACTATTTCAACTGCAGGTAGTGCCACTATTTAATTGCATTCTATTTCCCTAGTAAAAAACAAACTATCAATAAAAAGTAAAGTACTTGAGATGCCTGACATGAAAAGGACACTAAAACTATTCAAGGTGCATGCATGCTTAGTAAATATACCACAAATAGTTGCCAGGTATATTGAGCTAGAAATCTTATAAAATTCTTAAATTTTTTCTAAATGGAAAAAAATCTCTTTTATTTAGTTTTTGTAACGTTATAGTAAATAGTCATCTTTCACCAATGCTATAATTCAAGGAAAGCAGCTCCCTAATGGTCTATGTTTCCACTGCCAAGTAGAATTACAGCCAGTATTTTTTCGCCAAGTATACAATATGTCAATTGTTTTCAATGTTACTAAACTACTCCTTAGTCATGACTTTGTTTTTAAAAAATAATGTTCCATCTACTCTGCATATAAGAAATTTCAAAATAAGAATCTATACCTCAGTAGGTTTAAATTATTTTAAACAGACAGATAAAAGTCTCCAAGAGCCAATGATTGATTCTTTAATCACTCTGCTAGTCCGCAGGCATCATTTGATTATCCTGCAATACCTTCTTACAGTGTTGCTGATCTGTGACTATCATTACTAATAGCATTTCTCCAGAATAAAGCAGACTCACTTCCCTCATTGACAGCATTCCACAGACGGAAAAATCTTGTCAAATACACTTTGCTAAAATTAAAAAAAGAATGAGAGACTCTGCACAGAGCAGGTGGTGTCTACTCAAGGAGAGGATTCTATTTTTATGCTTCTAATATGCATTTCTCTTTTCCTAAATGTGACAATGTAGTTGCAGTAGAAGATGAAGTAACTCTTAAAAGGGAATAAAAAGTATTTCATGTCAAACCAGAGATACCAGCTCCGTACAGTATGCTTTCAATTTATAATAACTGCTGCCCAGTTTGCAAGGTCATGTATTTGCATCTGACTTTAAGTCAGTGGTTGGATACTTTTAAATTCCTGTGGGTTTTTTTTTTTTTTTTTTACTCTAATATTTACAAAGATCTGGACCATTCTTTAGCATCCTTAAGTGGTTGAAGTAGGATAGGATAGGCTTTTCCTTGGGTAGCAAACACCACCATATCTCTATGGCTTAATGCAACTCAAGTTTATTTCTCACTCAACAAAGCAGAAGAAATCTGCCTTCAAGCAACAAGAATGTAGTTTACTTCAATTTTGTGTCATTGCCAGCTCAACAGGAGGACTCTACCAAGATACTGCTGCAAAGGAAGAGAAAGATTGAATAATTACACTGCGAGTTCCTAGTGCTTCAGGCCAGAAGTGACAAATGTACTTTATACTCACAACTCATTCATCAAAAATTGTCATATGATCTGTCTAACAAGGTAGAAAGTGTAGTTTTCCATGTGCCCAAGCAGAAGCAATATAAAACAGAATCTGATGAACATACATTTTTGTTTTGTCACAGTCCTCAAACACTCCTCTTGCCATAAACTTCAGTGTAGTAAAAATAAGAGTCAGGATGCCTTGGGTTTACTGAGTAACTTAACTCTATTTCCTCAGAAGCTTTTATAAAAGTGGCAGAGTAAGCTGATAAATTTTAACTGAAATTGCCAACACCTGAGAGTATTTGAAAAATTTTCTTGTCTTTCTCCTGACTTCCTTCTGGTCTATGTGTAAGCCTGGTAGATGCATACTAGAGCCATCATGAGGCAGCAGAAAGAATATGGAGTTTGATGTAAGGCAACTCTATACTTAAATCATAGTGTTCCATTTACCACTTGATAATCAGGTGTTTCTATATGATATTAAGATTGATATGGTTAAAAATAAACTCACCGAATTCATAAACAAGGAGTAAATTTAATATTGCAATATTGAAAATATATTAGCAATTTTCTGCCCAATGAAGAAAATTATAACTTAGTTCACATTCCAGTCAAGTATTTACTTTTTAACCCAAAGAAGGCTAAATTTCTCCCTTCGGCACTGACCAGCAAAATGCAGAAAAGTTACAAAAAACTAAGTTTATACTCTTGTGCTACAATAGCAAGAAAGCAGAATATTACCAGTTAAGATGCAGATTAGGCAGCCAGTATGTGGTAGAGCATGTTGAAGGGATAAAAATCTCTATAATCAATTAATAGAAACAATTTAAAGAGCCATAGATAAATACATATGTTCAGTGAGTGGAAGAGACTCATAAAAGGGAAAAAAATCAAACTCATCACAGACAAATGTAGAATAGTTTTTACTAGTTACTAAAAAAAGGAGCTGAATGTGGATGCAGAACTCATTATATAGTGTACCAGTTAAAGTTAAGGAGGTCAACTAAGTATAATGTATATCAGTATGCACAGTATAGGTTCAGTCTTTCTCAACAAATGCCCTTTTATACTTATTCCTATTCATTAGATCCAAATTTAAAGAACTCAAACAGGTATCATTATAATCAGATATCTCATCTGAAGACTTAGTAATAATCTTAGTCAACAAGAGGAGGAAAACGAGATGCATAGCAATCTTTACAGACTATCATTTTAAGAAGGCTATTGTCTCATAGGTTTATTATATGCCACTTTCTCCTGGATTTCCTGCAACCTTTAATACATAAATACTTTCACATCTCCTTTTGGATTTCTCCTCATATTGCTTAACTAAATTGTGGAGTGACAGACACTCAGATTCAGTCCTGGGATCTCTTATTTTTTTTCTATTTTCTCATTCCCAACCTATATTCTTTCCTGTTTCAGAGCTTTAAAAGCAATCTATTTCCATAACTTTTGTGTCCCATTTGTCATTTAATTCAAGGGATCTTTTGATTTCCATCTTAATTTCCTCCTTGACCCAATAATTGTTCAACGGTGGGTTAATTTCTATGACTTTGGGTAGAGTTGAGTGTTTCTCTTGGAGTTGATTTCTAATTGTATTCCTCTGTGCTCTAAGAAGATACATGGTATAATTTCTATTTTTTGAATTTGTTGAGACATGTTTTGTGGCCTAAGATGAGATCAATCTTAGAGAATGTTCCATGTGCTGATGAGAGGAATGTATATTCAGTAGTTTTGAGGTAGAATGTTCTGTAAATATATTAGAGCCATTAACTTTATAGTCCCATTTAAGTCCAGTGTTTATTTATTTTCTGCTTCTAGAATCTGTCCAGTTCTGTCAGCGGGGTGTTGACATCCCCAGAAATTACCATGTTGTTGTTTATCACTTTGTTTAGACCTAGTAGGGTCTTTATGAATCTGGGCACACCTGTGTTGGGTGCATAAATATTTAGGATTGTTATGTCTTCTTGATGATCTCAACAGAAATCATGCAGGTGGGAGGGTTGAGGAGGGGATGGTTGAAATCATATCTAACGGGTACAATGTGCACTATCTGGGTGATGGGCACACTCAGAACTTCTACTCAAGCAGTACAAAAGCAATCTATGTAACCAAAATATTTGTACCCCTGTAATATTCTGAAATAATAAAAAAAGAAAAAAGAAAACATGTTTTTTTTTAAAAAAGAAAGATGGTAAGCCCAAAGATGAAGGAATAAAAAGGAAAAATAAACACAATTAAAAATCTTAAAAAAAAAAGAATCTAAACATCCATAAGCATGGGGATTGATTGAATAAATTATGGTACATCCATACTATAAAATATTGCTTAATAGAACTCTGTGTAGGTGACATGAAAAAATTGCTAGGATAGGTAGTTATATAAGAAGCAAATCATATACTATATCATATAAGACAGAATATGATACCATGTATGTAAAATAAACAAAACAAAAAAGCAAAAATAAAATAAAAGCAATGTACAAGGTGTCCAGAAAGTCACCATAAATAGGGAAAATGGGAAATTGTAGCTAAATGTACTTTTATTTACAAAATATTCATTACAAAATTTTAGAAAATTTCTCCTTTGTAAGGAGACTTTTGGGACACCCTGTGTAAGGTCACTCTTAAATTTATATCTCCTTCCTATACCTCTTCTCTTAACTCCGTACTCAAATATCTTATGACTTCTCAGGTAACTTCATGGATAACTAAAAGCATTTCAAATTTAATGTACTTAAAATTGCAATTCTGATTTCCACATCATCTTCAAATTGTTCTCCCCAGCCTGCTACTCTTCAGCAAATGGAAACAAAAGCCTTCTAGTTTGTAATGCAAAACAAACCCTGGAGTCATGCTAAATTGTTTTCTTTTTCTCTTTTTCTGACAGTCCACGTCCAACACAATTTCAATTTTGAAAATAGATTCAAAATCTGACTCTTTCACAAGACCACCATTCTCTAGTCTAAGCCAATATATCCATGCATCCATCCATCCATCCATATATACATACATGATTGCAACTGCCCCCTAACTTACACACTCAAAAACATGCCTGGTGTATAGTAAGTACATTTTTTCTACCCTATTATCCATAGTTTCTTCTTTGTTATTTCTGTTTTTTCTATTGATTTCATCTTTAAGCCCCTATTTCTTTGGAAACTCTCACATTCATATTCATAGACCACTGGTCCGTTTAATAAGAACCAAGGCAGTATGGTGGTGTCATACATCACTGATTTTACAATAACACATCAATACTAAAAGAAGCATTTTGACACTGCTAAAATTGTATTTTGGGCATCTGCTTTACAAAACATAATATTGTATTTGTTTCCTCATAAAAGGTAATGTTAGAAAATACCCCAACTTTGTTTTTCATAGATTATGAACAAATCTGCTACTAAATCACAAATTATACTCAACAAGCATTAATAGTACCAACTGTAAAATAAAAATTATTTTCAAATCTACCTGAAAATCAATGAAACCAACAGTAAAAGATTATTACTTAACATTTTAACTACCTGGAAAACTTGGTAAGCTGACATTTCTAATGTACCCAAATATACATTGTAGATCTTTCCCTGTCAGGAAAAAAATTCTCTCTCTCAAAAATTATCAAGAATTTTGAAGTTTACCTCAGGGAAAAACTATTTTAAGTCAGTAGGCTTTATCTTTACTATAAAAATTTGCATTTCAGATTGATTAATGTGAGCATTATAGAACTCAACAGTATTGATAGTAGTTAGGAAAGCAATCCTCGATTAGTCTAAGTGGGTTGATGATCTCATAGTGACAGAAATGAAGACACAAAAACATAGGGAAGAACAATTCTGTACATAAAGGTACAGAATCTAGCACAATAGACAAACACTCTAACAATGATAGTTCACTACTTATTGAACAGCAACTCTCTACCAGGCCTTAATGCTTGTCAAATTATAATCATTATGTCATCTAATTTTCACAACAGAATTTGAACACGTGTCTGTTTAACTCCATAGCCGGTATTTTCAACAGCTCTGCTATATTCACTCTAAAAGTAATGGTAGTAATTTAATTTGTGAACCCCTATTTCATAACAAACTTTTATTTTTTTATTTGACACGTTGTAATTGTACGTATTTATGGGGTAAAATTTGATGTTTTGATACATCTATGTACTGTATCATGATCAAAGCAGGGTATATGATGTGACCTCATGCATTTATCATTCCTTTGTGGTGAGGATATTCAAAAGCCTTTCTTCAAGTTATTTTGTAATACAGTTGGGCCTTGAACAACGTGAATTAAAACTGTACAGGTCCACTCACATGTGGACTTCCTTCCTCCTCTGCCACCGCTCAGACAGCAAGACCAGCCTCTCCTCTTCCACCTCCTCTACAGCCTACTGAATGGAAAGAGGAGGATGAAGACCTTTATGATGATTCACTTCCAATTAGTCATTAGTGAATATATTTTCTTTTCCTGATGATTTTATTAATAACATTTTCTTTTCTCTATCTTACTTTATTGTAAAAATATAGCATATTACACACATAACATAGAACATATGTGCTAATTGACTATTTAGGTTATGTAAGGATTCCAGTCAATAATACGTTATTAATAGTTAAGTTTCTGAAGAATCAAAAGTTATACACAGATTTTTGACTTTCTGGGGACCCAGTGCCCCTAAACTCTATGTCGTTCAAGGGTCAATTTTATACCATATCTTACTGCTAACCATCATCACCCTATTGCACAATAGAACACCAGAAGTTACTCCTATCTAATTGTAATTTTGTACCCATTGACAAACCTCTCCTCATCCTCCCCTCCCCAGTCTCTGGCAACCACTGTTCTACACTCTGTTTCTGTGATTTTTTTTTTTTTTTTTTATTCCACATATGAGTGAGATCATACAGTATTTGTCTTTCTGTGTCTGGCTTATTTCACTTAACATAATGTCCTCCAAGTTCATCCATGTTGTCATAATAAATAGAATTTTACTCTTTTTTAGTGGCTGACAGTATTCCATTGTGTGGTGTGTGTGTGTGTGTGTGTGTGTGTATACACACATACATACCACATTTTCTTTATCCATTTACAGAAAGTTGGGTTGATTTCATATCTTGGTTATAGTAAATAGTACTGCAAAAAACATAGGAGTGCAGATATCTCTTCAGCATACTGATTTCACTTCCTTTGGATATAAACCCACTAGTGGGATTACTGAATTATATGGTAGTTCTATTTTTAATTTTTTTAGGAAACTTTATATTGTTTTCCATAGTGATTTTACTAATTTACAATCCCACCAACAGTGTGTAAATGTTCCCTTTTCTCCACATTCTTGCCAGCACTTATTCTATTTTGTCTTTTTGATTATAGCCACTCCAACTAAAACGAGTTGGTATATCTTTGTGGTTTTGGTTTGCATTTCCCTGATGATTAGTGATGTGGAGCATTTTTCATGTACCTGTTTGGTCATTTAAATGTCTTCTGTTAAGAAATGTCTATTACAGTCTTTTGCTCATTTTTACTAGGTTATTTGTGGGGAGTTTTTGTTGTTTTATTTTTGTTCTGGTTTTTGTTGTTGTTGCTGTTGAGTTGCTTAAGTTCCCTGTGTATGCATGATATTAACCCCTTGTCAAATATTATTTTTGCTATTCTGTAAGGTGTCTCCTCACTCTATTGTTTCCTTTGATGTGCAGGTGGTTTTTAGTTTGATGTAGTTCCATTTGTCTGTTTTTGTTTTGACTGGGTATGCTTTTGAGTTCCTGTTTAAACAAATTTTGCCCAGCCCAATGTCATAAACATTTGGCTTATGTTTTCTTTTAATAGTTTCAAGTTTTACATTTAAATCTTTGATTGATTTGAGTTGATTTTGTATACAGTGGGAGGTAAGGGACTCTCCCATTTTCTCTCATGGATGCTTTTTTGCCTCCACCCATCTGTACCCAGATGCCCAAAATAAACAGCATTTTGCTACATATGAGGCTTCAGGTGTCTCTCTCTCAGCTACGGACCTAATAGTAATGTCTCCTTTTTGATCTCTGATTTTATTTATCTGGGTCTTTTCTCTTTTTTTCTCAATTAGTCTAGCTAAAGTTTTGTTAATTTTGCTTATCTTTAAAAAAAACCCAACTCTTCATGTTTTGATCTTTACGCACCCATAATCAGCTTTTCTCATGTATTATCACTTTTCGCCCTCCCAGTAATTGTGCAAGGTATTTAACCATTTTGAAGATAAGGAAATTGAGGTAACCCAGCTACATCACTAATAAGAGGTAATAACTCCCACCACTAGCACAGGTACAGCAAGGAGCAAAAGCTTAGGGACACATCCTCTATCTAGCTGGTGCTTAGACAGCTTGACAGTTGTGGGGGGTGGGGGATGAGAATGTGAAGCTGGGGCTTGGGACTATTGAGGGAGGTTTAGTTGTCTTAAGAGGCTGCAGCACAGCTTGTGTCGGAAGTGCTAAAAGAAGGTTGAACATGGAGCTGGAACTGTCTTCCCTTGCTGGAACAACACTGTGAAGAACTAAAACTAAGAAATCTCGTCTCCCTTCCTTTCACCTTCTCATTTCCATCTAAAGCCTCCCTTAGGCTTTTCTCTCTAAATGCCTTCCTGGCAAAAAATATCTGAGAAATTAAGTACGCAGACATCTGTCCATGAAGAGAGTCAATAGGTAAACAGCCATCATACTAACCTATAGAAAACTACTAGTTAACAAGAGTCCCAACATATTTTTTTTCCTTCTAGACCAATGATCTTTCTACCATATCTTGATAACCTGCTAAGGAAAGTCATTAGGCAGATAGTATGATTTGGACCACCAACATAGTACAACCTCCAGATTTTATAGGGAAAGACTTTTAAAATTAGAATCCTCTAATAAAATTAAACTAAGATAAAATATTAAAAATTGTGTATCCCTATCAACTTTCTTTATGACCTTAGTTAACTCACAATTAACCCTTGTATCAGAATCTTATCCATAAAATAGTAATGAGAATTCTGAGTTCATTTTCAAGTTAAAATCTGAAATAACTCAATTAGGGCTAGGAAACAAGATGGTTACCCAAACTCAATTTTCTAAATTGACAAAGTATTGAAGGTACATTACTTTTAACTTTTTTTGATTGAACAGTGTTCTTTTTGCCTTCATAAGAGAATTTTGATAAAAAAATTCAATTGGTCCTTCCTTTACAAGTGGAGGGTAAGGAGCCAAGAGATCAGCAAAGTACCACCTGCTCAGTCTAATTGATGGATTCTTTGTTCCTTAAGATTAATGTCTTTGGGTAAAAAATTATCTGTTCTTTCAATGTATAGACAGTCTATTAAAGGACAATTTATAACAACTAGCACCACATGTTAAATGTACATATGTTTCTAAATTTCTTTTTGTAAAATAGCTTTATGACATATTTACATCTATGCCAGAATTTTGTGTGTGGAGGAATAACTTCAGTTCTTGAGTCTGAGTAATTTATAACAACTTTCAGACAAAAATAAGACTTGTTAAGATTCCTTTCTTTTGATATATTTCTCATAACATAGAGTCAGAATTTCTGGGTATGAGTCTGGAATATGAAGATTTAATAAACACCTGATATTGTTTTTATTCCCTTTTCAATTGACGTATCACCTGTCAAAGGATTCACTTCCTAGTTTGTGCACTCAGAGGCATATTCATTCAATTTTTATCATATTTGTCCAATGGCATGATAATACTCACCTAGGTAAAGTCCAAATATGCTTGATTTGCTTTGATACATAAGTCTGTATGTAGCAAAAGAGTTTCAAATTCAAACTTCATAAAAATAGATTGCTGAAATGATTTTATTCACATGCTATTAACAGAACTTTATGTAGGTCATATCTCAAGGTTATACAATAATACCTAATGCAAACCTCCAGTTTCTTTTCCTGAAGAGTGAATAACTCTTTACCTATATTGTTAAAAGAAAGCTCTCTATTTTATTTCTAAGTTCTGTGCTGTGGATCTCATCTTCGTGTGTATGTTTTAGAGGCTGGAGTGGTTGGCTGTGTTAATTCCTGGCAAAAAGAATCACCTCCTAATTGGCTTGATTGCACATTGCACAGGAATACTGCCTCTTTCTGTGCAACCTCCAGTGCTCATCCCCTGCCTCTCACTCTGGGGGCAATTTTGAGCCCCTTTGTTTAAATATTGCCTCCTGTTAAACAGGTTACACATGCACAATTTATTTCTGTATTACTGATGACAAAGGAAATCAAATTAAAAAATATTGTTTATATCTTCAAAAGAAGCTCACAGTCAACTCTGCTTTATTTTTTAAGTGGTGTAAAATACCATTCTTCCAAATTTGTCTAGATTCTAGACAAGTCATTCTTGTCTAGATTCGTATCTATATAGAATTTTCAAGATTTACTTCATAGCAGAAATTATTTGACTAAATTATTTTCAATAAAGTTTAAGACATCTTTTTTGAAGCTAAATTGATCATTTTCAGGATACTTTGGTACCTCACAGCCATTATTGTTGCTTATTTATCAGATTTTGGACTTTATATCGAAGCAGGTTAAAACATTGTTACAGTGTATTCAGTAGTCAATTCTTTCTTAACTACAACAGATGCAAATCAGATTAACACTTGACAGTCTTAGTCTATTTCTCCTCGGTAATGGATAGAATGGATGAGATCAATAGGTATGTGCCCTGGCTTCTCTCCTGATTTATAGTTTAGAGTCTTCCTTAATGAGACAGAATATAAATTTAGGGGAGTTATGTCCTATGCTCATAAAGCTCTATACTGCTTTAAAAACTGGAGATAAATAAAATGATAGATGGAGTCCTTCAACATTTTGGATTCCATGGTTTGGGTAGAAAATTACTCGTGTTTTACAAGATTCAGTGATGTCATTGAGAAGACACAATTATTTTATTTATTTACATCTAAGAAAATAATTTACAAATACATTATTTTGTACAAAAATTAGGTAATGCCATCTCTGCTTCCTTTTCTCAGTGGATTAATAACATTATTATACACAGTATTTGCAACAGTTTTACAAAATTGAATGGATACAATTCTCATTCACTGTGTGGCCTTTATGTACTCCGAAATGAATTGCTTCTGATTCTTTTCTTTGCTACAACTACATTAAATTTCTTCCGCTTTACTCTTTTGTACTATCTTTTCAAAGTTTGAATCCTTATTCTAAATTGTGTCATTTAAATACAAATTCCTCATTCATGATTCAGTGTATGAGCTTTTCATAGAGATCCTTCACTTCTACATTTGATTCACTGAATGTCTGATTGAAGATCTCTTACTTACTGACTTATACAAACAAGATCTCACTTGACAGATGGGGGAAAAAAAAAATCTAACAATAAGCACTCGAGTGAATATGCCCTAAATATAAGCCAGAGGGTAGTAAAATGAAAGAATAGTAAAATCAAAGTTTTTAAAATAACTGCAAAAGTCATGTAGTTTAATCCAACTTCTTATCTTTATTCCCCATTACCACATACCCATAAAAGGTTTGGGGAGCCCTAAGCTTAAAGACATTTAGGGAAGGAAAACTCTGTTTCCTTCCATGCTGACTCAAAGGTTTGCTATACTATAGCTTCTGCATAGTGGTCCTATTTCTAGTTCTTTTACCCTAACAGAATGATGCTAATTCCTCTTTCCTATCACAGCCTTATAAATATTTGAGCAAAGGCACTGTATCTTCTTTTTATACACAAATCTTTTCAAATTTCAGCAATGATATATTCTGTTTTCAAGTCCACTCACCATCCTAGTCCCAGTCTTCTGTAGTCTAAACTTCCTGACTAGCAGAACTGAACTGGACTATTTCTTCCATAAGGAGCTTTTACTTTTCTATCACTAAAGCATAGTGAATGTCACACTAACATTACTCACACCCAATTATATTGCTGCCTTATATTGCACTTATTCCACCTGAAACCTCTGTTGTAGGTAGAATCACACTCCCTCCCCCAAGGCCACACCCTAATCCCCAGGACCTGAGAATATACTACCTTACATGGCAAACAGACTTTGCAGATATTAAATTGAGGAACTTGGGATGAGTAGGCTATCCTGGGTTATCATTATCGGGTGGGCCCAGTATAATCACAAGTGTCCTTATTGGAGAAAAGCAGTAGGATCAGAGTCAGAGAAGGAGTAGTGACAACAGAAGCAGAAGTCTAAGTGGTGCTGCTGCTGGAGCAGAGCCAACAGGCAAGGAATGTGGGCAGCCTCCGAGCACGGAAAAAGGAGCTTCCTCCCCAGGGTCTTTCCCTCCAGGGACTCCCAAAGGAACATAGCCCTGCTGACACATTAATAATTTCGTCCTCATTAAGATCTGTTTTGGGTTTCAAACCTCGAATGCTGTAATATAATAAATTTGTGTTGTTTTAAGCCACTGAGTTTATGATAATTTGTTATACCAGTGTTTGGAAAGTAATATCCTTCCCAAGTCATCTTCATCCATATTGCTTCTAAGCCACGTGGTACTTAAGCAATTTATTCTTAAGAACTCCATACAAGTAACTAACGTTTATTCTTTTTAAATTTTAGATTGTTGAATTAATCCCTTTTCTCCATCCTTTAATAGATTTTAAATTTTGATTTTGATCTCATTTACTGGTTTTATCACTTTTGCTCCTCCTGAAAATTTGGTAAGTCTACCCTATGTGGATAAATAGTGGATGCTGGAATCAATATTTATTTTGCATATTCTACCACCTACATTAATTGGTCTCTTGGTCTCTGCCCCTAGGGAAAATATAACTATGAATCCCTGCTACATTCTCCTCCCCCTCACTACAGATAAAGGAGTTAAGTTCTAGCTCCTCTTAACCTACCAGTCTTGGGAAAAGTAAGAAGAAAAAAGTGTTGACTTTTTCCATTATGAATCAGAGAATCCAGAATCACATCAAAAATACAAGGTCACAGAAACCATAAAAATTCTAGAAGAAAACCTAGGAACAACTATTCTCAGCATTGACCTGGGCAAAGAATTTATGGCTAAATATGTATGAACCACATACAACAAAAACAAAAATAAATGGGAATTAGTTAAACAAAAAAGCTTCTGCACAGCAAAAGAAATAATCAACAGAGTAAATAGTCAACCTACAGAATGGGAGAAAATATTCGCAAACTATATATCTGACAAAGGGCTAATATCTAGAGTCTACAAAGAACTTAGACCACTGAGCAAGAAAAAAAAAAAAAAAAGAAAAAAAACTCCATTAAAAACTGGGCAAAAGGCATGAACAGAAGTTGTTCAAAAGAATATATGCAAATGGCCAAGAAACACATAAAAAAATGTTTTACATCACTAATCATCGGTGAAATATAAATTAAGACCACATGAAATACCACCTTACCCCTGTCAGGATGGCCATTATTAAAGTCAAAAAACAACAGATGTTGGCTGGTGTGGAAGCGGTGAAAAGCAAATGCTCAGACACTGTTGGTGGGAATGTAAATTAATACAACCTCTACGGAAAACAGTATGGAGATTCTGCCAAGAGCTGAAAGTAGACCTACCATTCAATTCAGCAATCCCACTACTGAGTATTTCCCCAAAGGAAAAGAAGTCATTATATAAAAAATGATACCTAAACTTGTATGTTTATTGCAGCACAATTCAAAATTGCAAAGATATGAAATCCACCTAAGTGTCCATCAACTGATGAGTGGATAAAGAAAATGTGGTATATATGCGTACATAGACACCCCTCCCCCATAGAATACGACTGAGCCATTAAAAAAAAAAATGGAATAATGTCTTTTCCAGCAACTTGGATAGAACTAAAGGCCATTATCCTAAGTGAAGTATATCAGGAATGAAAATACAAATACTGTATTTTCTCACTTATAAGTGGGAGCTAAACTATGAATCTGCATGGTCATACAGAATGGTGTAATAGACATTGGAGATTCAGAATGTAGGAGGTAGGAGGGGAGAGAGGGATTAAAAATTACCTATCAGGTACATTATGTGGGTGACAAGTAAACTAAAAGCCCACATTTTACCATTACCGTTATACTATTCACCCATGTAACAAAAAACTAGTTGTACCCCCAGATGTAACGAAACAAAAAGAAAAGAAAAAATAAACTAGTAAACAATAATGAACAACAATAATAAATTAAAAATAAAAATACAAGGTCACCACTCAGTTTACCAAAACCCCAACCACAAAATATGTGGCTAATAGTAAAATGTTCTATAAATAAAAAGAACTTGATATATCTGAAATGAAATTAAAGAATTTATGACAACATGGATTAATCATATGCAATATACACTGTAAGAAGCATTTTACATGCATTATCATGCTTAATTCCACAATCTCCACCCAATTCTGTAGTGTTATCTTCATATATGAAATTACTAACTTAATGGTCAAATACCAATTACCTAACAATAGCACTGCTGGCTAGTAAATGTTAGAAGTAGGAATGAAACTCTCTTCTTGATATTTCATACTTTTAAATAACATTTACCATAATTCCTATGAATAAAAAGACTTAAAATATACTAATATTCAGATTTTTCTAGCAAGAAACTTGAGATATTTTGTTAGCTAACCCAAATACAATTTCATGATTTTTAATATGGAATATACAGTCACATAAATTTGTTTCTCAAAGCATTAAAACTCTAGCAAAGTAAAAAAGAAATATCATTCCCTATTTTAGTAAGGATGATCTCATTAAGAAATTGTTAATCCATTGATGGGCTATCAGTCCCGTCTTATTCCTGAGGTTGACCTATATAACTCAACTAAAAAACATATTTGATTTAGACTCATTCTGGATTGAAACACTTTTAAACTGATATTCACATCTAAGAAACATAGGTGTTGTGAAGACAACTTTCATCAATATTAATTTAAGAGCATGAACCTTTACCTTTAAAATGTTCAGGTCACTGTAATTATCTACCTGATACTTTAAGAAATAGAATTTAAATTTTAAAAAAGATGTAATTCTACATGGGTCAAATATTATTAGGTAGTGCTCCATGAACAATTAGTTGCTATGCAACAACCTTTAAACAGTAAGTGAAAATGATTTTTTATAAAATAATATTCTTTTATATTCTAGCTGAACTCAAGCTATGCATATATAAATAAGAACTATTCAGCCTTACCCAGATTCTGATTTTATTTGTGTGCACCCTTTATATGCATTGGTTACATGAAATAAAAGTGCTTTATGTGACTATAAGTCATATGCCATAATAAGCTTTGAATGTATTAATATGTCTATCCATAGATAGAAGATGACAATGGGAATAGTCTTTAGTGTTTGTTTATCACTCATCCCTGAGAAACTCAATACACTATAAAACTATATTTTCTGCAAGATAAAACATCTTTATTTTATCAAAAACTAAATCAAATATACTGGTAAAAATTATCGTCAACTCAAAATATCAATTTCTGATAAAGGAAGTACACAGCATTACTGAAATAGGCAACAATTTACTTCAGAGTTATATAAACCAATCTACATAGGTCAAGATTTGGTAAAAAAGGAGGTATTGATTTTTAGTAAGAGGATATCCATAAGATATCTCAGCTTCTGTTCTGAAATAAGATGCCCTATTACTACTGTCTTAAGGCATGTTCTAGAGGTATCTCCACAACTATACTGATCAATTTCACACCTAACTATTGTGTAGCATGACTGTAACTTCAGAAATGATTACAGTGGTAGTTCTCTCTCTTTCTCTTATCCCCAGCGATTTTTCCTCTGGAAAATGAAATGAACAAATCATAAAATATTATAAGATTTTATTTTTTCAAAAAAATCCATATATTTTTGGAATATATAAGAATGACCCTATTTACTCCACTATCCTTATTTATGATGGTTTTGGTTTGAATTTTTGTGCCCTCTCCCCAAATTCATATGTTGAAAACTAATCCTCAATACAATAGTATGAAGAGGTGAGACCTTTGGAAAGTGATTAGGTTATGGAGGCTCCATCTTCATAAATGGGATTAGTGACCTTATAAAATAAATCCAAGGGAGCACATTTGTCCCTCCAACATGTGAGAACACAGCAAGAAGGCACCATGTATGAAGCAAGGAGTGAGCCATTACCAGACACAGAATCTGCAGATGCCTTGATCTTCCTAGCCTTCAGAACTATGAGCAATAAATTCTGTTGTTTATAAATTACCCAGAGGTATTGTGTTATAGCAGCCTGAATGGACTAAGACAACGATGTATGTATGGATGAGGGGATGAAAGAAAAATATGCATAAATATATATGCAGTCGTGCATGACCTAATGACAGGGATACATTCTGAGTAGTCTATCATTAGGTGATTTCCTCATTGTACAGACATCACAGAGTGCACTTACACAAACCTAGATGGTACATACAGCCTACTACTACGTAGGCTATGTGGTATAGCCTATTGCTCCTAGGCTACAAACCTGTACAGCATGTGACTGTACTGAATACTAGGCAATTGTAACACAATGGTAAGTATTTGCATATTTACATATATTTAAACATAGAAGAAGTACAATAAAAATATGGTTAAAAAGATGAAAAATGGTACACCTATACAGGGCATTTACCATGAATGGAGCTTCTCGGACTGGAAGTTACTCTGGGTGAGTCAGTGAGTGAGTGGTGAATCAATGTGGGGGACTAGGACATTACTGTACACTACTGTGAACTGTATAAACACTGTACTCTTAGGCTTCACTACATTTATAATTTTTTTCCTTTCTTCAATAATAAACTGACTTAGCTTACTATAACTTTTTATTTTATAAACTTCTCAAGCTAGTTTTTGACTCTTTTATAATGACACTTAGCGTAAAATACAAATACATTTTATAGCTATACAGAAAATATTCTTTCTTTACATCCTTATACTATCAGTTTTTTTCTATTTTTGAATGTTTTATTTTCTATTTTCCATTTTTTATTTTTCAAAGCTTTTTGTTAAAAACTAAGATGCACACACATGCACTAGCCTAGACCTACACAGCATCAGAATTACCAATATTACTTTCTTCCACTTCCACATCTTGTTCCACTGGAAGGTCTTTAGGGATAATAAAGCACATGGAGCTTTCATCTCTTATGACAACAATGTCTTCTTCTGGAATACCTCCTGAAGAACCTACCTGAGGCTGTTTTTACAATTCACTTCTTTTTAATAAGTAGGAGTACATTCTAAAATTATAATAAAATGTACAGTATAGTAAATACATAAACCAGTAACAGTCAAACTCAACATGTCACACCCAGTTGAGGATCTTTTCATAGTTTGTATGCAGAAATCAAATATATCACTTGACATAATATGTGTTTATTTTTTTCCTTCTGATATTTCAAATATAAACTATCATGTAGTAGTTCTATTTTTAATTTTGTGAGAAATCTCTATAGTTTTTGCATGGTGATTGCATCAATTTTTATTCCCACCAAGAGTGGGAAAGGGTTCCTCTTTCTCTACATCTTTGCCAGCATTAGTTATGTATATTTTTAATAATAGCCATCCTAACAGGTATGAAATGAAATCTCATTGTGGCTTTGATTTGTATTTCCCTGATGATTAGCAATGCTGAGCATGTTTTCTTATATCTTTTTAGCCACTTGTATGTCTTCTTTAGATAAAGTTCTATTTAACACCTTTGCCCATTTTTCAGCCAGGTTATTTGGGCTTTTTCACTATTGAACTGTAAAATGTTCCCTGAATATTTTGGATCTTGATATGGTTTGCAAATATTAGTATTTTATTTTATTCCACAGGTTCTCTTTTCATTGTGTTTATTGTTTCCTTTGTTGTTTAGAAGTTTTTTAGTTTTATGTAATCTCCCTTGTCTACTTTTGTTTACGGTGCTTGTGATTTTTGTGTCATATCCAAGAAGTCATTCAATGCCAATGTCCAAAATGCTTTTTCTTAAGTTTTCTTCTAGAAGTTTTATAATTTCAGGTCTACTATATGATTCAGAAATCTCATGTGTGGACATACATTCAAAGGGAATAAAATCATAATCCTGAAAAAATGTCTTCTCTCCTGTGTTCATTACAGCATGAAATACGCCTACATGTCCACCAGCCAATAAATGGATAAAACAATGTGTTAAGTACATGCAAGGGAATGTTATTCAGCCTTAAAGAAGAGAATCTTTCCATTTGTGGTGATATGGGTGAAATTGGAGGACATTACTAAGTGAAATATGACAGATACTAAATGACAAATACCACATGATAACATTTATATGACAAATCTAAAATAGTAAAACTCATAGAAGCAGACAGTAGAATGGTGGATGCTAAGGGTTGAGTGAAAATACAGAAGTAGTAGTCAAAGGGTACAATGTTTCAGTTATACAAGATGAATAAGTCTTAGAGATCTACTGTACAGCACAGGTATATAGATAATACTGTATTATATACTTAAAAATTTCCTAAAAGGATAGATTTTATGTTGTGAACTTATCACAAAATAATCATTATAAGCACAGTAATAATATTTATAAATAAGAGGGCTAGAGGCAACTTTTGGAGGTTATAGATAAATATATAGTATAGATTGTGGTGATGGTTTTGCTGGGTGTATACTTGCCTCTAAACTTATAAAGTTGAATACATTAATTATGTATAGCTTTTTTACATCAAAAATAAGTTTAAAAGAAAAGAAGAAAGAAATGTATGGTGGTTCAAAAGAGGAAGAAATTACATCCAATTGGAAGAATCGATGTTAAGGAAAGTTTTAATAGAAGTAGATGATAAGCTATTTGCAGAAATTTGCAATAACAGTTACTTATAGCAAGATTATTTTGTATAGTCTTTTAAAAAATTAGTATATACTATGGAGTTCTACTCAGCCACAAAAAACAATGGTGATGTAGCACTTCTTGTATTATCCTGGATATAGCTGGAGCCCATTCTACTAAGTGAAGTATCACAAGAATGGAAAAACAAGCACCATGTGTATTCACCATCTAATTGGTATTAACTGATCAACATTTAAGTGTGCATATAGTAATAACATTCATCAGGTGTTCGGCAGACGGGAGTGGTGGGGAGGGGATGGGCATATACACACCTAACCGGTGCGGTGCGGATCATCTGGGGGACGGACATGCTTGAAGCTCTGACTCTGGTGGGGGAAAGGCAACATATGTAACCTAAACATTTGTACCCCCATAATGTGCTGAAAGAAAAAAATTAAACAAAAAGAAAAAAAATTTTGAGCTATTTTTTTCTAGCACTAACAAAATAGATGAATATTGCCTTTTGTATTTGTATTCTGCCTTAATATTATAAGGATATTTTGTAAAGGTTAATGTCATTTCAAAACATTAGCATCCTGAGGCAACATACTGACAATTTTATAGGTTTTCTGAATGAAAATAAAAAAGGTACTTTTAAGTAGCAACTCAGTAAATGAGACATAGCTTATATACCATGTAGCAATTTTAGGCAAATAGAACAATAATGTAAAAAATGAAAGTAAAGCAAGAAAATGTATATATATGTGTGTGTATATGTATATACACACACACATATATAATGTATATATGTGTGTGTGTATATGTATATACACACACATATATATATTCTGATAAGAAAAAATATATATGCATGCTGGTTAGAATTCAGAGAAACTAAATCATTCATATATTACTGGTTGAAATGTACAAGTTTCATTGAAAACTAAACATGTAACTATCATACAATCAGCAATTACATTCCTGAGTATTTACCCCAAAGAAACACAAGTTTGTGTTCACACAAAAATATATATGAAAGTTTATAATAGCTTCATTTGTGATAGCCAAGAGCTGGAAACAACACAGATGTCCTTCAATAGCTGAATGATTAAATGAACTATGGTGACTCTATACTATGAAATACTATCCAGCACTAAGAATGGACTATTGCAACAACCCAGATGAATCTCCAGAGAATCATGCTCAGTGAAAAAAACTCAATGCTGTGTAATTTCAATTATATAGCATTCTTGAAATGGCAAAATTATAGAAATGGAAAGCAGATTAATGATTGCCAGTGGTTGGGGCAGGGAAGGTGGTGGGTCTGGGTATAAAAAAGCAACTGGAGGGATCCTTGTGGTGATGAGAATGTTCTGCATCTTGACTGGTTGCAATATTGTACTATGGTTTTGCAAGAGGTTACCATGGAAGGAAACTGGGTAAAGTGTACAAAGGATTTCTCTGTATTATTTCTCAAACTGCATGAAATCTACAATCATTTCAAAATTTTAAAAATATGGTTAAAATAAATAATATCAACTGTCAAGGAACAATGGAATGATTCTCAGTTGACATCTATAGCAAAAAATAATTTTGATATAGCAAAGAGGAAGAAAGGAGAGATCCACATCAAGAAAGAATTGGTGTTTCCATTTAGGAATATCAGCTGTTTTTACAACTCAGTATCTACCCAGTACCAAGAATGATCTAATGATTTATTCTGCTGTCATATTCAACCACTAAAAATCAAGGGACAATTTGTCACCAAGAAGATAAAGAAGAAAATAATCACTTGGCTTCCATTTCAACCAACAATCTAATTAAACATGAGAGAGAGAAAGAAGGAAAATGACTTAAAATGTACAGGAAGACAGGAGGAAATGCAGTAAGGTGCAAAGGGAAAATCTGTGAGAAGTTTCTTATTTATTCAGCATCATATAACGACTAAAAGATTTTCTTACTTACAGACTTGTATCTAGATGCCATGGTCTAGCACTCATATAAGAAAGAAGATAATTGTATTTTGTAAAGCTAAATATCCAAGGAGAAAACTAGAAACTTCATGTTATTTCTGAATAACAGAGAAGCATTAAGGGAGCAGTAATGAAACAACAGTCCTAGTGTGTTACAGGTTAATGAATTGCTGATCTAGATAGTTCAATCAAAGTAGGCCAATATTGATGTGCCTTTAGAAAGACAGGTGGGATATTGCATGTGCCATTCAATGTAATGAATTGTCAGGAAGAAAAAAAATCTCCAGCATGTGTATAATCATTTATGAGCAGCCAAGGAGGAAACTAAATTATAAGAAGATGTATTTCAATTCAGGTAAGAAAGAAGCAAGGGCATTTTTGAGTATACAACAAAGATTTTTTTAAATAACCAGTTATGTTATAGAAATTAGCTATTTTCCAAAGTGACCCATGTATCAAATCATAATTCATGAATGCAGTCTGATGACCTCCTTACAACATGCCAAAAAAATTTTTTTTTTAATTCACTAACAAAAAAAAGGGGAGGGGGATGAATTTCAGATATGGGCAGATTTGGAACTGAACCTAAAACGTCCAGGAGTAGAACAAGGACATCCAGGGCTATGTATAGGTAATCTTTGCATTTCACATTCCTAGAACAAAACATAGCAGATACTTGATATGTGCTTAAATAAAAGAACAAGGAAAAATAAGATACCCGATAAACATAAGGTTTTATAAGCAAAGCTGTGTACCAAGGATTTTCACATTTACAGTTACATTTACATTTCTCATACATATTAATCCTCATATCAACCCTACAAGGTAGGTATTAAGATGTCCATCTTTCAAAGAGAAAACTGAGACTCGGAAAGATACAGTAGCTTCCCAAAGTCAATATAGCTTATGGATGCCATAACTGGATAGGTGTGTATCCTCTGTCATATGCATGGCTTCAAATCCCATTCTCTCTCCCTCTGCTTCACCCTCTCCCTTTCTTTCTTATTAAATTGCTATAAATCTCATGGAATATTGACAAGAGATATAAGAAAATGTTTTAGAGCAGGCATTCCCTAGATATCCAAGTAGGTCAGTTTCCTTGGTGACATAATCAGATCAAATTAAGTGGGAAATAGGTACTAAAAATGTGATAATAAATTTAATGATTTTTCTTATTTAGAAGTCAGGGTAAAATTAAGGAAGAAATTACTTGTCATTTTCATTGCAAATATTTTTTCCCACCTTCTCTAACCACTTTCCATGGAAATTATATATTGAACTTGATTTCAACATTTAGTAAAACAACTATGGAATGGCATTCTATCTCACAGTAGGCCAAGGAGGAGAGCTGTGCATTATGGAAAAAAATGGGCAATGACAAAGGATAGGCCAACAACTAATACTGACAGAAAAGATGTGACTGAAGAATTGATCTAGGTCAGCAGTGTTCCAAGAGTTGATATCAATAGTAGATTCCAGGACCTTTAGATACTTACACTTATATTCTCCCAAACTCCAACACAGAGTTTACAGCCCTGAACTAACAACTTCCAACATTTGGATACTACTCTTTGAATAGAGCTCTTAGGAGCCTTAACTATACTGCCTTTGCCCAGCATGTGGTAGAGTTGGGATTTACGCTGTACCACATGAATTGTGAATTTCCCCATTAAAAAATACTGTTAACCGTTGCATAGTATTCGTTGGAAAGATTTACTAAGTATCATGTATCAGGTACTGTTCTGGGTTCTGTATATACAGAGTAAACTAGATAGACAAAAATCATTCCTTCAAGGGGCTTACATTTAATTGAAGAAGGCAGATAATAAACAAAAGAAATAGCATAGGAAGGATGGAAACGGTGTGGAGGACAGGTGAAACTCAGAATAGGTTCATCAAGAAGGCTTCAATGGTAATCTGACCTTTGAATAAAAACCTACCAAAAGGGAGGGATAGAGCTCTGTGGATACCTAATGGAAAAGCTTTTCAGACAGAAGCAATAATAAGTGCAAATCTTAAGGTGAAATTGCACTGGCTGCATTTGGGCACGACAAAGGATGAGAGATTATCTCACAAAATGACTGAGGATGTGGTAAGACAAGATAATCTCCGAGGGGTAAGAATAGTGCAGACCACGGATAAACTTATTAGCCCTTATAGAGATGTTGAGTTGTGCTGTAAGTGACATGCAAAGTCAATAGATTGTTCTGAAGAAAGAAGTAATATGATCCACCTTCAGTTTTAAAAGATCATCCTGGCAGCTATGCAGAAATCAGTCTTTTCAAAGGCAAGTGTGGAATCAGGTTAAAAATCTTGTATAATGTTGTAGAGATGAGATGATGATGACGGTAATTGTAATGGAAGCCATGAGAAATAGCTTTTGAAAGTAGGTATAAAGAATTTACTAAAAAAAATGAGGAGTCAATGTTGACGTAGAGTTTTATGGCTTTCTAGTACTGATCAGTATGTCATCAGAATCCTGGAGTTGACACTTACTTTGCCGCAAATCCGGAGAAGTGGACATTATCCCTGTTCTGAGTGGGTCATACTTGGTGGTATCCCAGACTGCAGCTCATTTTTTGGAAAAAAAAAAATAGCAACAAAACAATCTACCTATAAGAAACTAGTAAAAAGAAAATGAACAAGAAGAAGGAGGAGGAGGAGGCCGTCACCTGAGTTAAAGTGGAGGGGAAAAAAGTTTACTTGGGATTCAATCATAATTTAAATAAGCTTTAAACCGACCTCTTTACAAACACTCTTGCCATCTCTTCAGTCTTTTCAATGAGCTGTAGCATCCACTAAAAATATAAATTGAACAGTAACATTTCACATTCCATCAAATCTTTTAATTCACTGCCCATGACAATTAGAGTAAAATTTTAACATGAGGCTCCCAATTCTGTCTAACATGACTCCCACCTATACTCCAGCCTCATCTGGCCCCATTTGGGGGGATTTCAGTCCTTCTTTCAGTTGTTAAAGCACTTCGCTCCTTTGCCATGCAGGATCATTCTGTGTGCTGCTAAGTCCACAAAACTCTTCCCCTTTCTTCCCCTTCCCTAGCCAGACCCCCACGTCTAGGTAACACGTGCTGATTTTTCAAATATTAACTCAAAAGTTACATCCTCAGGAAAAAAATCTCAGAATAGAATTTAATAGTATCTTGTGTTTTTATTTTATATGCACATTTTTGCAATTACATATTTATTTGTCTGATTATTTGATTAACATTTTGTGGGGGTACACAAGGCAAGGGCAGGTAAACCAAATAATCAAGACAAAAAAAAAATCTGTCTGCTTTGTCTTAGAAGTAGGCAGTGGCTTAAACAACCATACTCAGTGCAAAAGGAGAAAGAAAAACCATAGGAGCAGGGGAGCTCATTAAAAGTTTTTCTGTATGGAGATCAAGAGACACCATCCGTGGGCTTATTTTGTCTTCCATCTATTCTGTTCTTTCTTTCTTGCCATGAGGACAGGACAACTCAGGTGCGAGCACTCTCTGTAGACATAGGAGTTACTTGCCAGATACCGGTACCTCTGGTTTATCTTCCTGGGGACAGGGATTATTCAATGAATTGCTACTATGGTAACAAGATCTAAAGAAATGAAAATAACCAACAAGGCTATTATAACTTCCAGTTTGTAGAAAAGTGTTTTAGAAGCCTTTAAAGTATTCATGGCTTTTTCTTTTCTTTTCTTTCCTTTTTTTTTTTTTTTTTTTTTTTTGCTGCTTTCTCATGTCATTCTTAAACTGTTTTTACAATTCTTTCAAAAATGTAACCAAAAAAATGAAGTTAAAGAATTAATGAGGCCGGGCGCGGTGGCTCACGCCTGTAATCCTAGCACTCTGGGAGGCCGAGGCGGGTGGATCGCTCAAGGTCAGGAGTTCGAGACCAGCCTGAGTGAGACCCCGTCTCTACTAAAAATAGAAAGACATTATATGGACAACTAAAAATCTATATAGAAAAAATTAGCCGGGCATGGTGGCGCATGCCTGTAGTCCCAGCTACTCGGGAGGCTGAGGCAGTAGGATCGCTTGAGCCGAGGAGTCTGAGGTTGCTGTGAGCTAAGCTGACGCCACGGCACTCACTCTAGCCTGGGCAACAAAGTGAGACTCTGTCTCAACAAAAAAAAAAAAAAAAAAAAAAAAAAAAAGAATTAATGAAAAATATCTATTTATACCTTTCAAATGGAGGAAAATAAATCGCACATTAACCTGTGATGAATAAAGGTCCTATTGTTGCAGTCTGCTCTGTGTAGAGAATGGCAGGGTGCTCCCTTGACTTAGCTAAGAGGGAGCTGTAACCAAGAAACCTGTCATAAAGTAACACAGCACCTGAGAGAGATCAATGTAGGAGTGTTCATTAAACTAAGACAAGAAGTATTGATCTGCAGGAGGGTACAGGAGCCGCAGGGGACTTTTCAATGGTGTGGAGACCGGACTGAGAAACAGAGATGAGTGAACTACACTGTGTTTTTATTCCTTTTCCTTTATCCAAAGTAGAGTTTGCAGGGTAACTACTAGGAAAAAAAAAGAATGAAAGAAATGGAGTTCAAAAAACAGTGGACTGAAGCAGTCCATAAAATAGAGAGAGACAGAAATGCCACTAAAACCCCCACGCAACTGAAGATGTGTTTACATGATTTTGGTCCAAAACAGCATATTTCCTACTAGTGTTTTAGAAGATTTCATTTGGATAGTGTTGATCCTTCAACTATATTCTTATTTGCACAGTCAAGACATTTAAAAACTAGACTAACACTGTTGGTGAATATCAGAAATTTGGAAAAAGTACTAATTCGGGAAGAGGGGAAGGTTTTGCGGACTTAGGGAGCAGCACACAAAATGATCCTGAGTGGCAAAGGAGCATAGTGCTTTTTACATCTGAAAAATGGTATAAAACCCACAAAAATGGGGCCAGATGAGGCTGGAGGATAGGTAAGAATCAGGTTAGACAGAATTGGGAACCTCATGTTAAAATTTTATCCTAATTGTCATGGGGACTGATTAAAAGATTTTAAGGAATGTGAGGTGTCACTGTTCAATTTATATTTTTAAAGGATGCTGCAACATGTTGAAAAGACTGAAGAGATAGCAAGAATGTTTGGAAAGAGGCCAGTTTAAAGGCTATTTTAGTAAAGGCATGAGATGATGGTGGCTTGAATAAGCACAGCAGCAGTGGAATGTTGAGAAATAGATCAGGAAGTCCGAGCTGGGAAAGATTTTAAGAATCATTATATTCATATCACTTATTTGGTAGTAGTAAGTGCTAAATAAATATATGTTAAAGAATAGTAGGTATGAAACGAAGGTGCCTTGAGAGAGCTGGGAGCCTGGTGCCCTGTCCACAAGAGGCTCACCACTCATTGGCGGGAGCCATTTCTGGGCTGGTGTCAGCAGGTCTTTCCAGTAGCCAGAGAAGCAAGGGAGGGGAAATTTACCCACTCCACCTCTCCTTGTCGCTGGTCTCCACGCCTTTCCAGGTAACTTCTGATAGACAGCAGTAACACACATATTACCTTGGAATAGTCCAATCAGAAATGAGTCTTTTAAACAATTTATTTTAAATAAGCAGATTGTAATTGTCATAAAAATAATGCTTGCTATCAACCAAAGAATGATTTTCATTCATTTTCAAGCAAGCTTCCTCCTCCTCCAGATTCTCTGGTAAAAATCAAAAGCATTCTAGAAAAGGCAAAATAATAGAGACAGTAAAAAGATCACCAGTTGCCCTGAATTTGGGGGGAGGAAAAGAAGGGTGAATAGGTGGAGCACATGAGATATTTAGGGCAGTGCAATTATTCTGTATGATATACTAATAGTGGATACATGTCATTATACATTTGTCAAAACTCATAGAATATATAAAACCAAGAATTAACCCTAATGTAAGCTATGGACTTAATAATAATGTATCAATATTGGCTTACCAATTATCACAAATGCACCACACTAATGCAAGATGTTAATAAAAACTCAGTTAGGAGGTGGGGGAATATAAGGGAACTCTGTACTTTCCACTGAATTTTTTTGTAAACCTGAAAATGCTCTAAAATATAAGGTCTATTAATTAGAAACAAATTAAAGTCATTATAATCTTTCCATTCACACTCACATCATAATAATTATATATATTTTTTCAGATGCTGGTGAGCCCAAACTACTTGAAGTAAGAACAAAAAGAAATAAACATATTAGAAGTAAATGAAGAGCAACTTGGACAGGCTAGTAAGAGTGGAATTCTGAACAGATCTAGAATTAAAGATGTGGTATTCTATTTTTATACCTAGAAATATTCAATTTTGACAGAGCCAGTAGCTTTGGGAAGGTGATCCCTAAACAGATTGAATGGTTGAGATCTCATTACTTTGAGCTTCATATAAGAAACAATATATCTGGTAAGGGGTTACCAACACATATAAGGAACTCAAACAACTCAATAACAAGAAATAAACCAATTAAAAATGAGCAAAGGACTTGTATAGACATTTCTCAAAAGAAAACAAATATATGACCAAACATATGAAAAAATGTTCAATATGATTAATTCTTGGTGGTGCTTTGCTGGCCTTCCCATAGTAATAATAATACTTTATTAGTAAAGAATGTCATTGATTTTCAATTAAAATAAATAATCAGAAGAGAAGTGATCTGAGGAAAGCCTAAAATCTTTATTCAATAAGACTTTGTCACCAAAGGGCCTTGACTTTCAACTACTTCGTTGCTATCTATGGCCAACCTGAGAAAGAAAAAGTAAAGCTTTTTAGATAGCCCTGCTCTACAACCTTGGGCATAAGACTAGAGAGATGATAAGTTAGTATCTTTTTATTTTTTGTGCACCCTATCAAAAAAAAAATGGGATAATTGACCTTCTGTCATTTTTGTTATTTTTTTTTTTACACACTTGATGCATTGTATTCACAAACAATACAGGTCATATAGGAAGGATGCAATAGGAGTTTCTAATTTGTTCTAGTTTATTTTGATAATCTCCAACTCACATACTTATTTATAAGTTGCATTATCTCTTATGAAATGTAGCTATTTAGTTTCCATATAAATCTCCAATCATGATAAAAATTAATTGAATACCTACCAGTCTGTAAAATATGAGTAGGACCAACTCTGTATCTAGGTTATCATATATCCATGAACAAGATATTGTGGTCCTCAAGGTTATATGAGTTATTGCCCCACAATTGAATTTTTTGTGGAGGACCCATACAAGAAATTATAATGTGATATCTAAAGTTTGCAAAGTATTTAGAAGCAAAGTAGGGAGAAGCATTCAATAGCCATTTTAAAGTATTTGTTTTGTTCCAGATTCTGCCATTTGGGTGAAGAAGCCATTTATTCATTTATTAATATCAAGTAGCTACTGTACATCTACCTTAAGCCAACAACAGTTCTAGACAGTAGTAAACCACAAATCCTGCTCTCATGAGACTGGATTTTCTAGGGAGGGAGGGACACGCAAATCAGGGAACTGACCACTATGTACAAAAAGTTAATGGTAATTTTGCCCTGGAAGACATACTTGATCTAGGTCTATTGGGTGGCCCTTCTCTCCGTAGAAAGGGCACACAGATCCATGCATGAGTGGATGGAAGGCTGAAAGAACATGGCACAGTTGGAAAAGAGCTAATGGCTTGTGTTGAGCATGATATACAGGAAGAAAGTATGTAAAAAGAGACCAGAAAGGTTAGCCGACGTTATGAAATTTAAAATTTATTATAATGACAATACAGTCCATTGTATGTTTTTAAGCCAGAAAGAAATATAATTAGTCTTGTTTAAATAGCATGTGTATTGAATTTCAGGATGTGAAAACGGGCAACTGTAAGCATTGTGAGGAAGAAAATACAATTGGTGAAATATAATGAGGGCACAAAGTAAGGTTCAGAAAATGAGAATACAGAGAAAAAGAATTACCTAAAAACAGAATATTAAATGTATAACCTGGAGCAGATGTCATGGGCCTAGGCTGAGACAAAGGCAGCAGGATTCCTGTCAAAAGAGTAAGAAATAAAGCATGTGTATGTCACACAGCAGCACAAACAACAGAAAGAAAATGATCCCCGGAAATGGAAATTGAAGTTTTGTTAAGACTTAGAAGGCTGTCAGAGTGTATAGTTACTTGGAATATTACTTAAATAAATACTGTTATTTTATAATCTTAATCATCCCTTATATCTGTCAAGCTAGCCTGAGATGATCTAAAAAGATGTCATAAAAATCCTGCCATAGCAGGAAAAGGAAAAGGAAACAGAAGAAAAGAAAAGGAAGGGAAAAAGAAACTAAATGCAAAAGGGATTGAGATCTAGCAGTGATTCCCAGATCTCACAGTCACGCATTTATATCCTCTCATAGCTGTGGCATAGTAGTTTCTGGTAGACTCAACATCATTCTATATGATCCACACATTCTCCTAATCTATGCACCTCTAACTCTCCACTCCTTAAACCTCCAACATGTCTTCCCCTGCATTTACTTTATGATGATAAATTGACTTCCTATTTCACTGAGACAATGGAAGAATAGTAATTACTCAAGCACCTAAGATATTCCGTTAACTCTCCCATTTAAAACAGCTTTCTCTTAACCTATCATTTTAAAACTGCTTTCTTTTGACCTCAAATCTCCTTATAACTACTCCTCCATTTGTCTGCTTCTCTTTACTGAACAAAAACTTCTCAGAGGAGTTGTCTGTACTCATTATCACAAACTCCCCTCCTCCCTTTCTTTCTTGAATCCACTTAAGTCAAGCTTTCTTCCCCACCACTACTCCAAAACTGCTACTATCACAGCCCCCCATAACCCTGCATTTCTAAACCCAAAATCAGTTCTCAGTCCTAATCTTTCTTGTCCTATCAGCAACTTCTGACAAAATAAATCACTCTTTCCTCCTCGAAACACTTTCTTCTCTTGGCTTCTAATAACTGATGTCTAAATTGCCCTCCACCTCACTGGTTAATAGTTCTCAGGCTCTTTTGCTGGTTCTTTCTCATCAGCCTGGTCCTTTTCTGTTGACGTACTCCAAAACTTAAGCCTTAGTTTTATTTTATTTTCTACTCACACTTATTCTTTTAGGGATCTGATCCAGATTCTTGGCTTTTGAGAGCATCTGTCTGCTGATAATTCCCAAATCCATATCCTCAGACTGGACCTCTTCCTAAATCCAGATTAGAATATACAACTGTCTATGCGCCATTTTTATTCTGATGATAACATATATTGCAAACTCCATATATGTTATAAATAAATGTTTAGTGTTTGCAAAGCTAAACTCCTGATTTCCTCTACACTCAGTCTTTTGCTTCTCAGTTAATGTTATCTTCATTCTCCTGGGTGCTCAGGCCAAAAACCTAGGGGACATCATCTCCTCTACTTTAAAATTTCAATCTAAAAGCAAATCATCTTGGCTGTACATGCAAAACATATATGAAATCTGACCATTTCTCAGCGCCTTTACCACTACTACCCTGTTCAAAGCCACCATTATCTTTTGGTATAAGTTTTGGTATATTGTTTGGTATATTGTGTTTCCATTTTCATTTATCTCAAGATAATTTTTTGTTGGCCTTTTGATTTTTTTCTTTGACCTATTGGTTGTTCAGAATTGTGGTGTTTAATTTTCACATACTCATGAATATTTCAGTTTTATTCTTGTTCTTTATTTCTAGTTTCATACTTTTGTGGTCAAAAAAGATACTTGATATGATGTCAGTCTTTCAAATTTGTGAAGACATACTTTGTTGCCTAACATGTTATCTCTATCCTGGAGAATATTATGTGTGTGCTAGTGAAGAATGTGTATTCTGCTGCTGTTGGATAGAATGTTCAGTATATTCTCCCTGGTCTCTTTTGGTTACTATTTGCATGAAATACCTTTTTCTATCCATAAAATTCAGCTTCGGTGTGTCCTTAAAGCTCAAGTGAGTCTCCTATAGGCAGCACATAATTGGATCTTGTTTTTTTTAATCCATTCAGTCATTCTATGTCTTTTGATTGGAGAATTTAGTCTATTTACATTTAAAGTAATTATTGATAGGTCAAGACTTGTCTCAATGGCCAAAGCAATCTTGAGCAAAAGAACAAAGCTGGAGGCATAACACTGCCTGATTTCAAAATGTGCAAAACTATAGTAATCAAAACAACATGGTACAGGTAAAAATAGACATAGAGGTCAATAAAACAGAACAGAGAGCCCAGAAATAAATCCACACATTTATGAACTATTGATCTTCATCAAATGTGCCAAGAATATACAATAGAGAATGGACAGTTGCTTTAATAAATGGTGTTGGGAAAACTGGATATCCATATGCAAAATGAAATTGAACCCTTATTTTTCACCATATATAAGAATCAAATCAAAATGGATTGAAGATTTAATGTAAGACCTGAAACTATAAAACTAATAGAAGAAAACACAGGGAATAAATTCCTTGACATTGGTCTAGGCAATGACTTTTTGGATATGATGTCAAAACCAAAAATAGACAAATAGGATTGCATCAAACTAAAAAGCTTTTTCACAGCAAAGGAAACAACAGAGTTAGAGACAACCTACAGAATGGGCAAAACTATCTGGAAGCCATACATACAATAAAGAGTTAATATCTAAAATATATAAGAAACTCAAAACAACCCAATTGCAAGAAAACAACCTGATTAAAAAGCAGGCAAAGGACCTGACTAGACATTTCTAAAAAGAAGACTTATAAATAGCTAACAGGTAGAAGAAAAAATATATAACTATATATTTCAACATCAGTAATCATCAGGAAAATGCAAATCAAAATCACAATGAGGTATCATTTTACACATGTTAGAATGGCTGTTATAAAAAAGACAAGAAATACCAAGTATTGGCATGAGTGTGAAGAAAAGGGAATCTTTGTACGCTGCTGGTGGGAATATAAATCGGAAAACAATATGAAGGTTTCTGAAAAAATTAAAAATAAATTTACCATATGATCCAGCAACCCTGCAACAAAATAAATATCTAAAGGAAATGAAATCATTATATCAAAGAGATATCAGCATGCCCATGTCCATTGCAAAATTATTCAAAAAAATCAAGATATGGAATCACCTAAGTAAGTGTCCATTGATGGAAGAATGGATGAAGAAAATGTCGTATGTGCCTACATACATACAGACACAGTAATATTACGCAGTCTTAAAATGGAAGAAAATCCTCTCATTTGTATCAGCAAAGATTAACCTGGAGGACATTATGCTAATTGAAATGAGCCAGGTAAAGAAAGACAAATACTGCATGATCTCACATATATGTGAAATCCACAAAGTTAAACTTATAGAACCAAAGAGTAGAAAAATAGTTGCCAGGGGTTAGAAGGTAGGAGAATTGAGGAGTTTGGAGTCAATGTGTACAAAGTTTCAATTATGCAGGATGAATAAGTTTTGGAGATCTAGCACACAGTATGGTGACTGCTATGGTTTGAACATATGGCCCTCCAAAATTCATATGTTGAAACCTAATCACCAAAGTAATAATATTAGAAGATAGTCTTTGGGAAGTGATTAGGTCATGAGGACTCCATTTCTCATGAATAGGATAAATGCTCTATTTTAAAACCGCTGAAGGGAACACAAGCTAGGTTTTTTTTTCCCTTCCCCATTCTGCCAGGTGAGGAGGCAGCAACAAAGCACCATCTTGGAAGCAAAGAGTAATCCTCCCCGACACCAAATCTACCCATCCCTTTAACCTGGACTTCCCAGCCTCCAGAACTGTGAGGAATAAATTTCTATTGTTTATAAATTACCCAGCCTGTGCAATTTTGTTATCGCAGCAGGCACTAAGATAGTGACTACAGTAAATAAGTCCCATATTTAATAATTGAAAATTGCTAAGAGAGTAGATATTAAATGTTCTCACCATACACACAAAAAAGGTAACTATGTGAGGTAATGGTTATGGTAATTAACTTGATTGTAATAATCATTTGACAATGTGAATGTATCTATATTTATATATATGTATCTGAAAACATGTACACTGTAAATATATACAATTTTTATTTATCAATTTTATATCAATAAAGTTCATGGGGCAGGGCACTGGGACACCATCATCTTTTCCATGGATTATTGTAACAGACTCCAAACTGTTCTTACTTTCATCCTTGTCTTTGTATTATCTGTTCTCAAACAACAGGCAGAGTGATCACCTTAAAATATAATTCACAATATATTATTCTGAGCTCTCCCATGGCTCTCATCTAACTAAGGGTAAATGGCAAAGCCCTCACCAGTCCAATTCTGCGGTCACGTCTCCTACTACCTGCCCCTCACGCATGCTGCAAAACCTCACTGGCTTCCCTGCTATTCTGCAAACATACACCAAATACTCTCCCAACTCAGAGAATTGCCCTGGCCCTAACCTCTGCCTAAAATTTTCTTGCCCCAGATATCTCATACTTTCTTCTTCATCTTCTTCAAGGATCTTTATGCAAACATCATACTCTCTGGAAACCTTCCTTGACAACTGTATATAAAATTGCACGGCCGGGCGCGGTGGCTCACGCCTGTAATCCTAGCACTCTGGGAGGCCGAGGTGGGCAGATCGTTTGAGCTCAGGAGTTCGAGACCAGCCTGAGCAAGAGCGAGACCCCATCTCTACTAAAAATAGAAAGAAATTATATGGACAGCTAAAAATCTATATAGAAAAAATTAGCCGGGCATGGTGGTGCATGCCTGTAGTCCCAGCTACTCGGGAGGCTGAGACAGGAGGATCGCTTGAGCTCAGGAGTTTGAGGTTGCTGTGAGCTAGGCTGATGCCACGGCACTCACTCTAGCCTGGGCAACAGAGTGAGACTCTGTCTCAAAAAAAAAAAAAAAAAAAAAAAAATTGCAACACATCCTATCAGCATTCACGATACCCTTCCCTATCATATTTTACATATAATGATTTTCTAATATAGTATAAAATCTATTGGTCTCATTTATTTTCTCTGAGCCCTGCCAGAATGTTACCTTACTGAGGACAGAGATTATTGTTGTTGCTGTTGTTGTCGTTAATTGCTGAATCTTTAGCATAGAGATCTATTTCTAGCACTTTATGGCATTTAGTAAATAGATGTTGAAAAAACAAATTATGAGTGTTTGAGTCTGTTAAAATATTATCAGGCTGATACTAGAGATAAGGAGTAGTGGCAGGGAGGAGAAGGGACAAAAATATGAGTTTTACTCTCCCAAAGCAACAGTAGAAATGAAGAATCCCCACACCATCCGGTAGTTTCAAGCATTAGAAAGGACTCTATGGTGGTGCTAATAGCTAGGTAATAGAAATATTTCTAGTAGAATTTTTATTTTGAAAAGTTCCATTTGGATAACCTCATTGTATTGTATTTTACATTTATTTATTTATTTTCATTTTAGAGTATGGCAGGGGTACAAATGCTTTGGTTACATAAATTGCCTTTGCATCACCTATTTTCTCACTGGGTCAACATAGGGCATGATGCCTGCTTTGTACCAATTTTACAGCTTCACAAGCTGAAACACAGAAAGGCTAAATCTAAAGTTTATCCAGAATCTCAAAGCAAGTCAATGAATGAGCCAGAATAATAAATTATGATTTCCACATTCCCAGACACTATTTTAATTAACTAAATGTTACTTTATAAGACAAACAGATTTTTCAAAATATAGCATGTTGTAGTCATAGTATTTTCCTAAAGAATAATGGCATAAGGTTTTTGATATTATTACTTCTATAGTGACTCACAACCAGAAAGAAACTGGTAGTTAGGCTAAGAGAAGAATCTGTTTTCATGCCAAATTACAGCCATTTACAAGGACAGATTCACATGTAACATATGGCTCAAGTCCTCTTGATTTTGCTTATGCCTATGATGTTTCTAAAGTGGTAGATGTTAAAACATCTTCTAGCTTCCATTTCTACCTGCTAAGTTATTCCTATTAACATTAATAGTTTTAGAACACATTCAATGAATATGTAGTATTTCATAGAATTTTATGACCAATTATGTTATGACCAGTTATGATATTTCCAATCATATTTACTATGACGTTATACAAGCATAGTTTCCCTGAGAAAACTTTCAAGTGGTCATCAAAGGGTTGTAGCATATTTTAAATGAAATTACTATGGTGACGTGATTAACTTTTCATTCTTGAGGGTTAAAAGCATCATCAGTCATTTCTTTTGCATTTAGACCAGGATATCATAACTATATATCACCTAAATGAAGGCTAAAGAGCAGCACAATAAGATGTAAATACCCCTACTTTTACCGCTCACTGTTTTTGAAATGTATATCCAAGAGGGATGTCTGGTTTCTGGTCTTTAAATTAATTTATTCCACTATTTTGGAGGCTGTCAAATAACCTGGAGATAATAATTGCTCCTAGGTTTATCAGTGCATTGTCAAGGTTTTTATAAAGTACATCTTTGTAGTCTTAAAATTAGTCCCTTAATAGCAGAGGTTCTCTTTGCATTTTTTTTTTTTTTGTATATAATGTATAAATGCTGCAGTCCTGCAATCACAGCAGTTAAGAAAACATTGCAAATACAAAGTAACTAAGCTAGAGGAAACCTGATCAGCTGCTTCTTTGTCTGACTTTCTTTCCTGCAGAGTGTGAAAAGTGGACTCTCAGGTACATACAGGTTGTGAAAGTAATTTCCTCTCATTTCCTGGAAAGTCCAAATTATTTTCTATCCATCCTGCCTTCTCTAGTGTCAAAAGTAAGAGGATAAAACCCTCACTTCCTCTCTAATTATTTTGACTCTGACTCGTGCTTTCCACTTTCTATTGAAACCATAATTCACCAGAGCAATAAGTATGTTACTTTTTGACTTTTATATCTCCTTTTTGACTTGTTTCTTAATATTTTCTTTGGTTTTCATCGAGGTCAAAAAGGAAGGATCAATAAAACCTGCGACAAATAAGTCATAAAGAAGCAATCTGCACTATTTATTGTACTAGACAGTCTAACACAGCATATCACCTGAATGTTAAAAATGTTAAATTGTCTGTAACAGAACAAAGTGAGTTACTAACAGACTCATTTATCCTGCAAAGAAACTGGAAATCCTCATATGCATGTGTGTGTATATGTATCTATATCTATTCCCATACCTATTTCTGAGTGTGTGTGTGTGTGTGTGTGTGTGTGTAGCTAATGCCTATAGATTTTAATTTAAGTATTTTAGGGTTTTTTAAACATTGATTATTTTAACTAAGATATATCGGTATAAGCCCTTACCTGTTTTTGAACCTATCTTCTGACAAAAGTTTATCAAACTGAGCAATAAACTAAAAACAATATATAGTTACATCTTTTCCCATTCTATTTCATTAAAGGTCCGCTAAAATTAAATAAAATCATTTAGCTTCCAGTTAATGCCAGTGAAACCATTTTTTCTTTAAGTTCTCTAAAAACAGATTTGTGTTTTCATGGTGTGCTAGTTTCTATTTGAGCTTTCCTCCATTCTCCATGATGAAGAAAAAAAAATAGTGTATTGTGTTTATAGTCAATTAAAAGTTCTCTTTTACCTTGAGACCTAAAATGAAATATTTTCTTCCACATTCATTATTTATTTGGTGCATTCATTCATTCCCTTCACACTTATATAGTCCTACTTAGGGCTTTAGCCTCACTTAACAGTTGGTTAAGAAAAAGTAACACATAAATAAAATAAATTGTGCCAAACGCTATAAGAAAGTTATGAGTAGACACCATGTGAACACAAAAGAATGAAATAATTCTGCCTGGGGGAATTAAGGAAAACTGTACATGTGGTAATATAAGTTGAATTTTGAGAGATAGAGATTTCATATGTTGCTTTCCCTGTCTCAGATGTAGTGCTACTATGCTTTTATACCTAGAAAATACCTGGAGGCATTCAAGAATATAGTAATGCCTAAGAAAACTGTGGCTTGATCAATGGGAGTGGAATATAAGGTATATACAATATATAACAGGAAATAAACTTTCTAAGAGCTAAGGAAACAAATTATTAAGGAATTTTTATGCCATATTAAAGATTTTGGACTGGAGAATGTTGGTAGTTTATGAATGAAAGTGGCCTGATTAAATTAGCATTGTTAAAAAAAATTAATCTTGTGTTGTTATGCCAGATGATCCAGTTGAGATACCCTCCTGAGGCTAGGCGCAGTGGCTCACACCTGTAATGCTAGCCTTCTGGGAGGCCAAGGTGGGAGGATTGCTTGAGTTCAGGAGTTCAAGACTAGCCTGAGCAAGAGTGAGACCCATCCCATCTCTGCTAAAAATAGAAAAAATTAACTGGGCGTCGTAGCATGTGCCTATAGTCCCAGCTACTCGGGAGGCTGATGCAGAAGGATCACTTGAGCCCAGGAGTTTGAGGGTGTTGTGAGCTGGGCTGATGCTGCAGCACTCTAGCCAGGGCAACAGAGGGAAGCTGTATCAGCGGGGGGGGAAAAAAAAAAAAAAAAAAAAGATACCCTCTTGAAACCATTGTTTCAATGTTTAACCAAATGGAATGACTCTAATGATGGCATGGAGTGGAGTTATTTATTAGAAAGAATCATTCATAGGAAAATCCATAGAGTATTATAATTGAGGAGAAATGTATTCTTTATTTATACTATGGCTTCTGTCCCCCAAATTTTGTAATAGCTTAGAGAAATATATATACTTAAATAAGACTGTAAAAGATAAAAAAATATCCAAGTAAAGAGTAAAAACAAGGTCAAAATGTATGGCAAAATAAGGCAGAATAAGTCATGTATATCCAGGCAATAAAAATAGGCATACTTTCTCAATGCAAGTTATTTAAATATTTAATTAATTCAAATTTTATTGTTCAAACTTTCAGGAAAAAGCTAACAAAAAGAAATTTATTCAAACTCAATAAATTTTAAAACAAATATATGAAGGACTAATAAATAATTGGAGAAGTCTAGGATAGGTAATGATGAAGTGAAAAAAGAAAATAAAAATATTCATTAAGCATTAATTTGATGTAGGAGCTATTACGCACATAAATCTTACCAACCTTGGATGTCTCTGATTCATCCTCTACATTTCTTTCCATGGCTATATGACAGTGGAATAAGTGTGGATAATTTCTACCTTCTACATTGTCTGTAATATGTTTGTATTAGATTTACTAAACTGACATTTAAATTCATATAATTATTTTTCATTCTTCATGAAACATTAAATTTGGAAGAGATCATAATCACAGTCTCACATATTCCTTTTAGAGTGTGAGAAACCAAAATCCCAATAATTAGGTAGAAAGCAGAAGAGTGGTCATTAGAGGCTGGGAAGGGTAGGGAGGAAGGGGGATAGAGACAGGTTGGTTGAAGCACACAACATTAGAGCTAGGCAGGAAGAATAAGTTCTAGAGTTCTTTAGCACTGTAGGATGTCTGTAGCAAACAATAATTTATTGTATCTTTCAAATAGCTAGAAGAGAGGATTTTGCATGTTATTAACACTAAGAAATGATAAAAGTTCGAGATGATGGATATGCTAGTTACCCTGGACTGATCATTACACATTGTATACATGTATGGAAATAGTCATCAGGATTTAGTAAATTCAGGTCTCTGTTAAGACAAAGTCAGTATCCAATGCTGAGTTTTGGGGGTTTTTTGTTGTTTTTTTTTTTTGGTATGGAATGCTACATTTATATTTGGAATATCTGCTAGAAAACCAAACAAGAAATTAGGAGAGACCATCAAAAATGATTGGTGGGTTACAATACACAGACTCTAAAACTGTTCAGAATAGGTCTAACAACCATTGGAAAATGGTAATAAAAGTAACAAGAGAAATTATTCCTATTCCAACCCTATCACTATTTTATAATAGTAATTTGTTCTGCCTTCTTGAGATTTTGCTGATTCTCAAGTCTTCAGCCACTAGGGAGCAAGGGGAATCAAGAGTAAATCAACAAATCAGTCAGTGAGTTCAAACTCCTACATCAATCCGTAAGATCAAGCTCCAAAAACATGTTTCAACCTGGTAAAGGAGATAGTGACATAGCCTGTGTCCCTATGGCCAGAAGAAAAGTAAAATAATGACTTTTTCTTAATTTGTTCTGAAAATTTCTACATTTATGATGACTGTAGAAACCTTAAGAGTACATAACCATTAAATTTAAGTCTCTCTGCAGACTTATTAAATTTCAAAACTGGAGAGGACTTGAAAATCATCTCCTGACTAATTCATTTTTATTTTATGGAAGACAGGGTTGCACATTTGAATTTCTATTTCCATTTTTCTCAATACAAAATTAAAGAAAATAGACACTTTTACTGAGTGATATCTTGATTCAAATGACACTCCCTTAACATCAATGGCAGTGCTAGATGTTCATTTATTTACCTTTAAAATTTGCAGCTACTGACCGTTAAGAAGCACTTTGAATAAGACCAACACTAAAGCAAATAAACAAGCAAGCAATGCTCCTCCCTCTCCTCTTATAAAAGGAAACAAAGGCAAGGCAAGGAAAAGGCACTTTGCAAGTGATAGATTCTGTAAACCAGCAGTAAGTTTTCTGTATTTTAATTTTTTTCATACAACTAAAGGTGAAAAATCAATTCTGTATACTTTTTCCCTTGGGTGAATGACTTCTTGTCCTAAACTTTTACATTTCATATCTTCAATTTATTTCTCTTAACCTTAATGCTATCATGTATAATCAAAGATATTGCCATGGAATCTCCAAAAATAGCATATTCTTTATGGTTAACAGGGAAAATTTTAATAACCATAGAACAATAGGTGAAACTAGTTCTTCAATCTAAGAGAGAATATTGATGTGTATCATAAAAATATATATTTTCTTTAGGGTTTAAACTGCAGCAATTAATATCTGCCTGGTGTATTTCTGTCATAAGTGTTAATAATCCTTCAAACTGAACAATATTTTCATCTTACAGATCTCTTAGTTTTATAATCTAACCAAAATTTGAGTATATTTTATAGTAAAATTTTGATCGGACTATGACACTAAGATAAAACTATTTATTAGAAATAAATTAATTGATATAGTTTTTTTCATGGATATTCTGGAATGTGATTTGATGCAAAATGAGAACCTAATACTCAGATCTTGGTTTCTGCTATCATTCTCCAATAAAAGGACCAGCACTCCTTAAACAAATGGCCGATTCTAGAACTGGGATAGGAAATATACAAGATGAGGCTTGAGCATCTTTTGGTGCCAGAAAGCAAAGCAGTGCTCAAAACACAAGGATGGAGGTGTAGCAAAGTGACACAGGAGCCGCTGAAACAGCTTCTAATAGTCAAAGATAGAACATTTTGAGCAACGAAATACTGTATTGCGATACTGTAACCTAGAGTATATTTTTAAATTATAAAGATATAAAGTGATATCCATACTGATATAAAGGATTAAATAAATAAATATGGAAGAATAAAAAGATCCAATGTATAGGAAAAACTCCAACTTATTTGTATATCCTCTTTCAAGGAAGTGGAACATAACTCCGCACTCATTAAATATGAGCCACATAGTGACTTGCTTCCAAAGCATGAAGTATTGAAAAGAGGAAAATAACTTTATGGTGGAGAAACCTGGCAAACATTACTTCAGCCAGGTATCAAGGGTAACATTGACAGTGATAATTCCTATAGGTAATATGTAACCTCAAGAGGATGGTGATGCAAATGCCACTTTATCTTGGTGGCATTTTTTCTAAAACCCATAACACCAGTCTAACTAAAAGAAAAACATCAGACAAAACCAGTTTGAGGGACGTTCTACAAAATGACTGATCAGTACTCCTTAGAACTGTCAAGGTCATCAAAAACAAGGAAACTCTGAGAAACTGTCTTAGCCAAGGAAAGCCTTACAAGATATGATGGCTAAACACAATGTGGTATCCTGGAACAGACAAACCTCATTAAGGAAAAACTAATGAAATCTAAATAAAGTATAGGCTTCAGTTAATAATAATTTATTAATATTAGTTCATTACTTGTGACAAAGGTACTAAAGTAATGTAAGATGTTTGCAAGATGAAAATCTATTTGTGGGATATATATGTAGTATCATTGTAGCTTTTTGTAAATTTAAAACTAATATAAAATAAAACATTTAGGTTTTTTTAAGTCATGTGAAATATTCCTATACTTGCACAATGTGTAAAATCCCTTTTTTATGTGGAACCAATCACTATAAAATTCTTCAGTATACTTTTCCTAGATCATCAATATATTCTGTTCCTTAAAGATTAAACTAGGGACTATTTTAGAACAATTTATAATGACTCTTTTATTCACCAAGCATTTATTAAGCATCTAATACTTTATCTATTTCCATTACTGAGGATAATAACAGTAATATCTGAATTTTAGTAAGCAGTAAAGATGAGATACAGTGCTACTCTTCATGCATTATCTTAATCATAACAACAAAAGGTTTTTGCATATGGGAAGCACAAGAAAGTTACCAGAAGTGTCTGTGATTTTCAGTTGTCTGAGAGGGGTGATAGATATTCAGAAGGCCTGCTAGAATCTGCAACTGAGGAAAAACAAAGCTGGAGCCGTAATTCCAAGGATGTGACTTAAGCCCAAGTGTTTTTGCCTCTGTGATTATAGCCACAGATGTTTTCATTTTAACTGCAGGGGAAGACAAACTGGTGTAACAGAATTAAGGCTTAAGTCACAGAAATTCTAGCTTCTATTACTATTTTCTGGTGGAAACTACTGATTCAGTTTTACATCCACAGAGTGAGATGCTTTTTAAAGTTCAATAAGATAAAAGTATGTCCAGAATATTTATGAAATAACTAATTACAGCTAGATGATAATCCACACATATGGATCAATATAAAAGTAAAGACAATTTCTTCAAATATTCTGTTTATTCAATCTAAGGCTTAGAAAACTTTCTTAAATTCAAAAACACAAATAATAGAAAATTATTTTCTCAAGCCAGAGTACCTAGATAATCTAATCTCAACCCAGAGCACCTTAAAATATGGTCATAACTGTCAGGAGAAATGTTGGAGATCTCAGATAAATTTGAACAGAAATATCTCTGCCAATTAGATGCAAATATTATCAAATTTTTTTTCTGTCAGAGATTTTTCTATGATTTTAAGCTACACAATGGTGATAGAAGCTTCATAAACAAACATTATTTTCAGGCAAGTACCATAGACTTATTAGAATCAAAGTCCCTTTGTTTCCCAAAATAGAAATAGTCACTCTGTAGCCTAACAAAGTATAGGAATGAGGAGGAAATCAAATGAGGTATCTGAACCCTCTGTGTAAACTGGAAAAAATACTATAAATGTATGTTATTATACTTTTTTATTCTAGATTTATATAGGAAAGGATGAATTCTTTTTATTTCTGTTGTCAAATGCACAATGGTTACTTTCTTTTTTTTAAGTGCAAACAGTTAAAAATTTTATTGATTGTTTATATATATATATATATATATATAATCTATCAGAAAAATCCTAAATTAAATGGTACAGTGCAACAAAGAAATATATTAATACTTTTTGTCTGAATTTAAGGGGTACAAGTTGAGTTTTATTACATGGATATTGCATAGCAGTGAAGTCTGGGCTTTTAGTGTAACCATCACCAGAATAGTATACATTGTACCCGTTAAGTAATTTCCCATTCTTACCCACCTCCCACCCTTCCAAGTCTCTAATGTCTATTGTTCCACACTCTGTGTCCATATGTACACAGTACTTAGCTCCCACTTGTAAGTGAGAACATGTGGTACTTGACTTTCTGAGTTATTTTGCTTAAGATAGTGGCCTCCAGCTCCATCCATGTTGCTGTAAAAGACATGATCTCATTCTTGTTTACTTTCTAATTATTGTGACTAGAGAAATATACCATTTGCAATAAAATGCCTCAATAAATTGATTGTAAATGTACAAATCTTATTTTTCAGCTTATTGGCAGTACTTTTAAAGTCTTTAGTAAATTATTAATAACATATGTATACAAAATGGTATGCATACCATGAGCTCATAAGTTTAATGACTTTGTGAAACATAGAACACCTATTTAATGAGCATCCACACCAAGCCTTACTACATTACCAGCAATCAGAAGCCTCTCAAATGCCTCCTCCAGTCACTGCCCACTATCTTTACTTCCAACAGCACAGGTCAGTTTTGCCTGTTTTGAACTTTATCTAATTGGACTCATTCAATATGCAAGCTTCTTTATCTGGTTCCTTTCACCCAGCATTTAGGCTTGCATCATTTCTCTAAATTGTTAGGTAAAGAATAGTTAGTTCATTCCCATTACTGTTTAGTTTTCCATTTTGTGAGTATACTATATTTATATATTTACATATATATATATATATATAAAATATTTATCCATCCCTCTCTTGGTAGGTATTTGGGTAGCTTCCAGTTTGGGACTAACACAAACGCTGCTATCATGAACATTCTACTACATGACTTTTGGTGAATATATGTACATATTTCTGTTGGATTTCTAGGTCTTAGATTATACATATGGTCTGTTCTAACAGATATAGTGCTGGCTTTCAAAGAAATTTACTTAAAAGTCACTAAATACTTTTTCTAAAAAATAAAATACAAATAAACTCTCTTCTAAAATAAGGAAGGAAGGAAGGAAGGAAGGAAGGAAGGAAGGAAGGAAGGAAGGAAGGAAGGTT